>NC_053390.1:18154943-18885979 GCF_905171765.1 Bufo bufo | reverse complement strand
AGATCCGGCTTTCCCAGCCTAACAGTTCCCCAGCCTCCAGGCTGTACGACTCCCTTTGGGGGATTAGGATCCAGCAGTCCTCCCGACTCTGACCTAGTGACCCTAGTACCACAGGCGTCACTGCATCCCCCAATGTCCAGGCTATCACAGCCTTGTGGCCCCTCAGCCAGCCCGGCTGAGACCACTCTTACAGAGCCTCCAGCAAGACTCTGTTGCACAAAGAATCTCCCCCTGACTGACAGTCTGGGCTGGGCTCTTATCGAAGACTGATTGTGGTACCTGGTGCTGCCTCAGAATTGATGACTGACGGGGAAGACATGGAAACTCCTGCCATGAATCTCCCCTAGCTGCCATGAGGCCCATCACTACCCCACAGTGGTTACCACTAAAACTGTAGCCTCGTTCATTTCTGAATTTTCTGATGTATTTTCTGAGAGTGGTAACCAGGAGTTACCTCCGCATCGGGAGTATGATTGTCCTGTCAATCTTATTCCTGGAGCTAAACTGCCCAAATCTCGGTTGTATAATCTTTCGGAACCCGAAAGAAAGGCCATGCAAGAGTATATCACCCAGAGTTTGGCGAAGAAATATATCAGACCATCCAAATCCCTAGTGGCTGCTGTTTTTTTTTTGTAAAAAAAAAGGATGGTACTCTTAGGCCATGTCTGGACTTCCGTGAGCTCCAACCGTATTACCATCCGTTATCCTTACCCCCTTCCTTTAATTCCAGATTTGTTTAATCAGATTCTTGCAATAGAAAGACCAGCACTCCGTGATTCCAATAATGAAGAAAAGGCTTTCTTTATTCGTCACCCATATGTGACGCGCGTTTCGACACCAGTCTGTGTCTTTGTCAAAGTACAGGTGATAACATATACGTATATAGGTGAACAGGGCACTCAAGGATAGCTGCGACCGTGTATTTTAAGCAAAGATGAGCTTTATTGATAATATAAATATATTTGGTGCATAAAACAATCAAGAATGCAGTAGAATAAATAGGTTATTAACAAATAAATATTCGACAGAGCAAAGGCTATTATTCGATTAATCAGCAAATATTCAATAGTCCAATATTGTAAATCTTGGATCCAATGATTGTGAACATCCAAAGACTTGTTTGCAATAAGTCTATTCGTTTTTTACTTTCATATTGAGACAACAGTCATATGCTTTGCAGTTATTCAAATAGTCGCGGCGGCGTCCCGCCAAAGCGACGTGAATGGCAGCAACTCACTGCTGAAAAGCTTGCAAGCGAATTAAGTCCATTACCTTTGTATCGACCAAGTGTTCGTCCGAAATAATCACAAGAGCCTTCAAGTATACTTACTCCCAGGATCTGCCTTTAGATATTTGTAGCAGTATTCAATCAGGAGATTAAAGCCGGCTCTCTGTTCGGTTATGGTCGATTTAATGGTAAGGTAGGTTTTTCAGTACAAAGATGGGGTGTAGCACCAGACGCGTTTCGGGGTCCAACCCCTTCCTCAGTTGGACCCCGAAACGCGTCTGGTGCTACACCCCATCTTTGTGTAGCACCAGACGCTCCTTTTTTAAATTTCGCAAGTAGTAAGGCAATATCACATTGTACAAGTTGTATGTAGGTTTCACTAGGGTGATACATCTTCGGAGGCATATAGTGGCTCTTAAGCCTTAAACCAAACTGCTGCAAATTTAATAATGATTGCACATTTTCAATAGGGACCGGATCATGCATGGGTACATTTGAAAAATGGCTTTTAAGCCGTATACTCCGAAAGAAACTATTTAAATCCATGTCCAGTCCAAATGTGTCCAGACTAGTGGTCGGACTGAAAGATAGTCCCTTTTCAAGGAGTCCAATTTGGAGTGGAGAGAGATTCTTAGAAGATAAATTTAACACTAGGGTGTGCTGAGTACCTGTGACCGGGTTAGACGTGGAGCTTCGGCGTCCCCGATGATGGCGTCGGCCTGAGCGCCTGGTGTTGGCCTTCTTGGGCGTCTGCGTGCTCCTAAAAAATTGCGCTGACCAGTTGTGGAGTCGCTTCCAGAGTCGGAGGATGCCGTGACCGCTCTGCGGCCGGATCGACGTGGTGGTTGAGATGTAGCAGTGCCGGCTTTGTCCTGCCATCTGTACACTTGATTTCTTTGGTAGTCCTCCATATCCCGAATATACTTTGTTCGCTTTGTGATTTGTATGGAGCTTTGGAGCTGGAATATTTTACAAAAATCATATCCCACAATTCAGGAATTTAGGGATCGTCCCATGGTGTGCTATAAGCGTAATAAAAATATTAGGGACATGATTGTCCGGGCGGACGTAGGAAGTGACGGGATGCTCACTCTCTCTACAGTTAGGAAGGGAACATTTCCCTGCCTTAACTGTGTTCATTGTTCTAATGTCATCAAAGGCTCCAACATAGCACACCCACAGACAGGACAACAAATCCCCATTCGGGGTCATTTCACATGTGACAGCAGTTTTGTGATTTATTTACTTAAATGTCCCTGTGGGTTGTGCTATGTTGGAGAGACAACAATGCGTATGAAGGACCGGGTAGGGAAGCATAAGTCCACGATTAGGAAAGAAAACACTTTGTTACCTATTCCCCAGCACTTTAAAGAAAAAAATCACCGCATCTCACAATTGCGTTTTCAAATTTTAGAAGAAGTGACCTTACCTCGACGTGGAGGAAATCGGATCCAGATGCTCCACCAGCGTGAAGCATATTGGATCCATCGACTTGAGACGCTTGCCCCCAAAGGCCTCAATAAGGAATACTCACTGAGTAGTTTCATTTGATTCAATGTGTGGAACGTATGATTATGAATTGTTACTTTGTATTTATGTATACTTTTGTTCCGTAACTAATCACTGATATCTCAGATCCCTGAATATAGTTTGAATACAGCATGGATCTTTAATATTGCATCGCAATCTATTTTCTGCGAGATCCAATATTGTTTGGATCAGTTACGTAACAATATGACGTCATGTGACAAACCATGTGACCGGGATTTTCTTCCGTGATCACATGATCTTCAATATGATGAGGAGACGGTTTAATTTCAGTGTATCGGTACAATATAAAATGTTTAAATCTGATGTATAAAGGATTATAGATTGCTCGGATATATAATAGTACATGGATTCAGATACATGTCTAACCGTACTCCACTCATAGTTAGATTCAGTTTTGTTTGGACTGGTTGCGTAGCAATATGACGCTTTGGCCACGTGACTGGTCACATGGCTGGGGGCGGTTCAGTCCGCCCCCGACCATGTGATCACTTGCGTGACTAGGAGGCGGGTTATTTGAATTGTATTTAAATGGTGCCGTTTGTATGTAAAATTGAGCTGTTATCACCTGTACTTTGACAAAGACACAGACTGGTGTCGAAACGCCCGTCACATATGGGTGACGAATAAAGAAAGCCTTTTCTTCATTATTGGCATCACGGAGTGCTGGTCTTTCTATTGCAAGTATCTGAGGTATCAACCTTTTGACCGTGCACCTGGACCGCGACTGAAGCACAGTGCCGCCCATTTGTTTCTAAATTGTTTAATCAGATTGTCGGTGCCAAGGTATTCTCTAAATTGCATCTGAGGGGGCATATAATTTGGTAAGGATCAAGGAGGGGGACAAATGGAAGACTGCTTTTAATACCCCTGAGGGTCATTTTGAGAATCTGATCATGCCTTTTGGGTTAACCAATGCTCCAGCAGTTTTTCAACACTTTATTAATGACATCTTTCATCATCTGGTGGGCGGTTTGTTGTTGTATATCTGGATGACATACTAATTTATTCTCCAGACATGGTTGATAAAAAAAATGGCTGCACAACTTTACACATGCAAACAATAGAGCTGAGAAATGGGGATCATTCTAAATTAAAGTGGTATACCTACTATAAATGGAAGCTCTTAGCGCACATTTTTGATCAAACATGTGTCGGGCCCATCTACCAGGCGTCAAGGTGGCTTCTGCAGACGGGTACCTAACACTAATATACCGCCTCTCTTGAACTTACCTAAGCCTACATTTTCAGGGCAGTGTAGGAACCAGCTACATTTGTACTCTGCTCAGAAGCCCCAGGCAGATGGGCGTTGCTCAGTCTAAAAGAGTTGCTACCCTCAATATATACTAGAAGAAAATTTAGACTAGCACATTCATATACATGGTCATAGGTGCATATCCATCAAGCAAACATGGTTGATAAAAAAAAGGCTGCATGTGTAAAGTTGTGCAGCCATTTTTTTATCAGGATAGTGTTCTGTACTCGACTGGGGGTACAATTGTCCTTTTCTTCGGCTTTTCATCCTCAGTCGAACGGACAGACTGAACGCACTAATCAGAATCTGGAAACTTACTTGAGATGTTTTGTTTCGGAGAACCAGGAGGAGTGGTCTTTATTCTTGTCGTTAGCTGAGTTTGTCATTAAGCCTTTCATGACCAAAGGTCATTGATGCCCCAGTGTCCAGGTCAAAATGTACAAATCTGACATGCGTCACTTTAAGTGGTAATAGCTTTGGAACACTTTTACTTATCCACGCCATTCTGAGATTGTTTTCTCGTGACACATTGTACTTCATGACAGTCATAAATTTGAGTCAATATATATCTCCTTTTTTAAAAAAAAAATCCCAAATTTACCAAAAAATTGTAAAAATTTGCAATTTTCTAAATTTCAATTTCTCTGCTTCTAAAACAGAAAGTGATACCTCATAAAATATTTATTACATAACATTCCCCATATGTCTACTTTATGTTGCCATCATTTTGGAAATGTTATTTTATTTTTTTAAGACGTTAGAAGGCTTAGAAGTTTAGAAGCAATTCTTAAAATTTTTAAGAAAATTTCCAAAACCCACTTTTTAAGGACTAGTTCAGGTCTGAAGTCACTTTGTGGGGCCTACATAGTGGAAACCCCCCATAAATGACCCCATTGTAGAAACTAGACCCCTCAAGTTATTTAAAACCAATTTTACAAACATTATTAACCCTTTAGGTGTTCCACAAGATTTAAAGGAAAATGGAGATGAAATTTCTAAATTTCACTTTTTTAGCAGATTTTGTATTTTATTACATTTATTTCTTTAACACATTAAGGGTTAACAGCTAAACAAAACTCAATATTTATTACTCTGATTCAGCGGTTTATAGAAACACCCCACATGTGGTCGTAAACTGATGTAAGGGCGCACGGCAGGGCGCAGAAGGAAAGGAACACCGTTTGGTTTTTGGAAGGCAGATTTTGCTGGATTGGTTTTCTGAACGCCATATGTTTTTTATTTTTCTACCGATCGTCTTGTGCAGGGGCTCATTTTTTGCAGAAAGAGTTGAGGTTTTTATTGGTACCATTTTTGGGTACATATGATTTTTTGATCATTCATTATTACACTTTATGGGACAAGGTGGCCAAAAAATTGGCTGTTTTGGAACAGTTTTTTTTTTTTTTTTTTTACAGCGTTCATCTAAATGGTTAGGTCATGTGACAGTTTTATAGAGCAGATCGTTACGGATGTGGCAATACCCAATATGTATACTTTTTCTTATTTATTTAAGTTTTACACAATAATAGCATTTCTGAAACCAAAGAAATGATGTTTTAGTGTCTCCATAGTCTGAGAGCCATAGCTTATTTATTTTTTGGGCGATTGTCTTAAATATGGGCTCATTTTTTGCGGGATGAGGTAACGGTTTGATTGGTACTATTTTGGGGTATATTCGCCTTTTTTGATCGCTTGGTGTTGCACTTTTTGTGATGTAAGGTGACAAAAATGGCTTATTTTTTACACCGTTTTTTATTTATTTTTTATGGTGTTTATTGGACGGGGTTGATGATGTGATATATTCATAGAGATGGTCGTTACGGATGCGGTGACACCTAATATGTGTGTTTTTATTTTTGTTTTTTTTTATAGGAAAAGGAAATTTATTTTTTACATTTTTATTTATTTATTTTTACTTTTATTATTTTCCCTTTTTTTTTTATCAGTTCCCTCTTGGATCTTGAAGATCCAGTGGGGCTGATGGTTGTACTATACTTTGCAATGCTCTTGCATTGCAAAGTATAATACAATCAGATGCCTGTAGGTGGCAGCACTGGACGCCTATACCATGGCAACCGGACGCCTTTGCAAAGCGTCCGGTTGCCATGGCAACCATCGGGCGCTGCGATCGCAGCAGCCCTGATGGTTGAGAGAGAGGGGGGCCCCTCCCTCTATTACCCCCATGGATGCCGCTACTGCGGCATCTATGGGGTTACAGCAGTGTCAGCATAGAGCTGACACACGCTGCTGATGGCGGCGGCTCAGGAATGGAGCCGCCACCATCACACACAGAAGGGGGACCGATCGGGGGCAGCGCTGGAAACGGGGAAGGGGGGACAGCATTTTATAAATTACAGATCGGGGCAGGAGGGGGCGGACCGCATGGGGGGGGCAGGAGGGGGCGGACCGCATGGGGGGGGCAGGATAAGATGATGGACAAGAAGGGGGCACAGATCGGTGCAGGAGGGGGCGGACCGCATCGGGGGCAGGACAAGAACAAGGAGGGGGCACAGATCGGGGCAGGACCACATCGGGGGCAGGACATGAACAAGGAGGGGGCACAGATCGGGGGCTTCAGGACACATTACCGATTTCAGGCTGTGATCTGCAGAGCGCAGATCAGAGCCTGAAACCGGCATTTTAACACTGCCGCGATCCGATTGGTTAGTCTGCACAGACTAACCAATCGGATCGATTGCCGGCAAGGGGCCACTCTGATTGGCCCCTTGCCGGCATTACCGCACTGTATGCTGTCCGTGACAGCAGCAGGACAGGGGCAGAAGCTTTAATCCAAGCGCTTTGCAGCGCTTGGATTAAAGAGCTGCCAGAACGTGTATATACGTGGTAGCTGCACGGGGCATGTGCAGCTATCACGTATATATACAGATTGCAGTCGTGAAAGGGTTAATAACAGTAGACAGTCGCCGTTTTTTGGGGCATATGGGTTCCATCCGCAGTTTGGCACATTTTCTGGTTCTCAAACTTCCAGTATTCCTGAGGAGGAACGATTTTCCTCTTCTTTGTCTTCTATTTGGCGGAAAATTCAAAAGAACCTGAAAAAAATGGGCAACAAGTATAAGCGTGTGGCTGACAGGAGACGTATGAATGGTCCGAACCTGAGAGTGGGTGATTCTGTGTGGCTGTCCACAGGAAATATTAAGCTTAAGGTACCTTCTTGGAAGTTGGGCCCAAGATTTATTGGTCCATATAAGATCACTGCCATTGTTAACCCTGTAGCCTTTCGGCTTGAACTTCCTCAGGCTTTGAAAATTCATAATGTATTTCATAAGTCGTTGTTGAAGAAATGTGTTGAACCTGTTGAGCCGTCCTCCTTGCCTTACGTTCCTGTTATGGTGGACGGTAATTTAGAATTTCAGATCAACAGGATTGTGAACTCCCGAGTTCTCCGTAGATCCCTCCAGTATCTCGTCCACTGGAAAGGGTACGGAACAGAGGAGAGGATGTGAGTTCCAGCGGCCGATGTTAATGCTCATCGTCTTGTGAAGGCCTTTCACAGAGCTCATTCTGATAAGGTCGGTCCTGGGTGCCCGAAGGTCACCCATAGAAGGGGGGTACTGTCATGGCCATTCCCGTAACAGATGTCAGGAGATCAAGGAGACTGGCGGAGCGTGGATGAATATAACAGCCTCTTTGATTACTCGTGATTCAGTGTTGTTTTTTGACCACACCCTTTGTTTCAGGTGTAGCTTAGTAGTCATTACTTCTACCCTATTTAGTCTTACTTCACCCTTCTGACTGTGCGGTTTGATAGCTTCTCACTACAGAAGTTAAAGGGAATCTGTCACTAGCATATTAGCATTTTTTTTTTTAATGAATCCATGTGTAATAAAGTACCTTATTTCCATATGTCTTGTTCTTTTTATTCTGTGTCTTGTCATTTCTTAAAAAAAACGCTTTTTTAATGATATTCAAATGAAGCTGTAAGGAGCCCAGAGGGGCGTTATTCTTTGTCCACGGTGCCCAGGAACGCCCCTCTGAAGTGCCGTGCCCGCCTAAATTTGGAAACTAAGAACTCCTCCAAGATCGCCTAAATCACTAAGTGCTCCCCCCCCCCAGCGCCGCGCTCTGCGGCAAACACCCCCGATCCTCCTCTCGCCCGCATCCGAAATCCAGCGCAGGAGCAGTGCCGGCGATTGCCTGCGCCTGCGCGATGATAAGACGACTGAGGGCAACAGCTTCAACAGCGTCACTGGGCATGCGCCGATCCCAGCTGGCTGAGGAACCAGCGAACACGTCACTGGGATCGGCGCATGCCCAGTGACGCTGTTGAAGCTGTTGCCCTCAGTCGCCTTATCATCGCGCAGGCAATCGCCGGCACTGCGCCTGCGCGGGATTTCGGATGCGGGCGAGAGGAGGATCGGGGGTGTTTGCCGCAGAGCGCGGCGCTGGGGGGGGGAGCACTTAGCCTCGCCTCTGGGAGGCGATTTAGGCGATCTTGGAGGAGTTCTTAGTTTTCAAATTTAGGCGGGCACGGCACTTCAGAGGGGCGTTCCTGGGCACCGTGGACAAAGAATAACGCCCCTCTGGGCTCCTTACAGCTTCATTTGAATATCATTAAAAAAGCGTTTTTTTGAAGAAATGACAAGACACAGAATAAAAAGAACAAGACATATGGAAATAAGGTACTTTATTACACATGGATTCCTAAAAAAAAATTTTTGCTAATATGCTAGTGACAGATTCCCTTTAAGTGTCGCGTTTGTGTTTTGTTTTCCCTTCCTAGTTGGTTGTTACTAGGCCTCAGGGAAACATAGAAACATAGAATGTGTTGGCAGATAAGAACCATTTGGCCCATCTAGTCTGCCCAATACAAGGGAGACGCTTGTTTCTTCATCTGGGAAGGAACGAGTTGTCTCAGCCCTGCCTATATCTATAGGGCTCTTTAGGGTCTCCAGGGTCCCAGGTTTCAGTGTATGGGCATTCCTACCTTCAAGGGGTGCCCATACGGTTAGGAGTCAGGACCAGGAGTAGGGTTCTCTAGGAGGTGACATTTTCCTTTCCCTAGCGTTGAGGCCTAGTGGCTTTCCCTTTCCCTCCTGGTTGTCAGTGTGGTGTTTCCTCCTATACCTCATCCGTGACAATATTGCTGCCCATCAGATTTACAGTGCTATATATTTTTTTTTCATAACTCGGACAACCTCTTTAACTTCCAGTCAATTGTCAGATCTATAGACTCAGATTTAAATGGTTGAGCCTCCTTACCTCTCTTTGAGTTAAGAAGGATATATGTTCTGAAGATAGATACCCTTCCAAGTTCATTTACTTCAAGCCTTAGGCTGGGTTCACACGGGCGTGTCCGGATTAGGTCCGGATGCGTCCCGGTGTATTGCGGCAAACCCGCGCGAGTAGGAATGCAATTGCAGTCAGTTTTGACTGCGATTGCATTCCGATGTTCAGTTTTTATCGCGCGGGTGCAATGTTTTTTGCACGCGCGCGATAAAAAACCGACTGTGGTACCCAGACCCGAACTTCTTTATAGAAGTTCAGGTTTGGGTTAGTTGTAGTGTACAGTCGTGGCCAAAAGTTTTGAGAATGACACAAATATTAGTTTTCACAAAGTTTGCTGCTAAACTGCTTTTAGATCTTTGTTTCAGTTGTTTCTGTGATGTAGTGAAATATAATTACACGCACTTCATACGTTTCAAAGGCTTTTATCGACAATTACATGACATTTATGCAAAGAGTCAGTATTTGCAGTGTTGGCCCTTCTTTTTCAGGACCTCTGCAATTCGACTGGGCATGCTCGCAATCAACTTCTGGGCCAATTCCTGACTGATAGCAACCCATTCTTTCATAATCACTTCTTGGAGTTTGTCAGAATTAGTGGGTTTTTGTTTGTCCACCCGCCTCTTGAGGATTGACCACAAGTTCTCAATGGGATTAAGATCTGGGGAGTTTCCAGGCCATGGACCCAAAATGTCAAGGTTTTGGTCCCCCGAGCCACTTAGTTATCACTTTTGCCTTATGGCACGGTGCTCCATCGTGCTGGAAAATGCATTGTTCTTCACCAAACTGTTGTTGGATTGTTGGAAGAAGTTGCTGTTGGAGGGTGTTTTGGTACCATTCTTTATTCATGGCTGTGTTTTTGGGAAAAATTGTGAGTGAGCCCACTCCCTTGGATGAGAAGCAACCCCACACATGAATGGTCTCAGGATGCTTTACTGTTGGCATGACACAGGACTGATGGTAGAGCTCACCTTTTCTTCTCCGGACAAGCCTTTTTCCAGATGCCCCAAACAATCGGAAAGAGGCTTCATCAGAGAATATGACTTTGCCCCAGTCCTCAGCAGTCCATTCACCAAACTTTCTGCAGAAGATCAATCTGTCCCTGGTGTTTTTTTTGGAGAGAAGTGGCTTCTTTGCTGCCCTTCTTGACACCAGGCCATCTTCCAAAAGTCTTCGCCTCACTGTGCGTGCAGATGCGCTCACACCTGCCTGCTGCTATTCCTGAGCAAGCTCTGCACTGGTGGCACTCTGATCCCGCAGCTGAATCCTCTTTAGGAGACGATCTTGGCGCTTGCTGGACTTTCTTGGACGCCCTGAAGCCTTCTTAACAAGAATTGAACCTCTTTCCTTGACGTTCTTGATGATCCTATAAATTGTTTATTGAGGTGCAATCTTAGTAGCCACAATATCCTTGCCTGTGAAGCCATTTTTATGCAACGCAATGATGGCTGCACGTGTTTCTTTGCAGGTCACCATGGTTAACAATGGAAGAACAATGATTTCAAGCATCACCCTCCTTTTAACATGTCAAGTCTGCCATTTTAACCCAATCAGCCTGACATAATGATCTCCAGCCTTGTGCTCGTCAACATTCTCACCTAAGTAACAAGACGATTACTGAAATGATCTCAGCAGGTCCTTTAATGACAGCAATGAAATGCAGTGGAAAGTTTTTTTTGGGATTAAGTTAATTTTCATGGCAAAGAAGGACTATGCAATTCATCTGATCACTCTTCATAACATTCTGGAGTATATGCAAATTGCTATTATAAAAACTTAAGCAGCAACTTTTCCAATTTTCAATATTTATGTAATTCTCAAAACTTTTGGCCACGACTGTAGATTGTATTATAAGGGAAAATAATAGCATTCTGAATACAGAATGCATAGTAGGTGATCAATTGAGGGTTAAAAAAAAATGAAAAAATTAACTCACCTCCTCCGCGTAGTTCCCGGTCTCTTCTTTACTTCTTTAATGATGAGCTGTCGGCTAAAGGACCTTTGGTGACGTCAGATCACATGCTCCAATCACATGGTACATCACCACGGTGATGGACCATGTGATTGGAGCGTGTGATCTGACGTCACCAAAGGTCCTTTAGCCGACAGCTCATCAGAAGAGACTGGGAACTAAGCGATCAAGAGGAGAAGGTGAGTTAATTTGTTTATTTTTTTTAACCCCTCCAGCGCTATTTTACTAAGCATTCTGTATTCAGAATGCTATTATTTTCCCTTATAACCATGTTATAAGGGAAAATAATACAGTGAATAGACTGTCACCTAGCAACCATGCGTGAAAATCGCACCGCATCCGCACTTGCTTGCGGATGCTTGCGATTTTCACGCAACCCCATTCACTTCTATGGGGCCTGCGTGAAAAACGCAGAATATAGAGCATGCTGCGATTTTCACGCAACGCATAAGTTATGCGTGAAAATCATCGCTCATCTGAACATCCCCATTGAAATGAATGGGTCCGGATTCAGTGCGGGTGCAATGCGTTCACCTACCGCATTGCACCCGCGCGGAAATCTCTGAGATTTTTCTATGCTTAGAATGCCAATATATATTATTATTACTATGGTAAGGATATAGTAAGTAGTGTGTATAATCTGTACATGTTATGACACATCTCTGCCCTCAGCATGCTGACGTCTAGCCAAGCCAGGCAAGGACTATGTAGAGCATTAGGGTTTCAAAAGCAGTGCTCCAAGGATTCAGCCCTGTCCCTTGGATAGGCTCTTTAGGACATTCCAAATAAATGGCCTATACCTCTCCTTCCTGCTGGGTCCACTTCCAGCCTAATATGAATGTTATAAGTTTGTCTACTCTGTAGTTTGGAAAAAACTCAATTTTCAATTTTTATCTCTACAGAAAATCCAAGTAAGAATTCTGAGGGAAACTTTATGTCATCACTAAATTATAAAGTAGAAGATGAAGATATCATGCAGCACTTTTCAGGAGAAAACGTCATTAACCTTAATATAAATCCAGGACTACACAGTACAGATTTATCCTATAATCCTCCTAATCATGAGGAACCTTCTCCTGACCAATCACAGATTGTTACCAGAAGTTCAAGTCAGAAAGAGTGTGAAAGGTTTCACCGTGATAAACAGTTCAAGAAAAGCTCAAATCTTTCTACACAACAAAGAATTCATAGGAGGGAAAAGCCACACTCCTGTTTAGAATGTGGGAAGCGTTTTATTTATAAATCAAACCTTATTATACATGAGAGAATTCACACAGGAGAGAAGCCATATGCTTGTTCAGAATGTGGGAAGTGCTTCACTTGTAAATCACACCTTATTATACATGAGCGAATCCACACAGGAGAGAAGCCATATTCTTGTTCAGAATGTGGAAAATGTTTCACAGTAAAATCAGTTCTTGTTAAACATGCAATAATACACACAGGAGAGAAGCTCTATTCATGTTCAGAATGTGGGAAATGTTTTACACATAAATCAGATCTTGTTACACATGAGAGAATTCACACAGGAGTAAAGCCATATTCATGTTCAGAATGTGGGAAATGTTTTAGACAAAAATCACATCTTGTTACACATGAAAGAAATCACACAGGAGAGAAGCCATATTCATGTTCAGAATGCGGGAAAAGTTTTGTGCGAAAATCACATTTCCTTAGGCATCGGATAGTTCACACAGGAGAGCAGCCATATTCATGTTCAGAATGTGGAAAATATTTCACACAAAAGGCAAGTCTTTTTAAACATCAAAAATATCACACAGGGGAGAAGCCATATTTATGTTCAGACTGTGGGAAATTTTTTACACAAAAATATAATCTTGTTCAACATCAGAGAATTCACACAGGGGAGAAGCCATTTTCATGCTCTGAATGTGGGAAATGTTTTACACAAAAATCACATTTTCTTAGACATCAGAGAATTCACACAGGAAAGTAGCCAAACTCCTGTTCAGAATGTGGGAAGCACTTTTCAGAGAGATCAAAACTTGTTAAACATTGTAGAATTCACACAGGAGAGAAACTATTTTCATATTTTTAACATTTGGTTTAGAGATTTTGAAAATTTTTCAAAATTTGTTTTGGATATGATTCCCCCACATTGATCATGCAATTAGATTTGGGTCCAAATAAATTCTACCCAAAACTAAAGTGCTCTAATTGCTTGTAAGAGTCTACTTTTCTATATCTCTATCTCTTTTCTTGATTGTCCTGAATCAAATCACATTAAAATCAGAAGAATCAGGATTTTTAGTAAAATTCTTCTCGAACTTCCGCAATATAAAATCGATTTGCTCATCACTAGGTTATTTGGAGTGGAATTAGCCTGAATCTTTCAGACGACCAAATTGTAGTTCTGAGTAGAGATGGGCGAAGTTTTGAAAAATTCAATTCAGACAATTCGCCAAACTTAGTCAAGAAATTCAATTAATTCCAAATTAATTTGTCAAGAATCAAGATAAATCTAGTATACCCAGGCCCCTCTGCCTAATTATATTCATCCCACTTAGTGGTCCAATCTCAGTGTGAAGACTCGGAACTTAAACTGTAGGGACAATGTAGGGAAAGGGTATCGCCGTGTGTATTCTTTTTTGGTGCACCCACATTCCTAGTTCATTCGTTCTGTAGGTACTGTGCTATCAGTATTAGGGCTCATTTTAATGGGGCTGCAAAAGATGCGGACAGCACACCGTGTGCTGTCCACATCCGTTGTTCCATTCTGCGGCTCAGCGGAAAAGATAGAGCTTGTCCTATTCTTATCCTCAATCGCGGACAAGAATAGGCATTTCCTATTATGGTCAGATTCTGTGTTGGGGATCATCCTTTCAGTCCACCTGCTTATTGGAGGTCCGACCTGCTTCCTCGCCTACTGTACCTGAAGACCTGCCTGGACTTCCGCAGCAGTATGCCAGTTTTGCGGATGTCGTCAGTAAGAAAGAGGCCAAGACCCTGCCTCCTCACAGTCCATATGATTGTCTGATTGACCTTCTGCCTGGTGCCCCTCCTCCTCGTGGTCGAGTATACCCACTATCGCTTCCCGAGACCCAAGCGATGTCTGATTACATCAAGGAGAAGCTCGAGAGGGGGTTTATCCGAAAATCTACTTCGCCAGCCGGTGCCGGGTTCTTTGTGCAGAAAAAAGATGGATCCTTATGGCCCTGTATCGACTATTGAGGTCTGAATAAGGTCACGGTCAAGAATCTATACCCTCTTTCGCTAATCTCCAAACTCTTTGACAGGATCCAGGGAGCTAAAGTCTTCACAAAATTAGACCTGCGCAGTGCATATAACCTTATCCGCATTCGAAAAGGCAATGAGTGGAAGACTACTTTCAACACTCGTGACGGTCACTACGAGTATCTCGTCATACCCTTCGGTCTGTGCAATGCTCCTGCGGTATTACAGGAGTTGGTAAACAATATCTTCCGGAACCTGCTCTATTTCTGCGTATTAGTGTACCTGGACAATATACTGATCTATTCTCCAGATCTTACCAATCACCGGAGACATGTACGTTTAATCTTACAGCGGTTGAAAGAGAATTGACTTTATGCCAAACTCGATAAATGCATCTTTGAAAAAAAAACTTACCGCTCCTGGGATACATCATCTGTAACCCGGATGCCGGGTTACAGATGAATCCTGAAAAATTGAATGTGGTAATGGACTGGCCCCACCAACAGGGTCTTCGCACTATACAGCGCTTCCTTGGATTTTCTAATTTCTGTCGTCAGTTCATCCTGAATTTTTCATCTCTCATATCTCCGCTCTTACTAAGAAATGGGTGACTGAGGCTAGAGCCGCTTTCATCCATTTAAAAAGGTCCTTTGCTTCTGCACCTGTTCTGTGTCATCCCGATGTCTCCAGCCAATTCTTTTTATAAGTGGACGCCTCCTCCATAGGATCTGGTGCTGTTTTACTACAGAAATGTTCCAATGGCAAGATGTTTACATGTGGATTTTTCTTCAAGCTCTATTCTTCTGCTGAGAGGAATTACTGTATAGGAGATAGAGAGCTTTTGGCCATAAAACTTGCCTTGAAGGAGTGGTGTTATCTATTGGAGGGGGCCCAGCATATGGTGATAATCTTCACTGACCACAAGAACCTTACATATCTGCAGATGGCCCAGTGTCTCACCAAGCCAGATGGGCATTCTTTTCCCATTTCGATTTTGAGCTTCACTTTCGCCCGGCTGAGAAGAACATCAAGGCGGATGCTCTGTCTTGGTCATTTGTTTTCTCCAACCAGCAGGAGGAGCCCCAGTACATTGTAGATCCTGCTCACTTGATCACAGTTGCCCCTGTCCTGGTAAAAGACATCCCTTCCAGAAACACATTTGTGCCATCTGCCAAGAGAAAATGTATTCTAGCTTGGGGGGCACAACTCCAAACTGGCTAGTCATCCAGGGATCCGCAAGACCTCAGAACTTTTGTCTCGCCAGTACTGGTGGCCTACACTGCCTAAGGATGTGCTTGATGTGTATTCCTACACCGTCTGTGCTCAGCATAATGTCTCCAGGATAGAGTTGAGCGGACACATGGATGTTCAGGTTCGACGAGTTCGGCCGAACTTGAAAAAAAAGTTCGGGTTCGGGACCCGAACTTGACCCCGAACCCCATTGAAGTCAATGAGGACCCGAACTTTTGGGCACTAAAATGGCTCTAAAATAGTCCTGGAAAAGGGCTAGAGGGCTGCAAAAGGCATCAAAATGTTATTAAGAGCATGGTAACTGTTCTGCAAACAAATGTGGATAGGGAAATGACTTAAAATAACATAAAATACAGAAAAATTAAAAATAACAATCTGGATCTAGGAGTAGGAGGTTGAGGAGGCGGTGGATGGGTGGATGTGGCGGTGTAGGTTGGCGTGGCGGTGTAGGTGGAAGCGGCTGTGAAGGAGGAATAGGTAGCCAACACTGATTTGTGTTATTTTTTATTTTTAAATTGGGGTATCGCCCAAAATATTGGGACATATAACAAAATAAAACAAAGAATAAGTGCACTTGAGTACAAGAATAGATGGTTGAGGCTGGTATAAATGTCTATTCTGCACAAGGTACGGACAAGTCCTGTGGGATCCATGCCTGGTTCATTTTAATAAACGTAAGCTTGTCCACATTGGCTGCGGCCTGTGATAATGCTCTCTGCCATGCTAAACACACATTCACACTATACACTGGCTGCAGGGCAGGTCAGCTCCTCCAAGGCTGACAAAGCTTTTCCACATTTGGGCCATGCTAGCCCTGCCTTCTCAGGTGCTGGCGGTGCCCCAGCTGCGTTGGCGACCTCTTCCTCCTCCTCTGCCTTCGCCTTGTGCTTACACTGTGCCCCTTGCTGTCAGGTGGGAATGCCATCATCAGCGTGCACTTGTAGTCGCGCATCTTCCGATCAGTAACAGATGTTTTCACTAAATTTAGTTCCCTGTCAGCAATGCAGAGCAGGGGTTCATTCACGGTAAAAGGGGGTTCATGTCACCCAGCAATAGAACAGAGGATTTTGAGAGATTTAGGCCCCTGTCACCCAGGCACAGCAGGGATTTATTCACGGCAAAAGGGGGTTCATGTCACCCAGCAATAGAACAGAGGATTTTGAGAGATTTTGGCCCCTGTCACCCAGGCACAGCAGGGGTTCATTCACGGCAAAAGGGGGTTCATGTCACCCAGCAATAGAACAGACGATTTTGAGAGATTTAGTTCCCTGTCAGCAATGCACAGCAGGGGTTCATTCACGGCAAAAGGGAGATCTTGTCAACCAGCAATAGAACAGAGGATTTTGAGAGATTTAGGCCCCTGTCACCCAGGCTCAGCAGGGGTTTGTATATGCCAAAAATTTTAAAATGTCACCCGACAATTGAAAATAAGAATTTTTTCAATTTAGGGCACTAAAATTGGCCCTTTTTTTCTGCATTAAAATGGCTATAAAATAGTCCTTGAAAAGGCTAGAGGGATGTAAAAGGCAGTAAAATGTTATTTAAGAACATGGCAACTGCTCTGCAAACAAATGTGGATAGGGAAATAACTTAAAATAAAATAACAAAAAATTACAAATTATTAACCTGCAACTCAGAGAAGGAGATGGATATGGAGTCAGAGGTTGAGGAGGCGGTGAATGTTGTGTTGTAGGCGGAGGCAGCAATGGAGGAGGAGGAGGTAGCCAACAATGTTTTATTTTTATTGGGTAGGTAGCCCCCAAAATATTGTGACAAATAAAAAAGAAGAAAACAAAGAATCATTGCACTTGACTTGAGTACAAGAATGTATGTTTGATGGTGGTATAACTGTCTATTCTGCACAAGGTACAGACAAGTCCTGTGGGATCCAGGCCTGGTTCATTTTAATGAATGTGAGCTTGTCCACATTGGCTGTGGACAGGCGGCTGCGCTTGTCTGTGATGACGCCCCCTGCCGTGCTAAACACACGTTCAGATAATACACTGGCTGCAGGGCAGGCCAGCACCTCCAAGGCGTAAAGGGCAAGCTTAGGCCATGTGCCAAATTTGGAGAACCAGAAGTTGAAGGGGCAGACCCGTCATTCAGTACGTGTAGGCGTGTGCACACATACTGCTCCACCATGTTGGGGAAATGCTGCCTCCTGCTAAGACGTTCCATATCAGCTGGTGGTGCTGGTTGTTGTGGCGTGCTGACAAAGCTTTTCCACATGTCGGCCATGCTAACCCTGTTTTCTGAGGTGCTGGCGGTGCCCCAGCTGCGTTGGCGACCTCGTCCTCTGCCTTCGCCTTGTGCTTCCACTGTGCCCCAGCTGTAAGGTGGGAATGCTACCAGCAGCGCGTCTACCAGCTTTCGCTTGTACTTGCGCATCTTCCGATCACGCTCCAGTGACGGAATTAAGGACGGTACGTTGTCCTTGTAACGGGGATCCAGCAGCGTGGCCACCCAGTAATCAGCACAAGTTAGAATGTGGGCAACTCTGCGGTCGTTGCGGAGACACTGCAGCATGTAATCGCTCATGTGTGCAAGGCTGCCCAGAGGCAACGAAAAGCTGTCCTCTATGGGAGGTGTATCGTCTGTGTTCTCTGTATCCCCCCATCCATGCACCAGTGATGGCCATGAGCTGGTCTGGGTGCCACCCTGTTGTGAACATGGTTCCTCCTCCTCCATCTCCTCATCCTCCAGAACTGTGGCCTGGCTGGACAATTGTGTACCTTGGGTTTGTGGGTGCAGGAACCCACCCTCGGAGCCATTTGGGAGTGACTGGCAGAAAACCCTACGAAATGATCCCTCTTCCTCCTCCTCCTCCTGTGCCACATCCTCTTCCATCATCGCCATGAACGCTTTTTCAAGGAGGCATAGAAGTGGGATAGTAACGCTGAGAACGGCGTTATCGGCACTGGCCATGTTGGTGGAGTACTCGAAACAGCACAACAAGGAACACAGGTCTCGCATGGAGGCCCAGTCATTGGTGGTGAAGTGGTGCTGTTCCGCCGAGCGACTCACCCGTGCGTGCTGCAGCTGAAACTCCACTATCGCCTGCTGCTGCTCGCACAGTCTGGCCAGCATGTGCAAGGTGGAGTTCCACCTTGGCACGTCGCATATGAGGCGGTGAGCGGGAAGGCCGAAGTTACGCTGCAGCGCTGACAGGCGAGCAGCAGCAGGATGAGAACGCCGAAAGCGCGCACAGACGGCCCGCACTTTATGCAGCCGCTCTGACATGTCGGGGTAATTTTTAAGGATTCTCTGCACCACCAAATTCAACACATGCCCCAGGCAAGGGATGTGCGTCAAACTGGCTAGTCCCAGAGCTGCTACGAGATTTCGCCCATTATCGCACACCACCAGGCTGGGCTTGAGGCTGAATGGCACAAACCACTCATCGGTCTGTTGTTCAAGGCCCGTCCACAGCTCCTGCGCGGTGTGGGGTTTGTCCCCCAAACAGATAAGTTTTAAAACTGCCTGCTGTCGTTTACCCCTGGCTGTGCTGAAGTTGGTGGTGAAGGTGTTACGCTGACCGGATGAGGAGCTGGTAGAGGATGAGGAAGCAGGGTAGGAGGAGGAAGCAACAGGAGGCAAACTGAAGCACCCTGCAATCCTCGGTGGTGGAAGGACATGCGTCAAACTGCTATCCGCCTCAGGCCCAGCCGCCACTGCATTTACCCAGTGTGCAGTTATGGAGATATAATGGCCCTGACCGTGCTTACTGGTCCACGTATCCGTAGTCAGGTGCACCTTGCCAAAGATGGCGTTGCGCAGTGCACACCTGATTTTGTCCCCTACTTGGTTGTGAAGGGAAGGGATGGCTCGCCTTGAAAAGTAGTGGCGGCTGGGCACGACGTACTGTGGGACAGCCACCGCCATAAGGCCTTTAAAACTATCCGTCTCCACCAGACGGAATGACAGCATTTCAAAGGCAAGTAATTTAGAAATGCTGGCATTCAGGGGTAGGGGGGTACTTCCTCTTCCTCTCCAGCGTTTGGGATATGGAGAGCTGAACGCTTCCGTGGGACATTGTGGAGATGCTTGGTGACCCAGGTGTTGGTGTTGCTGGCACCCCTCTATTTGTGGGGTGCCAGGTGGCACTGTCACTCCAGAGGTGGATAAAGAGGCCGCGACTGCAGCAGAAGAGGAAGCAGGAGGAGCCAGAGACCTTTCTTGGTTTTTGAGGTGTCTACTCCACTGCAGCTCGTGCTTTGCACTTAAATGCCTGGTCATGCAGGTTGTGCTCAGGTTGAGAACGTTTATACCTCGCTTCAGGCTCTGATTGCACAGCGTGCAAACCACTCGTGTCTTGTCGTCAGCACATTGTCTGAAGAACTGCCACGTCAGGGAACTCCTTGGAGCTGGCTTTGGTGTGCTTGGTCCCTTGTTGCGGTGGGCAGTAGGAGGCGTACTGTCTAGGGGACGACCGCTCCGCTTTTGCACCCTGCTCCCTCTTCTGCTGTGCTGGTGGCTCTGTGCGACCACTGCCTCTTCCTCTGAACTACACAGGTCACTCGCATGACCTTGATTCCATGTGGGGTTGAGGACCTCATCGTCCTCCACATCATCTTCCACCCAGTCTTCACCCCTGCCCTCCTTGTTGGTCTGCACACTTTCGAAAGCCCCAGCAGTTGGCACCTGTGTTTCGTCATAATCCGAGACGTGCTGAAAGCCCCAGCAGTTGGCACCTGTGTTTTGTCATCATCCGAGATGTTCTGCGGTGGTCCTCCCATGTACTCATCCTGAAACATAAGTGGTTGGGCATCTTATGGGGCAGGGCTATGTGGATGGCCCTGGGAAACCCTGCTAGCAAAGTCATCAAAAAGCAGAAGAGACTGCTGCATGACTTGGGGCTCAGACTGCTTGGCTGATTTGCAATGGGGTGAGGTGAAAGACTGATGGCCATGGGCTGCAGGTGCCAACTCTGATCTTTCAGCAGGGGATTGGGTGGGAGACAATGTGAAGGAACTGGAGGTACTGTCAGCCACCCAATCTACTATCGCCTGTACTTGTTCTAGCCTCACCATTCGTAGAGCAGCATTCGGCCCGACCAAATACCGCTGCTCGCACCTGAGGAAGGTGTTTCACTTGTGCGTGTAGCTGGCACAGATCGACCACGTCCTCTCCCTGCAACAGGAGCTCCACCAGCAGCACCACGACTGGGGCCACGTCCCTTATTTGACGCTCTCCTCATTCTTTACGTTCACCCACCAAACTAACAGATGGTTTATGTCAGGCGACAATGTAACCATCAATAGTCAACAAATAAGTTCACTGCCAGTAAGGCTGTGCCAGTGTCATAAAGAGAGAAAATTTAATACAATTACTTCATGGTCACAAAAAATCTGAATTTGTCAACCAACAATGTAACAGCAGTATTGACTGGTTGTATTGGACTGTCAGAAATGCAGCAAAGGCCGCAAAGGTACTTTATGGAAAAAAATATATGATTTTTTTCACCGACAATTAGATGGATTTAACAGATTTTCTTTCACTAACACAAATGCAGTGCAGAGCGCATATGTACTTTTTAGCAAAAAAAAATATATTTGTCCCCCCAGAATCTAACAGAAGGATTTACTGAATTGATTACACTGACATATGCAGCACAGGGGTACTTTACAGAAAAAAATGTGAATATGTCACCCCCTGGGCCCCTGAACTCACAGACGGATTACCTATATTATTGTACCTTCCTCTGGCACATATGCAGTGCAGGTGCACTTAAAAAATGGGTATATGTTGCCCACTGAACTAAAAGAACAGGATTCATTTATTGTCCCTGGAACATATGCTGGTGCACTGAACTTGCACAAAATGGCCGCCGACGCCCACATAACTAACAGGCGGATAAAACATATTTTTCTGTGTCACTGGGCTCAGGGCAGGGTACAAAAATGTTGCCCTGCACCCACAAAACAAAATCGCTGTAGATCGCAGATCTAACAAGCACTTCTAAAAACAGATTCTCTCCTATTCTCTCCCTCACAGCAGCAGCATCCTTTCCCTACAATAAGCAGAGCAGAGTGACGTGCAGCGCTACGTGACTCCAGATTATATAGAGGCTGGGTCACATGCTGCACTGGCCAATCACAGCCATGCCATTAGTAGGCATGGCTGTGATTGTTTCTAAGGGCACAAGAGTAAAATGCTTGTTGATTGGCTGCTCTGCAGCCTTTCAAAAAGCGCCATTAAATCACCAAACTCGAACCCGAACTTTTACTGAAATGTTCAAGTTTGCGTCCGGGGTCAAAAAATCGTAAAGTTCGGTACGAACCCGAACTTTACAGTTCGGGTTCGCTCCACCGTAGTTGATACCTTTTAATGGCTAACTCAAAAAAAAAAAGACATAATGGCAAGCTGTGGAGACTACTTAGGTCTTCTCTTTAGGTATCTTTTAATACCATATCAGAAGACTCACATATTTAGAAACATTGTCAGATATTGTCTTAAAAGTACATTCGTTATTGAACAGGCAGAGCCCAAATTACAGATTAACATAAAAAAATGTCATCCGTCCATCCAGTTATGCTGCAAAGATGATCCAGAGGAAGGCAAAAATCCCTCAGGAGGTAGAAGCGAATTTTCTTCAAAATCAGGCAAATCAGAACACAGTAACTCCCTGGATCAACCGCCCTTCTCCAGAAATCTAGTAACTAGCCTTTAATATTATTACACTCTAGTAAAGAATCCTCTTCTATGTTGGTGGAGACACCGTCTCGAGGATGTCCCCTCGTCACAGTCACAGTCCTGGGAATAAATAGATGATGGGAGTGATCTCTGTACTGACCCCTGATATATTTATACATAGTAATTACATCGCCCCTCAGTTGTCTTTTTTCTAAAGTGGATACCCTAATGTTGATAATCTTTCAGGGTCCTGTAGTCCCCCCATTCCAGTAGTTGCCCTCCTCTGGACCCTCTCCAGCTCTGCTATGTCTGCCTTGTTTACAGGAGCCTAGAACTGTACACAGTACTCCATGTGTGGTCTGACTAGTGATGTGTAAAGTGGCAGGACTATGTTCTCATCACTGGCATCTCTGCCCCTTTTGATGCTCCCTGGTATCTTATTAGCCTTGGCAGCAGCTGCCTGACACTGGTTTCTGCAGTTAAGTTTACTGTAATCTTCCTAAGTCCTTTTCCATGTCAGTATTGGGGCTCATACACAAGAACGTATATTTTTTCCGCATCTGATCCGCATTTATCAGTGTTATTATTTATTAGAAAGAGTCACTAATTCCATGGTGCTGCACATCAAGAGAGGGTTACACATACATAATATAAAAAATACAAATACCATAAACATGGAGCTATTAACAAGTCGGTACAGAGGGGAGAGGACCCTGACCACAAGAGCTTACAATCTACAAGGGAAGGAGAAGGACACAGTAGGTGAGGGTAAAGCTGCTCATCTGGCTGTGTGGGGGCAGCGTGCTCATTGTTGGTGGTAGGCTTTCCTGAAGAGATGGTTTTCAGGTTGCCTATAAAAGTTTGGATGTTTGGGGAGGGTCTGATGTACTGGGATAGCGAGTTCCAGAGTATGGAGGATGCAGGTAAGAAATCTTGTAGACGATTGTGTGAAGAACAGACAAGAGGAGAAGAAAGAAGAAGGTCTTGTGAGGATCAGGGATTACGTGTGGAGATGTATCAGAAAAGCAGGTGGGAGGTATAAGGAGGGGACAGATTGTGGACGGCCTTATATGTAGTGGTTAGTATTATAAACTGAATTTGCTGGGCAATGTGGTAAACCTCATTTTCCACGTTTTTGCCCAAGCCTCCAATCTATCCAGATCCATCTGAGGCAGTATAAGTGAGCTGGATACAGTACCTACAGAATTCAGCACCTGACTCCATTCATGTTTTGCAGGTAATAAAGATGGAGTTAGGGTACATATGAAACACATATATGAGCATCACTTGGTCACTGAAGTCATGTTGGCATTATTCAGGGGTTAATTAACAGATGTGACATCACAAGCGATTCCCACCACCGATATATCACTCAGCTCCAGTATCTAGATAGGTTTACCATTAAACCACAGGAATGTACATATGGGGTTAATTATCACAGATCACCCAGTCAGATAAATCAGTGATATAGTCATCATGCCACCAATATCACTGTCTCCGCACAGGAGGGTTAATCTGTAGGAGCAATGAAGGTCACAGCGCTAGGAGAAAGTATAATATGAGCCAAGAAGACAACGTCTGTCAGTGACAATGGTGACGCTGTCGTGGAGCAAATAGAAGAGTTTATTTTATCTGCAAATACTGTTTGAATGAAGATGAAATATTAATATGTCCACATACGTTATAAACTATTCCATGGAGCGTCGTTACTTCTCCCCATGTCACTCTGGACTCTCCCGCAGTGTGGGTGGAGGTGTGAATACAGTGATAAGAAGCAAGGTTCATGGGGACAATCCATCTTCACTGCTCTGGAAGTAAACAAGGCTCTTCTCTTCCAAGAAATATAATGCAGTTGTTTGGCTGATCCAGGATAATTCCACCCAAACTATAAATACTCTAATTGGCATTTAAGCTGGAGATACATGGTGACATTAGATGATATGTTGCATTGTGACACTACAGTCGTGGCCAAAAGTTTTGAGAATGACAAAAATATTAGTTTTCACAAAGTTTGCTGCTAAACTGCTTTTAGATCTTTGTTTCAGTTGTTTCTGTGATGTAGTGAAATATAATTACACGCACTTCAAACGTTTCAAAGGCTTTTATCGACAATTACATGACATTTATGCAAAGAGTCAGTATTTGCAGTGTTGGCCCTTCTTTTTCAGGACCTCTGCAATTCGACTGGGCATGCTCTCAATCAACTTCTGGGCCAATTCCTGGCTGATAGCAACCCATTCTTTCATAATCACTTCTTGGAGTTTGTCAGAATTAGTGGGTTTTTGTTTGTCCACCCGCCTCTTGAGAATTGACCACAAGTTCTCAATGGGATTAAGATCTGGGGAGTTTCCAGGCCATGGACCCAAAATGTCAACGTTTTGGTCCCCGAGCCACTTAGTTATCACTTTTGCCTTATGGCACGGTGCTCCATCGTGCTGGAAAATGCATTGTTTTACACCAAACTGTTGTTGGATTGTTGGAAGAAGTTGCTGTTGGAGGGTGTTTTGGTACCATTCTTTATTCATGGCTGTGTTTTTCGGCAAAATTGTGAGTGAGCCCACTCCCTTGAATGAGAAGCAACCCCACACATGAATGGTCTCAGGATGCTTTACTGTTGGCATGACACAGGACTGATGGTAGCGCTCACCTTTTCTTCTCCAGACAAGCCTTTTTCCAGATGCCCCAAACAATCGGGAAGAGGCTTCATCGGAGAATATGACTTTGCCCCAGTCCTCAGCAGTCCATTCACCATACTTTCTGCAGAAGATCCATCTGTCCCTGATGTTTTTTTTTGGAGAGAAGTGGCTTCTTTGCTGCCCTTCTTGACACCAGGCCATCTTCCAAAAGTCTTCGCCTCACTGTGCGTGCAGATGCGCTCACACCTGCCTGCTGCCATTCCTGAGCAAGCTCTGCACTGGTGGCACTCCGATCCCGCAGCTGAATCCTCTTTAGGAGACGATCCTGGCGCTTGCTGGACTTTCTTGGACGCCCTGAAGCCTTCTTAATAAGAATTTAACCTCTTTCCTTGAAGTTCTTGATGATCCTATAAATTGTTGATTGAGGTGCAATCTCAGTAGCCACAATATCCTTGCCTGTGAAGCCATTTTTATGCAACGCAATGGTGGCTGCATGCGTTTCTTTGCAGGTCACCATGGTTAACAATGGAAGAACAATGATTTCAAGCATCACCCTCCTTTTAACATGTCAAGTCTGCCATTTTAACCCAATCAGCCTGACATAATGATCTCCAGCCTTGTGCTCGTCAACATTCTCACCTGAGTTAACAAGACGATTACTGAAAAGATCTCAGCAGTGATGACAGCAATGAAATGCAGTGGAAAGTTTTTTTTGGGATTAAGTTAATTTTCATGCCAAAGAAGGACTATGCAATTCATCTGATCACTCTTCATAACATTCTGGAGTATATGCAATTTGCTATTATAAAAACTTAAGCAGCAACTTTTCCAATTTCCAATATTTATGTAATTCTCAAAACTTTTGGCCACGAGTGTACATATAA
The DNA here is from genome assembly GCF_905171765.1 of Bufo bufo. NCBI lineage: Eukaryota > Metazoa > Chordata > Amphibia > Anura > Bufonidae > Bufo > Bufo bufo. Next base: position 18,860,130 of record NC_053390.1, on the reverse strand, counting down.
TGACTATCAATGGGTTCACAACATGACACACTATATGTCATGACAGTCACATGAAATCCAACACTTTGTTGTGCCTTTTCATAGGTAAATACATTCATATCCAATTCATTATTGTCAAGATGGATGTTCATTGCCTTTAAGAGCCCTGCTCGACTATAGTTGCAATTTTGTATGTCTTGAGTAGGCCAAAGTAAGGTCATACAAAGGTTTCTGTTTTTTTTCAGTGTTATTTTTCTCATGAATGTACCAGTCTGAGAAGAGGCCTCCTTGTCTACTTTCAAATTTATGACGGGAGATAAAGATAAGCTCTATGCAGCTGGTGATAATTACCTATACAATTAGGCATTTATTAATGAAGCAAAATATATAATATTCATGTATTCATTTAATGAACCTTAGTTAGTCCTTAGCATAAAACAATCAATAGGACATATACATATATATATTACTTTATATTATATTGTTATATGTTACGAAGACAACATGTATCCAGTATATTGTATATATTTCTTATTAGAAGAATATCTGTCTCTAAAAGAGTGTCTGTGAAGATGTGTGTTTTGTAACAATTAATCACATCTTTGGTATGACAGGAGGTACTGATATCTCTGTGAGAAAACAAGGCCATTCAAGTTATTCATATCAATAAATCAACAGTGTGAGAAACATTTAAAGAGACGCCTAGAGGTCTGTCTCTAATTGCTACAAGTGTCAGAATTAATCCCTATAGCTTTGAATTAAAGCTTCTAAGGTCAAAATGTATATTCAGACTTACATAAGTTAACTCTTTATACTATGATGCAAATAGCTTATACAGTAGTGCCACCTAGGTATCAGTAGGTGACATTACAACAGTAGCAAAAGTGCATTCTGGGTGGGGTTATGATGTCACATTTTTATCAATGGTCACGCCCATCCGACAATGATTGGAAAGTTCCAAACTAGGAAGGTGTGTCTAACTGATAAGTTTGTGATCATAAACCACACACTAGAGAGAGAGAGGAGAGAAAAAGAGAGAAAAGGAGAGAGGAGACAAGTAAAGATCTCTAGAGGGGTTTATCAAGATAAAAGCCATGGTGAGATGTGCTATGATGGACCACCCAGCTTTCCTAGGAGCATAAGTGAGATTCCTACTAGGACTTGGTAAGAGACACAGACAATGATATGTCATTTTATTAAGACTAATTTGATAGTGTGGGTGAAATTATACCATCTAGATTGGCGAATAAATAAATAATTAAATTAATTGATCATCTCCATATTGAGATGTAGTCTTAGGATATTGTGAGGCTTCATTCTACCTGCAGAAGAATCTAGACTCATAATCTAGCAAAGCATTAAATAATTGCTTATATATATATATATATATATATATATATATATATATACACTGCTCAAAAAAATAAAGGGAACACTTAAACAACACAATGTAACTCCAAGTCAATCACACTTCCGTGAAATCAAACTGTCCACTTAGGAAGCAACACTGAGTGACAATCAATTTCACATGCTGTTGTGCAAATGGGATAGACAACAGGTGGAAATTATAGGCAATTAGCAAGACACCCCCAATAAAGGAGTGGTTCTGCAGGTGGTAACCACAGACCACTTCTCAGTTCCTATGCTTCCTGGCTGATGTTTTGGTCACTTTTGAATGCTGGCGGTGCTTTCACTTTAGTGGTAGCATCAGACGGAGTCTACAACCCACACAAGTGGCTCAGGTAGTGCAGCTTATCCAGGATGGCACATCAATGCAAGCTGTGGCAAGAAGGTTTGCTGTGTCTGTCAGCGTAGTGTCCAGAGCATGGAGGCGCTACCAGGAGACAGGCCAGTACATCAGGAGACGTAGTGGAGGCCGTAGGAGGGCAACAACCCAGCAGCAGCACCGCTACCTCCGCCTTTGTGCAAGGAGGAACAGGAGGAGCACTGCCAGAGCCCTGCAAAATGACCTCCAGCAGGCCACAAATGTGCATGTGTCTGCTCAAACAGTCAGAAACAGACTCCATGAGGGCCCGACGTCCACAGGTGGGGGTTGGGCTTACAGCCCAACACCGTGCAGGACGTTTGGCATTTGCCAGAGAACACCAAGATTGGCAAATCCGCCACTGGCGCCCTGTGCTCTTCACAGATGAAAGCAGGTTCACACTGAGCACATGTGACAGACGTGACAGAGTCTGGAGACGCCGTGGAGAACGTTCTGCTGCCTGCAACATCCTCCAGCATGACAGGTTTGGCATTGGGTCAGTAATGGTGTGAGGTGGCATTTCTTTGGAGGGCTGCACAGCCCTCCATGTGCTCGCCAGAGGTAGCCTGACTGCCATTAGGTACCGAGATGAGATCCTCAGACCCCTTGTGAGACCATATGCTGGTGCAGTTGGCCCTGGGTTCCTCCTAATGCAAGACAATGCTAGCCCTCATGTGGCTGGAGTGTGTCAGCAGTTCCTGCAAGACGAAGGCATTGATGCTATGGACTGGCCCGCCCATTCCCCAGACCTGAATCCAATTGAGCACATCTGGGACATCATGTCTCGCTCTATCCACCAACGTCACGTTGCACCACAGACTGTCCAGGAGTTGGCAGATGCTTTAGTCCAGGTCTGGGAGGAGATCCCTCAGGAGACCGTCCGCCACCTCATCAGGAGCATGCACAGGCGTTGTAGGGAGGTCATACAGGCACGTGGAGGTCACACACACTACTGAGCCTCATTTTGACTTGTTTTAAAGGGCTTCTGTCACCCCATTAAACCGTTTTTTTTTTTCTTTACTAATAATCCCTACACTGCGATCTCAGCATACATAAGCTAATTAATGATTTTCGTTCAGTAGAATTTGTTAAAAATCGATTTTTATAATATGTAAATGACCTTGCTACCAGCAAGTAGGGCGGCTACTTGCTGGTAGCAGCCGCATCCTCCGATGGTAATGACGCCCCCTCTGCTTGTTGATTGACAGGGCCAGGGAACGGAATCGTTCTCTGCTGGCCCTGCCTGTTTTGATTCAATATCTGGCGCCTGCGCCGCGGCCGTACCTCTCTTCAATCTGCGCAGGCGCACTGAGAGATGGCCACTCACTCGGCCGCTCGCTCCTCAATGCGCCTGAGCCGGGTGTAGATGTGACGTCATCGGCGCAGGCGCATTGAGGATGGAGCGGCCGAGTGAGTGGCCGCCTCTCAGTGCGCCTGCGCAGATTGAAGAGAGGTACGGCCGCGGCGCAGGCGCCAGATATTGAATCAAAACAGGCAGGGCCAGCAGAGAACGATTCCGTTCCCTGGCCCTGTCAATCAACAAGCAGAGGGGGCGTCATTACCATCGGAGGATGCGGCTGCTACCAGCAAGTAGCCGCCCTACTTGCTGGTAGCAAGGTAATTTACATATTATAAAAATTGATTTTTAACAAATTCTACTGAACGAAAATCATTAATTAGCTTATGTATGCTGAGATCGCAGTGTAGGGATTATTAGTAAAGAAAAAAAAAACAAACGGTTTAACCCCTTAAGGACCGGGCTCATTTTCACCTTAAGGACCAGGCCATTTTTTGGAAATCTGACCAGTGTCACTTTAAGTGCTAATAACTTTAAAACGCTTTGACTTATCCAGGCCATTCTGAGATTGTTTTTTCGTCACATATTGTACTTCATGACACTGGTAAAATGAAGTCAAAAAAATTATTATTTTTTGCACAAAAAAATACCTAATTTACCAAAAATTTGGAAAAATTTGCAAATTTCAAAGTTTCAGTTTCTCTACTTCTGTAATACATAGTAATACCCCAAAAAGTTGTGATGACTTTACATTCCCCATATGTCTACTTCATGTTTGAATTATTTTGGGAATGATATTTTATTTTTTGGGGATGTTATAAGGCTTAGAAGTTTAGAAGCAAATCTTGAAATTTTTCAGAAATTTACAAAAACTCAATTTTTAGGGACCAGTTCAGGTCTGAAGTCGATTTGCGAGGCTTACATAATAGAAACCACCCAAAAATGACCCCATCTAAGAAACTACACCCCTCAAGGTATTCAAAACTGATTTTGAATACATTATTAACCCTTTAGGTGTTGCACAAGAGTTATTGGCAAATGGGGAGGAAATTTGAGAATTTAATTTTTTTGTCAAATTTTTCATTTTAACCCATTTTTTCCACTAACAAAGCAAGGGTTAACAGCCAAACAAGACTGTATCTTTATTGCCCTGACTCTGCCGTTTACAGAAACACCCAATATGTGGCCGTAAACTACTGTACGGCCACACAGCGGGGCGTAGAGGGAAAGGTGCGCCGTATGGTTTTTGGAAGGCTGATTTTTATGGACTGGTTTTTTGACACCATGTCCCATTTGAAGCCCCCTGATGCACCCCTAGAGGAGAAACTCCCTAAAAGCGACCCCATCTAAGAAACTACACCCCTCAAGGTATTCAAAACTGATTTTACATACGTCGTTAACCCTTTAGGTGTTGCACAAGAGTTATTGGCAAATGGGGATGAAATTTGAGAATTTCATTTTTTTGCCTAATTTTCAATTTTAACCCATTTTTTCCACTAACAAAGCAAGGGTTAACAGCCAAACAAGACTGTATCTTTATTGCCCTGACTCTGCTGTTTACATAAACACCCCATATGTGGCCGTAAACTACTGTACGGCCACACAGCGGGGCGCAGAGTGAAAGGTGCGCCGTTTGGTTTTTGGAAGGCTGATTTTGCTGGACTGTTTTTTTGACACCATGTCCCATTTGAAGCCCCCCTGATGCACCCCTAGAGTAGAAACTCCATAAAAGTGACCCCATCTAAGAAACTACACCCTTCAAGGTATTCAAAACTGATTTTACAAACGTTGTTAACCCTTTAGGTGTTGCACAAGATTTAATGGAAAATAGAGACACAATTTCAAAATTTCAAATTTTTGGCAGATTTTCCATTTTAATATTTTTTTTCCAGTTACAAAGCAAGGGTTAACAGCCAAACAAAACTCATTATTTATGGCCCTGATTCTGTAGTTTACAGAAACACCCCATATGTGGTCGTAAACAGCTGTACGGGCACACGGCAGGGCGCAGAAGGAAAGGAATGCCATACGGTTTTTGGAAGGCAGATTTTGCTGGACTGTTTTTTTGACACCATGTCCCATTTGAAGCCCCCCTGATGCACCCCTAGAGTGGAAACTCCAAAAAAGTGACTCCATTTTAGAAACTACGGGATAGGGTGGCAGTTTTGTTGGTACTAGTTTAGGGTACATATGATTTTTGGTTGCTCTATATTACACTTTTTGTGCAGCAAGGTAACAAGAAATAGCTTTTTTGGCACGTTTTTTTTTTTTGTTATTTACAACATTCATCTGACAGGTTAGATCATGTGGTAATTTTATAGAGCAGGTTGTCACGGACGCGGCGGTACCTAATATGTATACATTTTTTTTATTTATGTAAGTTTTATACAATAACTTCATTTTTAAAACCAAAAAAATGTTTTAGTGTCTCCATAGTCTAAGAGCCATAGTTTTTTCAGTTTTTGGGCGATTATCTTGAGTAGGGTGTCATTTTTTGCGGGATGAGATGACGGTTTGATTGGTACTATTTTGGCGTACATGCGACTTTTTTGATCACTTTTATTACCTTTTTTGGGAAGTAAGGTGGGCAAAATTTCAATTTTCTCATAGTTTTTATTTTTTTATTTTTATGGCGTTCACCGTGCGGGGAAAGTAACATGACCATTTTATAGATCAGGTCGTTACGGACGCGGCGATACCTAATATGTGTAGTTTATTTTATTTTTTTAATTTTTATTCAGTGATAAATGTTTGTTTTTTTTATCTTAACTTTTTTCACATTTTTTTTACATTTTTTTGACCCAGACCCGCTTGGTTCTTGAAGATCCAGTGGGTCTGATGTCTGTATAATACAGTACAGTACAATATATATTGTTCTGTACTGTATTTTACTTACACTGAACAGATCTATGCTTTCAGCATAGATCTGTTCAGCACCATGGACAGCAGGACGCCTAAGCAGGCGTCCTGTTGCCATGGGAACCCTCCCCGTCTGCTCAGAACTTCGCAGACGGGGAAGGGTAAGCACAGGGCTGAGGGGGGCTCTCTCCCTCTCCATCGGGGGGCTGAAAAGGCACAGCAGCCCCCCGATGGAGAGGGAGGGAGCTCCCTGACCGATGACAGTTAACTTTTTCCATACAGCGGTCCGTACGGACCGCGGTATGGAAAGGGTTAAACGGCTGACATCTGCACAGATGTCAGCCGTTTATACCAGGGTGCCAGCAATGTGCTGGCACCCTGGTATACCCACTAGAAGCCAATGATCATTCATGGGGAGGCGGGCGGGGGATCGCGATCCCGCCTGCCGCACCGCCCGCCTCCCGCAACGCCCCCACCGCATGCGACACCCCCCCCCCCCGCATCAAATCATGCAGGGGTGCAGGGGGGGTGAAAAATATAGATTTTAGCCACTCTAAAGTTTCTGATCGCCGCGGTCAGGGACCGCGGGGATCAGAAACTGCAAAAAGCGCAGCAAACCGCAGGTCTGAATTGACCTGCGGTTTGCTGCGATCGCCGACACGGGGGGGTCACATGACCCCCCCTGGCGTTGTCACAGGATGCCGGCTGAAGGATTTCAGCCGAAATCCCGTTCCGTTTAACCCCTCGGGCGCCGGAATACAGATTTTAAGTCAGGACGTACCGGTACGTCCTGTGTCCTTAAGGACTCGGGAAATAGGGCGTACCGGTACGTCCTATGTCCTTAAGGGGTTAATGGGGTGACAGAAGCCCTTTAAGGACATTACATCAAAGTTGGATCAGCCTGTAGTGTGTTTTTCCACTTTAATTTTGAGTGTGACTCCAAATCCAGACCTCCATGGGTTGAAAAATTTGATTTCCATTTTTTTATTTTTGTGTGATTTTGTTGTCAGCACATTCAACTATGTAAAGAACAAAGTATTTCAGAAGAATATTTAATTAACTCAGCTCTAGGATGTGTTATTTTTGTGTTCCCTTTATTTTTTTGAGCAGTGTATATATATATATATATATTGATAGAACATTCTTCGCCAAGCTAAAGTGATGGATTCCCACAGGAAAGACTTATTTCAAGTCCTTCCCGTTTAAGATCCTAGATCCCCGTTATTTGTCTTAATAGTCTTACCAAAGTCATATATGTGAAAATAGTCCAGGATGGGGCGGAAGGATACAGTTATCTCTTATTTGCCCATCTTGAAGTCATGTGATGTGTAGTTGGTTAGGGGGGCGGAATGTATTTAGCATTCTACAGGGTGGGCCATTTATATGGATACACCTTAATAAAATGGGAATGGTTGGTGATATTAACTTCCTGTTTGTGGCACATTAGTATATGTGAGGGGGGAAACTTTTCAAGATGGGTGGTGACCATGGCAGCCATTTTGAAGTCAGACATTTGGAATCCAACTTTTGTTTTTTCAATAGGAAGAGGGTCATTTGACACATCAAACTTATTGGGAATTTCACAAGAAAAACAATGGTGTGCTTAGTTTTAACGTAACTTTATTCTTTCATGAGTTATTTACAAGTTTCTGACCACTTACAAAATGTGTTCAATGTGCTGCCCATTGTGTTGGATTGTCAATGCAACCCTCTTCTCCCACTCTTCACACACTGATAGCAACACCGCAGGAGAAATGCTAGCACAGGCTTCCAGTATCCGTAGTTTCAGGTGCTGCACATCTCGTATCATCTGAAGGCAATCGTCTATGCTGTGAAGATACAAGATGTGCAGCACCTGAAACTACGGATACTGGAAGCCTGTGCTAGCATTTCTCCTGCGGTGTTGCTATCAGTGTGTGAAGAGTGGGAGAAGAGGGTTGCATTGACAATCCAACACAATGGGCAGCACATTGAACACATTTTATAAGTGGTCAGAAACTTGTTAATAACTCATGAAAGAATAAAGTAACGTTAAAACCAAGCACACCATTGTTTTTCTTGTGAAATTCCCAATAAGTTTGATGTGTCTTCCTATTGAAAAAACAAAAGTTGGATTCAAAATGGCCGCCATGGTCACCACCCATCTTGAAAAGTTTCCCCCTCACATATACTAATGAGCCACAAACAGGAAGTTAATATCACTAACCATTCCCATCGCCCACCCTGTATAATGATGTCTAGGATTAGACATGCCCATCTTGATATCATGAGGTTTTCTCTGAACAGAAGTAATGTATATAACTTATGTTCATATTTTGATATCCTAACCTATTAATAGCTTTGTTATAATGTGACGAGTTATTTCCACTCACATGTATTGTTAAGCTTGTAATGCTTTATATTAACGCTATATATATTCATTTGCGTGTATCATTGTGTTTATTTACTTATATATGTTTATAATCTTGTAACCAATAAATCTGCATATTTTTATAATACCTGAGTATTATTGTATAATGTAGAACTACATTTTATCATTGACGTCATCTTACGTCAAAAAGAACTTATTTATCTGAGGAAATAGTCAGACTCAGATGTGAATTGTATCAATTAGGTTGTCTACAATTCACCAGGTCATGATTTTAAGAATTTATGACAAATTTTATAAATTGTATTTTTTTATGGTTAATTATTTTTATGACCATAATTAATAATTCTTAATTGAATTATTACCCCCCGACAACTTGGATTCTTGATCGCAAATCATATGCGACTTTCCCATGATAGCAAGTTAGTAGAAAGATCCACAGAACTCATCCATTTGAATAATCCGTTGCTTTATTCAGGAGGCAGCAAACATAGCGACGTTTTGATGTGAAGTTTTTTTTGTTATATTGGTTTCCTATGATAGAACACAATGCAAGTTATGTGCAACCTGCAAGTCTTGTACAGTTTGGCAGATATTTTTTACCGCCAAATCTCAGCTCTAAACAGCAGACAAGTTGTGAGACTGTTCTGAGACTTGCAGTAATGTGACACATCTTGCCATGTAGCCCGAAACTTAACGTCTGTGAATAAGATGGGTTTAAAGGGAACCTGTCATCTAGAAAATGCATATTAAACCGCTAGCAGTACCTTATTGCAGCCTGTAGCATGATTATAAAAGTTTTGTCTGTGTCTTTTCTGTACAATGCGCCAAAAGTCTGAAAAAATACTTTTATTCAACTGGCCACGCTATGTAAACCATAGTCTTGAAGTCAAGGGGGCAGCGGCTTTCTCGCCTGAAGTCAAGCGTGCCCCGCCCCTTAGTATTTGATTAATAGGATGTCCAATTCCTTCACTGCTGGGCGCTTGAGCGTAGTCTCGCGCATGCTCTCATGTGCAAGTGCCTTATCATTGAGACTATCTCACAGCAGAGTAGAACAGTGTGCAGACGCCAGCACTGCAGGGACACAGCGCACGTGCAAGACCATGTTTGAGCGTCCAGTGGTGAAGGAATTGGAATTCCTATCAATCAAATGCTAAGGGGCCAGAAAGGGGGCGGGGCACGCTTGACTTCAGGTGAGAAAGCCGCTGCCCCCTTGACTTCAAGACTATCATTTAGATAGCGTGGCCAGTTGAATAAAAGTCTTTTTTCAGACTTTTGGCGCAGTGCACAGAAAAGACACAGACACCTATAATCATGCTACAGGCTGCAATAAGGTACGGCATGCGGTTTAATATGCATTTTATAGGTGACAGGTTCCCTTTAAAATTATTTTTTGCTCTTTTCGCATTTCCCATATCTAAAAAACAATATTCGGTAGTTTTTCCTGATCTGTTGAATTTTAGTTCCTTCTTACAAAGCATTTTCAACATATAAAACATCAAAATGGCTTCTCTCTTGTGTGAATTCTCTCATGTCTAACAAGGTGTGATTTTTTTGTAAAACATTTCCCACATTCTGAACATAAATATGGCTTTACTCCTGTGTGACTTCTCTGATGAATATTAAGTCTGGTTTTAGTAGTAAAACATTTCTCACATTCTGAACATGAATATGGCTTCTCTCCTATGTGACTTCTCTGATGAATATTAAGTCTGGTTTTAGTAGCAAAACATTTCTCACATTCTAAACATGGATATGGCTTTGCACCAGTGTGACTTCTTTCATGTATAATAAGATCTGCTTTCCATCTATAACATTTCCTACATTCTGAACATGAATATGGTTTCTCTCCTGTGTGAATAATTTCATGTTTCACAAGATATGATTTTTGTGTAAAACATTTCCCACATTTTGAACATGAATATGGTTTCTCTCCTATGTGACTTTTCTCATGTGATACAAGATTTGATTTATCTGTAAAACATTTCCCACATTCTGAACATGAATATGGCTTCTCTCCTGTGTGAATTCTCATATGTATACCAAGTGTTGATTTATGAGTAAAACAGTTCCCACATTCTGAACATGAATATGGTTTCTCTCCAGTGTGACTTTTCTCATGTCTAATAAGATGGGGTTTAACTCTAAAACATTTTCCACATTCTGAACATGAATATGGCTTCTCTCCTGTGTGAATTCTCTTATGTTTAACAAGACTTGATTTATCTGTAAAACATTTCCCACATTCTGAACATGAATATGGCTTTTCTCCTGTGTGAATTCTCTTATGTTTAACAAGACTTGATTTATCTGTAAAACATTTCCCACATTCTGAACATGAATATGGCTTCTCTCCTGTGTGAATTCTCATATGTATACCAAATGTTGATTTATGAGTAAAACATTTTCCACATTCTGAACATGAATATGGCTTTTCTCCTGTGTGAATTCTCTTATGTTTAACAAGACTTGATTTATCTGTAAAACATTTCCCACATTCTGAACATGAATATGGCTTTTCTCCTGTGTGAATTCTCATATGTATACCAAGTGTTGATTTATCTGTAAAACATTTCCCACATTCTGAACATGAATATGGCTTCTCTCCTGTGTGAATTAGCTCATGTTTAACACAATCTGCTTTACGTGTAATGCATTTCCCATATTCCTGCTGTGTTGTATGAATTCTTCTGTGTGTAGAAACTCTTGATTGTTCTGTAAACTCTTTACTACCCTGAAACCTTTCATCCCCTTTCTGACCAGTATTTTTGGTAACAATCTGTAATTGGTCATGGGAAGGTTCCTCATGATGAGGGGGATTATATAATATAAGTGTACGTTGAAGTCCTGGGTGTACATTAAATGTAATGAGGTTTTCTCCTGAAGAGCGCTGCAGGACATCTTCAGCTTCTTCTTTATAATTTAGTGATAATACAGCTTTGCCCTTAATAATTTTACTGGAATTCCCTATGAAAACAAAAAAAGGAATTTGCGATTATTTTTCAAACCACAGAGTGGACAAACCTATAAACATTCCTATTAGGCTGTAATTGGATATATGGTATAAACCAGCTCTGCCTCTAATGCCACCAGATGTCAGGTAGCTATCGTATAAGTCAGGGTCCGACCTTTAAAGAGGACCTTTCACTAGAATAAAAAATCTAAACTAAGTATGCTGACATGGAGAGCGGCGCCCAGGGATCTCCCTGCACTTACTATTATCCCTGGGCGCCGCTTCGTTCTCCCGGTATAGGCTCCGGTATCTTCATATGTTCGGCTCAACTGGGTGGAGCCTGCCGGCGTCTCCTTCTCCCAGGCTGTAGCGCTGGCCAATCGCAGCGCTCAGCTCATAGCCTGAGAGAAAACAAAACCTCTCAGGCTATGAGCTGAGCGCTGCGATTGGCCAGCGCTACAGCCTGAGAGAAGGAGACGCCGGCAGGCTCCACCCAGTTGAGCCGAACATATGAAGATACCGGAGCCTATACCGGGAGAACGGAGCGGCGCCCAGGGATAATAGTAAGTGCAGGGAGATCCCTGGGCGCCGCTCTCCATGTCAGCATACTTAGTTTAGATTTTTTATTCTAGTGAAAGGTCCTCTTTAAAACAGGTCTTGAGGCATGACTTGGATAATAATTAAGTCAGCACCATTAGATGCTCAGTACAAGATGCAATCTCCTTGGTTCTGCAGTGAGAGATCCTCCTTCCTCCAGCAGCAGGTTCAGGGTGTAATTACGCCTCCTAATTCCTTCTGCTGTTATTTTACTGCAGCTTGGACTAATCTTGTGTGAGACAGCAGCAGCGGGGGAGGAGGTACACTGAGAGGAGCATGTCACTTATAGGGGTTGTCTCACTTCAGAAAATAGCCTTTATTATGTAGAGGAAGTTAATAAAAGCCGCTTACTAATGTATTCTGATTGTCTAGATTGCTTCCTTTCCTGGCTAGATTCATTTTTTCCATCACATTATACACTGCTCGTTTCCATGGTAATGACCACCCTCTAATGCAGCATCGGTGGTCGTGCATGCAAACTATAGGGTAAAGCACTAGCACGGTCCCAACCACCAGAGAGGCCGGCACTTTTTCCTCTAGTGTGCAAGCACGACCACCTCTGATGAATTGCAGGGTGGTTGTAACCTTGGAAATGAGCAGTGCATAATGTGATGGGAAAATGAATCCAGCCAGCAAAAGGAAGCAATATGAATAATTACAATACATTAGTAGGTGGTTTGTATTAACTTCCTCTACATAGTAAAGGCTATTTGCTGAAGTAAGACAACCCCTTTAAGGAACAGATGGATGCTGGGAAGACACAGTGTGAGAAACGAAAATGACCTCAAAGGCTTAGGAGTCTGAAGTCTGTATAGCCTAATGGCCGCACAGTCCCAAGATCTCAGGTTTACAGACATCTGTAGGATGCAGTGGAATAGACAGAGTGATGTCATCAATCAGAACCTGTAATAAAGGTTTCCAGCACCTTGTTGGGTCCATTACACTAAGGCCCCTTTCACACGGGCGAGTATTCCGCGTGGATGCGATGCGTGAGGTGAACGCATTGCACCCGCACTGAATACCGACCCATTCATTTCTATGGGGCTGTTCACATGAGCGGTGATTTTCACGCATCACTTGTGCGTTGCGTGAAAATCGCAGCGCGCTCTATATTGTGCGTTTTTCACGCAACGCAGGCCCCATAGAAGTGAATGGGGTTGCGTGAAAATCGCAAGCATCCGCAAGCAAGTGCGGATGCGGTGCGATTTTCACGCATGGTTGCTAGGTGACCGTCTATTCACTGTATTATTTCCCCTTATAACATGGTTATAAGGGAAAATAATAGCATTCTGAATACAGAATGCTTAGTAGGTGATCAATTGAGGGTTAAAAAAAAATAAAAAAATTAACTCACCTTCTCCTCTTGTTCGCATAGTTCCCGGTCTCTTCTTTACTTCTCAAAAGATGAACTACCGGCTAGGACCTGTGGTGACGTCAGATCACATGCTCCAATCACATGGTCCATCACCACGGTGATGTACCATGTGATTGGAGCATGTGATCTGACGTCACCAAAGGTCCTTTAGCCGACAGCTTATCATTAAAGAAGTAAAGAAGAGACCGGGAACTACGCGAACAAGAGGAGAAGGTGAGTTAATTTTTTTATTTTTTTTTAACCCTCAATTGATCACCTACTAAGCATTCTGTATTCAGAATGCTATTATTTTCCCTTATAACCATGTTGTAAGGGAAAATAATAAAATCTACACAACACCTAACCCAAACCTGAACTTCTGTGAAGAAGTACGGGTTTGGGTACCATACATGCGTGATTTTTCTCACGCGAGTGCAAAACGCATTACAATGTTTTGCACTCGCGCGGAAAAATCGCGGGTGTTCCCGCAACGCACCCGCACATTTTCCCGCAACGCCCGTGTGAAAGAGGCCTAAGAATCCAGGATGTTCTAAGGGGAACGAGGGTCCTATCAAGAATTAAGATGGTGGAGCTAATGACGTGCCCTCTGAGTGCAGGTGACCATCACTGAGCCGTCTGTGTCTGTACAATAATCACATGTGACATCGGAGCTTCCTGATCATCGTGGAGCTGAGGACAGGAGTGCACCGAAAGGAAGCCAAACACAGAACCAAACAGCTTTAACCACTTAATGACTAGGCTGGTTGTCATTTAATGACCTTTTTTTTGTATTCTCATTGTTATATTCCAAGACCTAAAACTTTTATATTTTTGTCTGTGGCCGTACGAGGACTTGTGTTTTGTGACAGGAGTTGTACATTTCAATGGAACCATTTACTTGTAATTTATTGTTTCGCTTTTATTATTTTTATTTTATTTTTGCTGTTTTCTTTGGCGTTCTGTCATAAAGGGAGTTTAACTCTTAGGCTACTTTCACACTGGCGTTTTGGCTTTCCGTTTGTGAGATCCGTCATGGGCTCTCACCACCGGTCCAAAACGGATCAGTTTTGCCCTAATGCATTCTGAAAGGAAAAGGATCCGCTCAGAACGCATCAGTTCAGTCTCCGTTCCGTCTCCATTCCGCTCTGGAGGCTGCTTGAACCGTTTTGGGGTCCGTCTAACGAAACTGAGCCAAACGGATCCGTCCTGGCGCACAATGTAAGTCAATGGCACAATAGAAAACGGATCCACCCCGCATTGACTTTCAATGGTGTTCAAGACGGATCCGCCTTGGCAATGTTACAGATAATACAAATGGATCCGTTCTGAATGGACGCAGACGGTTGTATTATCTGAACGGATCCTTCTGTGCAAATCCATGACGGATCCGCACCAAACGAGAGTGTGAAAGTAGCCTTAGGATAGAGTTTTTTTTCGTTTTTGCGTTTTCCGTTCACATATCCATATAAGGGGTTGTTTTTTAGGGGACAAGTTGTACTTTCTAGTGCTACCATGTAGCGGGAATCAAGAAAAAAATTCCAAATGAAGTGGAATTGGAAAACAAATGCAATTCCTCCACAGTTTTATGGATTTTGTCCCTAGGGTGTTCCCTTCGCTGCAAAACGGACCTGTGCCCTTCATTCTCTGGGTCAGTCCGATTACAACGATACCAGATATGTGCAGGTTTTATAGGTGTAAATACTGAAAAAAGTTCATAAAAACCATATTCTGAACCCATAACTTTTGCATAGTTATGTCTCCTGAGCTGTGCAGGGGCTCATTTGTTGCGGGACGATCTGTACTTTTTATTGATACCATTTTCGAGTGTTTTTTTTTTTTATCACTTTTTTTTCCAATATTTTCTGAGAAGAGAAACAATGAAAAAAGTAACGAAAAGACCATTTTGATACTTTTTTCATTACGCCATTCGCCGTATTGGAAAAATACGGTCACTGCTGAATAGCTGGCAGCTGTTACCATAGTAACACATGGCACCGGGGTTCTGTGCACCACGTGTTACTATAGGACTGTAGTACTGACACCTCTGTCTTCTCCAAGTACTGCAGATGCCGTGTATTATAGAGCAGCCATCTATTGTGGGGGTGGGGGAGGGCAGAGATCGTCAGTGTAAGGCCTTGTTCACACCACGTCTGTACATGTCACTGCACACACGTGTATACACTGCACATGACGGCTCTTACCTTGTGATATAAGAGGCTGGTGCTCCTCCATTACATGTCACTGCACACACGTGTATACACTGCACATGACGGCTCTTACCTTGTGATATAAGAGGCTGGTGTCCTCCATTACATGTCACTGCACACACGTGTACACACTGCACATGACGGCTCTTACCTTGTGATATAAGAGGCTGGAGCTCCTCCATTACATGTCACTGCACACACGTGTATACACTGCACATGACGGCTCTTACCTTGTGATATAAGAGGCTGGTGTCCTCCATTACATGTCACTGCACACACGTGTACACACTGCACATGACGGCTCTTACCTTGTGATATAAGAGGCTGGTGCTCCTCCATTACATGTCACTGCACACACGTGTATACACTGCACATGACGGCTCTTACCTTGTGATATAAGAGGCTGGTGCTCCTCCATTACATGTCACTGCACATACGTGTATACACTGCACATGACGGCTCTTACCCTGTGATATAAGAGGCTGGTGCTCCTCCATTACATATCACTGCACACACGTGTATACACTGCACATGACGGGTCTTACCTTGTGATATAAGAGGCTGGTGCTCCTCCATTACATGTCACTGCACACACGTGTATACACTGCACATGACGGCTCTTACCTTGTGATATAAGAGGCTGGTGCTCCTCCATTACATGTCACTGCACACACGTGTATACACTGCACATGATGGGTCTTACCTTGTGATATAAGAGGCTGGTGCTCCTCCATTACATGTCACTGCACACACGTGTATACACTGCACATGACGGCTCTTACCTTGTGATATAAGAGGCTGGTGCTCCTCCATTACATGTCACTGCACACACGTGTATACACTGCACATGACGGCTCTTACCTTGTGATATAAGAGGCTGGTGCTCCTCCATTACATGTCACTGCACACACGTGTATACACTACACATGACGGCTCTTACCCTGTGATATAAGAGGCTGGTGCTCCTCTATTACATGTCACTGCACACACGTGTATACACTGCACATGACGGGTCTTACCCTGTGATATAAGAGGCTGGTGCTCCTCTATTACATGTCACTGCACACACGTGTATACACTGCACATGACGGCTCTTACCTTGTGATATAAGAGGCTGGTGCTCCTCCATTACATGTCACTGCACACACGTATATACACTGCACATGACGGCTCTTACCTTGTGATATAAGAGGCTGGTGCTCCTCCCTTACATGTCACTGCACACACGTGTATACACTGCACATGACGGCTCTTACCTTGTGGTATAAGAGGCTGGTGCTCCTCCATTACATGTCACTGCACACACGTGTATACACTGCACATGACGGCTCTTACCTTGTGATATAAGAGGCTGGTGCTCCTCCATTACATGTCACTGCACACACGTGTATACACTGAACATGACGGCTCTTACCTTGTGATATAAGAGGCTGGTGCTCCTCCATTACATGTCACTGCACACACGTGTATACACTGCACATGACGGCTCTTACCTTGTGATATAAGAGGCTGGTGCTCCTCCATTACATGTCACTGCACACACGTGTATACACTGCACATGACGGCTCTTACCTTGTGATATAAGAGGCTGGTGCTCCTCCATTACATGTCACTGCACACACGTGTATACACTGCACATGACGGCTCTTACCTTGTGATATAAGAGGCTGGTGCTCCTCCATTACATGTCACTGCACACACGTGTATACACTGCACATGACGGCTCTTACCTTGTGATATAAGAGGCTGGTGCTCCTCCATTACATGTCACTGCACACACGTGTATACACTGCACATGACGGCTCTTACCTTGTGATATAAGAGGCTGGTGCTCCTCCATTACATGTCACTGCACACACGTGTACACACTGCACATGACGGCTCTTACCTTGTGATATAAGAGGCTGGTGTTCCTCCATTACATGTCACTGCACACACGTGTATACACTGCACATGACGGCTCTTACCTTGTGATATAAGAGGCTGGTGCTCCTCCATTACATGTCACTGCACACACGTGTATACACTGCACATGACGGCTCTTACCTTGTGATATAAGAGGCTGGTGCTCCTCCATTACATGTCACTGCACACACGTGTATACACTGCACATGACGGCTCTTACCCTGTGATATAAGAGGCTGGTGCTCCTCCATTACATGTCACTGCACACACGTGTACACACTGCACATGACGGCTCTTACCCTGTGATATAAGAGGCTGGTGGTCCTCCATTACATGTCACTGCACACACGTGTACACACTGCACATGACAGGTCTTACCTTGTGATATGGAGGAGCACCAGCCTCTTATTACATGTCACTGCACATGACGGCTCTTACCCTGTGATATAAGAGGCTGGTGCTCCTCCATTACATGTCACTGCACACACGTGTACACACTGACTGGTCTTACCTTGTGATATAAGAGGCTGGTGCTCCTCCATTACATGTCACTGCACACACGTGTATACACTGAACATGACGGGTCTTACCTTGTGATATAAGAGGCTGTTGCTGCTCCTTTACATGTCACTGCACACACGTGTATACACTGCACATGACGGCTCTTACCTTGTGATATAAGAGGCTGGTGCTCCTCCATTACATGTCACTGCACACACGTGTATACACTGAACATGACGGGTCTTACCTTGTGATATAAGAGGCTGTTGCTGCTCCTTTACATGTCACTGCACACACGTGTATACACTGCACATGACGGCTCTTACCTTGTGATATAAGAGGCTGGTGCTCCTCCATTACATGTCACTGCACACACGTGTATACACTGCACATGACGGGTCTTACCTTGTGATATAAGAGGCTGGTGCTCCTCCATTACATGTCACTGCACACACGTGTATACACTGCACATGACGGCTCTTACCCTGTGATATAAGAGGCTGGTGCTCCTCCATTACATGTCACTGCACACACGTGTATACACTGCACATGACGGCTCTTACCTTGTGATATAAGAGGCTGGTGCTCCTCCATTACATGTCACTGCACACACGTGTATACACTGCACATGACGGCTCTTACCCTGTGATATAAGAGGCTGGTGCTCCTCCATTACATGTCACTGCACACACGTGTATACACTGCACATGACGGCTCTTACCCTGTGATATAAGAGGCTGGTGCTCCTCCATTACATGTCACTGCACACACGTGTATACACTGCACATGACGGCTCTTACCTTGTGATAAGAGGCTGGTGCTCCTCCATTACATGTCACTGCACACACGTGTATACACTGCACATGACGGGTCTTACCTTGTGATATAAGAGGCTGGTGCTCCTCCAATACATGTCACTGCACACACGTGTATACACTGCACATGACGGCTCTTACCTTGTGATATAAGAGGCTGGTGCTCCTCCATTACATGTCACTGCACACACGTGTATACACTGCACATGACGGCTCTTACCCTGTGATATAAGAGGCTGGTGCTCCTCCATTACATGTCACTGCACACACGTGTATACACTGCATATGACGGCTCTTACCCTGTGATATTAGAGGCTGGTGCTCCTCCATTACATGTCACTGCACACACGTGTATACACTGCACATGACGGCTCTTACCTTGTGACATAAGAGGCTGGTGCTCCTCCATTACATGTCACTGCACACACGTGTATACACTGCACATGACGGCTCTTACCTTGTGATATTAGAGGCTGGTGCTCCTCCATTACATGTCACTGCACACACGTGTATACACTGCACATGACGGCTCTTACCCTGTGATATAAGAGGCTGGTGCTCCTCCATTACATGTCACTGCACACACGTGCACACACTGCACATGACGGCTCTTACCTTGTGATATAAGAGGCTGGTGCTCCTCCATTACATGTCACTGCACACACGTGTATACACTGAACATGACGGGTCTTACCTTGTGATATAAGAGGCTGTTGCTCCTCCATTACATGTCACTGCACACACGTGTATACACTGCACATGACGGGTCTTACCTGGTGATATAAGAGGCTGGTGCTCCTCCTTTACATGTCACTGCACACACGTGTATACACTGCACATGACGGCTCTTACCTTGTGATATAGAGGCTGGTGCTCCTCCATTACATGTCACTGCACACACGTGTACACACTGCACATGACGGCTCTTACCTTGTGATATAAGAGGCTGGTGCTCCTCCATTACATGTCACTGCACACACGTGCACACACTGCACATGACGGCTCTTACCTTGTGATATAAGAGGCTGGTGCTCCTCCATTACATGTCACTGCACAGACGTGTATACACTGCACATGACGGCTCTTACCTTGTGATATAGAGGCTGGTGCTCCTCCATTACATGTCACTGCACACACGTGTATACACTGCACATGACGGCTCTTACCTTGTGATATAAGAGGCTGGTGCTCCTCCAGTACATGTCACTGCACACACGTGTACACACTGCACATGACGGCTCTTACCTTGTGATATAAGAGGCTGGTGCTCCTCCATTACATGTCACTGCACACACGTGTACACACTGCACATGACGGGTCTTACCTTGTGATATAAGAGGCTGGTGCTCCTCCATTACATGTCACTGCACACACGTGTATACACTGCACATGACGGCTCTTACCCTGTGATTTAAGAGGCTGGTGCTCCTCCATTACATGTCACTGCACACACGTGTATACACTGCACATGACGGCTCTTACCCTGTGATATAAGCGGCTGGTGCTCCTCCATCATGGCCTCCTTGTACAGGTCCTTGTGTCCTTCTATATACTCCCACTCCTCCATGGAGAAATAGACAGTGACGTCCTGACACCTTATAGGAACCTGACAACACAATGACACCGTCATCACCCAGACCCCTCCAGTGCTGTTACTGGAGAATTTCCCAGCATTCCCAGCAGTGTCACCTCTCCAGTCAGCAGCTCCATCATCTTGTGGGTGAGTTCTAGGATCTTCTGCTCATGTATCAGGGGGTGAGGGGGAGGCTCTGTGATGGGGGGAGGGGTCCTGCTCCGCCCTCCTGACTCCTGGAGATGGATGATGGGAGTCACACAGTCCCCCGATGTCTTCTTCACTATTGTGTACTCCTGTGGATGGAGAGAGACACTTAGGGAATAAACCCTTCAGGGGCCATGTGCTCTCCTCCGGCCCTCTCCTCCTGGTACAACGTGCCTACTTACCTTCTCATGGCTCCTACAACATGACTATTGGTCACTGGTCACATGACACATCACTCACCATACTGGGGGCTGATCTTCAGGTTCTCCGTCACTTGGAAGGTCTAGAGGCCGTTCTACAGGACCCTGGACTCTTCCGATCACTTCCTATGATGGATTCTCCTCCCCGATGTCTGACTTGTTACAGAATACAATAAAGAGGAGAGAAATCTAGAAAAGTTTACCTCTCCGCTCAGCAGGGAGATGATCTCCAAGGTGAGGTCTAATATTCTTCTGCTGATCTCCTTCCTGTCCATCCTTGGTGGTCATTCAGGAGAAGAGGAGAGAACTGGAGGAGCTGGAGGCTTCTAGTACTGCAGAGGAGAGGAAATCATCCAGGGGACAAGACCAGATGTCACCTCCAGAACCGCACTTCCTGAGCCTGGAGGGGCCCCGCTTCTCAGAGCCCCCACCACATGGATTCCAGGGGCCCCAACATGGAGATCTCTGGTGGCTCCACAGGAGATAAATGTCTGATAGATGCAGGTCCCACCTCTGGGCTGTGCTCAGCTGTGTCCACAACTCCTAGAGAAGAGATTGGAGAGAGCTGAGCTCAGGCCGGGCCCCCGCGCCATTCATTCTCCTCCTGGAGGCAGGGGCCCCTCACCAGGACAGTCAGGGGCCAGCGAATGATGACAACCCCCACTATCCCCACTACTCCTCCCCCCATCATACTAAGCTGAGGAGCGGAGAAGGATTCCTTGTGTGTAATGGAGGAGAATCTCCAGAGGTGACATGTCTGAGCTCTCCACCACACTGTCTCCTCACAGCTCATCTTACCTGCAGGCTGGAGGAATGGCTGATACCAGAGAGAACAAGAGCCCTGACTACCGACCAGGACCTGCCCAGTATCTGCTGCACTGCCAGAGCTGAAGGACCTGGGGTGACGTCACTGTCATGTGATCACTGCAGGGGGCGGGGCTCAGCAATGGGGAGAACAGGTGGTGAAGGACCTGGGGTGATGTCACCGTCATGTGATCAGTGCAGGGGGCGGGGCTCAGCAGCAAAAAGGACCACATGACAGTGACATCACCCCAGGTCCTAGAAGTGCTCTCCTGAATGACCACCAAGGATGGACAGGAAGGAGATCAGCAGAAGAATATTAGACCTCACCTTGGAGATCATCTCCCTGCTGAGCGGAGAGGTAAACTTTTCTAGATTTCTCTCCTCTTTATTGTATTCTGTAACAAGTCAGACATCGGGAAGGAGAATCCATCATAGGAAGTCATAGGAAGAGTCCAGGGTCCTGGAGAACGGCCTCCAGACCTTCCAAGTGATGGAGAACCTGAAGATCAGCCCCCAATATAGTGAGTGATGTGTCATGTGTGTAGCCCTAGTTAGGGGGTGAGTAATACCCTTCCCACCACAGACTCTGGCGCTGACCTGTGTGTAATGGGACCTAGAGCCTTCGATGAATGGAAGAGTGGGAACATAAGTGAAGTATATCAGTGCCTCCACCCAGGTTATAGCCTCTGTATTACAGGGAGGATCTCCTCCTAGGACTTATATATGAAGTATAGTGAGCAGCCTTAACAAGGATTACTGGACTAATCTCACAGTCTGAAGAATACATATAGATACCACATAAGGTTATAACAGTAACTTTATAAGGGTAAGAATGATAATAGTACATACAGTCGTGGTCAAAAGTTTTGAGAATGACAAAAATATTGGAAATTGGAAAAGTTGCTGCTTAAGTTTTTATAATAGCAATTTGCATATACTCCAGAATGTTATGAAGAGTGATCAGATGAATTGCATAGTCCTTCTTTGCCATGAAAATTAACTTAATGCCAAAAAAACCTTTCCACTGCATTTCATTGCTGTCATTAAAGGACCTGCTGAGATCATTTCAGTAATCGTCTTGTTAACTCAGGTGAGAATGTTGATGAGCACAAGGCTGGAGATCGTTATGTCAGGCTGATTGGGTTAAAATGGCAGACTTGACATGTTAAAAGGAGGGTGATGCTTGAAATCATTGTTCTTCCATTGTTAACCATGGTGACCTGCAAAGAAACGCGTGCAGCCATCATTGCGTTGCATAAAAATGGCTTCACAGGCAAGGATATTGTGGCTACTAAGATTGCACCTCAATCAACAATTTATAGGATCATCAAGAACTTCAAGGAAAGAGGTTCAATTCTTGTTAAGAAGGCTTCAGGCCGTCCAAGAAAGTCTAGCAAGCGCCAGGATCGTCTCCTAAAGAGAATTCAGCTGCGGGATCGGAGTGCCACCAGTGCAGAGCTTGCTCAGGAATGGCAGCAGGCAGGTGTGAGCGCATCTGCACGCACAGTGAGGCGAAGACTTTTGGAAGATGGCCTGGTGTCAAGAAGGGCAGCAAAGAAGCCACTTCTCTCCAAAAAAAAACATCAGGGACAGATTGATCTTCTGCAGAAAGTATGGTGAATGGACTGCTGAGGACTGGGGCAAAGTCATATTCTCCGATGAAGCCTCTTTCCGATTGTTTGGGGCATCTGGAAAAAGGCTTGTCCGGAGAAGAAAAGGTGAGCGCTACCATCAGTCCTGTGTCATGCCAACAGTAAAGCATCCTGAGACCATTCATGTGTGGGGTTGCTTCTCATCCAAGGGAGTGGGCTCACTCACAATTTTGCCCAAAAACACAGCCATGAATAAAGAATGGCACCAAAACACCCTCCAACAGCAACTTCTTCCAACAATCCAACAACAGTCTGGTGAAGAACAATGCATTTTCCAGCACGATGGAGCACCGTGCCATAAGGCAAAAGTGATAACTAAGTGGCTCGGGGACCAAAACGTTGACATTTTGGGTCCATGGCCTGGAAACTCCCCAGATCTTAATCCCATTGAGAACTTGTGGTCAATCCTCAAGAGGCGGGTGGACAGACAAAAACCCACTAATTCTGACAAACTCCAAGAAGTGATTAGGAAAGAATGGGTTGCTATCAGTCAGGAATTGGCCCAGAAGTTGATTTAGAGCATGCCCAGTCGAATTGCGAGGTCCTGAAAAAGAAGGGCCAACACTGCAAATACTGACTCTTTGCATAAATGTCATGTAATTGTCGATAAAAGCCTTTGAAACGTATGAAGTGCGTGTAATTATATTTCACTACATCACAGAAACAACTGAAACAAAGATCTAAAAGCAGTTTAGCAGCAAACTTTGTGAAAACTAATATTTGTGTCATTCTCAAAACTTTTGGCCACGACTGTAGATACTCGAAGCTCTGCTTATCTATTCCTCCTTGTTATATAGATTACACATGCCACTTGCCTTAGACTTCTGTAGACATAAGATGTCTCCTTCCTGCAGCTCTGTCCCTAATGGCTCTGACTCAGTGTGTTTACAAAACAATCCTTGCACTGAATCTCTGGGGTTTCTGAAGCAAAGCAGCAGGGGCAAAGAGGCCAAACAAACTACATCTCATCAGACTAAGAGTTATAATGTAGGAGCCATGAGAAGGTAAATAGGCATGTTGTACCAAGGAGGAAAGGGCTGGAGGAGAGCACATGAACAGTGAAGGCAGAGACGTAGCTATAGGGGGTGCAGAGGTAGCAGTCGCTACACGGCCCAGAAGCCTGAGTGGGCCCAAAGACCCTTGTGGTGCATAAGAAGACACCAGTATTATAGAAAGTACATGTTGGTCAAGTTACAACTTTTGCTGGACGGAAGAGGTTAGGTCAAGAATTTGACATGGGGGGGGGGGTTGCTGTTTCAATTTTTGCCTCAGGCACCACGAAGGCTATGTGCTTTTCTGCCCCGGCCACAAAGCAATGAGAGAAGGAGAGCCGCAGGTGAACTCTTGCACCAGGGCCTGTAAGCCTCTAGCTACGCCCCTGACTGAATGGTTCCTTTCCTAAGTGTCTCTCTCCATCCACAGGAGTACACAATAGTGAAGAAGACATCAGGGGACTGTGTGACTCCCATCATCCATCTCCAGGAGTCAGGAGGGTGGAGCAGGACCCCTGAACCCATCACAGAGCCTCCCCCTCACCCCCTGATACATGAGCAGAAGATCCTAGAGCTCACCCACAAGATGATGGAGCTGCTGACTGGAGAGGTGACACTGCTGGGAATGCTGGGAAATTCTCCAGTAACAGCACTGGAGGGGTCTGGGTGATGACGGTGTCATTGTGTTGTCAGGTTCCTATAAGGTGTCAGGATGTCACTGTCTATTTCTCCATGGAGGAGTGGGAGTATATAGAAGGACACAAGGATCTGTACAAGGAGGCCATGATGGAGGAGCACCAGCCTCTTATATCACATGGTAAGAGCCGTCATGTGCAGTGTATACACGTGTGTGCAGTGACATGTAATGGAGGAGCACCAGCCTCTTATATCACAAGGTAAGACCCGTCATGTGCAGTGTATACACGTGTGTGCAGTGACATGTAATGGAGCAGCACCAGCCTCTTATATCACAAGGTAAGAGCCGTCATGTGCAGTGTATACACGTGTGTGCAGTGACATGTAATGGAGGAGCACCAGCCTCTTATATCACAAGGTAAGACCCGTCATGTGCAGTGTGTACACGTGTGTGCAGTGACATGTAATGGAGGAGCACCAGCCTCTTATATCACAGGGTAAGAGCCGTCATGTGCAGTGTATACACGTGTGTGCAGTGACATGTAATGGAGGAGCACCAGCCTCTTATATCACAAGGTAAGAGCCGTCATGTGCAGTGTATACACGTGTGTGCAGTGACATGTAATGGAGGAACACCAGCCTCTAATATCACAAGGTAAGGCTGAGTTCACACGAGAGTGTCCGGATAAGGTCTGGATGCGTTGCGGCAAACTCGCGCGAGTAGGTACCCAATTGCAGTCAGTTTTGACTGCGATTGCGTTCCGTTCAGTTTTTTTCGCGCGGGTGCAATGCGTTTTGCACGCGCGTGATAAAAAACTGACTGTGGTACCCAGACCCGAACTTCTTCACAGAAGTTCAGGTTTGGGTTCGGTGTGGTAATGACCGGCGTCACGCAAAGGGAGAGAAATGGGAAGGCCCTGTCCAAGGGAGAGGGAAAGGTGGTGACCCCTGACTCACCTTGCGGCTGGCACCTGACTGCCCTGACGTCCCTAGACGGGTTCCTCACCCGTACGCCGATCACGTGCCTAAACCCTGGCTTTCCCTAATATGAGCCCTATGTAGTGAACGGGGCGGTGGGATCACTAGTCCGCACCACTGACACTAAGAGGAAAACACCAAGGAGAGGACAGACAATACAGACAAACATATAATCCTAGGTGGGCGACAACAGCAGACCACCAAGGCCCAACATTGATCCGGAGGGTAACGTTCTGGAACAACAACCAGGGAACACAGCTACACAGCTCCAGTGGGTCAGTATAGAAGTCCAGGCAGGAAGCTCTATATCTGGCAACCAGAGAAGTGGGAGAGGGGAATATAAGGAGGTTGGGAGTGCTGGACAAGAAACAGCTGAGGAGAAGGAGCTACGGATCCCTGAGTGAGCCAAAAAAGGTTGCAAGGCCAACCCAGAAAGCTACCATAAGGAAAAAAGCCCTATCTTAAATAGAGCGTGCAGCCAACCGCTGCGACTTCCTGACCCCGGGTATAACGAAGTCAGGCGTGGCTCTTGACACCCTCGTGACAGTACCCCCCTATCTACGAGGGGCCTCCGGACACTCAGGACTAGGTCTCTCAGGATGAGAGGCATGAAAAGCCCAAACTAACCTGTCGGCGTTTACCTCAGACGCTGGAACCCACATTCTTTCCTCAGGACCGTAACCCCTCCAATGCACCAGATATTGAAGAGAGCGGCGGACCCGACGAGAATCAACAATTTTGGATATTTGAAATTCTAGATTACCATTCACAATAACAGGAGGGGGTGGCAGCGGTGACGGTTCTAGAGGTGGAACATATTTCTTGAGTAACGACTTATGGAAGATGTTATGGATTTTAAAAGTCTGAGGTAGCTCCAGGCGAAAAGCCACGGGGTTAATGATGGCTACTATTTTGTAAGGGCCAATGAACCTAGGACCCAGTTTCCAAGAGGGAACCTTTAATTTAATATTCCTAGTAGACAACCACACATAGTCATTCACTCCTAGGTCCGGACCTGGCGACCGTCTCTTATCAGCCATGCATTTATATTTACCTCCCATATTTTTCAAGTTAGCTTGCACCTTCTGCCATACCGATGAAAGAGATGACGAAAACCGTTCCTCTTCGGGACCAGAAGACCCCCCCCCCTCTTTGAAAGTACAGAATTGGGGATGAAAACCATATGCACCAAGAAATGGTGACTTACCAGTAGAATCCTGACGGCGATTATTTATGGCAAACTCGGCTAACGGTAAATATGATGACCACACCTCTTGGTTTTCAGACACAAAACATCTTAGATATGTCTCAAGGTTTTGGTTGGTACGCTCAGTCTGTCCATTCGACTGAGGATGGAAAGCTGAGGAAAAGGACAAGTGTACCCCCAAACGGGAACAAAAAGCTTTCCAAAATTTAGAAATAAACTGGGTTCCCCGATCCGAAACAACATCGGAGGGGACCCCGTGAAGCTTCACGATTTCACTGATAAATACCTGAGCAAGAGTCTTAGCATTAGGTAGTGCGGGTAATGCAATGAAGTGTACCATTTTGCTAAACCTGTCCACTACTACCAAGATAACTGTTTTACCCGCAGACAAAGGTAAGTCAGGGATAAAATCCATTGACAGATGTGTCCATGGTCTATTGGGAATGACGAGTGGTAATAAAGACCCTGCAGGACGTGTATGAGAGACTTTCGCGCGTGCACAAGTAGAACAAGAAGACACAAAATCCATTACATCCTGACGCAACCTTGGCCACCAAAAACGACGAGACAATAGCTCCAAGGTTGCTTTACTACCCGGGTGCCCAGCAAGTGCCGAATTATGATGTTCCTTTAATAATTCGAGACGCAGGTTCAACGGTACAAACAATTTCTCTGAGGGGCAAGAGACCTGGGCGTCCCCCTGGGCCTCTAACACCTTCCCCTCCAGAACAGAGTGTACCGCAGAAACAACCACTCCTCTTTGAAGAATGGGCACCGGATCACTCACATTACCCCCTCCAGGGAAACGAGATAGTGCATCAGCCTTGGTATTTTTTGCCCCAGGACGATAGGTAATAACAAAGTTAAACCTGGTAAAAAATAGCGACCACCTAGCTTGTCTAGGGGTGAGACGCTTAGCTGATTCGAGGTACAGAAAGTTTTTGTGGTCCGTAATCACAGTGACGGAGTGGATTGCCCCCTCTAAAAAGTGACGCCACTCCTCAAACGCTAGTTTAATAGCTAATAGTTCCCTATTGCCAATATCATAGTTATTTTCTGCTGCAGATAGTTTTTTAGAAAAGAAAGCACAAGGACGCCATTTGCCAGGAGACGGACCCTGAGACAGCACAGCCCCCACTCCCACCTCTGACGCATCGACTTCAACAATAAAAGGCTGGGAGACATCAGGTTGGATTAGTACAGGTGCCGAGGTAAACCTCTCTTTTAGAGAGGAAAAAGCAACTTTAGCGGCGTCAGACCATTTAGAAAAATCAGTCCCCTTCCTAGTCATGTTAGTAAGGGGTTTTCCAATCACCGAATAATTTTTTATGAATTTTCTATAGAAATTTGCGAAGCCCAAGAACCGTTGCAGTGCTTTGAGGTTCTCAGGAAGATCCCAATCTAAAATTGCCTGGACCTTCCTAGGATCCATACGGAAACCTGAAGCAGATAATAAATACCTAGGAACTGTATTTCCTGAACGGCGAAGACACACTTTTCAATTTTAGCATATAGTTTATTCGTCCGTAGGACCTGCAGTACCTGTCTGACATGCACCTCATGTGTTTTCAGATCAGACGAATAAATTAAAATATCATCTAGGTATATCACCACAAACCTGCCGATAAGATGACTAAAAATGTCAATAACGAAATGTTGGAAGACAGCAGGAGCATTGGTCAGACCGAAAGGCATGACTAGATTTTCATAATGCCCCTCAGGGGTGTTAAAAGCTGTCTTCCACTCATCCCCTTCCTTGATACGAATCAGATTGTAGGCCCCCCTAAGATCAAGTTTGGAGAACCACCTAGCACCCGCAATCTGATTAAACAGGTCAGGAATGGGTCTTGGATGGTTATCCGGTTTAATCCGCGAAAATCTAGGCAAGGACGCAGGCCCCCATCTTTCTTTTTAACGAAGAAAAACCCTGCAGCCACGGGTGAAGAAGAGGGTCTGATGTGTCCCTTAGCCAGACTCTCGGAGATATAATCTTTCATGGCTTGTCTCTCCGGACCCGAAAGATTATATAACCTGGTCTTGGGTAATTTTGCACCGGGAATCAGGTTAACCGGGCAATCATAAGGACGGTGAGGTGGTAACTTCTGACAACCCTTTTCAGAAAAAACGTCCTCAAAGTCCGAAACAAATGTAGGTAGGGTAGCTATGGAGGCGACTAAGCAATTGTTATTTAAGCAATTTTCCCTGCAATGCTCACTCCACTCCAATATCTCCCTGGCCTGCCAATCCACCACTGGATTGTGCGCTACCAACCAGGGAAGGCCCAGCACTACCGGAGTGGGAAGCCCCTCCAGAACATAACATGAAAGCAACTCGTTATGGTGGTCCCCTACCCGAAGGTGTAAGTTATGGACAATGTGAGTGAGGTTTCTCTGAGACAGAGGAGCAGAATCAATAGCGAATATGGGAATAGGTCTCTGTAGCGTACAAAGAGACAAACCCATAGTGTGGGCAAAATGGGCATCTATCAAATTTACTCCTGCTCCACTGTCTAGAAAAAAAGAAATAGTCTCCGTCTTAACGCCAAAAACAACAACCGCTGGCAACACAAATTGCGATGTTCGTATGGAGGAAACGTATACCCCCCGGCTGACATCCTCCACACAGCCTGGGGTTAGTAGTTTTCCGACGGTCTTTTGTTTTTGAGGAAGGAAGGACAGACATTAATAAAATGACCCCTCTCCCCACAGAAAAAACAAACCCCACACCTACGGCGAGCCTCAGGAGGATGGACCTGACGAGTAGTTCCTCCTAGCTGCATAGGCTCGTCTAAGTCCGTACAGACTAACTGCTGCTTGGGAGGGGTTACCAATTGCTCCGGATTTTTCAATCTGTCCCTAAGACGTTTATCTTTTCTGATAGAAAGGGACATAACAGCATCAAGGGAAAAGGGAGTCTCATACAGCGCAAGCGCATCCTTAATCCTTTCGGATAACCCAGAGCAGAACTGACTCCTGAGAGCCGGGTCGTTCCACTGGGTATCCGTAGCCCACCTACGGAACTCTGAGCAATACTCCTCTACTGGCCGCTATCCCTGTAGGAGTCTCCGTAATTTTGATTCAGCCAGTGCGACTCGGTCAGGGTCATCATATATGAGACCCAAGGCTCCAAAAAATTCATCCACTGACCGGAGATCCTGGGATTCAGTGGGTAAAGAGAACGCCCAGGATTGCGGGTCCCCCTGCAGCAGGGAAATAACAACCCCCACCCGCTGTTCTTCATTACCAGAGGAGTAAGGGCGCAGCTTAAAATATAATTTACAGGCCTCACGGAACGTCACAAATTTGTCCCTTCCCCCAGAAAATCTGTCAGGAAGAGCAACCTTGGGTTCCGCAACAACCTGGTTACCTGTAGCAACCGCTGGGCTTGCGGTCTGTTGCAATTGCTGCTGTTGCTGGAGGACCGACGCCTTCAATCCTGCCACCTCCAAAGACAGGCCTTGAAGTTGCTTTGACAAAGCAGCAATTGGATCCATACTGGATTCTAAGTAGGTAGAAAGAATTTTTTTACCTAGACAAAATAAGGGCCAGATATAATGTAATGTCCGGCGTCACGCAAAGGGAGGGAAATGGGAAGGCCCTGCCCAAGGGAGAGGGAAAGGTGGTGACCCCTGACTCACCTTGCGGCTGGCACCTGACTGCCCTGACGTCCCTAGACAGGTTCCTCACCCGTATGCCGATCACGTGCCTAAACCCTGGCTTTCCCTAAGATGAGCCCTATGTAGTGAACGGGGCGGTGGGATCACTAGTCCGCACCACTGACACTAAGAGGAAAACACCAAGGAGAGGACAGACAATACAGACAAACATATAATCCCAGGTGGGCGACAACAGCAGACCACAAAGGCCCAACAGGGATCCGGAGGGTAACGTTCTGGAACAACAACCAGGGAACACAGCTACACAGCTCCAGTGGGTCAGTATAGAAGTCCAGGCAGGAAGCTCTATATCTGGCAACCAGAGAAGTGGGAGAGGGGAATATAAGGAGGTTGGGAGTGCTGGACAAGAAACAGCTGAGGAGAAGGAGCTACGGATCCCTGAGTGAGCGAATAAGGGTTGCAAGGCGAACCCAGAAAGTTACCATAAAGAAACAGCACTTATCTTTCTACATAGAGCGCGCAGCCACCCGCTGCAACTTCCTGACCCCGGGTATAACGGAGTCAGGCGTGGCTCTTGACACCCTCGTGACAGGTGTTGTGTAGATGTTATTATTTTCCCTTAAACATGGTTATAAGGTAAAATAATAGCATTCTTTAATACGGAATGCTTAGTAGGTGGTAAATTGAGGGTTAAAAAATAATTAACTCCTTTTGATCGCGTAGCTGCCGGTCTCTTCTTACTTCTTTAATCATGAGCTGCCGGCTAAAGGACCTGTGGTAGGATGTCAGATCACATGGTCCAATCACATGGTTCATCACCACGGTTGACCACCTACTAAGCA
The DNA here is from genome assembly GCF_905171765.1 of Bufo bufo. Classification (NCBI taxonomy): domain Eukaryota; kingdom Metazoa; phylum Chordata; class Amphibia; order Anura; family Bufonidae; genus Bufo; species Bufo bufo. Next base: position 18,828,823 of record NC_053390.1, on the reverse strand, counting down.
TTCTGTATTAAAGAATGCTATTATTTTCCCTTATAACCATGTTATAAGGGAAAATAATACAGTGAATAGACTGTCATCTTAGCAACCAAGCGTGAAAATCGCACCGCATCCGCACTTGATTGCGGATGCTTGCGATTTTCGCTCAGCCCCATTCACTTCTATGGGGCCTGCGTTGCGTGATAAACGCACAATATAGAGCATGCTGCGATTTTCACGCAACGCATAAGTGATGCGTGAAAATCGCAGCTCATATGCACAGCCCCATAGAAATGAATGGGTCCAGATTCAGTGCGGGTGCAATGTGTTCACCTCCCGCATTACACCCGCGCAGAAATCTCGCCCGTGTGAACTCAGCCTAGGACCTGTCATGTGCAGTGTATACACGTGTGTGCAGTGACATGTAATGGAGGAGCACCAGCCTCTAATATAACAAGGTAAGACCCATCATGTGCACTGATTACACACATTAATGTCTTTTATTGGGACTTTATATCATAGACTAACACATTATACATGGTTTTCAAAATATAAAATAAAGAAAAATCTGAAAAGTGTGCCTTGATTTTGTGTTCAGCCCCCTGTGCTCTGATACTGTTCTGTGAAGGCCTCCGGGGTTTGTTAGAGAACATTAGTGATGAAACAGCATCATGAAAACCAAGGAACATATCAGACAGGTCAGGGATAAAGTTGTGGACAAGTGTAAAGCAGGGTTACATTATAAAAAAATATATCCCAAGCTCTGAACGTCTCAAGGAGCACTGTTCAATACATCAGTTGAAACTTAGCATGACACAACTGCAAACCTACCAAGAAATGGCCATCCACCTGAACTGACAGCCCAAGCAAGGACAGCACTAATTAGAGAAGCAGCCAAGAGTTCCAGTGTAATAGGCATTCCTACCTTCAAGGGGTGCCCATACGGTTAGGAGTCAGGGGCAGGAGTAGGGTTCTCTAGGAGGTGACCTTTTCCTTTCCCTAGCATTGAGGCCTAGTGGTTTTTCCTTTTCCTCCTGGTTGTCAGTGTGTTGTTTCCTCCTATATTACCTCAGTGACAATATTGCTGCCCATCAGATTTACAGTGCTATATATTTTTTTTTCATAACTCTGACAACCCCTTTAACTTCCAGTCAATGGTCAGATCTGTAGATTTAAAGGGTTGAGCCTCCTTACCTCTCTCTAAGTTAAGAAGGATACATGTTCTGAAGATAGATACCCTTCTCAAGTTCATTTATTTTAAGCCTTACTGATCCATTTACCAAGGAATTTTTTCCGCGCTCTTAAGAAATCATCACAGTTTATCAGGAAGAGGGGTGGGTGGTACTAGGTTCAAAACGATACCTTTCTTTTGTCTGTATGTTAAACAGCATCAGAGATACCTGCATTACTTTTTAATTGCAAATGAGCACATTGGGGCTGAATCCTTGAAGCACCTGTTTTGCACACTCCCCCCTCCCCTTGATTGACAGGGTTAGACATCAGCATGCTGAGGGCAGATCTGTGTCCTAGCATGTACCATAGATCTATTATATACAATTCTTACTATAGCCCTACTATACTGAGAAGAGAGGTTTTCTATGCTTAGAAAGCTAATACATATTACTGGTTCATTCACAAGCACAATAAATGATTATAAAGACACCAGTAATGTTAGATTTCTTAGTATAGAAAAACATTATTCTTTATGTGGTAAGAATATAGCATTGTGGTAATGGTCTTGCAAGCCTTGCATGTAGAGATCCGAGGTTCAAGTCCTAGCAGAGATTTTCTTTTTTTTTTTTCAGTTATTTTTTAGTTACTTATTTAACCCATAATAAAAGGCTATAGCCTTACTATATTGAGAATAGTGTTTTTATGCTTAGAAATATAATGCATACTTGTTTATTCATATGATTATAAAGAAACAAGTAATATGTATTATCTTTCTAACCATAAAAATACTATTTTCAATATAGCAAAGCTATGGACTTTTATAATGGGTTAAATGACATAGAAAAAAAATATCTGAAGAAATGAAGGCAAGCCTGACCACTTATCTCCAGGCTACAACAATATCATATTGACAGTTGAGATTTTTCTATGCTTAGAAAGCCCATATATATTATTATTATTACTATGGTAAGGATATAGTAAGTAGTGTGTATAATCTGTACATGTTAGGACACATCTCTGCCCTCAGCATGCTGATGTCTAGCCAAGCCAGTCAAGGACTATGTAGAGCATTAGGGTTTCAAAAGCAGTGCTCCAAGGATTCAGCCCTGTCCCTTGGATAGGCTATTTAGAGCATTCCAAATGAATGGCGTATACCTTTTCTTCCTGCTGGGTCCACTTCCAGCCAAATATGAATGTTATAAGTTTGCTTACTCTGTAGTTTGGAAAAAGAACAATTTTCAATTTTTATCTCTACAGAAAATCCAAGTAAGAATTCTGAGGGAAACTTTATGTCATCACTAAATTATAAAGTAGAAGATGAAGATATCATGCAGCGCTTTTCAGGAGAAAATGTCATTAACCTTAATATAATTCCAGGACTACACAGTACAGATTTATCCTATAATCCTCCTAATCATGAGGAACCTTCTCCTGACCAATCACAGATTGTTACCAGAAGTACAAGTCAGAAAGAGGGTAAAAGGTTTCTCCATGATAAACAGGTCAAAAAAAGCTCAGATCTTTCTACACAACAAAGAATTCACAGGAGGGAGAAGCTACACTCCTGTTTAGAATGTGGGAAGCGTTTTATTTATAAATCAAACCTTATTATACATGAGAGAATTCACACAGGAGAGAAGCCATATTGTTGTTCAGAATGTGGGAAGTGTTTTACTTGTAAATCACACCTTATTATACATGAGAGATACCACACAGGAGAGAAGCCATATTCTTGTTCAGAATGTGGAAAATGTTTTACAGTAAAATCAGTTCTTGTTAAACATGCAATAATTCACACAGGAGAGAAGCTCTATTCATGTTCAGAATGTGGAAAATATTTCACACAAGAAGCAAGTCTTTTTAAACATCAAAAATATCACACAGGAGAGAAGCCATATTTATGTTCAGAGTGTGGGAAATTTTTTACACAAAAATACAATCTTGTTCAACATCAGAGAATTCACACAGGGGAGAAGCCATTTTCATGCTCTGAATGTGGGAAATGTTTTACACAAAAATCAAATTTTCTCAGACATCAGAGAATTCACACAGGAGAGTAGCCAAACTCCTGTTCAGAATGTGGGAAGTACTTTTCAGAGAGATCAAAATGTGTTAAACATTGTAGAATTCACACATGAGAGAAACTATTTTCACATTTTTAACATCTGGTTTAGAGATTTTACTAATTTTTCAAAATTTGTTTTGGATCTGATTCCCCAAAAATTGATCATGCAATTAGATTTGGGTCCAAATAAATTCTACCCAAAACTTAAGTGCTCTAATTGCTTTTAAGAGTCTAATTTTCTATATCTCTATCTCTTTTCTTGATTGTCCTAAAACAAATCACATAAAATAAAAATTCTGTAGAATCAGGATTTTTAGTAAAATTCTAGTCGAACTTCCGCAATATAAAATTGATTTGCTCATCACTAGGTTATTTGGAGTGGAATTAGCCTGAATCTTTCAGACAACAAAATTATAGTTCTGAGTAGAGATGAGCGAAGTTTTGAAAAATTCAATTCAGACAATTCGCCAAACTTAGGGCTCTTTCACACTTGCGTTCTTGTCTTCCGGCATAGAGTTCCGTCGTCGGGGCTCTATGCCGGAAGAATCCTGATCAGGATTATCCTAATGCATTCTGAATGGAGAGAAATCCGTTCAGGATGCATCAGGATGTCTTCAGTTCCGGAACGGAACGTTTTTTGGCCGGAGAAAATACCGCAGCATGCTGCGCTTTTTGCTCCGGCCAAAAATCCGGAACACTTGCCGCAAGGCCGGATCCGGAATTAATGCCCATTGAAAGGCATTGATCCGGATCCGGCCTTAAGCTAAACGTCGTTTCGGCGCATTGCCGGAGCCGACATTTAGCTTTTTCAGAGTGGTTACCATGGCTGCCGGGACGCTAAAGTCCTGGCAGCCATGGTAAAGTGTAGTGGGGAGCAGTATACTTACCGTCTGTGCGGCTCCCGGGGCGCTTCAGAGTGACGTCAGGGCGCCCCAAGCGCATGGATCATGTGATCACATGGATCACGTCATCCATGCGCATGGGGCGCTCTGACGTCATTCTGGAGCGCCCCGGGAGCCGCACGGACTGTAAGTATACTGCTCCCCCGCTCCCCGCTCCTACTATGGCAACCAGGACTTTAATAGCGTCCTGGGTGCCATAGTAACACTGAACGCATTTGGAAGACGGTTCCGTCTTCAAATGCTTTCAGTACACTTGCGTTTTTCCGGATCCGGCGTGTAATTCCGGCAAGTGGAGTACACGCCGGATCCGGACAACGCAAGTGTGAAAGAGGCCTAAGTCAAGAAATTAAATTCATTCCAAATTTGTCAAGAATCAAGATAAATCTGGTATACCAGGCCCCTCTGCCTAATCATATTCATCCCACTTAGTGGTCCAATTTCAGTGTGAATACTCGGAACTTAAGCTGCAGGGACAATGTAGGGAAAGGGTATCACCATGTGCATTCTGTTTTAGTGCACCCACATTCATAGTTCATTCGTTCTGTAGGTACTGTGCTATCAGTATTAGGGCTCATTCAGAGGGCCCCACATCAGTTCCGCAATGTTGCAAAATGTGTGCGGACCCATTAATTTTCAATGGGGCTGCAAAAGATGCGGACAGCACACCGTGTGCTGTCCGCATCCGTGGTTCCGTTCTGCAGCACAGCGGAAAAGATAGAGCTTGTCCTAATCGGCATTTCCTATTATGGTCAGATTCTGCGTTGGGGATCATCCTTTCAGTCCACCTGGTTATCGGAGGTCCGACCTGCTTTCTCACCTACTGTACCTGAAGACCTGCCTGGACTTCCGCAGCAGCATGTCAGTTTTGCGGATGTCTTCAGTAAGAAAGAGGCCAAAACCGATTAACCTTCTGCCTGGTGCCACTCTTCCTCGTGGTTGAGTCTACCCACTATCGCTTCCCAAGACCCAAGCGATGTCTGATTACTTCAAGGAGAATCTCGAGAGGGGGTTTTTGACATCTCCTGTCCTATGTTTTCATGAGGATTAGAAATCCCCATGGGTGCTGCTTAGTGATGAGCGAGCATACTCGGTTGAATACCTGTTCGGCTCGAGGATCGCTATACTCGGCACATAACGGTACTCGGCCGAGTACCACATGTGCTTGAGCGCCATGCTCGAGTCTCCTCTCCGCGCGTTTCGTGGCTGCTATGCAGCCAATAAACATGCTGGTAAGTACTGCCATCACTGTAATGCCAGTAACCATGTTGGCTGCTGGCATTACGGTGATTGGCTGGCCGGAACGCATCATCGGGTGCTATATAGCACACGATAACGCGGGTTCGGCTCATTGCGAGTCAGGGAGAGCTGCACTTAGGAAGGGAAAGATAGTGTAGGGAGATTGTGATCGCAATATATTCCAGTGAATAACGTTTCAAAGACCCAAAAGTCCTTTTAAGGACTATTGTGTGTGGTGGTAGCAATTTAATTGTGCAAAGTAGTACTCATATTTTTTTTTTATACTTTGCGAAATAGCGATTCTTTTGCTATATAGAAGGTGTCTGCAGTGACTTTGTTACATCTGTGCAGCAATACCTTCTGTGTGTCAGGGGCAGAGATAGGAAGAATATTAGTGAAAACAATAATTTTTTCCCCATAATCCACATTTTTGCTGTCAACGGTGTAATCTGTGAATTGTGTGATCTGCGCTTCAACACCTTGTGTGGTTGTTAGGCCCAGATATAGGGAAAACATTATTTCCCCCCCCCCCATAATTTATCCACATTTTTGCTGTCAACGGTGTAATCCGTGAATTGTGTGATTTGCGCTTCAACACCTTGTGTGACAGTACGCCATCCGAAAACTGTTTCTTTAGCATAAATTTAAATAACTTGGGCTTAATCTAGTGTCCATAGTGTGTGGCTTTCTGTGACATACTGTATACTGTCCTGCATCCAAAAACTGTTTCTTTAGGGAAAATTCTAATATTCTGGGCCTAATATAGTGTCCATATTCTGTGGCTTTCTGTGACATATACTGTCCTGCATCCGAAAACTGTTTCTTTATGCCAAATTCCAATAATCTGGACCTAATATACTGTCCATATTCTGTGTGTTTCTGTGACATATACTGTCCTGCATCAGAAAACTGTCTTTAGCGGACTGTAAAAAAAAAAACTGCGCCACATCTATTGACAAAACCATTAATATGAAGAAGGCAAGCACTAAGGGACGGGGAAGTGGGCGTGATGCTGATGGTGCATGCAGAGGACGTGGCCCTGGGCGCAATGAAACTGCCTGCTGCCAGTGCACCAGAAAAAAAAAATTCCACCGAACCCAGCTTCATGTCCAACTTGGCTGGGCGGCGCAGGACAACACTGTCCAAGTCAGACCAGTGCAAACAGTTGGTTGGTTGGATTGCTGAAGATAATGCTTCTAGTTGGTTAAGCACCACCCTCTGTTGCAAGAAGTCCAGTCTCTGTAGCCAAGAGTCTGTTCAACCGAATCCTCACTCTGATCATCCTTCCTTCCACATGGAGAGGCTTGCCAAAGGGGGTATCCCACACTCGGATATTCCGAGGAGCTCTTTCCAGCGCCACTATTACATTTGGCCCTCGCGCCCAGCACGCTTGAAGTGGGACCTGAGATATTGTGCCCTGATTCCAAACCTCTTGAGCCTTCACAGTCTCAATAAGATGACGGCGGTGAACAGCAATCATTCGTTCACGAGGTGGATGATGATGAGACACAGTTGTCAATCACTGAGGTTGTGGTTAGGTCAAGTCAGGAGGATGAGCAGAGTGAGGAAGTGGAAGAGGAGGTGGTTGACGATGAGGTCACTAACCCAACATGGGAAGGTGAAAAGCCGAGCGAGGACACCAGTACAGAGGGGGAGGGATCCGCAGCACCGCAACAGGCTGGAAGAGGCAGTGGGGTTGCAAAGGGGAGAAGTTGGCCCACAACAAACAGGCCCGCAACCGTTACACCAATCACCCCTATGCGTAAATCTAGGGCTAGGTGTTCCACAGTATGGCGCTTTTTTGAGGAAAGTGCAGATGACAAAATAGGGGTAGTTTGCAAACTGTGCCGTACCAAAATGAGCCGGGGCGTGAACACTAGCAACATCACCACCACCAACATGATCCACCACATGGCATCCAAGCACCCTAACAAGTGGGCCGAACGCCTGGGTCCACAATCTGGGTCTGTGGGTCACATCACTGCCTCCTCTTCCCCTGTGTTATGCACTGCTGGCCAATCCCCTGTCGAAGGTGCAGGCCCGGATGCCCCTCGCCCTGCACCTGGACCTTCGCATGAACCATCAGCAACAACATGAACTTCCCTGTCCCAGCACAGCGTCCAAATATCCGTAACACAGTCATTTGAACGCAAGCGCAAATACCCACCCACAGGCCATAGCACTAAATGTGCAACTTTCCAAATTACTGGCCCTTGAAATGTTGCCATTTAGGCTTGTGGACACTGAGGCCTTCCGCAGCCTGATGTCGGCGGCCGTCCCTCGGTACGCAGTCCACAGCCGCCAATATTTTTCACGGTGTGCCGTGCCCACCTTATTCCAGCATGTGTCCCAGAACATCACCCGTGCCCCCAACGCAGTTACTGGGAAGGTCCACTTAACCACGGACACATGGACAAGTGCTGGTGGCCAGGGATGCTACATTTGTGAGTTAGTTGTACCCTGGGAAGGCACAGGTGCTACCCACGCCCAGGATTGCGGGCCCTATGTCCATTAGGATCCCTGCCAGCAGCTATGTTACTGGCTCCAACCCCCACTTCTCCTCCGCCACCTCCTCCTCCACTTCCACCTCCAGCAGCAGTCAACCATCAGTCGCTAGCTGGAAGCAGTGTAGCACTGCTGTGGGTAAGCGTCAACAGGCCATGCTGAAGTTGATCTGCTTAGGGGACAAACAGCATACCGTTGCAGAGCTATGGCAGGGTATAAGGGACCAGACCGAGCTGTGTCTCTCGCCACTCAACCTACAAACAGGCATGGTTGTGTCTGACAATGGCCGTAACTTGGTGGCAGCTTTTTTTAGCTCGGCAACCTGACACACATCCCATGCCTAGCCCACGTCTTAAACTTAGTGGTTCAGCGGTTTATGAAAACCTACCCCAATTTGCCAGCGCTACTAGTAAAGGCGCGCCGCGTGTGTGCCCATTTCCTCAAGTCATCCACAGCTCCACATGTTGGCCAGGCTTTGTGAGCAGCAGAGGGCAGTTGTGGAATACCAGCTGCAACATTGTTGTCGCCTTTCGAGTCAACTGCCACTATTCACAAGCGAGGAGCGGGCATTTATGTCAGACCTCCTTGAGGTTTAAAAAACTTTGATGAATCCACACAGATGGTTAGTGGCGATAACACTATTATCAGTGTAACCATTCCACTGCTGTGTCTACTCAAATGATTGCTGCTCATAATTAAGGACGACGCTCTGAATGTGGCAGACGAGGAAATGGGGAGGACTTTACACAGTGTGATCGCCAGCCCACCCTCAGTTCATCTTCTCAGTGCGAATTGGACCATGAAGAGGAGAAGGAGCTGGACACAGTTGCCTCTACTACAGAGGGTAGTACCCATGGAACTTTAAATCCATCTGTTCAGCGTGGATGGGCAAAAGAGGAGGAAGAGGAGATGGAGAGTCATCCTGATGTCAACATCAACGTCTTGCCTGTTGGTACTCTGGCACACATGGCTGAGTTCATGTTAGGCTGCCTTTCCAGCGACCCTCGCGTTATACGCAATTTAGATAACACGGATTACTGGGTGTTCACCCTTCTCGACCCCCACTACAAAGAAAACTTCTCATCTCTCATTCCTGTGGTGGAGAGGACAAGTAAAATGGCGCAATACCAGAAGTTCCTTGTTGGAAAATTGCTCCAAAATTTTTCATCTGACAACGCTGGCGAGTCCGTACTTCCTTGGCCAACTGAGGAGGGGAGACAAGGGGAACACACAGCAGTTACAACAGAGACAGGGCAACAAACTCCAAAGCCTGGGACAGTTTCATGACCCCCCCCCAGCACCCTCATCCTGATGTGCGGCCTACTGCCACCAGGAGAGAAAAATTTTGTAAGATGGTGAAGGAGTAAATAGCAGACCGTGTCAGCGTCCTCAATGATCCCTCAGTGCCTTCCAACTACTGGGTGTCCAAGCTGGACAAGTGTCACGAACTGGCGCTCTACGCTTTGGAGGTGCTGGCCTGCCCTGCCGCCAGCGTTTTGTCTGAGCGTGTATTTAGTGCTGCTGGTGGCATTATAACAGATAAGCGTATCCGCCTGTCAACTGAAAATGCTGACAGGTTGACTCATATAAAAATAAACAAGGCCTGGATTGACCATGACTTCTCGACTCCACCAGAGGAAAGCTGATGAACATAAAGTCACTTTACATGTGTTGTTTATAATGTAGTTAATAGACTGTATTCCCATGCACCCCTTCCACCACAAACAAGGGTATATGGTTGAATCTTCCTTTTCTCATTCTGATCCTCCTCTTCCGTCATATCAACATGCATTGCTTATTCGTCATATATAATGCCCTCGCATATATGGCCTTCGAATATAATTTTTTAGAGGGTCCGCTCACCAGCAGGCCCTCACATCTAATTTTGTAGAGGATCCGCTCACCACCAGACCCTCACATCTAATTTTTTACAGGGTCCACTCACCTGCAGGCCCGCAACTCAAATCTTTTACAGGGTCAGCTCACCTGCAGGCCGGCAACTAAATGTGAATGAGGCCCTCCTTTATGTGAAATACAGGTTGTATCGGAGTGCCTCTTCCTTGTAACTTTAGGCAGCACTTGCACTTTATATACAAGTAAATATACAGGAAACAATGTTTTTAGTTAATTTTTCCTCTAAAATCGATTTTTTACTTTGGTTTTGTGCGTAAAACCTTAATTAGATTGTCGGCCTGGTGATCACTTTAAGCCCTTTTAAGCAGCATCAGCATGGTGATAAAAATGAGTGGCAAGGTGACATGGTGTGGAGATGGCTGGATGAGGAGGCCACATAGTGGCATAATGACTGAGTCTGGATAAAAGACTAAGGCCACAGATTGTTGAGAAAGATGCAGATCGAAACAAGATGCAGGTGGAGCTGTATCATGGTCACCTGCAGATTAATGCAGCCATCAAAATCAAGTTGGGTTTGTCGGTTCCACCTCAGCTTACCAGCAGGCCCGCACCTAAAATCTTTTACTGGGTCAGCTCACCTGCAAGCCCGCAACTCAAATCTTTTACAGGGTCAGCTCACGTGCAGGCCCTCGCATAGAACTTTTTAGAGGGTCAGCTCAGCTGCAGGTCCTCACCTATAATGTTTTACAGCGTCAGATCACCAGCAGGCCCGAACCTAAAATCTTTTACAGGGTCAGCTCACCTGCAGGCCCGCAACTCATGCTGCCTTGCTTTGAAGTAGTAGCCGTTTATCAGGCTCCCTCTCCGAAATCGAACAATGATTCCCAGTTACCAGTGGTCACCATGTTAGGCTCATAAAAGAACATCGAAAGTTGATAGGGAAGATATCCAAATAGATCGTGGACATCACGTGGACGTGCGATCAGGCAGAAGTTATCTAGAGTCAACAAAGCGGCAGCAGGGCCTCTCCTGTCCAACGTTTCCTTTTCCAAAATACCGCAGTGGCATTCCCTGTAATTTTTTATTACTTATTCCAATAACAGAGCATCTTAAGAGTCCTGTATTGTTATTTATCGTCACTACCTCCCCGAGTCGGGAGTGGCTAATTGCCGTGCGCCTGCTGCCTTCCTTGGAATTTTGTGCTTTATTAACTTGACCCACCCTCTCTGGGTGGTTCACAATTAGGAAAAAAAAGGGGCAAGGCAACAACAGCCAATCAGATTTCAGCCATTGACCTCTCTTGGATGTGGTATCCCTTTCTCAAGCTTCCTCTCCGGCATCGAACCCTGATTCCCCATTACCCGTGATCACCATGGTAGGCGCAGAGAAAACATCGAAACTTGATAGGGCAGACATCCATGGGAAGCGTGCAATCGCCCAGAGGTTATCTAGAGTCACCAATGCGGCAGCAGGCCCTCGCCCCTAAGGTTTTAGATGGTCAGATCAGCAGGCCCCTGATCCAAATGTTTTTGAGGGTCACCAGCAGGCCATCAATCATAATTTTTCAAGGGTGTGTATGATGCCCTCCTTTATGTCTAACAAAGGGTGTTTTGGAGTGTCGGTTCCTTGTAATTTTTGGCAGCCCTTTCAGTTAGTGCATAGGATTTATGAGTGTAGGAGTCCCACTACCTGAACAATTGTACCACAATGTGAATAAGTCCCTCCATTTTGTGATATACAGGTTGTATCGGAGTGCCTCTACCTTGTAATTGTTTGCAGCACTTGCACTTTATATACAAGTAAATATACTGGAAAGAATGTTTCCAAACAATTCTTCATGTAAAATAGATTTTTTTGGGGGGGGTTTTGTGCGTATTTTTGTCAGTCTGTAAAAGTGGCGTACAACTCGGACAACATGGTTCCGAGCAGCGACCTGGGAGTCCAAGATGCATCCAGACATCGTCCCGATCATCACTAGTGCTGCTGCTTTGGACTAAATGAAAGAGAATTTACGGTAAGAAAAATTACACTATTCTTCTGCTGATCGTCTTCCTGTCCATCCTTGGTGGTCATTCAGGAGAAGACGATAGAACTGAAGGAGCTGGAGCTCAGAAATGAATAAGAGAAGAGTTGGTGAAGGACCTATGGTGATGTCAGCATCATGTGATCAGTGCATCAATGGTTGAGCCCCGCCCCCTGCACTGATCTCATGACAGTGACGTCACCGCAGGTCCTTCAGCTCTGGCAGTGCAGCAGATACTGGGCAGGTCCTGGTCGGTAGTCAGGGCTCTTGTTCTCTCTGGTATCAGCCATTCCTCCAGCCTGCAGGTAAGATGAGCTGTGAGGAGACAGTGTGGTGGAGAGCTCAGACATGTCACCTCTGGAGATTCTCCTCCATTACACACAAGGAATCCTTCTCCGCTCCTCAGCTTAGTATGATGGGGGAGGAGTAGTGGGGATAGTGGGGGTTGTCATCCTTCACTGGCCCCTGACCGTCCTGGTGAGGGGCCCCTGCATCCAGGAGGAGAATGAATGGAGCGGGGCCCGGCCTGAGCTCAGCTCTCTCCAGTCTCTTCTCTAGGAGTTGTGGACACAGCTGAGCACAGTCCAGAGGTGGGACCTGCATCTATCAGACATTTATCTCCTGTGGAGCCACCAGAGATCTCCATGTTGGGTCCCCTGGGATCCATGTGGTGGGGGCTCTGAGAAGCGGGGCCCCTCCAGGCTCAGGAAGTGCGGTTCTGGAGGTGACATCTGGTCTTGTCCCCTGGATGATTTCCTCTCCTCTTCTCATAAAGGCGCCTGCAGTACTAGAAGCCTCCAGCTCCTCCAGTTCTCTCCTCTTCTCCTGAACGACCACCAAGGATGGACAGGAAGGAGATCAGCAGAAGAATATTAGACCTCACCTTGGAGATCATCTCCCTGCTGAGCGGAGAGGTAAACTTTTCTAGATTTCTCTCCTCTTTATTGTGTTCTGTAACAAGTCAGACATCGGGAAGGAGAATCCATCATAGGAAGTGATAGGAAGAGTCCAGGGTCCTGGAGAACGGCCTCCAGACCTTCCAAGTGATGGAGAACCTGAAGATCAGCCCCCAGTATGGTGAGTGATGTGTCATGTGACTAGTGACCAATAGTCATGTTGTAGGAGCCATGAGGAGGTAAGTAGGCACGTTGTACCAGGAGGAGAGGGCCGGAGGAGAGCACATGGCCCTGAAGGGTTTATTCCCTAAGTGTCTCTCTCCATCCACAGGAGTACACAATAGTGAAGAAGACATCGGGGGACTGTGTGACTCCCATCATCCATCTCCAGGAGTCAGGAGGGCGGAGCAGGACCCCTCCCCCCATCACAGAGCCTCCCCCTCACCCCCTGATACATGAGCAGAAGATCCTAGAGCTCACCCACAAGATGATGGAGCTGCTGACTGGAGAGGTGACACTGCTGGGAATGCTGGGAAATTCTCCAGTAACAGCACTGGAGGGGTCTGGGTGATGACGGTGTCATTGTGTTGTCAGGTTCCTATAAGGTGTCAGGACGTCACTGTCTATTTCTCCATGGAGGAGTGGGAGTATATAGAAGGCCACAAGGATCTGTACAAGGAGGCCATGATGGAGGAGCACCAGCCTCTTATATCACAAGGTAAGAGCCGTCATGTGCAGTGTATACACGTGTGCGCAGTGACATGTAATAAAGGAGCACCAGCCTCTTATATCACAAGGTAAGAGCCGCCATGTGCAGTGTATACACGTGTGTGCAGTGACATGTAATGGAGGAGCACCAGCCTCTTATATCACAAGGTAAGACCCGTCATGTGCAGTGTATACACGTGTGTGCAGTGACATGTAATGGAGGAGCACCAGTCTCTTATATCACAAGGTAAGAGCCATCATGTGCAGTGTATACACGTGTGTGCAGTGACATGTAATGGAGGAGCACCAGCCTCTTATATCACAAGGTAAGAGCCGTCATGTGCAGTGTATACACGTGTGTGCAGTGACATGTAATGGAGGAGCTCCAGCCTCTTATATCACAAGGTAAGAGCCGTCATGTGCAGTGTGTACACGTGTGTGCAGTGACATGTAATGGAGGAGCACCAGTCTCTTATATCACAAGGTAAGAGCCGTCATGTGCAGTGTATACACGTGTGTGCAGTGACATGTAATGGAGGAGCACCAGCCTCTTATATCACAAGGTAAGAGCCGTCATGTGCAGTGTATACACGTGTGTGCAGTGACATGTAATGGAGGAGCACCAGCCTCTTATATCACAAGGTAAGAGCCGCCATGTGCAGTGTATACACGTGTGTGCAGTGACATGTAATGGAGGAGCACCAGCCTCTTATATCACAAGGTAAGACCCGTCATGTGCAGTGTATACACGTGTGTGCAGTGACATGTAATGGAGGAGCACCAGTCTCTTATATCACAAGGCAAGAGCCGTCATGTGCAGTGTATACACGTGTGTGCAGTGACATGTAATGGAGGAGCACCAGCCTCTTATATCACAAGGTAAGAGCCGTCATGTGCAGTGTATACACGTGTGTGCAGTGACATGTAATGGAGGAGCACCAGCCTCTTATATCACAAGGTAAGAGACGTCATGTGCAGTGTATACACGTGTGTGCAGTGACATGTAATGGAGGAGCTCCAGCCTCTTATATCACAGGGTAAGACCCGTCATGTGCAGTGTATACACGTGTGTGCAGTGACATGTAATGGAGGAGCACCAGCCTCTTATATCACAGGGTAAGAGCCGTCATGTGCAGTGTATACATATGTGTGCAGTGACATGTAATGGAGGAGCACCAGCCTCTTATATCACAAGGTAAGACCCGTCATGTGCAGTGTATACACGTGTGTGCAGTGACATGTAATGGAGGAGCACCAGCCTCTTATATCACAAGGTAAGAGCCGTCATGTGCAGTGTATACACGTGTGTTCAGTGACATGTAATGGAGGAGCACCAGCCTCTTATATCACAGGGTAAGAGCCGTCATGTGCAGTGTATACACGTGTGTGCAGTGACATGTAATGGAGGAGCTCCAGCCTCTTATATCACAAGGCAAGAGCCGTCATGTGCAGTGTATACACGTGTGTGCAGTGACATGTAATGGAGGAGCACCAGCCTCTTATATCACAAGGTAAGAGCCGTCATGTGCAGTGTATACACGTGTGTGCAGTGACATGTAATGGAGGAGCACCAGCCTCTTATATCACAAGGTAAGAGACGTCATGTGCAGTGTGTACACGTGTGTGCAGTGACATGTAATGGAGGAGCACCAGCCTCTTATATCACAAGGTAAGAGCCGTCATGTGCAGTGTATACACGTGTGTGCAGTGACATGTAATGGAGGAGCTCCAGCCTCTTATATCACAGGGTAAGACCCGTCATGTGCAGTGTATACACGTGTGTGCAGTGACATGTAATGGAGGAGCACCAGCCTCTTATATCACAGGGTAAGACCCGTCATGTGCAGTGTATACACGTGTGTGCAGTGACATGTAATGGAGGAGCACCAGCCTCTTATATCACAAGGTAAGAGCCGTCATGTGCAGTGTATACACGTGTGTGCAGTGACATGTAATGGAGGAGCACCAGCCTCTTATATCACAGGGTAAGAGCCATCATGTACAGTGTATACACGTGTGTGCAGTGACATGTAATGGAGGAGCACCAGCCTCTTATATCACAAGGTAAGAGCCGTCATGTGCAGTGTATACACGTGTGTGCAGTGACATGTAATGGAGGAGCACCAGCCTCTTATATCACAAGGTAAGAGCCGTCATGTGCAGTGTATACACGTGTGTGCAGTGACATGTAATGGAGGATCTCCACAGTTTCTCCTCACATTACATTAGAGGCTACGTGTTCTTTATATGTCAGTCATATCCATAGGGCTCCAGTCACATGATGGGAGCGTGTCCTTCTGGCCTCCGTTGGGCCGGTATAGTAGACTACACTGCTCTCTCAGAGACGTCGTGTAAAATCCGTGTTCCGCAGCGTATACATTGTATATTATACATGGAGCTTCTGGGCAATGTCCGCCCCTGTGTGACTGTATAGAGCCTGACGTCGGAGCTTCTGTCAGAGGGAGATATCAGGAAACCCTCCGCACATATGTTCTGCTGGAGGCTCAGACGTGGTGTGAACAGGTCCTTACTTTTATAAGGAGAGTCCATCATAGTGACCTTCCAGTCGTTCTCCGGTTCTTCATGTCTGGGATCCTCTAGTCACTCCATGAGCAGAGAAGGTACAACCTGCTACACGTGACTGGAGGAGGAGGTCGGATCCCCCCCCCCCCCCCCCTTATTTCAAGCCACAGTCAGAGGAGCGGGACAGTCACAGAAATGTCTGCAGCAGATCTGCCATGTGTGAACGTGCTCTTAGATAACCAGTGACTGATCTGTGCTGTTCTTATAATCTGTCCAACGTGGGGATTGTAAGGTTCTGCCATATGGAGACAGCGCACAACAGGCGATTTCTGCCGGGTGGGGCTTAAGATGCGCTCAGTAGGTGATATAGAGATAGACAGAAGTGTGTCTCCGTGCAGTAGATCTGTCTTCCAGCCTGAGCCACTGTGAGAAATGTGGAGCATCTTTCGTCTGTCTGTGTGCATTTACTTTAGTAAATCTGCCCAATCGTTCCCCCAGTGTTCACATGGTTTCCAGACCCTAAGGCAGCAAGGCAAACCCAAACCATGATGCTCGCTCCACCCACCCCAAACCATGATGTCACTAAGCTCTAACTATGATGTCCCCTTCACAAGGCCCAAACCATGATGGCTCCTATCCAGATGTTATCCAAGACTAAAAAATGTCCCCCCATATGCCAGGCCCCTCATATTGAATCTACTTACCTGACTCCCCACACCGTTCCTGGTCCCTGCAGATGCTTCTCCTCCTGCGCGGATGAAAACATCCATTGCCGGGGGAGGGGGTGGCATCAGTTAATGACAGGCTGTGACGGGGACGAGCCTCCCTAGCATTATGGGTGACGCTAGGGAGGCTCGTCCCCTTCACCGCCTTCCATTGGCTGCTCTTCCCCTGACACCGCGTATGGGGAGAAGCAGCAGCGGCGGTGCGGGGACCAGGAGCGGCGTGGGGAGCCAGGTAAGTAGATTCAGGGTGAGGAGCCTGGGCATGTGGGGGGACGTTTTCTAGTCTCGGATAACCCCACCTCATTGTTTTTAGGACAGGAGTAGATTCTTTTGTTGTGTCTATTCTCTGTTCATGGTTTTCATATGAACAGAAGTTTCTGCAGTTTGTAGAATCTTCTGTGGGTTTTTGCTCGGGTTCTCTCTTGCCTCTTTCAGAATTGCATGTGGTGCTCTTTGAGTAATCTGTACAGGACGGCCACTCCTAGGGAGCGCAGCAGCAGTCCTGAATGTTCTATGTCTGTATATCATTTGTGTGACTTTTGATTGATATACACCAAGATCATCAGCTCTTGTAGCCTTCTTCAGCTTTGTGCATTTCTATAACACGACTTCAGAGGTCTTCTGAAAGTTGTTTGCTTTGAGGCATGGTTCACACTAACCAGTCTTTCTTGAGAAGAACAGAGTTGTCAGTAACTAGGATTTATGTGCCTTTATAAACTGTTCAAAGCTCTTGAGAACCACACACATCCAGTCTCATCTACAGATCCTTTCATTTTTTTTTTCACATTTTGTTATGTTGCTCCTTGTGCTAAAATTTAAAAAAAATTCAGTTCAATCTGAACTAAATCCCCCTTAATGACAAAGTGAAAACAACATTTTAGAAAAACTAAAATTTGGCCTGGACTTAAGTATTCAGATCCTTTGCTTTGACATTTAGCTCTGGGGGCCTCACATTATTCTGGGTCATCTCTGAGATGTTTCTACGCCTTAGTTGGAGTCCCCTGTGGTAAATGCAGAGCATTGGAGATGATTTGGAAAGACACAGTCCTGTCTATATAATGTTTCACAGCTGACAATGAAGATCAGAGTAAAAACCAAGCCATGAGGTGGAAAGAGCTGCCTGTTGAGCTCATAGACAGGATTAGGGGGAGGCACAGATCTGGAAAAGAGGACAAAAACATTTCTGCTGCATTGAAAGTTCCCACGAACACAGTGGCCTCCATAATTCTTACATGGAAGCACTTTGGAACAATCAGGACTCCTCCTAGAGCCTGCCCTCCATCAAACTAATAATTTGAGGAGAAGGGCCTTGGTAAAAGAGGTTAACAAGAACCTAATGGTCACTCTGACTGAGCTCCAAAAATCCTGTGTGCAGATGGGAGAAACTTACAGAAGGTCAACCATCACTACAGCCTCCATCAGTCTGGGCTTTATGCATAGTGGCCAAAAAGAAGCATCTCCTCCCCAAATCCAGAAGTACAAGCCTTTTGGCCTCATACCCAAGCTGTAATCGCTGCCATAGGGGCTTCAACTAAGTCCTGAGTAAAGGGTCTGAATACTTACAGTATGTCAATGCAAGATCTAAGTTTTTTTTTTCCAATAAATTCCCAAAGATTTCTAACATTCTGTTCTCGTGTTCTCATTATGGGGAATTGGGTGCAGAATGATGGGGGAATATTTAACTATTTTTATTTTAGCACAAGGAACAACATAAAATCTGAAAAAGTCCGAAGACTTTCTGAATGCACTGTAGCTGCGTAATCGTGCAGCCATTAACAAGGAAAGCATGTTTGTGCCAGTCTAGACATCAGTGTAGTTTTTGGTGTGGTGCATCCTCATCGTGTCAAATGTATCTCTTACCTGGGTATCGTTTACAGTATGGAGGCTGTGGAGTTGTATCAGATGTTATTGCCAGTCACCAATCTCAGCTGTTTGTTAGGCCAGGAGACCACATAAAGAAAAATCACTAAAATAAAGTGGCCTAAATGAGAGGAAATGCTCAAAAACCCCAAACACTGTGGCGTGTTTATGTCACCGCCAGATCTCTGAGAAGTTCTGATAAACATTCTTCAGTACCTCCTGCATGATGTTCTTTTGTTTTGGTTTCGCTTTGACATCTCTTCTCCCTCTCCCAGCTGTCATCTATTAGCAGTGATTGCCTCCCTATATATCTCCTCCCGTACTGCTTCACTTTGAGGTTTATACTACTTCCTGGATTCTGTTCACTGCTTGAAGTTGCTATTGCTGGTTCCTCAGATAAGTCTATTTCTTTATTTGTGTTTTCCTGTTGGCTTGATCCTAGGTGACCCTGACTCCCTCCGTATTAAGTATAGGAAGCCGGTGGTCGTGTCCCCTCACTATTATAGGGTGTTCAGGTGTCACACAGTCGAGGTACGTGGACATGCAACTTTCTATCATTGAGATCTTTGCATGGGCTGAGCAGTCAGGGAGAGCTCTAGGGTTTTAATAGGGCTCACCCTTTTGTTCCTTAGTTTGGGATCAAGTCAGTCGGATCTTTATTTGTTACTTCTTGTTTTCTATAACACCATCTGTGACAGTTTATAACTGGGGGATCAATTCCTCCGCATTTCATCCGTTGCTAACGGCAATCCCCGGCAAAAATGCATACAATGGATGCGTGCAGCGGACCACATGCACCACAAAGGCATCCTACACAAGATGGGATAATGTGTGGATGAAAATATACAAATACATAAATCACTGGAAAAGGTGCACCACAACAATATGCAACTGACAACACTGGCTAATCCCTCAAGCTGATATTAAAAACTAAGACTTTAGCCAATGTATTCCTGTCAGGAACACAACGGAGGCCTTTTGAATCACCCTCAAGGTATCTCAGTGTGGCATGGTTCCTACCACTAGACTACCTATGGTGTGTAAACATGGTCTGAGAGGTGCTAAGATCCAACTCACAGCCAAGATACTGTATATACAGTGCTCAGCATACATGAGTACACCCCAACAGATTTGTCAGAATCAACATTTTCTATGGGATACCACAAAATAGTCCCACAAATGTGGGCCATTGATGGAAAACAAGGATTGTTAAATCGCACACACAAAGAAAGTAATTTTCCTAACAAATTAATTCAAGACCAATTTCTTTATACAAGAAAGGCGAAGGCTACAAGATCAGCAAAGCTTTAATTATCAGTCAGAATACTATAGAAAAAGAGATACAAAAATGTAAAAAAAGATGGAACTGCAACTATCTAACAAAGAGATGTTCAGGCTGTCCATGGAAGGAGCGTCTTCTAATGAGAAGGGTTGAAGAAAATCACCATGCAAGTTCACTGCAGTTAGTTAAAGAAGTAGAAAGCCAAACTGGGGTGAGCGTTTCCCATGACATGGCATACACTGCAGAGGAATGGCATGCATGGGTGTCGTCCACGAAGGAAGCCTCTCCTAAAGCCCATGCAAAACAAAAGCCACCTACATTTTTCTATGGCCTGAGCTGAAAAAGATGAAGAGTAATGGGACTCTGCACTCTCTGCAGTCATGAGACCAAGATAAATGTTTTTAGAACTGATGGCTTCAAAACTGTATAGCGTCACAAAGGTGAGGAGTACACAGAAAGGTGCATGGTTCCAACAGTGAAACATGGTGGTGGCAATGTCCGTATGTGGGGGCTTTATGAATGCTGCTGGTGTCAGTGAGCTGCATTTCATCGATGGTATCATGAATTCACAGATGTGCTGCTCTATATTGTGCGCCCTTTTCCAACATGACAATGATCCAAAACACACATCTAAGGCCACTGCTGCATTTATGAAGAAGAACAGAGTGAAAGGGATTCAGTGGCCAAGTATGTCTCCTGATCTGAACCCAACTGGATACCTATGGGGAATTTTGAAGAGAAAAGTTGAGCGTCACTGTCCATCCAGCATCCAGGCTCTAACAGAGGTCGTTCTTGAAGAATGGAAGAAATACACTCACCTAAAGAATTATTAGGAACACCATACTAATACGGTGTTGGACCCCTTTTTGCCTTCAGAACTGCCTTAATTCTACGTGGCATTGATTCAACAAGGTGCTGATAGCATTCTTTAGAAATTTTGGCCCATATTGATAGGATAGCATCTTGCAGTTGATGGAGATTTGAGGGATGCACATCCAGGGCATGAAGCTCCCGTTCCACCACATCCCAAAGATGCTCTATTGGGTTGAGATCTGGTGACTGTGGGGGCCATTTTAGTACAGTGAACTCATTGTCATGTTCAAGAAACAAATTTGAAATGATTCGAGCTTTGTGACATGGTGCATTATCCTGCTGGAAGTAGCCATCAGAGGATGGATACATGTTCTCATTCTGTTTACGCCAAATTCGGACTCTACCATTTAAATGTCTCAACAGAAATCGAGACTCATCAGACCAGGCAACATTTTTCCAGTCTTCAACAGTCCAATTTTGGTGAGCTCGTTCAAATTGTAGCCTCTTTTTCCTATTTGTAGTGGAGATGAGTGGTACCCGGTGGGGTCTTCTGCTGTTGTAGCCCATCCGCCTCAAGGTTGTGCGTGTTGTGGCTTCACAAATGCTTTGCTGCATACCTCGGTTGTAACGAGTGGTTATTTCAGTCAACGTTGCTCTTCTATCAGCTTGAATCAGTCGGCCCATTCTCCTCTGACCTCTAGCATCCACAAGGCATTTTTGCCCACAGGACTGCCGCATACTAGATGGTTTTTCCCTTTTCACACCATTCTTTGTAAACCCTAGAAATGGTTGTGCCTTAAAAAATCCCAGTAACTGAGCAGATTGTGAAATACTCAGACCGGCCCGTCTGGCACCAACAACCATGCCACGCTCAAAATTGATTAAATCACCTTTCTTTCCCATTCTGACATTCATTTTGGAGTTCAGGAGATTGTCTTGACCAGGACCACAACCCTACATGCATTGAAGCAACTGCCATGTGATTGGTTGACTAGATAATTGCATTAATGAGAAATAGAACAGGTGTTCCTAATAATTCTTTAGGTGAGTGTACGTTTCTGGTACTATCCTTAAAAATCATGGAGGTCATACAAAATACTAGGTGCAGTAGTTTTTGATGTTGGATGCATTCATTTTTGCATCACCTTATTTGAGTAAAACTGAAGATTTTGAAATCCAAGTTGTACTATTAACCTTATCTTCATGTTATGGGTGAAACAAATGTTCTATCAAACTCATGGAAAACTGTTCTTGTGTTCAGTGAGATATTGATTAAAATCTTAGTTTTCAAAGGGGTGTACTCATTTATAATGAGCACTGCATATATATATATATATATATATATATATATATATATATATATACAATACAGACCAAAAGTTTGGACACACCTCATTCAAAGAGTTTTCTTTATTTTCATGACTATGAAAATTGTAGATTCACACTGAAGGCATCAAAACTATGAATTAACACATGTGGAATTATATACATAACAAACAAGTGTGAAAGAACAGAAAATATGTCATATTCTAGGTTCTTCAAAGTAGCCACCTTTTGCTTTGATTACTGCTTTGCACACTCTTGGCATTCTCTTGATGAGCTTCAAGAGGTAGTCCCCTGAAATGGTTTTCACTTCACAGGTGTGCCCTGTCAGGTTTATTAAGTGGGATTTCTTGCCTTATAAATGGGGTTGGGACCATCAGTGGCGTTGAGGAGAAGTCAGGTGGATACACAGCTGATAGTCCTACTGAATAGACTGTTAGAATTTGTATTATGGCAAGAAAAAAAGCAGCTAAGTAAAGAAAAACAAGTTGCCATCATTACTTTAAGAAATGAAGGTCAGTCAGTCAGCCGAAAAATTGGGAAAACATTGAAAGTAAGGGCTATTTGACCATGAAGGAGAGTGATGGGGTGCTGCGCCAGATGACCTGGCCTCCACAGTCACCGGACCTGAACCCAATCGAGATGGTTTGGGGTGAGCTGGACCACAGAGTGAAGGCAAAAGGGCCAACAAGTGCTAAGCATCTCTGGGAACTCCTTCAAGACTGTTGGAAGACCATTTCAGGTGACTACCTCTTGAAGCTCATCAAGAGAATGCCAAGAGTGTGCAAAGCAGTAATCAAAGCAAAAGGTGGCTACTTTGAAGAACCTAGAATATGACATATTTTCAGTTGTTTCACACTTGTTTATTATGTATATAATTCCACATGTGTTAATTCATAGTTTTGATGCCTTCATAGTCATGAAAATAAAGAAAACTCTTTGAATGAGAAGGTGTGTCCAAACTTTTGGTCTGTACTGTGTGTGTATATATATATATATACATACAGTGGATATAAAAGGTCTACACACCCCTGTTAAAATGTCAGTTTCTGTGCTGTAAAAAAATGAGACAAAGATAAACCATTTCAGAACTTTTTCCACCTTTAATGTGACCTATAAACTGTACAACTCAATTGAAAAACAAACAAAAAAAAAATGTAGCTGTGTTCAGAATTAAGCAATCACATCCTGTTAACAGAATCCTGTTAAATAGGAGTCAGCATACACCGGCCATCATTTAAAGTGCCTCTGATTAACCCCAAATAAAGTTCAGCTGCTCTAGTTGGTCTTTCCTGAAATTTTCTTAGTCGCATCCCACAGCAAAAGCCATGGTCCACAGAGAGCTTCCAAAGCATCAGAGGGATCTCATTGTTAAAAGGTATCAGTCAGGAGAAGGGTACAAGAGAATTTCCAAGGCATTAGATATATACCATGGAGCACAGTGAAGACAGTCATCATCAAGTGGAGAAAATATGGCACAACAGTGACATTACCAAGAACTGGACGTCCATCTAAAATTTATGAAAAGACGAGAAGAAAACTGGTCTGGGAGGCGACCAAGAGGCCTACATCAACATTAATGGAGCTTCAGGAATATCTGGCAGGTACTGGCTGTGTGGTACATGTGACAACAATCTCCCGTATTCTTCATATGTCTGGGCTATGGGGTAGAGTAGCAAGACGAAAGCCTTTTCTTACGAAGAAAAACATCCAAGCCAGGCTACATTTTGCAAAAACACATCTGAAGTCTCCCAAAAGCATGTGGGAGAAGGTTTATGGTTTATGGTTGAACTTTTTGGCCATAATTCCAAAAGATATGTTTGGCGCAAAAACAACACTGCACATCACCAAAAGAACACCATCCCCACAGTGAAGCATGGTGGTGGCAGCATCATGCTTTTAGGGTTGTTTTTCTTCAGATGGAACTGGGGCCTTAGTTAAGCTAGAGGGAATTATGAACAGTTCCAAATACCAGTCAATATTGGCACAAAACCTTCAGGCTTCTGCTAGAAAGCTGAACATGAAGAGGAACTTCATCTTTCAGCATGACAACGACCCAAAGCATACATCCAAATCAACAAAGGAATGGCTTCACCAGAAGAAGATTAAAGTTTTGGAATGGCCCAGCCAGAGCCCAGACCTGAATCCGATTGGAAATCTGTGGGGTGATCTGAAGAGGGCTGTGTCCAGGAGATGCCCTCGCAATCTGACAGATTTGGAGTGTTTTTGCAAAGAAGATTGGACAAATCTTGCCAAGTCAAAATGTGCCATGCTGATAGACTCATACCCAAAAAGACTGAGTGCTGTAATAAAATCAAAAGGTGCTTCAACAAAGTATTAGTTTAAGGGTGTGCACACTTATGCAACCATTATTGTGACGAAACCAACCTCGCCGCCGCTGGGTTTCGGAGGGGCCTGGCTACCAGCCTCTTGCCTCAGGATTATGGCCCATACTAACTTTAAAGGAGAAGACAGTCTGGCCGCACAGCTTAAATCTGTCTTTGGAATTGTATTTTATGTTATGTGAGGGTACCCAGATAGCTAATTTTATTGTATTTGTGTAGTCTGAGTGCCATTCACCTAATAATATGCACTCAGACTTGAGCTATCTGGGGATATGTTAAATGTCTGTGTTTACTGTAAGGGTTGTGACATTGCATGTTTAAATGGTGATTTCTGTCCTGTTGTCCCCACATGTATATTGGCGATTTCCCTTTGTCTTGAGAGATAATTGAATTACTCCTCGGGTGTCTCCAGGGCAGAGAGGAGGAAACCATGATGCATTGTGGGGATGTATTGTGTCTGTGTATCCTGAATTGCTGCATATCTGTCCTGTGTCACAGTCTTCCTTCTGGTCCCCTAGGGGCGTGTCCACCAGATGGGGACCTGCATAAATACGGGCGGGTAGCCATCAATAAAGAGTGCCTGTTTTATCCTTCATCATGTTAAGGCTGGTGTTTGGGTAACTGATCGACACTGGGAGATTTGCTATACTCCCCTGGCTATAACTACTAGCTCTTGTAAGAGCTGTTCCTGCTCTCTGGATTTGGGAGAGGTTCACCCACTGGAGCCTGGAGCCTTGTCGTAGGTCCAGGCTGGGTAGGAGACGGCGAGACCTCAACCAAGCTTCGGCTTTCGTGGGGTCTGCAGTGCTTACGGTGTCAAGTGGAGTGCTTGGAGTCCTCGGGAAGCACTAGGAGCATCTATCGACGGAGGTACCCGGTCGGGGTGCTAGGAGATCCGTTACAATTATATTTTTATATTTTTTTCTTCCCGCCACCTAAAAGATTTCATTTTGTTTTTCAATTGAGTGGTACAGTTTATAGGTGACATTAAAGGTGGAAAAAGTTCTGAAATGATTTATCTTTGTCTCATTTTTTTGGACATCACAGAAACCTGACATTTTAACAGGGGTGTGTAGACTTTTTATATCCACTGTATGCTGATAATTGTAGTTTATTACATACCAACCATCCATAACATTAAAACCAGCTGTGTGCAGCTCCCCGTCTGACCTGACAAGGAATGGACTCCACAAAACTTGTGAGGAGTCCTGTGTTTTTCCAGGATATCCCACAGAGGACGATCGGAGAATCTGTAGACAAATCATCACCTTCATCTCTCTGTCATGTTCCTCATTCTTGGACAGTTTTGCAGTGTGGCTGGGTTTCATTTTGTTGACAGCAGGCACTGTCATTAGTGAGAACCACTGCGATGAATAGGGGAATTGTAAAATGTTTAGGTTGGTGGGACGTGTCACATTCACATGATGCCAGGACCCAAGATTTCCAGTGGAACATTGCCCAGAATATCACACTGCATCCACCGGCTTGTCTTCTTCCATACTGCAGTGGGGGACATCTCTTGCCCAGGTAAGTGACATACATGCATCCAGCCACCCACATGTTGTAAAAGGATTCATCAGATCAGAACACCTTATTCTCATAGTACACTTGGTGCCATCTCTTCCCCAGGTAAGTGATGAACAAAAACCTGTCCATCCACATGGTGTAGCATGATTCATCAGATTCTCCCATTACTTTATTGTCCAGTTCTTTTCAGAAATTTGCTCCACAGTAGCTCTTCTGTGGGGTCGAATCAGCTGGGCTCATCTTCACCCCCTAGCCCCAAACCTGACACAAGTGAGCCATAATTTGCCCAGTACCCTGACTTTAATTCACTGGTTGTCCTTGCTTGGACCACTGTTTAGAATTATTAACCACCACACACAGGGAGATGCTCTGTCCCAGTTGTCTGGTCATCACACTTTAGCCCTAAAGTTGCTCAGATCCTTACTCTTGTACATATTCCTGCTTTCAACACATCAGCCTAAATATCTGACTGTTTACTTGCTGACAATTCATAACCCCCTTCCCCAATGGACACCATTGTAACCAGATAATGGTATTAATATTATGACTGATCGGTGTATATAATGAGAAGAGAGTAGCTATCCTTCTAATTAAACTTTCTACAGAGGAGGGGGTTCCTGTCCAGCAGGGTGGCAGTCTCTCTCATGGAGCTGTCATGGGTTCACAGAAATAACCAGTAAATATCATCAGATATTTTTCTCTTTTCCCCATTCACCATAACTGCTCCTTAGGAGAAAGTAATTGTCCTCCCAGGAAAAGGAGACTTGGAGGCAGATATAGATGTAGAGCCCATCATTCATTCTCATAGACCAGAGACTACTTTGGTTTGTGGCCTGCTAGGGGCTAGGACCTTGGCCCAGTTGGTGAGAAGCAGAATATTGTTATTTAGGCTCTGATCACTAAACCTAGAAGTTACGTAGCTGATAGAAGAGTCTGATCTACGGGAGGCCATGTATTCAGTCACTGTGTGCTTGTGTCTCCACAGATGGATCCAGGAGGAGAAATCCACCAGAGAGATGTCCCCGTCCTCTGTATTCCCAGGACTGTCCAGAAGAGAAGGTCCCAGAGAACCCTCAGGTAGAGGGAGCTGATCCCTATACACATCTATATAGGGGGGTCCTGCAGTCATAGAGGGGTCATAGATTGTGGGGGTCTCTTATGTGGATCTGTTAGATTTCCCACCTGTCTGCTGTATTGTACTGAATTGTTACAGATTACAAATCAGGAAGAGGATCTGATTATTATTAAAGTGGAGGATGAAGAACAGTGGATGATGGGCGATCCCCCGTGTAAGAGTGAGGTAGAGGAGGACATTCCAGGAGATGTCACTACAGGTATGGAATCATGAACGGAGAAAGTGACTACAGATTGTGTCCTTGGTGCCTTCAGGGCAGGAGGAGAATCTGATCACTAGCTGCTGCTCTGCTCTTTGATTGGTGATGTCCCCATCACATCATGAAGTGTTCCCCCTATCCAGCTGACATCTGCCGACCATATGACTTCCCCTCTTTGTGACCCCACCACCTTAGAATGTGACAGTTAATTCTTTAACCCGTTTTCTACCAGCGCTGTACCTCGCGCATGTAGCGGGCACAATAGCCGGCTAATGTCCGTGACCGGCAGTAATGCTGATCGCGGCCATTACAGCCAAATCATGGAGTGTTCCCCTTATCCAGCTGACGGCGATCTCTGATCAAATTCTTCTCTGATCCCGGCTGTTCCTGCAGGAACATTCCCACTTGGGATTATGTGGGCACAGCTTTTGTGTCTGTGCTATCATGATGAACTAGGAAAGGGTTAAGCATCATTTTGGACTCGTCAGCAGACATTACAATAAATCCAGACATTTTGTAATTTCCTTTGTAAACAGTTAAATCAAAAAAAATTTGTGAAGAAATCCCCCCAATAATAACAGCGGAGAAGAAAGCTCCTCATTTTACTTCTATATTTCCTACATGAGGCTGGGGGCAAGAACAGAGGAGCTATCTGACAACACACAGGTTCTGACAACTCTGCACACATGTCATGGTCAGTTTTAGGCCTATGTAGGAGGGAAGCAGTGAGGGCTTCAACGTATTCACGGTTCAGCACTGCACT
Source organism: Bufo bufo (assembly GCF_905171765.1). Lineage (NCBI taxonomy): Eukaryota > Metazoa > Chordata > Amphibia > Anura > Bufonidae > Bufo > Bufo bufo. The sequence continues at coordinate 18,800,990 of NC_053390.1, read as the reverse complement.
AAACTATGAAGATGGACTTTCCTTAGCAATGCACATTTAGAGAGCACGGCTTAAGGGGCAACTTCCGAGCTATTTTTCCTCATAGGAATGTATAAGTTAACTAAAACATTCCCTATCAGAGTGCCTATATATTAGAAAAAAATATATAAATTACATTTGGGAGGAGACACTTTGGGATAGAATTTTCAAATTTTTGAGTTTTAAAAAGTCATGGTTTATGTAGTAAAAGTGATGACTGCGTATAGACCAGCATCCTGGACTGTTTAATAGTGTTATAGAAAGCTTTATAAGGTTGTGTTCACATAGCAAAATCCATAGCAGAAAAATCTGTAGCAGATCAGTGTCTGAAAACAAGTAGTTTTTGGTGGTGGTAGTGGTAACGTTTGACAAGCGTTTTAGAAGAGTTTTTGAGTGAGGTTTCTCTGTTCCCCATTGACTTGTATAAATAACCATAGAGTTAACAGTGCTTTGCATCAGTGATTGTTAGCCAAAACCAGGAGTGGAGCCTAGGCAGAGATAAGTTATAAGGGGAAAATATGCTCCTGTTCTGCGTTTTTGACCTGCATCTGGTTTTGGCTCACAAATAGAAATCATTCCCCGAACACTGATTGTGTGATTGGCTGAAATCACGCTTGCAGTTTTTTGGGTTTTATTTTGACAAAGACATGGATTAAAAATAAATTAATTATACTTCTTCTGCTGAATCAATTTACAGCTTATAAACATGTTATGAGTTTGTGTACTGTATGGTTTAAAAAAAAAAATCACAAATTTCAATTTTTATCTTAACAGAAAATCCCAATGAGAGTTCTGAGAAAAATTTCATGTTATCAGTAAATTATAAAGTAGAAGATGAAGATGTGATGCAGTGCTTTTCTGAAGGAAACCCCATTACCCTTAATGTACATCCAGGATTTCATAGTACAGATCTGTCATATAATCTCTCTAATCACGAGGAACCTTCTCCTGACCAATCACGGATTGTTACAAGTATAGGTCAGAAAGGGGGTGAAATGTTTCAGTGTGGTAAAGAGTTGACAAGAAGTTCAAGTCTTTCTACACTCAGAAGAATTTACACAGAAAAGAAGCCATATTCCTGTTCAGAATGTGGTAGATGTTTCTCATATAAATCAAATCTTGTTAAACATGAGAGAATTCACACAGGAGAGAAGCCATATTCATGTTCAGAATGTGGGAAATGTTTTGTTACCAAGGCCAAAGTTAGGGTTCATCAAAGAAGTCACACAGGAGAGAAGCCGTATTCATGTTCAGAATGTGGGAAATGCTTTACACAAAAATCATATATTGTTACACATGAGAGAAGTCACACAGGAGAGAAGCCATATTCATGTTCAGAATGTGGGAAATGTTTTACAGATAAATCAAGTCTTGTTACACATGAGAGAATTCACACAGGAGAGAAGCCGTATTCATGTTCAGAATGTGGAAAGTGCTTTTCAGATAAATCAAGTCTTCGTAGACATGAGAGAGTTCACAAAGGAGAGAAGCCGTATTCATGTTCAGAATGTGGGAAATGTTTTACACAGAAATCAAATCTTGCTACACATGAAAGGCATCACAGAGCGGAGAAGCCATATTCATGTTCAGAATGTGAGAAGTGCTTTAAAGTTAAATCAAGTCTTATTCGACATGAGAGACTTCACACAGGAGAGAAGCTGTTTTGATCTTGTATATGTGCACAATATTTTACAAGTAAATCTGATTTTAAGGCTCATTAGAGGATTCTCACAGGGAAGAATGTAGGAAATATTACTAATGCCAAATTTAGGGATTATTAGAGAAACCATTTGAATGTTCTATATGTTGAAAAGGTTTTACAAAGAAATCAAGATTTAAAACTCATCTAAGAAGAAACCATAGTCTTGTATGAATTGTTGAAAATTGTATGAAAGGCAAAAATAAATAAATAAATGTAACAGCCAATAAGATGTTTTTCTTGGGGTTAAATTTTGTTGGTTCTTCCAAATGACCAAATTATATTTCTCTGACGTCAGCTGTGACTATTGAGGGTTTACTTCTGGAGCAGTGAAAATGAACTGTCCCCATGAACCTTGCTTCTCATCACTGTATTCACACCTTCACTCACACTGCGGGAGAATCCAGAGTGACATGGGGAGAAGTAATGACGCTCCATGTAATAGTTTTATAACGTATGTGGACATATTAATATTTCATATTCAAACAGTATTTACAGATAAAAGAATCTTATCCTATTTTCTATACGACAGCGTCACCATTGTCACTGATGGACATCTTTTTTTGGCTTATATTATACTTTCTACTACCGCTGTGACATGCATTGCTTCTACAAACTAAGGGTACCTACACAGTAACACAGATTTCAGAAGAGAAAGTCCAAGCATTTTTTGCATGTGGATTTCTGTGCATTTGTAGTATCAGGAGGAGCTGTTGCAGTGCTGGGACATAGACTTACTGTCATCATTCCAGTCCAGCACAGGGAGACAATTCTCAGCTAGACATAACAGGGGATGACAAAGCCTGCTACACAGGAAGAGCAGTGCAGCCAGGGTCTGGAGAAGGAGTGCAGTAGATCCAAAAAAGGGTCCGTTACCAGAGCCCAGGGGTGGTGTGATGCGTCTTTAACCCCTTAAGGACTTAGGACATACCGGTACGGCATGGGTCCCGAATCCTTAAGGACCCATGACGTACCGGTACGTCATGGCTTTAATTCGCTATTCCGGCGACGCGGGGGTTAATCGGAACGGGATGCCAGCTGAAATCATTCAGCCGGCATCCCGTAACAACGCAGGGGGGGGAGGGGCGACCCCCCCGTATCGACGATCGCAGAAAACCGCAGGTCAATTCAGACCTGCGGTTTGCTGCGCTTTTAGCCGATTCTGATCCCCGCGGTCTCTGACTGCGGGGATCAAACTTTAAAATGCCCAAAATAAAGTTTTATTAACCCCCCTGCACCCCTGAATGATATTATGTGGGCGGGTGTCGCAGGCGGTGCGGGAGGTGCTGGAGGCGGGCGGTGCGGCAGGCGAGATCGCGATCCCCCGCCGCCTCCCCTTGAATAATCGTTAGTGTGCAGTGGTATACCAGGGTGCCAGCACATTGCTGACACCCTGGTATAAACGGCTGACATCGGTGATGCGATGTCAGCCGTTTAACCCTTTCCATACAGCGGTCCGTACGGACCGCTGTATGGAAAAGGTTAACAGCTCAGGGAGCTCCCTCCCTCTCCCATCAGGGGGCTGCTGTGCCTTTGCAGCCCCCCGATGGAGAGGGAGAGAGTCCCCAGACAGCCCCCCGACAGACCCGTCCTTACCCTTCCCTGTCTGCGAAGTTCTGACCACTACTGAGCAGACGGGGAAGGTTCCCATGGCAACAGGACGCCGTCTCAGGCATCCTGCTGTCCATGGTGCTGAACAGATCTGTGCTAAAGGCAGAGATCTGTTCAGACAAAGTGTAAGTAAAATACAGTACAGTACAATATATATTGTACTGTACTGTATTATACAGACATCAGACCCACTGGATCTTCAAGAACCAAGTGGGTCTGGGTCAAAAAAATGTAAAAAAAAAGTTAAGATTAAAAAAAAACACATTTATCACTGAATAAAAATAAAAAAAATAAAATACACTACACATATTAGGTATCGCCGCGTCCGTAACGACCTGATCTATAAAACGGTCATGTTACTTTCCCCGCACGGTGAACGCCATAAAAATAAATAAATGAGAAAATTTAAATTTTGCCCACCTTACTTCCCAAAAAAGGTAATAAAAGTGATCAAAAAAGTCGCATGTACGCCAAAATAGTACCAATCAAACCATCATCTCATCCCTCAAAAATCATACCCTACCCAAGATAATCAACCAAAAACTGAAATAACTATGGCTCTTAGACTATGGAGACACTAAAACATTTTTTTGTTTTAAAAATGAAATCATTGTGTAAAACTAACATAAATAAAAAAAATTGTATACATATTAGGTATCGCCACGTCCGTGACAACCTGCTGTATAAAATTACCACCATGATCTAACCTGTCAGATGAATGTTGTAAAAAACAAAAAAAAACGTGCTAAAAAATCTATTTCTTGTTACCTTGCCGCACAAAAAAGTGTAATATAGAGCAACCAAAAATCATATGTACCCTAAACTAGTACCAACAAAACTGCCACCCTATCCCGTAGTTTCTAAAATGGGGTCACTTTATTGGAGTTTCTACTCTAGGGGTGCATCAGGGGGGCTTCAAATGGGACATGGTGTCAAAAAAACAGTCCAGCAAAATCTGCCTTTCAAAAACCGTATGGCATTCCTTTCCTTCTGCGCCCTGCCGTGTGCCCGTACAGCGGTTTACGACCACATATGGGGTGTTTCTGTAAACTACAGAATCAGGGCCATAAATAATGAGTTTTGTTTGGCTGTTAACCCTTGCTTTGTAACTGGAAAAAAAATATTAAAATGGAAAATCTGCCAAAAAAGTGAAATTTTGAAATTGTATCTCTATTTTCCATTAAATCTTGTGCAACACCTAAAGGGTTAACAAAGTTTGTAAAATCAGGGGTGTAGTTTCTTAGATGGGGTCACTTTTATGGAGTTTCTACTCTAGGGGTGCATCAAGGGGGCTTCAAATGGGACATGGTGTCAAAAAACCAGTCCAGCAAAATCTGGCTTCCAAAAACCATACGGCGCACCTTTCCCTCTACGCCCTACTGTGTGCCCGTACAGTAGTTTACGGCCACATATTGGGTGTTTCTGTAAACGGCAGAGTCAGGGCAATAAACATACAGTCTTGTTTGGCTGTTAACCCTTGCTTTGTTAGTGGAATAAATGGGTTAAAATGGAAAATTTGGCAAAAAAATGAAATTCTCAAATTTCATCCCCATTTGCCAATAACTCTTGTGCAACACCTAAAGGGTTAACGAAGTTTGTAAAATCAGTTTTGAATACCTTGAGGGGTGTATTTTATAGAATGGGGTCATTTTTGGGCGGTTTCTATTATGTAAGCCTCGTAAAGTGACTTCAGACCTGTAGTGGTCCCTAAAAATTGGGTTTTTGTAAATTTCTGAAAAATTTCAAGATTTGCTTCTAAACTTCTAAGCCTTGTAACATCCCCAAAAAATAAAATATCATTCCCAAAATGCTACAAACATGAAGTAGACATATGGGGAATGTAAAGTCATCACAATTTTTGGGGGTATTACTATGTATTACAGAGGTAGAGAAACTGAAACTTTGAAATTTGCAAATTTTTCTAAATTTTTGGTAAATATGGTATTTTTTTATGCAAAAAAATTAACTTTTTTTGACCCACTTTTAGAAGTGTCATGAAGTACAATATGTGACGAAAAAACAATCTCAGAACGGCCTGGATAAGTAAAAGCGTTTTAAAGTTATCAGCACTTAAAGTGACACTGGTCAGATTTGCAAAAAATGGCCAAGTCCTTAAGGTGAAATAGGGCTGAGTCCTTAAGGGGTTAAAAATGTTTTAAATTAGAAATCCGAAGTTGGCTTCAGTAACAAACCCGATTTTGGATTCCTAATTTAAAATATTTTTAAAGACGTTAAAAGGAATGCCGAATTAATTCACCGAAGTCTCGCGCGGAGCCCATACCTTTTAATACTGTACGGAGACAGAATTAACACCAAAGTTGGAGTCATGCAAGCTTACATTGAGCTTTGATGCCAGGTGATGGAAAAGAGAAGGGTCGTGGTACAGAGTGCAATAGACTTAGAAGTCCCTGCGATACTAAGGATGAATATATTGCGAGAATTAGATGGACTGATGGCTCGAGAGCTAGGTCTCAAGTATTGGAAGGATGTCCCAAACCAACACAGGTGGCCATGCAGAGATCTCTCAAACAGTGCCAGATGCAAGCAGCTCTGTCTGGCCTGGTAGAAAAAGTGGGATGTGTGAGAGTACCCTCTCTAACTTTTTTAAAAGTGTAGGTTGCCCATGATAAACGCGAAACTCGTGTGTGTGTGTGTGTATTGTTTAGCATTTTGTGGTGACAGGTCATCTTTAAGAGTGCCAGTTTTCCTGGAGCTAACTTTCCATATTGGTGTGCGACTATCCTCACTGATATTACTGTAAAGAGACATATGACCAATTAATACAGTCAGTACATGTGTTCTTTATTCACAGTAAGGACCCAAATATTAGGTTTTAATTGTGTGAATAAAGGTTATGTTTTACTAGCCTATTAGTGGGAGGCTGATTTGCTGGTCAGGTAGTTGTCCCTTTAGCTTTATGTAATTATGAACCATTTCCTCCTCTATGCTAACAACACCTTACAGTCTAATGATCCTCTTCCTACAAAGTAGTGCATGTCTCCGTTGTTTTACCACTGACCCTGGCTGTGTCTGTTAGCTAGCATTTTTGACAACAGCTTCAAGTCTTGGTTTCTCAGATGATATGAACTTGGGGGCATTAGGAATGTTTCCATCTTTGGGTAGCAGTTTGATGTAAGCCGCCTTTATAGGAATCCTGGATCGAGCCTGTGCGTGGAACATTGTTGTAATGGCTCAACAGAGGAGGAGGAATGTATTGTACCGGCACAGAAGATCCCACTGTGTAGTCATAAGGGCCAGGAGATTTGTCATTGTGTAGGCCTTTAACAGCTGGCTTGATTTCCTTAGTGATGTCACCATTCAACAACGTGTCCTCTGCTTCTCCATCAAAGAATAGAGGGAGACCTGTAATGTACTGCTTTGGTGGAGGAGCTCATATAAATCTTAAAAGTAAGACTGTTGGACTGTATTAAAATCAACATAGCTTAACCCCTAGAATAAATCAAAATTGTAGATTTAGTTGTAGAAATTTCTGCAAATAAGTATCCATTCCATTCAGCTAACTAGGGCTTACAGAAATACATGTGCTGGTTGGTAAACGTCCCCATTCAGACGAGTCGAACTGATTTTCAGTAGCAGAAATTCCTGTTACCGGTCATTTTTGAAGGTTCCTTAAGGCTGGTATGGAGTCTTCTGATAAGGTGAACCAGAGGAACCCCAAAGAAAATGAATACATCACAGTAACACCCTCAGCAGTCCCTGTACTTTTCTACACCCTGGTGCACTGCAGGAACTAATAACCATACTAACATCTATCCATATCTGAGTAACACATTGCGTGCTCTGTACTATTCAGTAATAAATATTTCAGTAGTCGGCTTCTCCTGAGGTCTGTTGGAATGAGGGCTGATTCACACTACTGTTGTTGGACGCATCTTCTGGGCCGACCACAGCTCCCCTGACCTGAACTGAAGGCATCATAGTGTTTTATGATAGTTCATATGTGATCACAAGTCTATTGTACTGTATTCACATCAGCAGTTCCCGGGGCCACCACGGTTGTGGGAATCAGCCCTAAGGCCAGATTAGATTCACATGTCTGAAGTTAGTATTTCACCATTAGCCAGTTGGGGGGAGTCCAATCAGTGCTGCCATATTCAGACTGTGCAGGTACACACCCCCAACTGGTTACCACCCCCATGTACCCTTTCTGCAGACTGCTAGCATTCCATTCATAACTCCTAATAGAAATAATACAGGAATGGCACAACATAGAACCATAAGAATAGATACTCCAGAATTGTTATTACATGAAATTACATTAAAACAGACATGTCAGGAGAGGTGACAGGTTATCTTTAAATTGCATTAATCTATAGTTAGATTTGTAAAAATATCTATAAAGGAACCTGATAGATTCTCTGTTGATCTTTAAGGCTCCAGATAAACCATATCACTTAACCATCTATCCTGTGATGAAAAACAGAATTCAGATGGGTTCACTTTCAGCGGCACTGAATACAGCTGAGATACGAAGCCTTTATTAAGAGGAAATGTGACTATAAAGTCGATTGAACAGTTGGATCGTACCTAAAACAAGTGCTTTTTTTTAGTGCCACAAAAAGTATGATATAATGAAATAACAAAATCTGTGAACAGCAAGAAAAAAAAAGTATCCTCCTTGAACAACTGTGAAATCAATGTCACCTCTGCTTTTTCAAAAATGCCTTAATATTAATATTATAAAGTAATTCAGATAACAATGATTCCATAACACCCAGATTCTTCTTCACATAAGCCCAAACCCAATGCAATCGTTTATATAGTCCCAGCCTTCTTAAAGGCAATCTATAAAGATGCCCTGCCTCCTGAAACACTGTAGGTTCCTTATTTACATAATACATAATTTTATTAGGAACCAACTGATCCCATGGTAGGCTAAACAAACATGACAAATCCAGATTAGTCTTAACCCATGCTGAAAATATAATATTTTCACCCATCTAATAAACTCCCCCCCCCCCCAGAAAACCAAAACATTCAAAAAACTTCAACAAAAACAACCATTCCACACTGGCAAAAGCCTTAGATATATGCACAGAAAAAATGAAGCAGTCGCTGCAATACCACCCAAACTCATCATGCAAACGAAGATTAAGAAATAAACACCTTAAATTTAGGCCAGTTGATTTATTTAGCATAAAGCCCATCTGGGCACTTTGAACAATAGAAGAGATGACCTTTGCCAAGCGACTGGCCAAAATTTAGCCAGCAGCTTGACATTGGCATTCATACAGGAGATAGGCCCGTAAGACCCTGGATTGCTCAAATTTTTATCTACCTATGGAATAAGGGAAATTATTACTTTCCTCCAAGATGGAGGAGGTTTTTTAATAACAAACACTTCCTTGATAGTTTCAAAAAAGAAAGGACTCTTGGTGTCTATGCAAAACATCAAAACATAATCCATCTGGGGTATGTGCCTTACTGAGAGAGTTAATCAAAGCATCCTTAAGCTGCAGTAGGCTAGTAGGTGCCCCTAACAACTTTGACAACTTTGAAACAAGAGAGATTAAAGCAATCTAGATATGCGTCTATTTCAGATACAAACTCTCCCCATATTGATTAAACATCCAGATGTGGTCACCCTTAAAGGGGTTATTCAATCCTATAAAATGTCCCCCCATATGCGGAGCCCCCCACGCTGAATATACTTACCTGGGTCCCCACACCGTTGCTTCTCCCTGTCCCCGGATGAAAACATCCGGTTTCGGGAAGGGGGGGGGGCAGCCAATGGCAGGCGGGGTTGGGGACGAGCCTTCCGTGCGTCACCCGCGATGCTAGGGAGGCTCATCCCTGTCACCACCTGCCGTTGGCTGCCCTCTCGGGTACGGGGAGAAGCAGCTGCGGCATTGCAGGGACCCGGAGCGGTGCAAGGAGCTGGGACCCAGGTAAGAATATCCAGTGCAGGGGGCTTTTTATAAGATTGGATAGCTCTTTTAACTCTGCTTCTACCAAATTCATCTGGTCAGGCAAACGCCTTTGCAAAAACCGATATTATAGGAACCAGATGGATGAGTAAAGTTCCTAAATATAAGGGGATATAATGTCACCTGTCTCATGCGACACATTGTAGACTGGATTCACGGAACCTGGCCAAACTCCCAACCAGATCAAGAACTCAGTGCTGGTGAGGGACACAGTGGTTGCGTGGAAAGTGATTAGAAAAGCATTCGGAACTCCCTACTCTGTGTCAAAATGGATGCCTTTATGGGAGCACCCAGAATTCCCATACAGGGCTGGAGATGAAATCTTTCTGGTATGGCGGGATAAGTGGATACTTACATCGGATGCATGTGAAGGGGAGACGCTGGTATACTCCCACGGAATTGAAGGACAAGTATCAACTGCTCGAATTTCATTTTTTACACATGCTACAGGTGTTGGCTAAGGAAGCCTCCACTACTAACCTGGATGATACAGTGGGTTCCACCCCTGGTTAGTATCTCTTTCAGGGTTATATAGAGCCATGTCCAACAACTTCTTGAAAATCCCTGCATCCAGAATATTTGCAACATGTGAAAGGATCACTCAGGACACTGAAATCAGGGAGAAAATTCTGGAGGGGTGGACAAAAGTCCGGCTGTGTGTCATAAATGAGAGGAGGAGGGAATCCTTTTTAAGGATGATGCACAATGCTATATATGACTTCAAATTACCTGCTTCCCCTCGCTTCCAAGATCGCATTACCCACTACCCTAAATGTAATGGTATTGGGACCTGCCCCGGGGTGTCTGTTTTGGCAGGACTTGTGCACTATATCAAATTACCCTGGTCTGTACAAGATGCTGGTATACTCCCACGGAAGTGGTCTCTCAATTGAAATTACTGTTGAGGTATGAGCAAAGGGATCTGCTCCCAAGTACTTTCAAACATGGAAGACCTTTCTGGTCACACACTTTAATGCAGTAGATTTCGCAGCACTGGTCCATACTTTTCAATATACCTCCTGGTATCTCCCTTCGGGGGGACTTACATGTGTAGTCGTTGTACTGTTGTATTGTGCTATGGCAGTCTGTACATGATGTAAAATACCATTGTTCACCAATGACATCAGCATCATACTATTTTAATCCCCCCCCCCCCCCCCCCCAAGACCAAAACAAATACCGAAATTGTTGGGCTCAGAGAGGACAAACTTTGATAGACGCAACAAAAAACACCCAAAATACTGAGTGTCCTTAATCTAAATTCTTAATTGAACACATCTTCAGGTAGGAGCACATGGAGCAAGGCAGAGCAGGAAATTTCATTTCAGATATCTTCAATATCATTAAAACACAAAAAGATGTTTTAGTTTCAGCAGTTTATGGTATTTCCGAGATATGGGTCCCACCTCTAGGACCTGCACCTATCTCTAGAATAGGAGTCCCCAAACCTTGTCCCACTGGCTGCCATTTTCAAACTGCAAAATCTTTTTGAAACATAGTTTTTTATTGAAATACCCTCAGAGATACATAAGGCAATATGTGAAATACAGGTATAATGCTATTGGTTTACAATAATACAATTAAATCAAAATGCAACGAAAATAGAAAGACATAAAAAAATTATCTAACAACATGAGAGAGATGAGATGTCAGTTCCTTCATAAATTCTAATCCTTGCTATCTAATCGCTAATATGGCATTTCTCAGTCAACACTGTGCATCTATCTGACTACAGCAATTTAAAAAGGTTTATGAAAAATAGAAGTAGTCCATATTTCCCATCTGGATTGACACTTGCGAGAAGCATTAAAGGCAGAGGCGGAAATCCCTTCATACCAACATTGCTCATTAATAGACTGCAGAGTGTTTGAGATGTGCATGGGCGTTCTTGTTTTCCAATTGGCTGCAATCTAGCTATACAGGTGAAACTCAAAAAATCTAAATATCGTGCAAAAGTCTATTTATTTCAGTAATGCAAATTAAAAGGAGTTGCATTAATGCAGCTTAAAATTAGAGTTTTGTGAAAAGGTTGAATATTCTAGGCTCAAAGTGTCACACTCTAGTCAGCTAATTAATCCATACCCCCTGAGCAAAGGGGACCTGAGATTGTGACTTTGGGGTTTCTTAAGCTGTAAGCCATAATCATCCAAATTATAACAAATAAAGGCTTGAAATATCTCGCTTTGCCTGTAATGAGTCTATGTCATAGGTTAGTTTCACCTTTTAAGTTGCATTACAGAAATAAATGAACTTTGCACAATATTATAATTTTTCGAGTTTCACCTGTACATGCATGAGAAATTATAGTGGAGTGTAAAAAGGAGAACTTCTCAATACCAAGCGATAGAAGAGCTAAGGAGACGGATCTGGGACAATTTGAAATTGGCATACATCGTATAGTACAGAAAAGAATCTGGTGCCAAACTTTCTTTATTAATCCACATTCCCACCACATATGTATATAAGAACCAATTCCACTATTACATCTCCAGCACACATCTGAGGTGTTTTATTTAGAAAATTTGTAAAAAGAGGTAAGAGCAGATTGCCATTGGTCATCAGTAAAGCTTTGGTTTAAGTCATGATGCCAGTGGTTTTAAATTTTTTCTAACTTGTCCCCCTTTTCTTTCAGCAAGTTTCTGTAGCAGAAGGATATACTGTGGGAATTGGAACTAGGATTAGAAATCCGTAGTCTTAACAGAAGAAAATTAGAGAATTGAGCAATGGGGATTGACCCAGAACCAAGTATGTGTCTGAGTTGCATGTACTGGAAGTACCCTGAGGGTGATAAGTTATGTTTAGCTGCTAAAATGGGGAACTGCAGAAGGTTAGGAACACCCAGATCCTTCAAAAAGTGGAGACTTTTCCCGGTCCAATGTAATGATGAGAAATTGGGAAAATGGATATAGGAATGTCCATTATATCTATGGGGTCAAAACATCTGTGGAGGGATGGGTTAATCCACATCTGTATTGCAGCTGAAATTGAGGAGGTCAAGTTTGGAAAGTTGTTGTGGAACCCGAAATACAGAATGTGTATAAGAAGATATGGATGTTGTGTCCTCTTAATAGGCCAAGCTCAATTTGCACCCATTTTTTTGAGATATCCCCTAACCACAATTGCTTCAACTGAGCTAGTATCACTGGTTTGTAGTATAAAGACAAAGATGGACAAGTCACCTCTCCTTGATGTATATGAGAAAACAGGATGTCCGCCTTAACCCTCAGTCTCTTCCCACCCCACACAAACCGCATAAACAAATATTGTAATTTTGGGATATCGGAGGGTGGAATGTAGACTGGCACATTTCTAAAAGTATAGAGAATCTTTGGTAGGATTACCATTTTGGCCACAGCAATCCTCCCCGTCCATGAAATACCAAAGAACGTCAAGGAGGATAATTTATTCTTCTTCTTTTTTTTTAATCAAATATAATTTTTATTAAAATAAAGTTCTTCTGAAAAAACAGCATTTTGATGGGAGTACAATTCTTCATATCAATCATGTACTCCATGTAGAAGTGCTCTTGTCACAATATTTCAACAGCATTATATAACAGTGAATGCAGATACATAAAAAACTGAAAATTAGAGCGACAGATTACATTTCTAGTATAAAAACTCCTCACCCCTACGGAGAGACCACTGCACCACCACCCTAACAGCTAACAAGAGACAGAATGTTATGATAGGCCTTTCGAAAGGGTAATTCTGCATATGAGTGCCTATATCGGAAAACGCAATGTGCTATGTCAGCTGCCCTGTCAGGGACAATTGCCCCCTCAGACAATCCCTCATTAGAGCCACAGATGCCATACCGGGAACTGCAAACCAACCCTGCCATATTGACATAAATTTATGTCCGAGTGCTTAAACAGCAAACCAAAACCCACTTATTTATCGCAAAGTGCCAACACGGCAATTTACCCTGAATACTACAGTTCAATATAGTATATCCTTCATGTACTTTATCACTTAGCTATAATAGCCTGCCTGCATTCAGTGTGCTGCCTGAGCCATTCATAGCACGTTCTGCATATTGGTACACTATAGACTTTATCCAGGGTGCGGGTGCCCACAGAGAGGGCTCTGAGTTCCGCCTCTGACACCTGTGCCATAGGTTCGCCACCACTGGGATAGGGGATAACCATTAGATCAGTGGGGGTCCTACCGATGATCCACAAATCATGTGAATGGGGGCCCTGTACCGTCTGCAGCCCCCTGAAAAGAATGGAGAGGCCAGTCGCACATGCAGAGTACAGTGCTCCGCTATCTCTAGAATTCCCATAGAAATGAATGGAGCGGCCACATGCATGCCTGACAGGCCACTCCTTTCTTTTCAGGGGGGCTGCAGAGGGTACAGGGCCCCCATTCTTATGTTCAGTGGTGGGTTGCAGCGGTAGGATCCCCACCGATCTAATAGTAATCCCCTTTCCTATGTGATACCCCTTTAACCACTTCACATCCGCCCATAGGATATAAACGTCCTACGGGTGGATGTTTATCTCTGAATGGACGTTCTGGAACGTCCATTCAAATATGTCAGCTGCACGCTAATCGTGCAGCTGCCGAGCGGGGCAACCCAGAGAGAAGGTAGGGATAGTTCCCAAGTGTCCCTGCCTTCTAGATTGAGCGCTATGCTCTTCCTGTCCCCGCTTGGTGGTCATGTGACCGCCAGGGCCGGGAGAGTGCAGGAGCTGTCGGGTCGTCCATAGACCTCGATCAGCCCTGCTCTGAGGCTGTACAGCGTTGTATACTGCTGTACAGCCTCTCTGGGGGGTGTATTTCCCCTGTAACTGGGGCTACTATGTCAGCCCCAGTTACAGGAGAAATCAAGAGTGAAAAAAAAAAAGTGAAGTTAATTGTATGACCTTATGGGGGAGGCAAACGGTAAAATAAAATAAAAATTAAGTGTTAAAAAAAAAGGTTTCACATGTAAAAAATAAAATTCCCCAATTAAGTAATAAAAAAAATGTTAAAAATAGAAAAAAAATATATAAATAAAATAGACATATTTGGTATTGCTGCGTCCGTAACGACCGGCTCTATAAATTTATCACAAGATCCACCTCGTCTGATAAACACCATAAAAAAAATATATATAAAGACGGTGTCAAAAAAAGCCATTTTTGTAACCTTTAATCACAAAAAGTGCAACTCCAAGTGATCAAAAAGGCGTATGTCCCACAAAATGGTACCAAAAAAACAGTCACCTCATTCTGCAAAAAATGAGAACATACATAAGAAAATCGCTAAAAAAATAAAAAAAACTATAGCTCTCAAAACATGGAGACATTAAAACATCATCTTTTTTGTTTCAAAAATGCTATTATTGTATAAAACTTAAATAAGAAAAAGTATACATATTAGGTATTGCCACGTCCGTAACGATCTGCTCTATAGAAATGTCACATGACCTAACCCCTCAGATGAACGCTGTAAAAATAAATTTATAAAAACGGTGCTAAAACAACCACATTTTTGGTCACCTTGCCCCATAAAGTGTAATAATGAATGATCAAAAAAATCATATGTACCCAAAAATGGTACCATTAAAAATGTCAACTCTTCTTGCAAAAAACGAGCCCCTGCACAAGACAATCAGCAGAAAAATAAAAAAATATGGCGTTCAGAAAATGGCGACACAAAAACAATTTTTTTTTTTCAAAAATGCTTTATGTAAGACTGAAACAAACAAAGAAAGTAGACATATTGGATATCATTGTGTCCATAACAACCTGCTCTATAAAAATAGCACATGATCTACCCTGTCAATCTAAAAAATAAAAAAAGCCATTTTTTGGTTACCTTGCCTCACAAAAAAACGTAATATAGAGCAATTAAAAATCATATGTACCCCAAAATAGTACCAATAAAACTGGCACCTTATCCTCTAGTTTCCAAAATTGGGTCACTTTTTGGGAGTTTTTACTAGAAGGGTGCATCTGGGGGCGTCAAATGGGACATGGCATCTAAACACCAGTTCAGCAAAATCTGCCTTCCAAAAACCATACGGCGTTCCTTTTATTCTGCGCCCTGTGGTGCGCATTTACATCAGTTTACGACCACATGTGGGGTGTTTATGTAAACCGCAGAATCAGGGTAATAAATATTGAGTTTTGTTTGGCTGTTAACCCTCGATGTGTTCAAGAAAAAAAAATTGATAAAAATGGAAAATCTGCCAAAAAAGTGAAATTTAGAAAGGTCATCTCCATTTTCCTTTAATTCTTATGGAACACCTGAAGTGTTAACAAAGTTAGCAAAATCAGCTTTGAGTAACTTGAGGGGTGTAGTTTCTACAATGGGGTCATTTATGGGGGGTTTCCACTATGTAAGCTCCACAAAGTGACTTCAGACCTGAACTGGTCCTTAAAAAGTGGATTTTGGAAATTTTCTTAAAAATTTTAAGAATTGCTTCTAAAATTCTAAGCCTACTAACGTCCTAAAAAAATAAAATGACATTTACAAAATGATGCCAACATAAAGTAGACCTATGGGGAATGTTAAGTAATAAATATTTTATTAGGTATGACTTTCTGTTTTAAAAGCAGAGAAACAGAAATTTAGAAAATTGCTAACTTTTCAAATTTTTTTGATTATTTTATAAATAAAGGTGAAATATATCGACTCCAATTTACTACTGTCATGAAGAACAATGTGTCACGAGACAACAAATCTCAGAATGGCTTGAATAAGTAAAAGCGTTCCAAAATTATTACCACATAAAGTGACGCGTCAGATTTGCAAAATTAGGCTCTGTCAGAAAGGAGGTAAATGGCCCGCCCGGATGTGAAGTGGTTAAAGAAACAGAGTAGCACAGTATCCATAGACTTCTGTTAGCATGTGGATATGTAAACAGTAAAATATAAAATATAAGTTGTAAAAAAAATACATATCTTCCTATACAGAATTTATCAGATGTTTCCTAGTAGCCATCATGTGGCATCAATAGACCTTTCATATTTTTTATATGGTCGGCCCATAGCCCACGTGTGAATCACCAGTATAAGCTAGTACTGAATGCGATTACCCGAGCTCCAGCAGTGGCAGCTCCACATCTCAGAACTCAGGATAATAAGTCACCGAAGAACAATCCATGGAGGTGAACACTGACACCTTGCAGTAGTAGCAGAGGTCACGCTCTCTGTGATTTTGGGCTCGGACAGGGGTGCCTCATGGTCCCTGTACTGACAATCCTGGTATCGAACTAAGCAGGGCATAAAAGTATTGAGACTGTGATACCCAGTGCATCCCTAATTAATTCATCAACATACGTTATAAAACTATTCCATGGAGCGTCGTTACTTCTCCCCATGTCACTCTGGACTCTCCCGCAGTGTGGGTGGAGGTGCGAATACAGTGATAAGAAGCAAGGTTCATGGGGACAGTTCATCTTCACTGCTCTTCCTTATATGCACAGTACTTTTCCATAGATGTCGGTCACAGTTGACCTTAGAGAAATATAATTTGATTGCTTTTCTGATCCTAGATAATTCCACAAAAAAACATAAACTACCACCTTCAGTGGTATGACAAGATCTGTTTTCTCTGAAAAGTGCTTTCCACATTCTGAACATTAATTTGGCTACCCTCCTGTGTGACTTTTCATATGTTTAACAAGACTTGATTTGTCATAAAAGCACCTCCCACATTCTGAACATGAATACGGTTTCTCTCCTGTGTGAATTCTCTTATGTCTAACAAGACTTGATTTATCTGTAAAACATTTAACACAATCGGAACACGAGTATAGCTTGTCTCCTGTGTGACTATTTTCATGTGTAACAAGATGTGAACTCTGTTTAAAACATTTCCCACATTTTGAACATGAATATGGTTTCTCTCCTGAGTGAATTCTCTGATGTGTAACCAGATGTGATTTTTGTGTAAAACATTTCCCACATTCTGAACATGAATATGGCTTCTCTCCTGTGTGAATTCTCTTATGTCTAACAAGACTTGATTTATCTGTAAAACACTTACCACAATCTGAGCATGAGTACAGCTCGTCTCCTGTATGACTATTTTCATGTGTAACAAGTTCTGAACTCTGTTTAAAACATTTCCCACATTTTGAACATGAATATGGTTTCTCACCTATGTGGATTTTCTCATGTGTAACAAGATGTGATCTCTTTGTAAAACATTTCCCACATTTTGAACATGAATATGGCTTCTCCCTTGTGTGGATTTTCTCATGTGTAACAAGATGTGATCTCTTTGTAAAACATTTCCCACATTCTGAACATGAATATGGCTTCTCTCCTGTGTGAATTTGCTCATGTATAACAAGATGTGATTTATCTATAAAACATTTCCTACATTCTGAACAGGAGTATAGCTTCTCCCCTGTGTGAATTTGTTGTGTAGCAAGATGTAAGCTTTTTGTGAACTCTTTATCACGTTGAAACTTTTCACCCCCAGTACTTGTGGAAACAATCTGTGATTGGTCAGAAGAGTCTTCATGATTATGAGGATTATATGACAGATTTGTACCGTGAACTTCTGAATGTACATTAAGGGTAATAAGGTCTCCTCCTGAAGAACGATGCATAATATCTTCATCCGATAGTGATAACATGACGTTTCCCTCCAAATTTTTACTGGGATTTTCTGTTAAGATAAAGAATTAAAAATTAACCACTTCATTACCAGAGTGTTTATCCTCCTTCCTTACCAGGCCAATGGTCCTATCTACGCAACAGCAAAAAACTAATTATTTTCTGAGCCAACCTACATGTATTTGAAATTATTTTTAACCTTAGACCTTTCTTTTATGTTATTAGATGACATATTAATAAATAAAAATTAAATGAAAATTATTTTTGAAAAAAAGTATATTTTTACATTCTTGCCAAGTATGGCCACCATGGTCACCACCCATCTTGAAAAGTTTCCCCCCTCACATATACTAATGTGCCACAAACAGGAAGTTAATATCACCAACCATTCCTATTTTATTAAGGTGTATCCATATAAATGGCCTACCCTGTACTGAGCATGGGGGTCTTATCTGACATGGGGTAGTATGAGCTCAGATTGAGACCCCTAATCCTCAGACCCACAAAAGAAGCCCCCCCCCCCCCCAGTGCTTACATCAGATACCACAAATCAAACACCCCATGCTCACATCTCCCCCTATGTCAGATCATTTGAGCATTGTGGGTGATCTGAGCATGGGGATGTCTGATTTGCGATGTCTCATCTGAGCATTAGGTGTCTTATTTTGGAGGTCTTATGGTCTGATTTGGAGGTCTGATGAGGATTGGGAGTCTTATCTTAGGTCTTATAAAGATTGTTTTTTTTTTTTCATATTTTTCTCTTCTACAACCTAGGTGTGTCTTACATAGGACAAAAAATAATTGGAGGAAACCAAACAAAACTAGGAATCCAAACTGTCACGGGGTTCCGAAGGTGCACTCGGTCCCCCATTGCCCGCAGAACTGTTGCTTAGCTTTTGGAATGAGGTTCTGTGTTTGACATCATTCCCAGGGCGGCTTTACTAGCTTGGTGGCTCCTTGCTCCTAAGTCTGCCTTGAGCGCCGAGCTGATCACTCGGTGCTCGACTGGTTGGTCTGTCGGTCATGTGACGCTGACCACGTCACATGACCCTCACTCCCCACTATAAATACAGGCAGCCTGCTGGCTACAGGTTGCCTGTTAATTTCTAGGTTCCTGGTATTTGTTGGACTGCTGAATACTTACCTGATCCTGTTCCTTGACCATCCTTTTGCCTGATCCTCCTGTACTGCGCATCCGTCCTGGTATTGTGACCTCGGCTCCCACCTGACTACTCTCTTAGGACTCCTCTTGTACTTCTCTGCTCTCCTGGTATTTATGACCCCGGCTTCTCCTGACAATTCTCTGCTTGCTCCATTTGTACTTTGCAGCTTTCCTGGTATTGACTCGGTCCGTTCACGTCCTGTTGTTTGTCTGTCTGTCATCCCTGCACTTACTCCAAGTTAGGGATTGCCGTCCAGTTGTCCCCTGTCATTAGGACTCGCGAGGCAAGTAGGCAGGGCCAGGGGTAAGGGTGGAGCGCAGTGGTCACTTCCCTCCCCCCTGTGTGTGTGTGTACGCGACCGTTACACAAACAAAATCAAAGCCAGCCCCCACCCCTCAGTAAGGAGAACGCTGAAACGTCACCACACGTCAACTAAACATGGCAGTGTCTGGGAAACATAAAGCCAAGCGTAAATATGAAGATGAACACACAACATTTCTACCGGAGTGGGAGGATTTGCATTTTTGGGAAGCCATTCTGTTTGATATGCCAGCCATCACTATCGCATTTTAAAGCTTCAAATCTTCAGCGCCACTTTGCCTCACAACATGCTAAAATGGACCACGACTTTCCGACAGGTACTGAACTTCGCAAACACAAGCTAAATGCATTGAAACGCCACTCCGAACAACAGACTCAGTTCTTTTAAGAAAATTACAAAACATTCCGAAACTGTCACTCTTGCATCCTATCAACTGGCATGGAATATCGCCCGCGCCAAAAAAAACATACGATGAAGGGGAATTTGTGAAAAGTTGCCTTAGTGACGCCATTGCAATCTTGTCTCCAGAAGATGAACGTTCGAAACGAATGGTATCAGACCTTCAATTGTCACGACATAGAGACGAACACAGAATATCAGACATTAACAGCGCAGTTGAAACACAGCTGTACTCTGACCTTGACAAGTGCCAGTATTTCAGTATTGCACTGGATGAGTCTACACAAGACAAGCCTCAGTTGGCAATTTTTGTACGGTCTTGTTGAGGAAGGGTTGAGACGTATGCATATATATCCATGCATGCCTGCAAACACGCGCAGGCATGTATGGTATATATATGCATACCTTAACCACCGCATCATGGGGTGATGTGCGCAGATGTGCCCAGCATCTGCGCACGTCTGCCCATGGTGATCCCCAGGGGCTCATGGTGGCCCCTGTGGGAAATATGTGGTCCCTGGAAGCTGTGCCCCCTCATAATCCCCCTTATAGTTAGTATATATTTCCTGTATGACCGTATATATATTGGCCCTGTATGGCAAGTGGGGACATATGCATGTCCCCTGTATGTGATGCCCCAGATATATGCGAGGGTGTGTGTATATATAGATATGTGTGTATGTATTTGCACACGTGTCTATGTATATACACTTCTGTCAGCATGACAGTATGTATGTGGGCTTATTGCTGCCCATTCATACCCCCGGTTTTGTATGTGTATGTGTTTATAGATCTGCCAAGCATCTGTGGATATATATATATATGTATATATGCAATTCCAACTGTTATCAACAGAGTTGTTTAGAGAAAAACTTGTGCTGATAGCCTGTGGGATAACAGCTGATTAGCATCTAGTCCCCTTTTGTTCAGGCCCAAAGCAATCAGACGCTTTGGCACCGTTTGTGAGGGGACCTTCTAACCAGAGACATCAAGAACCTGTTTTTCCACACCTCTGCCCATGGCTAAAACTCCATGCCCCTACTCCCAGCATTTTTGGGACTAGGGGGGGGGGGGGGGACTCTGGGGATTGTAGGCAGGCATACGTCACAGTGACACTATGATGTCACATCCCTGAGGAAGGAGAAGGGGGGCTGGTTTTGGGCTATAAAGCCCCAAACAGAGCAGAGGTGCGGCCTCTTGCAACCAGACTAGATTCAGAGACGCATGGGAGAGAGGAGCTCCATGATGACCACCTGGATAAGGCCTAAGTATACCTGTGTAGCTCCTACCTACCCCTCACATATCACCCCTGGTCCTGTAACCCCTATATTTGTGTTCCTGATGTGCACATTGGGCCCTGATTCAACCCCTATCCCACCAACAATTAACACTTTCCCTGCCAGGCTTTTAACCCCTGGTTTACCCTGGTCCCTGTGTGCTGGTAACCCCTGATGGACCCTGGTCCCTGCACCCTGGCCCATGATCTCACCCTTGCCCCTGAAACCCCTGATATACCCTTTCCCTACTCTGATTAACCCCTGGTGGTAACCCCTGCTTAAACCCTGCCAACCCCCCCCCCTCACTGTACACTTGCAGGGTATTTGTGTTTGTGGTCGGCTTACACCCCTGTAAGGCCACCGTTAACCCTTGGCGTACCCTATAGGGATAGTATAGAACTAGATGGGTGGGCTGTTAATATTGTATGTGTGAACTGTATAGTTAGTTGATGGGTGGAATTGGGAATGTGTAGTGTAGTTTAGGATTGTATATTTAGTGCTGTATTGTTAGTATTGCGTGCGTAGTGTATTGTTAGTAATAAATACTGTTACTTGTAACTATCTGTGTAACGTGTAGTTATTGGCGATAGTTAGTTAGTAAGGCACATGCAGTTAGAATAGCGACTAGTGTAAAGCATAGCGAAGGTATTGTTGTTATATAAAGGCATAAATAGGCGGAGTTATCAATAGACGGCTCCTCCCATTTATGAATATTAATTATTGATATTTGCATAAATATTAGTGATTAATAGTCCCCCTTTACACAACTGTACAATAAAAGAAGAGCCGCTTGATATTGTCCCGTTAACAGACAGAACTCGTGGCATCGATATGAAAGAGACCCTGATGACTGTAGTTGAAAAGGCAAATTGGCCATTATCAAAACTCACAGCCCTAACCACAGCTGGAGCACAGTCCATGATGGGATCTGTGAATGGCCTTGTCGGGCTATGTAAATGTGATGACCGCTTTCCAGAATTTTGGACATTTTATTGCGTCATTCATCAGGAGCAGCTGGTGTCTAAAAAGCTAAAATCTAGACCACGTCATGATACCTGTTCTGGAAATTGTCAATTTTATTCGCACTCATGCGCTTAATCCCATACATTCCGAAATCTCATTGCAGACCTTGATGAGAACCTTCCCAGAGATTTGCCACTTCACTGCTCTGTAAGGTGGCTTTCAAGGAGGTAAGGTGATATCTATATTTTTTTTTTTACTTTTGAGTCAGGTAAAGTTGTTTCTGGAAGAAAAACACAAAGACTATCCTGTGCTCTCCGATTCCCAGTGGATTTCTGGTGGACCAGGTCAGGCAACCAGCCTACACTCCTATAAAACCAACTGGACATTATTAATACAGAAAGTTTACTGCAGTCATTATTAATGAGATCTTAGACCTGATGATGCTGGTGGACTCACTAGGAGAATCTCTGTCATAATATTCTCCTAAAGCATAATTCACAAGCAATTTTCAGTGCACCTCCTCCGCTGCTGCTGGCGAAATCTCCCCCTGCTCAGTACAAGCTGTGGTCTCTGTAGTGAGAGATCCTCCTTCCTCCAGCAGAAGTTTCACTGTGGAATTATAGCTTCTAATTCCTTCTGCTCTTTTATTTTACTGCAGCTTGTTCCGAGTATGTGAGACTTTAGAGGTGCACTGAAAACAGATTGTCAATTAACCTCCTAACAGTCACGTTAAAATTGAAAAAACCCTCCCAAAAAGGTCTGTAAATTTTTAATATGTGGCTGCAGTAAATCTTGTTGGCGTACAACTCAGGGGAAACTATTGCATTTTTAACCTCTTACTGACAATTAGTTTTAGCCTTAAGGACCACTAATATTTTCCCCCTTTGTTTTGCGGCAGTCTTAACTTTTTATTTTTTTCTTCTTAAATTTTTATTTTATTTTGAGGGATTAGTTGTAGATTTTTTTAGGGACCATTTTGGGGTATACATAGTGTATTAAATAAACTATTTTATTTTTAGGGGGAAAGATTAAAATAAAACAGCAATGTAGACATTATTTATGGTGTTCACTGTGTTGTAAAAATTATTTTATTATGTGGGTCACTAGAGTGATGATAATGTCCCATTTCTATATTTGTTTTTACTCATTTCTAGTGTTGAGCGAACTTCTGTTTTAAGTTTGGTGTCTAAAGTTCGGCTTCCGGTTAGCGGAGAAGCCCGATATGGATTCCGAATTCCGTTGTGGTCCGTGGTAGCGGAATCAATAATCGGCTGATTATTGATTCCGCTACCACGGACCACAACGGAATTCGGAATCCATATCGGGCTTCTCCGCTAACCGGAAGCCGAACTTTAGACGCCAAACTTAAAACAGAAGTTTGCTCAACACTACTAATTTCCCTTTCCTCCTGTAGCCTGTCAGCTCTGCAACAGCTCCCCCTCCTCCTCAGCTAGAGATATGAGCTTTGTATTGTTTGAAAGCTGACACCCCAAGCTTTCAAACAATACCAGAATCACAGAATTATCTTCACTACATGGGAAGATATCACTGTTATAAATCAGGATACAGTGAATATAGCTGAAATTGAAAGAAAGAGCAGGTTTTACCAGCAATTATTCCAGACTCGATTTCTAAAGCCTCATCCACACTTCGGTTATTTGGTCAGTGATTTCCATCAGTGATTGTGAGCCAAAACCAGGAATGGAGCCTCCACAGACATGAGGTATAAGGGAAATATCTGCACCTGTTCTGTGTTTAGAGCCGTACCTGATTTTGGCTTACAATCACTGATGGAAATCACTGACCAAAACACTGATGTGTGAATGAGACTTTACAGCGATATCTCCTGTATAGCTTGGACTAATGCTGGTCTCGTATCAAAACCTGGAATACAAGCTTTCAAGCGAGACCAGTTCCATGCTGCTACCATTCAGGAGATATCAGCAGCTAAAGCTGCCCTGAAGGCACCAAGGACAGAATCTGAAGTCACTTTCTCCATTCATGATTCCATACCTGTGGTGACATCTCCTGGAATGTCCTCCTCCACCTCACTCTTACACGGGGGATCGCCCATCATCCACTCTTCTTCATCCTCCACTTTAATAATAATCAGATCTTCGTCCTGATTTGTCATCTGTAACAGTTCAGTACAATACAGCAGACAGGTGGGAAATCCAACAGATCCACAGAAGAGACCCCCACAATCTATGACCCCTCTATGACTGCAGGACCCTCCTATATAGATGTGTATAGGGCTCAGCTCCATCTACCTGAGGATTCTCTGGGACCTTCTCCTCTGGACAGTCCTGGGAATACACAGGACCGGGACATCTCTCTGGTGGATTTCTCCTCCTGGATCCATCTGTGGAGACACAAGCACACAGTGACTGAATACAAGGCCTCCTGTAGATCTGTCTATAGATCAGGCAAAACAACTACTCCCAGTCTCCTCTCCACCAGGCTCCGAGGTGTTGGAGAAAGCTCTACATCTATATCCCCCCTACAAGTCTCCTTTCCCTGGGATGAAAATTTCTTATTCCTAATGGGAATGGGGGAAAAAAAAAAAAAAAAAAATATCTGATGAGACAGGAACAGGAACCCCTGATATCACTGAAGCCCCCACCCTCCTCTGTAGGAAGATGGAAGGACAGTTACAGGGAAGGGGTGCATGACTTGCTGCTCATGTCTCTCTTGTGCTCCCAGTACCCATCACTTAAAATACCAACCATCATCCTTAAACATGACTGTGATCGACAAAAAGAAGCACCAAAGGCCTCCTAAAACCGTTACTGCAAAGAATGTCCTGAAGTTCTACCTGTCTCCCGTGCTCTACACGTCACAGCTCCATGTTGGCACCTGCCACAACCCACTTAGAAAGACAGACTGAGGTACCAGAATCCTCCTTGTCTTTTCTGACTGATACTGCCACTCCAAGAGACCTCTCGGATGCTCTTCAATAGCAGCTCCCTCTGGAAGATACAGACTCCTTACTGCCATTATCTGAAGCTCCCAGCCAGACTGTCCCTCCTTCGCCATTAGAGCAGCAGCTCTATATCCACCGACAGGCACTCAGAAAGAGACAGGGAGACTCCAGCGGGAGACCTACCTATGCCCACAGAGACCTTGGTCATCTCCAGCCTCCTATACCTCTAGTGAAGGGCTCTATGAGGATCTCGATCATGCATCGTGGGCACAACATTTAAAATTTATTCTAACCAAACAGGATTTTCAGTCCCTTATCTCAAAGGTCAGAAGTATCTGCAGATCTAGAAGACTACCATGAGAAGCAGTCCAAATCCATAACCCTTCGGATGTCCAAACTCAGGCTTTGCATGAAATGAGAAAACATCTAAAGGATTTAGGGGGTCATTTACTATCCAGAAATACGTCTATATTAGGCCAGGTCTTAAAAAGTGGTCGTGGCGTGGGCAGGGAAGGACCGTCAGGTCCGTCTCATTCTACTTCTAGGAAGCTGTCTAACATTTCGACTGGCACTGGATACAGCGAAGTTATGTCGAAGTTAAAGCCAGCACCTCTTCATAACTTCGGCAGATCCACTGCCTGCTATAGGGTTTATTAAAGGGGTTGTTCGGGTTCAGAGCTGAACCCGGACATACCTCCATTTTCACCCCGGCAGCCCCCCTGACTTGAGCATCGGAGCAGTTCATGCTCCGATGCTCTCCATTGCCCTGTGCTAAATCGCGCAGGGCAAAGGCATTTTCAGGAGTTCCGGTGACGAACCGGGGCTTTCCATGGGGCTGCCAGGTGATGTCACCGACACTGATGGGCGTGATTTAGCACTGCCCTAGCCAGTAAAACGGCTAGGGAAGCGCTAAAGCACTCCCATCAGAGCTGGTGATGTCACCGAACACACTGCCGGGCAGAAGCCTCCGCCCGGCAGTGTGTTATTGTAAACAAAAGAGCCCGTGCCCTGCGCGATCTAGCGCAGGGCAAGGGAGCGAATCAGAGCATGAGATACTCCGATGCGAACATCAGGGGGGCAGCCTGGGTGAAAATATAGGAAAGTCCGGGTTCAGCTCTGAACCCGGACAACCCCTTTAAGACCGGCATCTAAAACACCAGTCTTAATAAATGGCCCCTATAGATAATATGGGCAGCGTTGCGGTTGTGGACTCCCTGTACCAATAAAACTGGAGTGGTTGACTGCTGACCCACGGAGACCAGGGACACCAGTGTAAAGCCCTGGGATCAGGAAATACTCATGGTCAGCATGGTGAAGAGCCACGGCAGAGGGTCAGAGTCCAGGAATACGGCAGAAGGTGGTACACCGCAGAGAAACGGATTATAGTTCTTTAGCAAAGTAGTAGCACCAAACAGAACCTGGCAGGATCGATGGAGCTCGATTGCTCAGGCAAGGGATGGAACAAACATCCCAGTATATGAAGGAGGGCTTCTAGGCAGGTTAGTTAGAGCAAATGGGAAGGTTAACCCTTGCTACAGAGTGAAATTCAATGAGTACTAGCTCTAATGCACAAATGACAGCCAGATACAGAGTAAGGGCAGCAATGCCCATCCTCGTCCAATGCAGCAAGCAGCGGCCTACTGTCCGACAGAAAGATCTCATCAGTGAAATTCTAGAAGAGAGGTGGTGGGAGAAGATATACGTCCCAGTTCCACTCCTGTCAACACTTTGCATGACAGAAGTGGAATAATAAAGGCCACCTTAGCACGGTCCGAAGAAAACTGATGACGTTGCAGTTCAAAGTGAATAGTGCACTGGTTAAGGAAGCCATGACACAGCCTGGGATCTCCATAAAAGTGTGGGGGCCTGAGAAATAGGTTATGGCTGTAGGTGTGGACCCACTGCTGACCCACAGGGATCAAAGACACCAGGGATCAGGCAGAACTTGCGGTCAGGAAACAGACAAGCCGAGTATGTGCAAATCCGTAAATCAGTCCAGAGGTCAGGGTCAGCACTGGTCAGGAGGCAGAGGATCAGGCACCAGACCATCTCCTGCCATTCTCCTACTACAGAGGTTCAGTCTGGATCCTGGATTCTGATTGGCCGATGACTGTGGATCTTTATGGATTATTAATACTTCATTGCTATTTCTCTGTTGCGGTTATTTTACAGTTTGGTTTATATTATATGAGGTCACATGTCCTCTGTGCCGGGCACAGCTCTGCTTCATTTCCTCTGGTGGTACCGACCAAACCCCCGCCGTCCTCCTGATGTTTCTCTTTATAACCGGTACAAGATTTGCTGCTGTTTTGCTCCCATTTTCTATTATTTTTCTTCCTTCTTACAAACAGCCGGAGCTCAGGATATGGCCGGTGACCGGTGTGTCTCCTGGGTGCAGTGTTACTTCATGTGTCACTTCCTCCGCTTTCCTCCTCAGCAGGGGGGATGAATACTTTCCCTCTTTTTGAGGCGACGTTCCGATCTTTACTGCCCATTTGGGGAATTCAGTCTTTTCTAGATAAAGCCATGTGTGTATCTGGGCAGGTGCTCCTCCATTACATATCACTGCACACACGTGTATACACTGCACATGACGGCTCTTACCTTGTGATATAAGAGGCTGGTGCTCCTCCATTACATGTCACTGCACACACGTGTATACACTGCACATGACGGCTCTTACCTTGTGATATAAGAGGCTGGTGCTCCTCCATTACATGTCACTGCACACACGTGTATACACTGCACATGACGGCTCTTACCTTGTGATATAAGAGGCTGGTGCTCCTCCATTACATGTCACTGCACACACGTGTATACACTGCACATGACGGCTCTTACCTTGTGATATAAGAGGCTGGTGCTCCTCCATTACATGTCACTGCACACACGTGTATACACTGCACATGACGGCCCTTACCTTGTGATATAAGAGGCTGGTGCTCCTCCATTACATGTCACTGCACACACGTGTACACACTGCACATGACGGCTCTTACCTTGTGATATAAGAGGCTGGTGCTCCTCAATTACATGTCACTGCACACACGTGTATACACTGCACATGACGGCTCTTACCCTGTGATATAAGAGGCTGGTGCTCCTCCATTACATGTCACTGCACACACGTGTATACACTGCACATGACGGCTCTTACCTTGTGATATAAGAGGCTGGTGCTCCTCCATTACATGTCACTGCACACACGTGTACACACTGCACATGACGGCTCTTACCCTGTGATATAAGAGGCTGGTGCTCCTCCATTACATGTCACTGCACACACGTGTACACACTGCACATGACGGCTCTTACCCTGTGATATAAGAGGCTGGTGCTCCTCCATTACATGTCACTGCACACACGTGTATACACTGCACATGACGGCTCTTACCTTGTGATATAAGAGGCTGGTGCTCCTCCATTACATGTCACTGCACACACGTGTATACACTGCACATGACGGCTCTTACCTTGTGATATAAGAGGCTGGTGCTCCTCCATTACATGTCACTGCACACACGTGTATACACTGCACATGACGGCTCTTACCTTGTGATATAAGAGGCTGGTGCTCCTCCATTACATGTCACTGCACACACGTGTATACACTGCACATGACGGCTCTTACCTTGTGATATAAGAGGCTGGTGCTCCTCCATTACATGTCACTGCACACACGTGTATACACTGCACATGACGGCTCTTACCTTATGATATAAGAGGCTGGTGCTCCTCCATTACATGTCACTGCACACACGTGTATACACTGCACATGACGGCTCTTACCTTGTGATATAAGAGGCTGGAGCTCCTCCATTACATGTCACTGCAGACACGTGTATACACTGCACATGACGGGTCTTACCTTGTGATATAAGAGGCTGGTGCTCCTCCATTACATGTCACTGCACACACGTGTATACACTGCACATGACGGCTCTTACCTTGTGATATAAGAGGCTGGTGCTCCTCCATTACATGTCACTGCACACACGTGTATACACTGCACATGACGGGTCTTACCTTGTGATATAAGAGGCTGGTGCTCCTCCATTACATGTCACTGCACACACGTGTATACACTGCACATGACGGCTCTTACCCTGTGATATAAGAGGCTGGTGCTCCTCCATTACATGTCACTGCACACACACATGTATACACTGCACATGACGGCTCTTACCTTGTGATATAAGAGGCTGGTGCTCCTCCATTACATGTCACTGCACACACGTGTATACACTGCACATGACGGCTCTTACCCTGTTATATAAGAGGCTGATGCTCCTCCATTACATGTCACTGCACACACGTGTATACACTGCACATGACGGCTCTTACCTTGTGATATAAGAGGCTGGTGCTCCTCCATTACATGTCACTGCACACACGTGTATACACTGCACATGACGGCTCTTACCTTGTGATATAAGAGGCTGGTGCTCCTCCATTACATGTCAGTGCACACACGTGTATACACTGCACATGACGGCTCTTACCTTATGATATAAGAGGCTGGTGCTCCTCCATTACATGTCACTGCACACACGTGTATACACTGCACATGACGGCTCTTACCTTGTGATATAAGAGGCTGGTGCTCCTCCATTACATGTCAGTGCACACACGTGTATACACTGCACATGACGGCTCTTACCTTATGATATAAGAGGCTGGTGCTCCTCCATTACATGTCACTGCACACACGTGTATACACTGCACATGACGGGTCTTACCTTGTGATATAAGAGGCTGGTGCTCCTCCATTACAAGTCACTGCACACACGTGTATACACTGCACATGACGGCTCTTACCCTGTTATATAAGAGGCTGATGCTCCTCCATTACATGTCACTGCACACACACATGTATACACTGCACATGACGGCTCTTACCTTGTGATATAAGAGGCTGGTGCTCCTCCATTACATGTCACTGCACACACGTGTATACACTGCACATGACGGCTCTTACCTTGTGATATAAGAGGCTGGTGCTCCTCCATTACATGTCACTGCACACACGTGTACACACTGCACATGACGGCTCTTACCCTGTGATATAAGAGGCTGGTGCTCCTCCATTACATGTCACTGCACACACGTGTATACACTGCACATGACGGCTCTTACCTTGTGATATAAGAGGCTGGTGCTCCTCCATTACATGTCAGTGCACACACGTGTATACACTGCACATGACGGCTCTTACCTTATGATATAAGAGGCTGGTGCTCCTCCATTACATGTCACTGCACACACGTGTATACACTGCACATGACGGCTCTTACCCTGTGATATAAGAGGCTGGTGCTCCTCCATTACATGTCACTGCACACACACATGTATACACTGCACATGACGGCTCTTACCTTGTGATATAAGAGGCTGGTGCTCCTCCATTACATGTCACTGCACACACGTGTACACACTGCACATGACGGCTCTTACCCTGTGATATAAGAGGCTGGTGCTCCTCCATTACATGTCACTGCACACACGTGTATACACTGCACATGACGGCTCTTACCTTGTGATATAAGAGGCTGGTGCTCCTCCATTACATGTCACTGCACACACGTGTATACACTGCACATGACGGCTCTTACCCTGTGATATAAGAGGCTGGTGCTCCTCCATTACATGTCACTGCACACACGTGTACACACTGCACATGACGGCTCTTACCTTGTGATATAAGAGGCTGGAGCTCCTCCATTACATGTCACTGCACACACGTGTATACACTGCACATGACTGCTCTTACCCTGTGATATAAGAGGCTGGTGCTCCTCCATTACATGTCACTGCACACACGTGTATACACTGCACATGACAGCTCTTACCTTGTGATATAAGAGGCTGGAGCTCCTCCATTACATGTCACTGCACACACGTGTATACACTGCACATGACGGCTCTTACCTTGTGATATAAGAGGCTGGTGCTCCTCCATTACATGTCACTGCACACACGTGTATACACTGCACATGACAGCTCTTACCCTGTGATATAAGAGGCTGGTGCTCCTCCATTACATGTCACTGCACACACGTGTATACACTGCACATGACGGCTCTTACCTTGTGATATAAGAGGCTGGTGCTCCTCCATTACATGTCACTGCACACACGTGTATACACTGCACATGACAGCTCTTACCCTGTGATATAAGAGGCTGGTGCTCCTCCATTACATGTCACTGCACACACGTGTATACACTGCACATGACGGCTCTTACCTTGTGATATAAGAGGCTGGTGCTCCTCCATTACATGTCACTGCACACACACGTGTATACACTGCACATGACGGCTCTTACCTTGTGATATAAGAGGCTGGTGCTCCTCCATTACATGTCACTGCACACACATGTATACACTGCACATGACGGCTCTTACCTTGTGATATAAGAGGCTGGTGCTCCTCCATTACATGTCACTGCACACACTGCACATGAAGGGTCTCACCTTGTGATATAAGAGGCTGGTGCTCCTCCATTACATGTCACTGCACACACGTGTATACACTGCACATGACGGCTCTTACCTTGTGATATAAGAGGCTGGTGCTCCTCCATTACATGTCACTGCACACACGTGTATACACTGCACATGACGGCTCTTACCTTGTGATATAAGAGGCTGGTGCTCCTCCATTACATGTCACTGCACACACGTGTATACACTGCACATGACGGCTCTTACCTTGTGATATAAGAGGCTGGTGCTCCTCCATCATGGCCTCCTTGTACAGATTCTTGTGTCCTTCTATATACTCCCACTCCTCCATGGAGAAATAGACAGTGACATCCTGACACCTTATAGGAACCTGACAACACAATGACACCGTCATCACCCAGACCCCTCCAGTGCTGTTACTGGAGAATTTCCCAGCATTCCAAGCAGTGTCACCTCTCCAGTCAGCAGCTCCATCATCTTGTGGGTGAGTTCTAGGATCTTCTGCTCATGTATCAGGGGGTGAGGGGGAGGCTCTGTGATGGGGGGAGGGGTCCTGCTCCGCCCTCCTGACTCCTGGAGATGGATGATGGGAGTCACACAGTCCCCCGATGTCTTCTTCACTATTGTGTACTCCTGTGGATGGAGAGAGACACTTAGGGAATAAACCCTTCAGGGGCCATGTGCTCTCCTCCGGCCCTTCCCTCCTGGTACAACGTGCCTACTTACCTCCTCATGGCTCCTACAACATGACTATTGGTCACTGGTCACATGACACATCACTCACCATACTGGGGGCTGATCTTCAGGTTCTCCATCACTTGGAAGGTCTGGAGGCCGTTCTCCAGGACCCTGGACTCTTCCTATCACTTCCTATGATGGATTCTCCTTCCCGATGTCTGACTTGTTACAGAATACAATAAAGAGGAGAGAAATCTAGAAAAGTTTACCTCTCCGCTCAGCAGGGAGATGATCTCCAAGGTGAGGTCTAATATTCTTCTGCTGATCTCCTTCCTGTCCATCCTTGGTGGTCATTCAGGAGAAGAGGAGAGAACTGGAGGAGCTGGAGGCTTCTAGTACTGCAGGCGCCTTTATGAGAAGAGGAGAAGAAATCATCCAGGGGACAAGACCAGATGTCACCTCCTGAACCGCACTTCCTGAGCCTGGAGGGGCCCCGCTTCTCAGAGACCCCACCACATGGATTCCAGGGGCCCCAACATGGAGATTTCTGGTGGCTCCACAGGAGATAAATGTCTGATAGATGCAGGTCCCACCTCTGGGCTGTGCTCAGCTGTGTCCAGAACTCCTAGAGAAGAGACTGGAGAGAGCTGAGCTCAGGCCGGCCCCCGCTCCATTCATTCTCCTCCTGGATACAGGGGCCCCTCACCAGGACAGTCAGGGGCCAGCGAATGATGACAACCCCCACTATCCCCACTACTCCTCCCCCCATCATACTAAGCTGAGGAGCGGAGAAGGATTCCTTGTGTGTAATGGAGGAGAATCTCCAGAGGTGACATGTCTGAGCTCTCCACCACACTGTCTCCTCACAGCTCATCTTACCTGCAGGCTGGAGGAATGGCTGATACCAGAGAGAACAAGAGCCCTGACTACCGACCAGGACCTGCCCAGTATCTGCTGCACTGCCAGAGCTGAAGGACCTGGGGCGACGTCACTGTCATGTGATCCGTGCAGGGGGCGGGGCTCAGGAGAGGAGGTGTGAAGGACCTGGGGTGATGTAACTGTCATGTGATCAGTGCAGGGGGCGGGGCTCAGGAGAGGAGGTGGTGAAGGACCTGGGGTGATATCACTGTCATATGATCAGCGCAGGGGGCGGGGCTCTGTAGTTAAGTGAACACATGACTGTGAAGTCCTCCCCTCCAATCCTTTCTGCAGCTGAGTTCCGCCCACTGCACTGATCACATGATAGTGAGGTCACCCCAGGTGCTTTAACATCTCCTCTCCACTGCTGAGCCCCTCCCACACTGATCACATGACGGTGACATCACCGCAGGTCCTTCAGCACGGTTGTGTCTAAGCTCCATCTTGTACAAAAAAAGAGCAAGGATTTAACAAGGTAAAAAAATCTCATTTTATTTGTTATAAATCACATGAACATTACAGGTGAGACTCAAAAGGGACAGAACATGGAGACTGGGCCACAAAAGGGCTCTGCGATGTGGAGAATCACAATGGGGGATGATGTGACCATATACAGCAGGTAACAGACAATAAACAGAAGCTGTGAACATTGGAGTAGTTGCGGGTGCAATTGCTGTCCCCTAGTGTTGAACAACTACCTAGCTCTTATTCACAGCGTCCAAGCAATGGATGCTGTAGGGTGTAATTGGACGGTGCAATACTACTCATAAGATGGCATATAACAATAACTGTAAGTCACTAGTCCCACCCTAATCCAGATACCATGTTACCTACCCATGTTGCTGCTGAAAAATGGTGACACAGTTCCCCCACTGCTTCGACCTCAACACGTGTTTCGCCACGTAGGCTTCGTGTTGTCGCCTGCGCAGAAGCAACATGGGTACCATGATTTAACATGTAGCGGCTGTGAACGCGCAGAGGGAACCTTGGATTTACGGCCCACCGCGCATGCGCGAACCGCATTGCCCTGTGAACGCGCGGAGGGAGGGCGGCCACTATCAACTTCCAGCACAATGGAGCCGAGGGAGGTTTGGCCGCAATGTAAACTTTTGGTTTATAGGACCTGATGGAGGGGAGGGACGCAGGGAGGGGGCGGGGAGGGACGCAGGGAGGGGGGCGGGGTTTGGCCGCTCTGTGATTGGTCATTCGAGGTACCATACGTTAACAGTGCACATCATGCCATCGGAGCTGAGGGACGGACGCAGGGAGGGGGGCGGGGTTTTGCCACAATCTGATTGGTGCACACTGCTCGGAACATGATTGGATGGACACGTACATTTTCAAACGTGTGACTAACGGCAGCGCGGACGGGTCTGACAGTGAGTATTGCAGTAGGATATAAAGTAAGGATGTCAGATGCCTGGTGTGATCTCTGACAGCGCTGACTGTTTACAGGACACAATGTAAGGACATCTGCCCCGTCAGTTCTCTCTACCAGCAGTGACACCACTTAGAGCATTACCAGATTTTTCGCCCTATAAAATGCACCCATGTTGTTGAGCTTGAAATGAATAAAAAAAATTGGAACAAAAAGGTGTGCCTTATGGAGGATTTTGAGCTAATGGTGGTCTGTGGATGACACTGTTATGGAGGGGATCTGTGGGTGACACTGTTATGGGGGATCTGTGGGTGACACACTGTTATGGTGGTCTGTGGGTGACACTGTTGTGGGGATCTGTGGGTGACACTGTTATGGTGGTCTGTGGGTGACACTGTTATGGGGGATCTGTGGGTGACACTGTTATGGGGGATCTGTCGGTGACACTGTTATGGTGGTCTGTGGGTGACACTGTTATGGGGGATCTGTGGGTGACACTGTTATGGGGGATCTGTGGGTGACACTGTTATGGTGGTCTGTGGGTGACACTGTTATGGGGGATCTGTGGATGGCACTGTTATGGGGGATCTGTGGGTGACACTGTTATGGGGGATCTTTCGATGACACTGTTATGGGGGATCTGTGGATGGCACTGTTATGGGGGATCTGTGGATGGCACTGTTATGGGGGATCTGTGGGTGACACTGTTATGGGGGATCTGTGGGTGACACTGGTATGGTGGTCTGTGGGTGACACTGTTATGGGGGATCTGTGGGTGACACTGTTATGGGGGATCTGTGGATGGCACTGTTATGGGGGATCTGTGGATGGCACTGTTATGGGGGATCTGTGGATGGCACTGTTATGGGGGATCTGTGGATGGCACTGTTATGGGGGATCTGTGGATGGCACTGTTATGGGGGATCTGTGGATGGCACTGTTATGGGGGATCTGTGGATGGCACTGTTATGGGGGATCTGTGGATGGCACTGTTATGGGGGATCTGTGGATGGCACTGTTATGGGGGATCTGTCGATGACACACTGTTATGGGGGATCTGTCGATGGCACTGTAATGGGGGATCTGTGGGTGACACTGTTATGGTGGTCTGTGGATGGCACTGTTATGGGGGATCTGTCGATGACACTGTTATGGGGGATCTTTCGATGACACTGTTATGGGGGATCTGTCGATGGCACTGTTATGGGGGATCTGTGGATGGCACTGTTATGGGGGATCTGTGGATGGCACTGTTATGGGGGATCTGTGGATGGCACTGTTATGGGGGATCTGTCGATGACACACTGTTATGGGGGATCTGTCGATGACACACTGTTATGGGGGATCTGTCGATGACACACTGTTATGGGGGATCTGTCGATGACACACTGTTATGGGGGATCTGTCGATGACACACTGTTATGGGGGATCTGTCGATGACACTGTTATGGGGGATCTGTCGATGACACTGTTATGGGGGATCTGTCGATGGCCCTGTTATGGGGGATCTGTCGATGGCCCTGTTATGGGGGATCTGTCGATGGCCCTGTTATGGGGGATCTGTCGATGGCCCTGTTATGGGGGATCTGTCGATGACACTGTTATGGGGGATCTGTCGATGGCACCGTTATGGGGGATCTGTGGATGGCACCGTTATGGGGGATCTGTCGATGACACTGTTATGGGGGATCTGTCGATGACACACTGTTATGGGGGATCTGTCGATGACACTGTTATGGGGGATCTATCGATGACACTGTTATGGGGGATCTTTCGATGACACTGTTATGGGGGATCTTTCGATGACACTGTTATGGGGGATCTGTCGATGGCACTGTTATGGGGGATCTGTCGATGGCACTGTTATGGGGGATCTGTCGATGGCACTGTTATGGGGGATCTGTGGGTGGCACTGTTATGGGGGATCTGTGGGTGGCACTGTTATGGGGGATCTGTGGGTGGCACTGTTATAGGGGTCTGTGGGTGAAACTGTTATGGGGGATCTGTCGATGACTCTGTTATGGGGGATCTGTGGATGGCACTGTTATGGGGGATCTGTCGATGACACATAGCATAAAATGCTATTTATGTGCCATCCACAGATTGACCCCTAATAGTGTGAATGACGCCCAATAGGGGGTTGGGGGCAGGCATCTAGTTCTGTAATGACAGCGGGCCGGTGCAGTCACTGTATTCTTCTACACCAGGCCCGCTAACTGTAGTAATGCTAACTGCAGGCAATGCTTAAAGGGGTCGTCCGGGACCAAATGTTTTTAAAAAAAACACGTTTACTCACAATGTACATCTAAGTAAAGGCCTCCATACATTTTCAGCTATTTTTGCCACTTCTATGTGGCTCCAACGGTCCCCCACTCATTGTTTATATATCTTTACCTGACTTCCGGCTGCACTGCCCTGTGGGTCCTGGTTACAGCTGTCTCTCTGCTCCTCTCTAACTCCGCCCCCTCATCAATATTCACCTCAATTCATTCTGAAGCTCACCGGACTGGAGGGGCGGGGCTGAGCGGGTTGTCAATGGGCGGGGCTTAGCGGGATGTCGGCCAGCCGCTGTAACTCCGCCCCTCATCAATATTCACCTCGATTCATTTGCTGCCAGTGACGTCACCGGGCTCCCTGAGCAGCGGAAGGGACCCGGTACGTCACTGAGGAGAAGAAAACAGTAACTTCCGGCCATGAATTTCAAAGATGAAAACGGGGCTGCAGAAATCTGTGACAAAGGTACTACCTGCTTGTATGTAATGTGTATGCCACACTTGTACTATCAGAGCAATGTCCCCAATCCCGGACAACCCCTTTAACTAAGGTAATCTTATATCCAGCCTGTGCTTACCATACTAACTTACACTTCCCAGCAGGCTGGAGGCTGGGCCATCTGGCGTGCACTGGCAGCGTAACTCCCTCCATAACACGCCTGCTCTGCCCACTTTATGAATGAACAAGGCAGAGCAGGCGCATTACGTAGTTAGTTATGTTTTCACTGCTGGCCCAGCCTCTTGGGAAGTTAGTCGTACCGTAAGTATAGGCTTGATAGAAGATTTAATAAATCTACATAGTTAAGCGTTGCCTACAGTTAGGATTACTACAGTTAGCGGGCCCGGTGTAGCAGAATACATTGACTGCACAGGGCCCACTGTTAGTGTTGAGCGAACTTCTGTTTTAAGTTCGGCGTCTAAAGTTCGGCTTCCGGTTAGCGGAGAATCCCGATATGGATTCCGAATTCCATTGTGGTCCGTGGTAGCGGAATCAACAAGATGACATTATCACCATGTGACCAGTAACCTAGCAATATTACTGGTCACATGGCTATGAGGTCATCAAGGTCCTACCAGGAGTGTTGTGACAGAAGTTTGCCTTAACTGTGGAGCTTTTTTTGTGAAGATTACATCAGAAAAAGGTGACAGGGGCTGTTATGCTAATATACTGTAAACTACTGTATAGTGTGGGGGCCTGTATAGTGCGGGGGCCTGTATACTGTGGGGGCCTGTATACTGTATATTGTGGAATGCTATACTGCTGTACTGTATACTGTGGGGGGCTGTATACTGTGGGTGCTGTATATTGTGGAGTTCTATACTGCTGTACTGTATAGTGTGGGGGGCTGTATCGTGTATAGTTTGGGGTGCTATACTGTGAGGTGTTGTATACTGTGGGCTGCTATACTGCTCTACTATATACTGTGGGGTACTGTATAGTGTGGGGTGCTATACTGCATACTGTGGGGTGCTGTATACTATAGGATGCTATACTGCATATTGTGGGTTGCTGTATACTATAGGGTGCTATACTGCATACTGTGGGGTGCTGTATACTATAGGATGCTATACTGCATATTGTGGGGTGCTGTATACTATAGGGTGCTATACTGCATACTGTGGGGTGCTGTATACTATAGGGTGCTATACTGCTTACTGTGGGGTGCTGTATACTATAGGGTGCTATACTGCATACTGTGGGGTGCTGTATACTATAGGGTGCTATACTGCATACTGTGGGGTGCTGTATACTATAGGGTGCTATACTGCATACTGTGTGGTGCTGTATACTATAGGGTGCTATACTGCATACTGTGGGTTGCTGTATACTATAGGGTGCTATACTGCATACTGTGGGGTGCTGTATACTATAGGGTGCTATACTGCATACTGTGTGGTGCTGTATACTATAGGGTGCTATACTGCATACTGTGGGGTGCTGTATACTATAGGATGCTATACTGCATACTGTGGGTTGCTGTATACTATAGGGTGCTATACTGCATACTGTGTGGTGCTGTATACTATAGGGTGCTATACTGCATACTGTGGGGTGCTGTATACTATAGGGTGCTATACTGCATACTGTGGGTTGCTGTATACTATAGGGTGCTATACTGCATACTGTGTGGTGCTGTATACTATAGGGTGCTATACTGCTTACTGTGGGGTGCTGTATACTATAGGGTGCTATACTGCATACTGTGGGTTGCTGTATACTATAGGGTGCTATACTGCATACTGTGGGGTGCTGTATACTATAGGGTGCTATACTGCATACTGTGGGGTGCTGTATACTATAGGGTGCTATACTGCATACTGTGGGGTGCTGTATACTATAGGGTGCTATACTGTATACTGTGGGGTGCTGTATACTGTGGGTTGCTGTATACTATAGGGTGCTATACTGCATACTGTGGGGTGCTGTATACTATAGGGTGCTATACTGCATACTGTGGGGTGCTGTATACTATAGGGTGCTATACTGCATACTCTGGGGTGCACTGTAACACTAGGGTGAGCCGAGCCCTGGTCTCCTTCCTGCAGAGCGGTGCCCACTTCCAGCCTGAGCCCAGAGCACTGATCCTGAGCCGCTGGAGTCTTCAGAACTGGAAGTATTTATATCACTGGACTCTACCAGATGTGTGGATTTGTGTGTGTGTTGTGGTGGAGGGCGTGATTGCCTGCTAAGGTGTGGGAAGGCGGGTTCCAGGGGGCCCAAGTAAATTTTTGCCCAGGGTCCAATCAATCATAAAGACGGCCCTGGCGGTTGGTGGCATATAAGTGTAAAACTGCAGCATTGGCCACTTGGCTTATAGGGCAAAACATACATTGATTTACAGACTCCTGCATTCTCCGGTAATTCTCTGCAGCGCTCATGTTTGTTGGCTCTCTTCCCGCAGCTGCTGCTCGCACTCTGTGCGGTTTACATTTCCGCAGCTACTTCTGGAGCTGTCGACCTGACTTGTTTCACAGAATCCATGTATATCTACATCAGTAGTGTGACTGTGGGCGCTGATCATATTACCAGAGCAGTCTCATCAACAACCTCCCCCCCCCCTCACACACACACGTAAAGCTACCTGAGCTCCGCGCTATATACTGCCTCAACTATATACCAACTAAGCTACCGCCTGCTGGGCCGCACTGTGCACCCCATTGTCTCTGTTCATCCAGCTTTGCTGCATTATTTAACTTAGTATGTGGTTGACAATGACCAAAGCTGTTTTCCTGTGCCCCCAGACATTGCCTGGTTGGCTGAGAGGGCTGGTATTCAGTCTCTCCCTAGGGATGATGTCGTAGAAATTTTCAAGATAATGCTATAATACATAAAAGAATATATCCTGGTGTCCTTTTTGTCCACTTACAGGCTTTTGTAATGACCGGCGTCACGCATAGGGAGGGAAAAGGGAAAGCCCTGCCCAAGGGAGAGGGAAAGGTGGTGACCCCTGACTCACCTTGCGGCTGGCACCTGACTGCCCTGACGTCCCTAGACGGGTTCCTCACCCGTGCGGCGATCACGTGCCTAAACCCTGGCTTTCCCTAAAATGAGCCCTAGATAGTGAACGGGCCGGTGGGATCGCTAGTCCGCACCACTGACACTAAGAGGGAAACGCCAGGGAGAGGACAGACAAACACATACACCCAGGTGGGCGACCACAGCAGACCACAAAGGTCCAACAGGGATCCGGAGGGTAGCGTTCTGGACCAACTACCAGAGAACGCAGCAACACAGCTCCAGAGGGTCAGTATAGAAGTCCAGGCAGGAAGCTCTTTATCTGGCAACCAGAGAAGTGTGAGAGGGGAATATAAGGAGGTTGGGAGTGCTGGACAAGGAACAGCTGAGGAGAAGGAGCTACGGATCCCTGAGTGAGCCAAAAAGGGTTGCAAAGCAAACCCAGAAAGCTACCATAAGGTAAACAGCCCTATCTTACATAGAGCGCGCAGCCAACCGCTGCGACTTCCTGACCCCGGGTATAACGGAGTCAGGCGTGGTTCTTGACACCCTCGTGACAGCTTTGCGTTTCATCAGTCTCTTGCCAGAGCAGTGTCCCGTCTTTTCCGACTACCTGGTGGTGAGTAGTACCAATATCTGTGTTGGAATTTCATATTGTTCTTATTGTCTTGTCTTATCAGACTTTTAATCAGTGAGTAATTAACAATTTGTGTTTCCACAATTATTATATTTTATAATTCACATTGGATCAGCGTGTCTACCAGTGTCCGGTCTGATCATACTACCTGTCAGTGAGTAAAAGCCATATCGTTGTCTGTCATTTTGAACAATTTATAATTTTGTATAATTGAAACTGTAGATTTCAGTGTCCAGTGTTAATGGACTTTTACATAGTTTTCCCTTTCATGTTATAGATTGTCTGGAAAATATTTATTATTGGCAACATCGTTGTTGCCCACTAAATATACCGATATAGCTGATCATTACCCCCATGCCCATGCCAAACCCTGTGGTCCTGTTGGACCGTAATAATTTTATCATTTTTTTTAAGGTATGATGGAGGAGAAGTACAACACAATCTTCACCTTCTTAAGTGTCGGAGAATACCCTTCTGGGTATACCAAGAAACAGAGGCAGAACCTCAGGCAGTCCAGTGCTCCATTCACTTTAAAGGGTGAGTATTAGAAACACAGTCATTCTCATTACATTGTACTTATAGGTTTGTGATTAATGTATCTACCTCCTAATTTTTCATGTACATCAAAGATGGAGAGCTCTTCTATAGAAATAGAAGATGTTTAAAAAGCGAGGAAGAAGCCTGGAGGATCTTTGTCCAGTTTCATTCATCACCCAACGGAGGACATGCAGGAATAAATCGGCCATCTCCTCGAGATTCTTCTGGCATGGAATGGCCATTGATATTGCTAAATGGGTACACAATAGTTATCATTCGGTTTTTCAATAAAAAATGAAAACGGTACACAGGTTAAAGAGGACCTTTCACCTGGAAAAACATTGTGAACTAAGTATCCTGACATACAGTACAGACCAAAAGTTTGGACACACCTTCTCATTCAAAGAGTTTTCTTTATTTTCATGACCTATGAAGGCATCAAAACTATGAATTAACACATGTGGAATTATATACATAACAAACAAGTGTGAAACAACAGAAAATATGTCATATTCTAGGTTCTTCAAAGTAGCCACCTTTTGCTTTGATTACTGCTTTGCACACTCTTGGCATTCTCTTGATGAGCTTCAAGAGGTAGTCCCCTGAAATGGTCTTCCAACAGTCTTGAAGGAGTTCCCAGAGATGCTTAGCACTTGTTGGCCCTTTTGCCTTCACTCTGTGGTCCAGCTCACCCCAAACCATCTCGATTGGGTTCAGGTCCGGTGACTGTGGAGGCCAGGTCATCTGGCGCAGCACCCCATCACTCTCCTTCATGGCCAAATAGCCCTTACTTTCAAAGTTTTCCCAATTTTTCGGCTGACTGACTGACCTTCATTTCTTAATGTAATGATGGCCACTCGTTTTTCTTTACTTAGCTGCTTTTTTCTTGCCATAATACAAATTCTAACAGTCTATTCAGTAGGACTATCAGCTGTGTATCCACCTGACTTCTCCTCAACGCCACTGATGGTCCCAACCCCATTTATAAGGTAAGAAATCCCACTTATTAAACCTGACAGGGCACACCTGTGAAGTGAAAACCATTTCAGGGGACTACCTCTTGAAGCTCATCAAGAGAATGCCAAGAGTGTGCAAAGCAGTAATCAAAGCAAAAGGTGGCTACTTTGAAGAACCTAGAATATGACATATTTTCAGTTGTTTCACACTTTTTTGTTATGTATATAATTCCACATGTGTTAATTCATAGTTTTGATGCCTTCAGTGTGAATCTACAATTTTCATAGTCATGAAAATAAAGAAAACTCTTTGAATGAGAAGGTGTGTCCAAACTTTTGGTCTGTACTGTATACAGTGGCGCCCAGGGATCTCACTGCACTTACTATTACCCCTGGGCGCCGCTCCGTTCTCCCGTTATGCCCTCCGGTATCTTCGCTCAGTAAGTTATAGTAGGCGGAGTCTGCCCTTGTTCTGCTGGGCGTCTCCTTCTCCTAGGCTGTAGCGCTGACCAATCGCAGCACAGAGCTCACAGCCTGGGAGTTTTTTTCTCTCCCAGGCTGTGAGCTCTCCGCTGCGATTGGTCAGCGCTACAGCCTAGGAGGAGAAGACGCCCACAGAACAAGGGCAGTCTCCTCCTACTATAACCAAGTCCCCTAAGTCTCCTCCTACTATAACCAAGTGACCGAACATACCGGAGGGCATAATGGGAGAACGGAGCGGCGCCCAGGGATAAAAGTAAGTGCAGTGAGATCCCTGGGCGCCGCTGTATATGTCAGGATACTTAGTTCACAATGTTTTTCCAGGTAAAAAAGGTCCTCTTTAACATCTAATTTCTTCTAGGTCCATGAATGTGATAAATGCCAGAAGTCTGGAAAACCGATTTGTGCTCCACAGCCGTTACAGAGTATAAAGGTAAATATGTACTATAGTATAACATATCCATAGTATGACAACATTGTGAAATTTGAATATATTTGTTTCTTCATTTTAGGTCTCCGCTGTCTGGGAGCTTGTTGGGATTGACTTAACCGGTCCTTTACCCAAGACATTGGATGGTTTTCAATACATCTTGACGGCCACCGATTATTTTTCAAAGTGGGTGGAGGCTTTTCCACTGAAAACAAAAAGTGCCGCTGAGGTGGGACGCAATATTTGCTCCATGGTCTATCGACATGGTTGTCCCAAGCGCATTCTTTCTGACCAGGGAATAGAATTTGTAAATCAAGTATGTGTAATTCCCCTTTTACTTTTGTGTTTAAAATGTATTTGGTAATATGTTAGTTTATATCAATTATAAATGTTATATATTATTTTTTTTTCAAGCTGAACGACCACTTGTGTTCTATCCTTGGAATCGAAAGAAGCGTTACAGCGGCACACCACCCACAAACCAACCGCTTGGACGAAAAGACGAATCACAACATCAAAAGGTAAGTTTGATTAAAAAAAAAATTCTAGTTTTAACATCAATTTTATACACTTGTTCAGTTAAAAAAACATTACATTTTTTGTAATACAAACATTTTCCTGACAGTAGGTTATACAACAAAAAAAATTTTTGGTTTCCTATGCCCTTCTCCTTATTCTTAAATAGTTCTTCTTACTCACATTTTGCACAACTAATTTTGTCTATTCGCGGGTGTCCCTGGACATGCATCGTATCCCTACCAGAGAGGAAAAAATGTATTCTTAGTAATAAGAAAGCATTGGCAAGCGATGTGTTGGAGAACGTAGCACGCCACACATCGGCATCTCCTCCGGCCGATTTTGTATGGAAAATGTTTTGATGGTTGTCTGCTGCCACCTGTCAATTCTGCTTTACTTATAATTGCCTTGTTAACAATTTTATCTTATTTTATTCATTGTAGAGCTCTAACAAAATTGGTGAATAATCAGCAAAATAATTGGGATGTGTATTTGGACGCAACATTATTTTCAATAAGATCCGAGCTCCAAACCACCACCAAATATTCACCATTTCTTTTGATGTATGGGAGAGAGGCCGTATTCCCAGCTGAGGTTCCGGTTGAACTACCGGTGAGTTGTTTTTTTATGTCACCTACAGCATAGCGTAAGTAAAAACTATTTTATATGTAC
The DNA here is from genome assembly GCF_905171765.1 of Bufo bufo. Classification (NCBI taxonomy): domain Eukaryota; kingdom Metazoa; phylum Chordata; class Amphibia; order Anura; family Bufonidae; genus Bufo; species Bufo bufo. The sequence goes on along the minus strand of NC_053390.1, from coordinate 18,756,711 downwards.
AGATATACTGTATAATGGTTCTGCTTGCTTTATTCCACATAAGTGGCACATTACATTTTTATAACCGTAGACAGTCATTTGTTCGTTAATGATTATCTGGACAACTTTTAGGCCATCACCTTATGTGATTTTTGTAGGTGGGGCATGAGTCGCATCCGGATGGCTCTTCAGTTTGCCCCGTTTTGGGTCAACGGTGACGAGCACAACCTGTAAGCTCCTTTTACAGCCATCGATTCCGTGTGAATACAAGTAGCCACCGGATTCTCTAGCTGCCTTAATTCCTGGTGTTGTTATTAAAAATGTATTTTTATACTTACCTATGAAAGGTGTTTCTTGTAGGATGCTTCGGGGGACACAGCACCATGGAACGTCAAAACGTAGTCCACGAGGGAAGAAACAGCCATGTGGAGCTTCTGCCGCACAGCAGCTTGCAGAATCCTGCCACTGAGAGTGCTATTGGAAGAGACCAGCGAGTGGGTTTGCTTAAACTTTGACAACAGAGCCCCCCCATGTGGCTAACTTATGAACTTAAACATATGAACCCTTTTTGGGTATTGCCTTTACGCACTTTAAATACAGAAACATCTTTTTTTGAAAAAGTTGACAAACGGGACACGACGCCTCTTTGTTTAGGGAATAAAGATTTTTATGTATGGTCTATTCCATATTCTTTTTACCAGATGTCACATGTTTTTATTTTTTATGTATTAACCAGCTGACGTCACGCTAACGCCGATAGGCGTCCGGACGACAGCGCTCTCCAGGTCTCGATGACGCCCATTGGCGTCATCTCGTGAGACCTGAGATTTCGGGTGAACGCGCGCGCGCAGTGGCGCACAGATCTGAAGTGAAACTACAGCCTGCCAGCGCTGATCATTGGCTGGCAGGCTGTAGATTTTTAAAACAGCCAATGAAATTAGTATATCAGATGCTATTTTGTAAATAGCGTCTGATATACCTGCTACCTGGTCCTCTGGTGGTCCCTTTTGCTTGGATCGACCACCAGAGGACACAGGCAGCTCTGTAAGTAGCACCAAGCACCACTACACTACACTACACCCCCCCCTGTCACTTATTAACCCCTGATCACCCCGTATAGACTCCCTGATCACCCCCCTGTAAGGGTCCCTCATCACCGCCAGGTAGTTAGCGCCCAGCCCACCGCACCGCAGTCACTGATTAACGACAGCGATGACGCTAATCAGCACTAGTACTATATAGTATCTGTAAGTGATCAAGACTGATCGCAATCAGATCTATATCAGTACATTAGGGTCACCTTAGCCTCTACAAAAAACGCAGTGTTCGCCCGATCAGGCCTGATCTTGTGCGCACACTTGCGTTCAGTCCGCCCCACCGCAGTGACAGAATTTATTTTTTCTGATCACTGCAAAAACACCGTAAAATCGCTGCGGCGCTATAAAGATCACTTTTGAGCTTTTTGGATCTTTATTAGCGGTCGCAGCTTTACTTCGCAAGCACTCCTTTTTGCTAGGTAGGTTTGCTCTTTTTCCCGGGTAGTCTCAGAGGAATACCCCCTAAATTTAGTTAGTCCAAAATGTCAAACAAGGGGTATTCCGCTGAAGAGGCCTACAGGATTCTGTCCGTGATGGATGAAAGAGATGGGGACGCCTCACCCAATCCAGTGGTTCAGAATATGAACCTGTAGACAGCAGTGGCACTCTAACCGCTAGTGAAGATGACAAGGTTGAGGTCCCTGCTACGGTCAGGCGTACCCGATCCCATGTCAGTGTTCTGCCTACCCTGCATGATGACCCTCATTTGCAGCAGAGTGCTGCTGGCGCTGATCTTGTTTATGGTGCGGCATACACCAGCAGCGCAGCACATCCTGGACCTTCTACCAGCACTGCCGTATTCCCTGGTGAAGTGGCGAGCACCAGAAGGGCAGTTCCAGCTGGTACGGTGGCACGTGCAATAACTCCCCCCGTCGCAGCCACCACGTTCACAGGCCTGTAGAGCCCTTAGTATCCCAGAGGTGCTGGCAAACCTAAATTGGCAATCCCCTGCTTCCGCCGCACCCGTATTGCCCTTTTTCACCGCCCAGTCTGGAGTTCGCGTGGAGACAGCTCATTTAGGATCGGCACTTGAGTTTTTTGAGCTGTTCTTCACCGCGGATCTCTATGACTTGGTTGTGGCAGAAACCAACCGCTACGCCACACAGTATATTACCACCAATCCGGAAAGCTTCTATGCCCAGCCTTTCCGGTGGAAACCAGTCAGTTTCCGAATTTAAAATATTTTTGGGCCTTATCCTCAGCATGGGTCTAACTAAAAAAAATGTATTGCGGTCCTATTGGTCTAAAGACACAATACATTACATGCCCATGTTCTCTGCTGCTATGTCCAGGGCACGTTTTGAGGCCATCATGCGCTTTATGCATTTTGCTGACAATAAAACCTGTCATCCAAGAGGCCACCCTGCTTATGACCGGCTCCACAAATATCGGGCCCTCATAGACCATTTGTCATCCAGATTTGCAGATGCGTATACCCCCAATCAGAACATCTGCATAGACGAGTCCCTTGTACATTTTACTGGGCGCCTTGGCATCAAACAGTACATCCCCAGCAAGCGCGCCCGTTATGGGGTCAAACTGTATAAGCTCTGTGAAAGGGCCACAGGCTATACATATCGTTTTAGGGTCTATGAGGGAAAAGACTCAAAACTGGAGCCGGTCGGATGCCCTGACTACCTGGGGAGCAGTGGCAAGATTGTCTGGGACTTGGTGTCACCCTTACTCCACAAGGGGTACCACTTAAACGTGGACAATTTTTACACAAGTGTGGCCAACTTTCGGCACTTACATATAGTCGGAATTCAATGCTGTGGCACCGCGCGACCTAGTCGCCGGGGCTTCCCCCAACGGCTCGTTAGTACCTGACTTGCACGGGGGGAGAGGGCTGCCTTGTGTGACCAAGAACTGCTCGCGGTGAAGTGGAGGGACAAGAGGGACGTTTACCTTCTGTCCACCATTCACGCAGACACGACTGTCCAAATTGAACGGGCAACTGGAGTCATTGTGAAACCCCTCTCTGTCCACGACTATAACCTTCACATGGGAGGGGTGGACTTCAATGACCAGATGTTGGCTCCCTATTTAGTGTCCCGCCGCACCAGACGCTGGTATAAGAAGGTGTCTGTTTATTTAATTCAATTGGCTGTCTATAATAGTTTTGTTCTCTACAGTAAGGCTGGGAGCACAGGATCCCTCCTAAAATTCCATGAAGAGATCATTTCGGAAATCCTGTATCCAGGAGGGTCCGTGCCCCAAGTCCCTGATGTAGTGAGCCGGCTACGTGGCAGACACTTCCCGAGTGTCTATCCTGGTACCCCAACTCACCGTTCCCCAAGAAAAAGATGTTGTGTCTGTAGCAGGGGTGGAATAAGGCGTGACACCACCGTTTAGATTGCGTGACACAGGACAGGCAGGGGAAGGAGAGGTTTGTCCTATAAAGGTAAAAAAAATAATAATAATCACAGGTAAGCAAAAAAGTTAATGTTCTGTTTCAAATGTTATATAAAGTTAATGTTAATTTATTGCGTTGCGGCCTGTTTTTTTGTTTTTGTTTTGTTTTTTTAGCTTCCAGGTGGACCAAGCGATGAACGAGCTGCAGCACTGATGTGCATTCGGACAGAAGCATTGCGCTGCTGTCAGATTACACAAAGTCGGTGTATGCGGCGCTGCAAGACGAGATTTCTCCTCTGCAGTAAAAAAGATACGTTTGCGGAGGCATATGAGCTGAGGAGGTGGCGGTGTTCATATGCTTTGGCAAACACTTTTGTATAAAAAAAAAATTATTCCGGCAATGATTTATTCATCCACATCGATTGATGTGAATGGAGAAATCTGGTTTGCCAGGGCATACGAGCTGAAGTGGGTATGGATGTTGGGCGGAGCTCCTATGTCCTGGCAGACGCCTTTCCCCTTTTTTTTTTTTTTTTTCCATCCACATTGATCGATGCGAATGAAGAAATCTGTGCCATTCATTTTTTCTTTCAGCCCAAAGGCTGAACGGAAAAAAAAATCTCATTACCCGTATGCTCAATATAAGGAGAATAGCAGAAACTCCTAATGCTGGCCATACATGTAATGATTGCGGAGACGCTCAAATGCCAGGGCAGTACAAACACCCCACAAATGACCCCATTTTGGAAAGAAGACACCCCAAGGTATTCGCTGAGGGGCATATTGAGTCCATGAAAGATTGAACTTTTTGTCACAAGTTAGCGGAAAGGGAGACTTTGTGAGAAAAAACAAAAACGAAAAAAAAGTCAATTTCCGCTAACTTGTGCCAAAAAAAAAAATGTTCTATGAACTCGCCATGCCCGTCACGGAATACCTTGGGGTGTCTTCTTTCCAAAATGGGGTCACATGTGGGGTATTTATACTGCCCTGGCATTTTAGGGGACCCTAAAGCGTGAGAAGTAGTTTGGAATCCAAATGCGTAAAAAATGTCCTGTGAAATCCGAAAGGTGTTCTTTGGAATGTGGGCCCCTTTGCCCACCTAGGCTGCAAAAAAGTGTCACACATCTGGTATCTCTGTACTCAGGAGAAGTAGGGCAATGTGTTTTGGGGTGTATTTTTACATATACCCATGCTGGGTAAGAGAAATATCTCTGTAAATTGACAACTTTGTATAAAAAAAATGGAAAAAGTTGTCATTTACAGAGATATTTTTTACAGATTGTGGCAAAACCCCTGCGTCCCTCCCCTCCCTCCCTCGCCTCCTAGGCATGATGTGCACTGTAAAAGTATGGTACCCCAAATGACCAATCACAGAGCGGCCAAACCCCGCCCCCCTCCCTGCGTCCCTCCCCTCCCCTCCCTCAGGTCCTATAAACCAAAAGTTTACATTGCGGCCAAACCTCCCTCCCTCGACTCCATTGTGCTGGAAGTTGATAGTGGCCGCCCTCCCTCCACGCGTTCACAGGGCAATGCGGTTCATGCATGCGCATTGGCCCGTAAATCCATGGTACCCTCCGCGCGTTCACACAGCAATGTTCTATTTGAAGCCCCCCCCCCCCCCCGATGCACCCCTAGAGTGGAAACTCCATAAAAGTGACCCCATTTTGGAAACTACGGGATAAGGTGGCAGTTTTCTTGGGACTATGTTTAGGGTACATATGATTTTTGGTTGCTCTATATTACATTTTTGAGAGGCAAGGTTAACAAAAATGTAAATTGTGAAATTTCATCTCCATTTTCCAAAAACTGTTGAACACCTAAAGGGTTAATAACGTTTGTAAAATCTGTTTTGAATACCTTGAGGGGTCTAGTTTCTTAGATGGGGTCACTTTTATGGAGTTTCTACTCTAGGGGTGCATCAGGGGGGCTTTCAAATGGGACCTGGTGCCAAAAAAAAAAGGCCATCAAAATCCGCCTTCCAGAAACCATACGGCGTTCCTTTCCATCTGCGCCCTGCCGTTTGGTCTTACAACAGTTTACGACCACATATGGGGTGTTTCTGTAAACTGCAGAATCAGGCAGGGTAATAAATATTACGTTTTGTTTGGCTGTTAACCCTTGCTTTGTTACTGGAAAAAACGGATTAAAATAGAAAATTTGCCAAAAACTAGCTATTTTGGCACCGTTTTTATTTTATTTTTTTGACCGTGTTCATCTGAGAGGTTAGGTCATGGGGTATTTTTATAGAGCAGATTCTTATGGACGCGGCGATACCTAATATGTATTTTTTTATGTATTTAGGTTTTACACTATAAGAGTCAGTTTTTTTTTTTCCAGTTTTTAGCCGATTATCTTAGGTAGGGGCTCATTTTTTGAGGGATGAGAGGACGGTTTTATTGGCACTATTTTGGGGGGCATATGACTTTTTGATCGCTTGCTATTACACTTTTTGTGATGTAAGGTGACAAAAAATACCTTTTTTTGCACCGTTTTTATTTTATTTTTTGGACAGTGTTCATCTGAGGGGTTAGGTCATGGGGTATTTTTATAGAGCAGATTCTTACGGACGTGGCGATACCTAATATGTCTACTTTTTATTATTTATTTTAGTTTTACAAAATAATATAAAAAAATAAATAAATTTGGGTTTTAGTGTCTCAAGTCTGAGAACCATAGTTTTTTTTCCGATTGTCAGTGGCTAAATGGAATTCAAATTGGGGAAGGGGAATATAAATTTAGTACTCCATGGAAGTGTGGTACTCCCTGAAGCAACCAATAATGCAGAGGCCCGGATGATCGTATCCCCCTCCTATGACACACTTGGCACTTTTTTTGGGACCGTCCCTTCTTTCCAGTATGGGGGACCACACCTGTAAAGTGTTGGCCAGGGATGATCCGGGCGCCTACAGTTCCCGAGGTTCTCCAGCCTGCTCTTTCCCGGTCAGAAAAGATCAGGGCCTTGAGGACTTCCTCATAGAACTGGAGGAATTCCCCTGTGTTGCCAGCGCTCCGGGATAGCACAAAAGAGTTGTACAAGGCAACCTGTACCAAGTAGACCGTAACTTTTTTGTACCATGCCTGGGTTTTGCGCATGGCGTTATATGGCTTGAGGACTTGATCAGAGAGATCAACTTCTCCCATATACCGATTGTAGTCAACGATACAATCGGCTTGAGGACCGTTGCCGCGGTACCTCGCACAGGGACAGGGGTGATGCCGTTACTGTGAATTGTGGACAGTTTAAGGACATCCCTCCTGTCCTTATATCTGACCAGCAACAGGTTTCCACTGGTAAGGGCACTGGTCTCACCCCTGGGGATAGGTACCTGGAGGGGTGGGTAGGGAGGCCGCGTTGATTTTTCCACACGGTCCCACAAGTGGACCTGGATCTGGTGGTGAGGGACTGGAACAAGGGGATACTAGTATAAAAGTTATCTATGTACAGGTGGTAACCCTTATCTAGCAGTGGGTGCATAAGGTCCCACACAGGTTTCCCGCTAACACCCAGAGTGGGGGGACATTCTGGGGGTTGAATACGGGAATCTCGCCCCTTGTACACACGAAACTTGTAAGTGTACCCTGAGGTACTCTCACAAAGTTTGTACAGCTTCACGCCATACCTCGCCCACTTAGAGGGAACATACTGGCGGAAAAGGAGTCTCCCCTTGAAAGCAATGAGAGACTCATCAACCGCGACCTCCCTTCCAGGTACATGGGCCTCCAAAAATTTGGCCCCAAAGTGATCGATGACCGGCCTGATTTTGTACAGGCGGTCATAGGCAGGATCACCTTGGGAAGGGGGATATGCTGCATTATCGGCATAATGCAGGCATTTCCGGATGGCCACAAATCGGGTACGTGTCATGGCCGTACTGTAAAGTGGGGTCTGGTAGAGGATGTCCCCACTCCAGTAATGCCTGAACTAGGTTTTTTGTCTAGGCCCATGTGCAGCATGAGGCCCCAAAACCTCCTCATCTCGGCTGCACTGACCAGAGTCCAGCCACCGTTCCTAGCCAAAAAGGAGCCCGGGTGTTGAGCAATGAACTGTTGGGCGTACAGGTTTGTTTGCTCCACCATCAGATTCACAAAGTGGTCACTGAAAAAAAGACTAAAATAGTCGTATTCAGTGAAGCCCACTGTGGGAATCTAGATTCCTGCTTGGCCAACAAAATCAGGAATCGCAGGCTCAAAATGCTCTGGGGTACACCATGCAGGTTCGGTAGGGGGCTCCAGTGGACTTAACTGGTGGGCCGGAAAACTAGTACGAGCCCCAGAGCTGTTCGTACTAGTGTGGGCCACAGGGTCCCTAGCATGGCGGCCCCTTTCTCCGCCTGGCGGCGTCTCCACCGCCTTGGGGGCTCATCATCATCGCTAGATGATGAGGAGAACGCGGATGACAAAAGGAAAGTGGGGTCATCCTCGTCCTCACTGGGGCTCTCGGAGTCGGAGGCAAGCAGGGCGTATGCCTCCTCGGCCGAGAACATCTGGCAGGCCATAGGGGAGTGTGTGTGTGTGTGTGCGTGCGTGGAAAACTTTATTCAGTGTGCGTGTGTGTGGGGGACCGGTGTTCACGGACTTTGCCCTACACCTAACAGAAAAAAAAAACTAACTAAATAAATTAGAAAATCCCAAAAAGTGTAAAAAATAAAATAAAATTCAAACGCGCTGATCAGCGGTGGGGTGGGCAATGCACTAACAGTGGCCGGACGCTAAGAATGCCGGCCACAGTCAGCGCATGCAAAAAAAAAAAATTGTGCCCCAAAAAAATGTGTGGGGGGGGGGGGGGGGCAAGCTGCAGCACCCCTGGGGGGTCTAGGGTCACCACACTTGAGTGCTGTGGATCCCAGACACCCAATCTGGTGCTACACCACAGTATAAAAACCTTCATTTTTTTTTCCCTAAGGCCTCTTTCACACGAGCGTGTCCGGATAAGGTCCGGATGCGTTGCAGCAAACCCGCGCGAGTAGGTACCCAATTGCAGTCAGTTTTGACTGCGATTGCGTTCCGTTGTTCAGTTTTTTTGGCACGGGTGCAATGCGTTTTGCACGCGCGTGATAAAAAGCTGAATGTGGTACCCAGACCCGAACTTCTTCACAGAAGTTCAGGTTTAGGTTCAAGGTTGTGTAGATTGTATTATTTTCCCTTATAACATGGTTATAAGGGAAAATAATAGCATTCTGAATACAGAATGCATAGTACAATAGGGCTGGAGGGGTTAAAAAAATAATAATAATTTAACTCACCTTAGTCCACTTGTTCGCGCAGCCGACATCTCTTCTGTCTTTATCTGTGAGGAATAGGACCTTTAATGACGTCACTGCGTTCATCACATGGTCCATCACATGATCCATCACCATGGTAAAAGATCATGTGATGGACCATGTGATGAACGCAGTGACGTCATTAAAGGTCCTATTCCTCACAGATAAAGACAGAAGAGATGCCGGCTGCGCGAACAAGTGGACTAAGGTGAGTTAAATTATTTTTATTTATTTTTTTAACCCCTCCAGCCCTATTTTACTTAGCATTCTGTATTCAGAATGCTATTATTTTCCCTTATAACCATGTTATAAGGGAAAATAATAATGATCGGGTCTCCATCCCGATCGTCTCCTAGCAACCGTGAGTGAAAATCGCACCACATCCGCACTTGCTTGCGGATGCTTGCGATTTTCACGCAGCCCCATTCACTTCTATGGGGCCTGCGTTGCGTGAAAAACGCACAAAATAGAGCTTGCTGCGATTTTCACGCAACGCGCAAGTGATGCGTGAAAATCACCTCTCATGTGCACAGCCCCATAGAAATGAATGGGTCGGGATTCAGTGCGGGTGCAATGCGTTCAACTCACGCATTGCACCCGCGCGGAAAACTCGCCCGTGTGAAAGGGGCCTAACTCTCCCTTACTATCCCTGCCTAATCTACCTCTCCCTACCTCACCAAAAATCACAAATTTGTGACTGATGGCACAAAAAAAACTCACACAGTAGCCGAGCTCCTCTCTGCACCGCTCCACGGACTGGTATGAGCGGGGAGAGGAGCTCCGGCAATTCAAAACTGCCGTTCCGCCCGCCCAAGTGCCAAGCCGACCAATCAGCAGCGATCCTGAGAGATGGCATGACCGCCACCTCTCAGGATCGCAGGACGGTGATGGTGTATTATAACCCCACCGATCACCGTCCTATTCCGGGTTATCGGGTCACCAGAGACCCGAATAACCCGGAAACGCAGCAAACTGCAGGTCTGAATTGACCTGCGGTTTGCTGCGATCGCCGACACGGGGGATCACAGGACCCCCCTGGGCATTGACCCAAGGTGCCTGCTCAATGATTTGAGCAGGCACCTTGTTCCGATCACCGCCCGCCGCGCGGCGATGATTGGAAATACACAGGGTGTACAGGTACGCCCTGTGTCCTTAAGTACCAGGACATCAGGGTGTACCTGTACGCCCTCTGTCCATAACAGGTTAATATCACCATAAAACATGAATCTGTATCATGGACGCCCCTCACCCCCTGAGTCCTGTGAGAACAGGGTTTGACCTCTAATCACTGTCAAATATCTGCATTTAACAACGACTGAACAGTTGTCCAGTGTACGAGAAAAATAAACGGGCGCAAATTTTCCATTTGTCAAGAGTTATCAGTGAATTGTTCCAACTTAAGTATACAATCAGATTGCAAGACTCTCAGTAACCTGTGATTTCACAGTCATCATTGTCAAAGGAAAGCTCAGCATGTTTCCCCATCAGTTCTCCTCCTGGTGAGGTCCTCTTCAGGTATGGAGTTTAGCCCTCTCACAGTGAACTGTCTATTTCCCATACCCCAGACAGACCATTTCTATGTGTTATATACAGAGAGGTTTTCCTGCTGGTGAGGTCCTCTTCAGGCATGGAGTTTAGCCTGCTCACGGTGAACTGTCTATTTCCCATACCCCAGAAGGACCTTTTCTATGTGTTATATACAGAGAAGTTCTCCTGCTGGTGAGGTCCTCTTCAGGCATGGGGTTTAGCCTGCTCACAGTGAACTGTCTATTTCCCATACCCCAGAAGGACCTTTTCTATGTGTTATATACAGAGAAGTTCTCCTGCTGGTGAGGTCCTCTTCAGGCATGGGGTTTAGCCTGCTCACAGTGAACTGTCTATTTCCCATACCCCAGAAGGACCTTTTCTATGTGTTATATACAGAGAAGTTCTCCTGCTGGTGAGGTCCTCTTCAGGCATGGGGTTTAGCCTGCTCACAGTGAACTGTCTATTTCCCATACCCCAGAAGGACCTTTTCTATGTGTTATATACAGAGAAGTTCTCCTGCTGGTGAGGTCCTCTTCAGGCATGGGGTTTAGCCTGCTCACAGTGAACTGTCTATTTCCCGTACACCAGATGGACCTTTTCTATGTGTTATAGAGAAGTTTTCCTGCTTGTGAGGTCCTCTTCAGGCATGGGGTTTAGCCTGCTCACAGTGAACTATTTCCCATACCCCAGATGGACCTTTTCTATGTGTTATATACAGAGAGGTTCTCCAGCTGGTGAGGTCCTCTTCAGGCATGGGGTTTAGCCTGCTCACAGTGAACTATTTCCCATACCCCAGACAGGCCTTTTCTATGTGTTATATACAGAGAAGTTTTCCTGCTGCTGAGGTCCTCTTCAGACATGGAGTTTAGCCTGCTCACAGTGAACTATTTCCCATACACCAGACGGACCTTTTCCATATGTTATTGTTTTGAATGCACACAAGCTGTGCTGTCTTACTGACTGTCTGCTCCAAATTACAAGTTGTTTATTTATCGTGCACGGAAGGACCACACTGACACTAAGCAAGTATCAAAGCAGAATCCATTTATTACAGGAAGTTAAGCAGTTTTTATATCCTCAGATAGGACGTTCCTCTGCTGAGGCTCATGCCATTGTTTCATTGGCTAAAATACAAAAACAAGAAAAGAGATAACACTTGGCATCTGCACATTGTGCATAGTTTTACTAACTCTGGTATGTAAACTATGTAAACATCTAGGAGCCAGCGCCATATTTTAATGGCTTCACATTAATATCATGACATCCTCAACAGTCCCCCCTTTTGAAGCCAAATTTAATTGGCCGGATGCTGTCCCTAATCTATGTAGGTTCTACAATCTGTCCCATTGTACCTGTTGGTTGTTTCACCACTTTGGAGACAGCCTATCCCTATTGGATAGACTCTCTCGTAATGGACTTATACAATGGGAAGTCAGATTCTCACCTATCCCTAATACAGAATATATGGGGGTGATGTCACTAATAGTTAAGGCTGCATGCAGCCTGTTATTGTGGGAGGGGCCAGGTCCCCTTACTTAAACCCCCTCGTACAGCTCACCATCACCGCGCCCGCCGACCAGCACTTCCTGTGACGCACGTCACTTCCGGTAAGCACGCGCCCCAGGTAAGTATCACCACGCGCCTCCCGTGGTGGGCTCCGGTCTTTCCGTCTGCTGGGCCGTCGCCGACCGCTGGCCCGCTCCTCCTCATCGCCTTCAGCCGCCGCAGGCTCCCCTCTCCGCCGTCCGGTGGCGTCCGTCCTCTCGCGAGAGGCAGGACGCATGCGCGGCGCCTCGGGATTTGCTCACGGCTGCACGCTGGCCGCCCGGGGGGGGGGGGGGGGCGCACAGAGGGGAGCTTCCTCCCAATTCATGGCTCCTGCAGCCATGGATCCATGGTGGCCAGCCTGCAGTTGCAGGCAGGCCACGTCCCGCTCCAGGCCCGGCCTGGGCCGGCGGGGACGGCTCTCTGGTCATGACCAACATTAGGGTGGTCTGAGCCCTGGCACGCGCTAAATTGCCCATCACAGGTGGCCAGATGGGCAAGTCACGGGCCACACCCCCTCCACGTCCCACATTGCCCCATTCAGGTCACCGTGCCTGGCCCGGCATGTCCACCCCCAGGCCCCGCTCCTGCCAGGCTGGCATACGCCACGGTCTCCGTCACACACATTCAGGTCAGATCCCTGGCGCTCCGGGTCCTTCCACGCCCCGGCCTACCCACGGCCTCCCAGCGGGGCCCTTGGGGGCTCCGGCCTTGTTGCTCCCTATGATTCACATGTGTGTTCCTTTCCCAGGTGCCAGTAGCGTTCGTGGTCCCCGTCGTACCTTATCTCGTCTTCCCTGACGTCAGGTTAGGTCTTGCAGAAAATCGCTGTCGGCCGCTCGCGGGAAAACTCATACTTGAGGGTTCAGGTAGGTAATCTGGGGCTGCTCCTGGCAGTTCCTCTTCCCGACATCCCGGGTTGCCTCCCAGGAGGCACGCGGGGATGTTTTTCACGCTCTCAACCCGAGACGTTCAGGTGTCTCCTCTGTCCTGCTTAGCCTGAGGCGTTCAGGTGTCTTCTCTTTCCAGGTACCCTGAAGCGTTCAGGTGTTCTCTCTGTCCATCTTGGCCTGAGGCGTTCAGGTGTCTTCTCTCTCCAGGTTCCCTGAAGCGTTCAGGGGTCCTCTCTGTCCATCTTTGCCTGAGGCGTTCAGGTGGCTTCTCTGTCCAGGTACCCTGAAGCGTTCATGGGTCTTCTCTGTCCATCTTTGCCTAAGGCGTCCAGGTGTCTTCTCCGTCCAGGTACCCTGAAGCGTTCTGGTATCTTCTCTGTCCTTCCTTGCCTGAGGCGTTCAGGTGTCTTCTCTGTCCAGGTACCCTGAAGCGTTCAGGTGTCTTCTCTGTTCATCCTTGCCTGAGGCGTTCAGGTGTCTTCTCTGTCCCAGCACCCTGAAGAGCTCAGGTGTCTCCTCTGTCCATCTCAGGCGAGACGTTCAGGTGTCTTCCCTGCCAGGGGCCCTGAGGCGCTCAGGTGTCTTCTCCGTCCACGGTGGCTGGTAGCGTCGGGGTCGGCCCTGGGCTCGTCAGCCTCAGGTGCAGCCACCTTCCCGGTAGGCAGCCGGTGCATTCAGGCCACGCATCGCCACGCGTCTCGGTACTCCCAGGCCCTCCTTACCACAGTCCCTAGTCTCCGCCTCCTGGTGTCCTTCTTCCTGGTCCATGTTTTATCCACGTCTCCCTGTCTCCACATTAGACGACACTACGCTGTGTCCACGCGCACCCGCGATGGCTTCCTGTCTCGCGCAGCATTTTGCTCACGTCACTCCTAACTTTTCCAGTCCTCAGGGCCAGCCGGTTCGTTCCCGTCCATCCTCTGACGGTAAGACAAGGGTGTTGATTCCACGCTCTCAGGTACGTCATCGCATACGTTCATCCACGACCTTCTTAGTCGGGGTGCACGTCCCCATGACCTCTCCAGCGGCCATATTGTTGTCTCTAATTCCAGGTGTTGCAAGGTCTCTGCTATTGTTGAAGCCATGTCACAGGTCTCTGACGTCGACGACACGTTGTCCCTCCCGGGTACGTCGGTCTCCAGCCAAGGCGGCCCAGTTGCCCTCCGTAGATGGACTGTGCCGAGGCTCGTTGCGGAATTGGCCAAGAGAGGCATCAGACACCCAGCGTCAGCCAGGAAGGCCGAGTTATACCGCCTATTGATGACCGAGCCCAGCGCTCCTGAAAGGGAAGATCCACCCCCAGCCATCCAGCAGTCCCTGGTGCTGTTGCAGGCCTCCTTGGATTCGCTCATCTCGTCCGTTGCCGACATCAGGACCAGGGTGGTGGACTTGGAGTCCAGAACACCGGCGTCTTCCCAGGCGGTGGTCCCCATCTCCGATCCCCCTCTATTTCAGCTTCCGGCTCCAGGTACGTCCCCGGCTGCTCCGGTGGTGGCTCCTGCGCACTTGGTGCCGGACCACATCAGGAGGGACATCTTGGCGGGCAAGGACGTGAATCTCGCGTCCATCCTGATTGCGTCCCACGATGCCGCAGACAACAAGACTTTTGACTGCGGGGAGGTCTCGGTGGTCCTTCGGGCCAAGGATGGACGTCTCAACCGCAAGCTCTCTGTCGTCGAGTTTGTTTTGGCCTTCGGCCTGTTTAGAGACGTGCTCTGCTCCGCTTTCCCGGCCCGCCGGGAGGAGCTGGACACGTATCTACACAGGGTCACGGGACTTGGGCACAAGTACGGCGGCACGGCTTTTTATGACTACCACCGCTCCTTTTCAGCCAAGGCCGCCGCCGCGCTTGCCCAGTTTCAGTTCTCCGTCAACTGGGCCATGCTGGACATGGAGTTGTTCTGCCAGCATTTCGCCGGTCTCCGGGCCCCCGCTTGTTCGACCTGCCAGTCGATTTTCCACTCTACTGAGTGGTGTCCTCAAACGGCCACGGCCCAACCAGACAAGGCTATTCCAGGCCCCTCTGGGGTCCCCCGCAGTCCCTCCACCACCGATAAGTTGGGTAGACCCATTGTCTACCTTGGCAACAGCCAAGTTTGCAATAACTTCAATTTTGGTTCCTGTCTATTTAGCGGTTGCAGGGCCCTGCACATCTGCTCCATCTGCTTCAGGGCTCACCCCAGGTCCACATGTCCCAAGAAGGCTTACAAGCGCCTATGACTAGCCGACTGCGACATCGACCTCCTGGCTCTCCTGTTACGGGACCATCCGGTGCCAGGGTTCGTGGACTTCCTGGTCTCTGGCCTCTGCTCTGGGTTTGACACAGGGTTGGTGGCACTACCCCATTCCAATTGGGAGTGCGACAATCTGCAGTCAGCCAGGTCAGATCCCACCGCTGTACAGGAACTCCTGAATTCGGAGGTGGAGAAAGGGTTCCTCCTGGGCCCCTTCAACCAGGTTCCTTTCTCTCGCTGGCGGATCAGCCCCATAGGCATCGTGTCCAAAAAAGATTCGAATAAAAAACGTTTGATTTACGATCTCTCCGCCCCCCATGATTCCGTCATCCCCAGCATCAATTCACTCATCCCTTCTGAAGAATTTTCCATGACCTATGCGTCCATAGACGAAGCCATTGCCCTCATCCTTAGCGCCGGGAAAGGCGCCTGGTTGTCTAAAACTGACATAGCGGACGCCTTCAAACTGCTGCCCATTGCCCCTCACCTTTGGCAGTTCTATGGCATCAGGTGGGAGGGCAGGTTCTATTTTGCCAACAGGTTGACCTTCGGCTCAAAAAGCAGCCCGTGGTTATTCGACCAATTGGCGCAGGCCCTGCACTGGATCCTGATCCACCACGGCAGCGCCCCAGCGGTCATCCATTACCTGGACGACTTCCTCCTCATAGAACCTCCACGATGTCGGCCATCCGGGCTGCTCTCCCTTCTGGAGATCTTTGCCGCCCTTTCCATCCCAATTTCGCAGGGAAAGACCGCGGGGCCGGTCACTTCCATCACCTTCCTGGGTATTGTCCTGGACTCAGACAGAATGGAAGCCAGGCTTCCTGAGGCAAAGCTGTCCCAGATACGGGAAGTCGTGGCCAGGGCCATCACCTCTTCCCAGGTGACCAAGGTCGAGCTACAGTCCATCCTGGGTCGGCTAAACTTTGCCTTAAGGGTCATGCCCCAGGGCAGGGCTTTCATTTCCCGGCTGCTCTCGCTCCTTCCCTCAGCCTCCGAACCCAGCAGCATTGTCCACTTGGACAGGGCTGCCATGGCAGATTTGCGCATGTGGGACAGCTTTCTGTTATCTTGGAACGGGGTCAGCCTGTTTGTCCCCTCATGGTCCCAGTCATCTACCAGGGTGTTTGCTGATGCCGCAGCATCCCGGGGTTTCGCGGCCATCTTTGGGTCCCAGTGGCTGGCTGGCCCATGGCCTCCTCAGGTCAGTTCCGACCCTCAGACCCTCAGCTCATCACCGTTCCTGGAATGTTACCCCATCGTGGCGGCCGCATCCGTCTGGGGTCACCTCTGGGCGAATTCCAGCGTCATGTTTATATCTGACAGTCAGGACCTGGTGGACATCATCTCCAAAGGCCGAGCTAAGTCGGCCAGGGTCATGTCCCTGTTGCGCAAACTGGTCTGGCTGGCCATGACCCATAACTTTCATTTTTCATGTTCCCATATCCCAGGTGCCAGCAACACGGCGGCCGATGCCTTATCGAGGTTCAATTTTCACACCTTCTTTCAGGTATGTCCAGAAGCAGACCGGACCGGGGCCCGGATTCCCGGTTTCAGCGACCTGATGTTGGACTGAGGTCTCTGCTGGCAACCGCCGAGGACCTCAGGCACCGATCCCTTTCGGTCAACACGGCTCGCAACTACGGCACAGGTTGGAACCACTTCCAGAAGTTTTCCAGGGACCATCCCCAACAGGAGATGTCCTTCATTGCGTACATCATGGCTTTCATGGCCCATTGCCATGTCAACCTCAAGCTGGCACCCAGCACCATCCGTTTGTACCTGGCCGGGGCACAGCATTTCTTAGCCCTTCAGAACCCAGAAGTACGCGCAGCGTTCACATCCCAAGCCGTCAAGGCCACGCTCAGGGGCATTGAGAAAAACAGTAAAGACTCCAACCCGTCCCGTCGGCCGGTCTCCGGTGAGCTGTTTAGGCAGCTGTCTGCATCCCTAGATGGCAATCCTTTTGGCCATTTCACTAGTCTGGTCATCAAAGCCGCCATGTACCTAAGCTTCTACGGCTTCCTTCGTCCAGGAGAATTTTCAGTTTCTTCCCTGAAGACGATCTTCCTGAAAAAGAAGCAGCTATCCTGGAGCCAGGATCATCTGGTATTAAGCCTGCCTTCCACCAAGACGTCCCAAACCGGTCCTCCCATACTGATCCGTTTCTTCAAGTCCGGGAACGCCTGGTGTCCGGTGGTGGTACTCCAACATCTCCTGGGTTCCACACCATCTCCAGATCCAGAGTCTCCGTTGCTGCCATTCCAAGGGAAACCCCTATCCACGTCACAGTTTGTCTCCCACATCAGATCCCTGGTCGCAGGGTTGGGGGTGGACCCCAAAACCATATCAGGACATTCGTTCCGCATCGGAGCGGCTTCAGCGGCTTCCAAGCACGGGACGCCTCCGCACGTCATCCGTCACATGGGTAGGTGGAGATCTGCCTGTTTTTCCCGGTACATCCCGGATCCGCTGACTGAAACCCGGCAGGTATTCCGTTCCTTGGTTTTGTAACCCTGTTCCACATGCATTAAACAGCAGCACTTCTCCTACCTGGTGTCTTTTTGGCCCTCTTTTAGGCAGGCCCACGTCCCGTGGCTCCAGGCACACCCCAGCCACTGTCTAGCCCCCTCCTGTCACCTTACTGACCGTGGCCGCGGCCACAAATAGTTAAGGCTGCATGCAGCCTGTTATTGTGGGAGGGGCCAGGTCCCCTTACTTAAACCCCCTCGTACAGCTCACCATCACCGCGCCCGCCGACCAGCACTTCACTCACCCTTTCCCCCCCCTTTTTTCTTCCTACTCTCCCTAGGGTTGGCCCTCTTTTAGGCAGGCCCACGTCCCGTGGCTCCAGGCACACCCCAGCCACTGTCTAGCCCCCTCCTGTCACCTTACTGACCGTGGCCGCGGCCACAATTAATACTGAGAATCTTTAGGCAATACTATCAATGGATCACTGGGCTGGAAGTATCGGACTGTAACAGCTTTGTTCTTCCTTTTACACAACTTTTTCATGGCCCAGAAAGCTTTTTTTATTATCTCATTTAGAATCCATATTCTTTAAGTCAGGATCAGCAGTCACACAAGGGGGAACAAGAAACACCATCCTTTCAAGTCTCCGGACTCAACACTTTCATGCAATGACTGGCGTAGATCCAAGTAGGCTTTCCTTTGAGCTTCACTGATGTACTTGTGGTCAACAACACTTGGTATGGACCATCAAATCGGGCTTTGAGAACTTTTCTAACGTGTCTTTTTACCACCACCCAATCTCCAAACACAAGTGGGTGGGTTCCTGGTACTTTATCCGGATTAGAAGTGAAGCAAAAACTTGAGAATGTATTTCAGTCAAATGCTTGTGCAAACTGATTACATAATCTGTCAGACAACCATGTTGCATCTGGAGCTACTGTGGGAAATACAATCCTGTCCTAGGGGCTGAACCAAAAAGAACCCTATAGGGACTAGGGCCTGTCTCACGGTTAGGGGTATACCTTACTGAAAAGAGGGCTACCAGCAGGCACTCTGTCCATGGCTTACCACTCTCCTCCATGGCTTTTTGAATCTTTAACTTTAGTGTCCCGTTCAGTTTTTTTTCTTTCCTACCCTACCGCTGCTTTGTGGATGGTACGAAGCATGTAAGGCCTGTTCCACACCCAAAGCCTTCATCATCTCCTGCATCACTTCACCTGTGAAGTGAACACCTCTGTCACTTTCAATGGTCTCAGGTACCCCATACCTGCATACAACTTCGGCCATAATCTTCTTTGCTGTGGTCTAGGCTGTGGCCTTAGCTACCGGGTATTCTTCTGGCCATCGTGAAAACAAGTCATCACACACCAATACATACTCATACACGCCCACCTTGGGTAGTTGAATGTAGTCTATCTGTAATCGTTGAAATGGATACAAGGGGCGAGGCATATGTTTCTGGGGTACCTTTACCACCTCACCCATGTTGTTCTGGGCACAAACACTTTGTTGAGTAGTTTTTCTTTCTTTTTACATGTTGTACTTTTCTGGTATGAATAATTGGTAAAAATTTATAAAAACTATTTGATCAAAAAAAAGATGCTGTCAGGACTACATGGATGTTCATAAGAGCCATTCACCCCCCCCCCCCCCCCCCCCCCCCCCCCTCAAATCCTGCCTGGGATGTACTGATTATATTAAACAGGGAAGACAATCTATTAGCTATCAATTTTGACATAAGCTTCAAGTCAAGGACTAGGAAGGAAAATAGCTATACTTGATCATTAGGAATTTTTCCATCGTTGGGTAGCCACCTTTTTAGAAATCTGTTATCGAGCCTGTGTGAAGAACATTGTTATAATAGCTCAATCCAGGAGGAGTAAGTTGTTCTATCAGCACTATACAAATTAACACTGTGTATTCATTGGGGCAAGAACATTTGCTTTTGTAAAGGCATTTATTAGTTGATTTCCGTTACGGATCAGCGAGTGTGCCAACCAACCAGTTTGACTTTGGGCTTATCCCTAATGGCGGGTACAGACATGCACTGTCCCTGTCTGTAACAGCTGGTCCAGGTGTCCACCGTGATGTGCACCTTACTGCATAGGGAGAACTGAATGGATTGGCCCACGTTCTCCCCCATGTGAGATTACAAGGCAGGGATGGCTTTTTTTGAAGAAATAATTCAGGCTAGGTATCTTCCAGTGAGGCGGAGTGAATGCCATCCATTCCCTAAAGGCAGCAGACTCTACTAAGTGGTACGTCGGAGACTGCACGGCCAGCAACTTGGTCAGATGGGAGTTGAGCCGGTGCACCAGTGCATGTAGTTGTTTCCTGGCCACACATTCCATTATCAATGACTGACGAATCCTGCAGATCTTGCATACGGCAATGCTAATGTATTCCGCCACTGCGGAGAAAAACTGCCAGATGGGAGATACTTGCACACTCTGCACAGAGCTTGCAGCAACCGAGCTTGGCTTAGGTCTGGCACATTTTGGGCCTGTACCCACAGTATCAGTGGCATCACCTGATCAAGAAGCAGATCTGGCCCTGGCAGTTCTTTGCCAGTTTCTGGCCGTACATTCTACTCTTTATTGCTACTGCCCTCCTCCTCTGATATTACCTCCTCCTCAGCACCTTGATCCGGCTCCCAGGTCCTGTCCAACACATAATCATCATCAGAGTCCTCACCCTCTTCACCACTTTTATCATGTGATATCTTATCATGAGCTCCTTGCCCCCCCCCCCCCCCCCCCCCCGCCCCCTCTCTTATTATATCTAACGAGGAACTGGTGGCAGGCTGGCAGGGCTCTTTTTCACTGGGGCAGAGAAAAGGCTCTCTCAGTCTGTCAGGGTTGTGAGTGAGTGTTGTACTACGCTGAAGATAGTGTGGGCCACCGTCTTTCACTCCCGGTGCCTCCCTGCTGCTATGTGGAAAGGGGGTGTCAGTGTGAAACTGTGCCAAGCTGACCTTAAGTATTCTCAGGGAGTGTGTAACGTCATGTCTTGGTAACCACTGACAAAATCTTACCACGTGATCCCGATGTAGTGTGATGTCAGGTTGGGCTGTGAGGTGCAGTATTCGCCACACCACCGATTCCAGTTATTACTTTAGTTGCCCTCCTCTGGACCCTCTCCAGCTCTGCTATGTCTGCCTTGTTCACAGGAGTCCAGAACTGTACACAGTACTCCATGTGTGGTCTGACTAGTGATGTGTAAAGTGGCAGGACTATGTTCTCATCACCGGCATCTATGCCGTTTTTGTTGCAACCCATTTTCTTGTTGGCCTTGGCAGCAGCTGGTTTCTGCAGCTTAATTTGCTGTTCACTAAAATTCCTTTTCAATGTCAGTATTACCCAATGTTTTACTATTTAGTATGTACGGGTGACTTGAATTATTCCTTCCCATATGCATAACCTTACATTTGTCAGTGTTAAACCTTATCTGCCATTTTGTTGCCCAACCTCCAATCTATCCAGATCAATCTGTAGCAGTATACTGTCCTCTGTAGTATATATACAGTATACTGTCCTCTGTAGTATATATACAGTATACTGTCCTCTTCCGTGTCAATTACTTTACACAGTTTAGTGTCATCTGCAAAAATAGATATTTTACTATGCAAGCCTTCTACAAGATCATTAATAAATATATTGAAGAGAATAGGACCCAATACTGACCCCTTCGGTACCCCACTATTTACGGTGACCCCTCCAATACTGACCCCTGTAGTACCCCATTAGTGATGGTAACCCCTCCAATACTGACCCCTGTGGTACCCCACTAGTGATGGTGACCCCTCCAATACTGAAACTGTTTTTGGACCTTTTTTTGAATATTGGCACCACATTTGCTAAGCACCAATCCTGTGGAACATTCCCTGTCAGTATAGAGTCCTTAAATATCAGAAATAAGCGTCTGGCTATGACATTACTTAATTCTCTTAGGATAAGGGGGTGTATGCCATCTGGCCCTGGCGATTTGTCTATTTTAATCTTTTTAAGATGCAGCTGTACTTCTTCCTGGGTCAGACAGGGCACTTTTAATGGTGAATTTACTTTTACATACTGCATGTCATCTGCATTTCATTTTCCTCAGTGAATACAGTGGTGAAAAAATATTTAATAGCTCTTCTCCTCATCACTCTCTGCAACTCCCCCCCCCCCCCCATCACGGCCAACACCTTCAGATTTATACTTTTTAGGCTTAGTTTTAATCTCTTTGGCAATAAATCTCTCTGCCTTTACATATTCAATTTTTTTCCTTATAGTTTTTCAATGCTTCCTCGCTACCCTCCTGTTTTTCGTTATTTAAATGCTTTCCTTTTGTCATTTATTGCTTTCTTTGCAGTTCTATTTATCCACATTGTTTTTTTCTTGTTCCTTACCCTTTTATTCCCATAAGGTATGTACCGCTCACAATTAGAGTTTAGGATGGGTCTAACATCTGATTGGTGGTTCAGATTGAGACTAAGGGGGAGGAGCTATGTGTGACTGAAGAGTTAGTTTCATTTTAAGTCAGAGAGAGCGGCTGAGGAGACAGACACAGGTGCTGGGCCCAACACCTGATTGGTGGATCAGATTGAGACTAAGGGGGAGGAGCTACATGTGACTGAGGAGTTAGTTTCATTTTCAGTCAGGGAGAAGCTGAGGAGACAGGAAGACACAGGTGCTGGGTCTAACATCTGATTGGTGGTTCAGATTGAGACTAAGGGGGAGGAGCTACAGGTGACTGAGGAGTTAGTTTCATTTTCAGTCAGAGAGAGCAGCTGAGAAGACGGCTCCGGAGCTGTTCATGTTTATTAAAATTAGCAGCTGAATAAAAGAATTAGCTACAAAAGAAAGACCAGTGACTGGGAGCTAAGGAGAAGTCACATCCAGCAGTACATTACAACCTAAGTTCTGTTGTTTATAATGAAATATAATTCTGGATAAAAATTTCAAATACCACAAAATTACTCTATTTTAATAAAGAATCCAGGTTTATATCTATTCTTGCATTTATTTGCAAGCTAGTCGGGCTGGGAGTGACTCAGTAAGGTCCTGATAGGTGGTCATAGGTCTCTGGAGCCATGCTGACCGCAGTGCATCCCACAGATGCTGGAGGAGAGAACACTTAGATTGAGGTGGTCGCACAGATGCTCAATTGGGTTCAAGTCTGGGGAATTAGAGGGTCAGCGTGGTACTTGGAAGTCTTGGTCATGCTCTTTCAGCCAATGTCCCTGCACGACTGTTTCTGTAAGGCTCATAAAAGTAAATGGGAGGTAAAGATACAGAATAGTGCAGTGATCCTGACTGTATCTGTAACCAGTTCTCTCAGCCTGTGGATATGCCATAAATGTCTGAGATGAAAAAAAAAACCTTTAACTGTAAGGTTTAAAATACAGGATTTATCAAATGATTCCTAGAAGCCATCATGTGGCATTAATGGACCTTTTATATCCCAATGTACAACCTGAAATGAAAACTGAATAACCCAGAGATATATTATGACCATATAGCTGTATAACTGTGTTGCTCTTGTGCAATTACATTTTATATAATTTTTGTTATAGTATTATTCCCCACAGCCGGGGTATGGTGTTCTAACAATAAAAAATATGCAGTGTATTCATTATTCAACAAAAGTACAAACCAAATGAGAGGGTTGACCTACCATCCAGTAGAGATGGCCTCGCGGTTCGCCCGGCGCTCGTTTCGCAGCGAACTTTGTTAGTTCGCGATAAGCCGAACACGCGAACATATGGCGATATTTGCACACGCCTTATTTTTTTTGCATAGCACTGAACTTTGACCCATGACACATCCATCAGGTGGGACAGGACAGCCAATTGAGATGTTTCAGCACATGGACACCCCCCCAACCCTATAACAGAACCCGATCTGGCAGCCATTTTACATTATGTATTTTGCCAGTGTAGGGAGAGGTTGCATTTTGGAGCAGGGAGAGTTAGGGACCAAACGCTAGCTAATAGGGCCACAAAAGTCCTTTTAAGGACTGGTATAGGTGTGATATAGAGGGGTGTGATATACTTATAATATACTTTCTAACATAGAAATTATATTATAGTGTATTTGTATTGTGCAGCAGTTGTGTGCGGTTCTGCTGCGATACCGAAGCTAGATAGAGGGACAAACACTATTGGGGTAACTAATTGCAACGGGTGTGATATACCTGTTGCCCCCACCAAAAAAAAATGGTTGAGGGATGCGATATACCATCTTCCACAAAATCCTGATTGAGGGGTGCTATATACCTGTTTCTGCCAAATACTGATTGAGGGATACTATATACCTTCTGCCACAAAATACTGATTGAGGGCTGCGATAAACCTGTTTCCGCCAAATTCTGATTGAGGGGTGCTATATATCTGTTTCTGCCAAATACTGATTGAGGGGTGCCATATACCTGCTTCCACAAAATACTGATTGAGGGGTGCTATTGCTATATACCTTTTTCCACAAAATACTGATTGAGGGCTGCCATATACCTGTTTCCACCAAATACTGATTGAGGGCTGCGATATACCTTCTTCCACAAATACTGCTCTTTTCTACGGACTCATGCACATGACCGTTGTTCTGGTCCGCATCCGAGCTGCAGTTTTTGAGGCTCGGGTGCGGACCCATTCACTTCAATGGGGCCGCAAAAGATGCGGACAGCACTCCATGTGCTGTCCGCATCTGTTGCTCCATTCCGTGGCCCCGCAAAAAAATATAACATGTCCTATTCTTGTCCATTTTGCGGACAAGAATAGGCATTTCTACAATGGGCCGCCTGTTCCGTTCCGCAAATTGCGGAAGGCACACAGGCGGCTTCCATTTTTTGCAGCATTTCCAGGCCTTGCTGCAAGAGATGCTGCATTCTGCTGTTGTGGGCGCTGGCAGTGGAATTTCCACCCACAGAGAAACAGTTGCAGGTACCAATCCTACCGCGCATGCAAGAAGAGGGTGGTTTGAAGATGTGTTGGTCACTTCGGATATGAGATCATTCTTGCAGCCAACCCATCGATAGCCGCCCTCCGGATCCAGCCTCAGGGAACGCCTAGACCTTCAGGTGTCCGACTACATCAGGTTAACGGCCGATGTGGACGCTCTGAAAAGCGAGGAACTCCTTGACTACTGGGTGTGCAGGCTTGACCTGTGGCCAGAGCTGGCACAATTTGCCATGGAACTCTTGGCTTGCCCCTCGTCGAGTGTCCTGTCCGAAAGGACATTCAGCGCAGCAGGCGGGGATTGTGACCGATAAGCACACTTGCCTAGCTCACGACAGTGTGGACTACCTCGCATTCTTAAAAATGAATGAGGCATGGATCTCGGAGGAATTCAACACTTGTGATGACCACGTTTAATTGAATTTCCTCATGCAAGCCCACACATATCCGCCACCACCTAGAACAAAGAATGGTCCCTGTCTTATGTATACACAGCTGCATAAAAAGACTTTTCTGTCTGGGGAATGCCTAATGTTTGGGGCCTGTACTCCACTTGCCTGCAGTAAAATTGTTATCCAGTGATCACCTAATGTACCTCCAGCCACATAATCACTTTATCTTTTCTGTACGGTGAATGCCTAATTGTTGGGGCCTCGGAGGAATTCAACACCTGTGACAACCACGTGTTATCGAATTTCACCTATTATCATTTTGGGTTTATTCAAGAGGGGGGGTTTTCGTTAGCTGTGTTTTTAATCCAATTTTAGATTTTTCGTTATTTTAAACATATGTATTTGACATGTATTTGTACTGGCTTGCAGTAAAATTGATATCCAATGACCGTCTAATATACCTCCAGCCACATAATCACTTAATGTTTTCTGTGCTATGAATGCGTAGTGTTAGGGGGCTGGTTTCTACTGTGGGCTACAGTAAAATTGTTATTCAGTGACCGCATAATGTACCTCGAGCCACATAATCACAATTTCTTTTATTTCAGGTGAATGCCTAATTTTTAGGGCCTGTACTCCCGTGGCCAAAAATATAAATCTTCTAGGCTCCAGCAGGGCACATTTTTTAGAATTTTCCTTTAAGACGCATAAAAATGGCCCATGATTAAAATACATATTATTTGTGGGAATTTTTGTCATTGATCCCCCTCTAGTATGTCACTGTCCATGTTGTGGGACGATTTGTGCACTTCTAATAAGTATTTGGTGGCTGCAAATTAATGTGGTTCGCGAACATTTGATCGCGTTCGTGAATCGTCCCAGCCGATGTTCGTCCATCATTACCGTCCAGTACTTATCTGAGACATACAAAATACTAATAATTCAGCAACATGTCTCCATTTATGCCCTGCAGGTATAGAGGAAAGTGCCCCCCCCCTAGAGATGCTCTACCCCTTTAAAAATGCCCCCGTATAGTGAAGTGCCCCCTAGAGATCCTCTCCCTTTTAATAGTGCCACCGTAGAGGGAGGTGCCTATATATATATAAATTGTCCCCTTTAAAGAACCCCTTGCTAGCGCACATGGGCCCAAATTCATGTGCACTTGCTGGTGAGGGAAGCCACCTGGGCAACTGGACAAATGTGTCCAGTAGCGAGCACATCAAAGGTATAGGATCAAAGAGGTCCTCTGCCTGGTGGTGACCACCCAACAGGATACTGGACATTTCCGATGCTGCATGGGAGATGTGCTGGCACCTGTATGTGGGTACTTCAAAGGCAAGAGAATCAAAGAGATCCTCTGCCAGGCGGCGGGTACGGGGACTGGCTCGGTGATGTCATATAGAGGAGCGCGCCCCACTGGCTTTAAATAACCTGGCAGTGGAGAGCTCAGGAGTGCAGGACCAGCTGAGAGGCCCCACAAGTGAGGTCATCCCTAGGGACAACGAGCAAGATGAGGATCCTCCCCTAGAGGACGAGCAACCCCTAGGAAGCGAGCATTAACCCCCCGGAAGGGGAGCAACTTTGGCTGCAGATTTTATTAAAACTTTACCTGCCCTATTCCCCCTATACAACAAGCATTTATCATTAACCCTCTCCCTGCTGCACTAAGGGCAATCCATTAACCCTTTCCATGCCTGCCTTTCAATACCCCCTGCATTGGGCCATATTATTAATACTTTCCCTGTAGATTATTCTACATTATTAACCCTTTTTCTGCCTGATTAAGTCAAAGGTTAATCAGGATTGACCCTTTGCTTCCCTTGTCTGGGGGCAGTGCTATGTGAGTGGGTATGTGTTAGGTAATTTTGGTGGGAGTTGTTATATCTAGAGGGTATTGTGAGTTTTGCATAGTTAGTGTTGTCTTGTAGTGTATGTATATATATTTTTATCCATCAGCATATTCACATGGATATACATATATATGTAATACATTTTTTTTTATTAGAATACAGTGTACAGAGTCATAGTTGCAATTGTAGTCAAAGTATGCACGTTAGGATACACGTAAGGGAATAGAAGTTTAATAAGGAGGCGGAGTCAGAAGAAGCCTCAATTTTCATATTATTAATATTCAGTACAGATATTAATAACATTTTCTTATTACAGCAGGTAAGAAAGAAGGAGGAGGATACATGTGAAACACATATGAGCATCACTTGGTCACTGAAGTCATGTTGGCATTATTCAGGGGTTAATTAACAGATGTGACATCACAAGCGATTCCCACCACCGATATATCACTCAGCTGCAGTATCTAGATAGGTTTACCATTAAACCGAAGGAATGTACATATGGGGTTAATTATCACAGATCACCCGGTCAGATAAATCAGTGATATAGTCATCATGCCACCAATATCACTGTCTCCGCACAGGAGGGTTAGTCTGTAGGAGCAATGAAGGTCACAGCGCGAGGAGTATAATATGAGCCAAGAAGACAATGTCTGTCAGTGACAATGGTGACGCTGTCGTGGAGCAAATAGAAGAGTTTATTTTATCTGTAAATACTGTTTGAATGAAGATGAAATATTAATATGTCCACATACATTATAAAACTATTACATGGAGCGTCGTTACTTCTCCCCATGTCACTCTGGACTCTCCCGCAGTGTGGGTGGAGGTGTGAAAACAGTGATGAAAAGCAAGGTTCATGGGGACAGTTCATCTTCACTGCTCTGGAAGTAAACAAGGCTCTTCTTCTCTTACTTATATCCACAATACTTGTCCTTCATGGATCCCGGTCACAGTTGACCTCAGAGAAATATAATTTGATCATGTAGCAGATCCAGAATAATTCCACCCAAAAATGTTACTGGCTGTAAGGCAGGAGTTAAACAGTGACAGTCGGATTGTGAGACTACATCTAATTATTGCCAGTGTGATCACAATCTGACAGGTCTGGGATTCGCGTCCCAACCTATCCCTTGGTTGAACTTGATGGACGTTTGTCTTTTTTCAACCGTATTAACTATGTAACAAGCTGTGATTTTTGGTCGCAGGTCATACGTTACTTTGCCATCACAGAACACGATGCAAGTCATGCGTTACTACAACTTGAGTGAAGTTTGGATGATTTTTTACAGCTAAATCTCAGCTCTAAGACATCCAGTCGCAGACAAGCTCCGTGAACATTCTGAGACTTGCTGTCACCCGACATGTTGCCCTGATTATTTCCCAGTCTGTGAACAACATGGATTTAAACTTTTTTTTTTTTTTGCCGTCATAGCATTTCCCATATTCAAAATATGTTCTACAGTTCCTTTTGAACTGATGAGCTTTGGTATTTGATTTCCTTACAAAACATTTTCCACATATAAAACATCAAAATTGCTTCTCTCTTGTGTGAATTTTCTTATGGTTGATAAGTATGGCTTTAGTAGTAAAACATTTCCCACATTCTGAGCATGAAAAAGGCTTCTCTCCGGTGTGACTTCTCTGATGTGCAACAAAATACATTTTATCTTTAAAACATTTCCCACATTCTGAACATGAATATGGCTTATCTGCTATGTGACGTCTCACATGGGAAACAAGTTGACATTTCTGTCTAAAACATTTCCCACATTCTGAACATAAATACGGCTTCTCTTCTTTGTGACTTCGCTCATGTATAATGAGATGTGATTTATCACTAAAACATTTCTCACATTGTAAACATGAATACGGCTTCTCTCCTGTGTGAATTCTCTCATGGGAAACAAGATGTGATTTCCATGTAAAACATTTTCCACATTCAGAACATGAATATGGCTTCTCTCCTGTGTGACTTCTCTCATGCGCAATAAGATATTCTTTATGTGTAAAACATTTCCCACATTCTGAACATGAATACAACTTCTCCCCTGCGTGACATTTCTCATGTCTAACAAGATATGATTTCCGTGTAAAACCTTTCCCACATTCTGAACATGAATATGGTTTCTCTCCTGTGTGACTTCTTACATGGAAAATAAGTTGTGGTTTCTGTGTAAAACATTTCCCACATTCTGAACATAAATACGGCTTCTCACCTGTGTGACTTCGCTCATGTGTAACAAGTTGCGATTTTGTGTTAAAACATTTCCCACATTCTGTACATGAATGCAGCTTCTCTCCTGTGTGAGTTCTCTCATGTCTAACAAGAACTGATTTATTTGTAAAGCACCTTCCGCACTCTAGACATGAATATGGTTTCTCTCCTGTGTGAATTCTCTCATGGGCAACAAGATTTGATTTGAGGGAAAAAGATTTTCCACATTCAGAACATGAATATGGTTTCTCTCCTGTGTGAAGTCTCTTATGGGCAACAAGATTTGATTTGGTGGTAAAACATTTCCTACATTCTGAACATGGATACAGCTTATTACCTGTGTGATATCTCTCATGTTTAATGAGATCTGATTTATTTATAAAGCACTTTCCACATTCTGAACATGAATATGGCTTCACTACTATGTGATTCCTCTGATGTGTATCAAGAAGTGGTATATCTATAAAACGTTCTGAACATATATTTGGTTGTTCTTCTGTGTGACTTCTCTCATGCTTAACAAGATGTGATTTATCTGTAAAAGATTTCCCACAACTTGAACATGAATAGAGCTCCTCTCCTGTGTGAATCCCCATGGGTGTAGTAAGACCTGCGCTTTTTATGAACTCTTTACCACACTGGAAGCTTTTAGCCCATATCTGCCCAGTAGAGGTAACAATCTGTGATTGGTCAGGAGAAGGTTCCTCATAATTAGGAGGAGTATAGGATAAATCTGTACTGTGAAGCCTTGGATGTAGTTTAAGGGTAAAGAGGTTTTCTTCTGAAAAGCGCTGCATGATATCTTCTTCATCTTCTACTTTATAATTTAGTGATAACATGAAGTTTCCCTCTGAATTCTCACTGGGATTCTCTGTGAAGGCAAAAATTGGAATTATTATATATATTTTTTCAAACTACAGAACAGACAAATGTATAACATTCCTATTAGGCTGGAAGTGGATCCAACAGGAACTAAAAGGTTCATTCATTTTGAATCCACTTCTGGCTTTGGTAAAAAAAAAAAGACTGCCCCAAAAAATGCATGTGCTATTCCAGCCTTATATAGCTTTGTATTCTTCTCTGACAAAATTAAGGATTCTGGTCAACACACTGTCACAACTTTTTTCCACAAACATGGCTCAAAAATATGAAAAACCCAACCATGTCTAGCAATTAAGCCTGCCTTTTGCCAATACATGTTCCGAGGCCTGCCACAGCGAAGATTCTATTAATCTCCTATAGGCAATGTTAAATCATTACAGTATATGGAAGAAGCGATCAGATGAAACTCAAACCATTAGGCCTCATTCTTATGTCCATGAATTCAGCCTGAGATGTGTGCTTTACCTCATGGCACATTATCTTGTTAAATGTAGACTATGGCCCTACTCAGATTGTCTATAACGTTATCAAAGAGGGATTCACAATACAAACTGCATGTACAGTAGTATCAAATGCATCTTAGACCTGATGAGACCGGAGTAATTACTTTGAAACTCCAGGTCAGGCTGTATAAACCTTTTTTAAAAATTTTCTTGTCAGATATTAAAATGGGCATATTATTGTGATATAAGAGGCTGGTGCTCCTCCATTACATGTCACTGCACACACGTGTATACACTGCACATGACGGGTCTTACCCTGTGATATAAGAGGCTGGTGCTCCTCCATTACATGTCACTGCACACACGTGTATACACTGCACATGACGGCTCTTACCTTGTAATATAAGAGGCTGGTGCTCCTCCATTACATGTCACTGCACACACGTGTACACTGCACATGACGGCTCTTACCTTGTGATATAAGAGGCTGGTGCTCCTACATTACATGTCACTGCACACACGTGTATACACTGCACATGACGGCCCTTACCTTGTGATATAAGAGGCTGGTGCTCCTCCATTACATGTCACTGCACACACGTGTATACACTGCACATGACGGGTCTTACCTTGTGATATAAGAGGCTGGTGCTCCTCCATTACATGTCACTGCACACACGTGTATACACTGCACATGACGGCTCTTACCTTGTGATATAAGAGGCTGGTGCTCCTCCATTACATGTCACTGCACACACGTGTATACACTGCACATGACGGGTCTTACCTTGTGATATAAGAGGCTGGTGATCCTCCATTACATGTCACTGCACACACGTGTACACACTGCACATGACGGCTCTTACCCTGTGATATAAGAGGCTGGTGCTCCTCCATTACATGTCACTGCACACACGTGTATACACTGCACATGACAGCTCTTACCTTGTGATATAAGAGGCTGGTGCTCCTCCATTACATGTCACTGCACACACGTGTATAACTGCACATGACGGCTCTTACCTTGTGATATAAGAGGCTGGAGCTCCTCCATCATGGCCTCCTTGTACAGATCCTTGTGTCCTTCTATATACTCCCACTCCTCCATTACATGTCACTGCACACACGTGTATACACTGCACATGACGGCTCTTACCCTGTGATATAAGAGGCTGCTGCTCCTCCATCATGGCCTCCTTGTACAGGTCCTTGTGTCCTTCTATATACTCCCACTCCTCCATGGAGAAATAGACAGTGACATCCTGACACCTTATAGGAACCTGACAACACAATGACACCGTCATCACCCAGACCCCTCCAGTGCTGTTACTGGAGAATTTCCCAGCATTCCCAGCAGTGTCACCTCTCCAGTCAGCAGCTCCATCATCTTGTGGGTGAGTTCTAGGATCTTCTGCTCATGTATCAGGGGGTGAGGGGGAGGCTCTGTGATGGGGTGAGGGGTCCTGCTCCGCCCTCCTGACTCCTGGAGATGGATGATGGGAGTCACACAGTCCCCCGATGTCTTCTTCACTATTGTGTACTCCTGTGGATGGAGAGAGACACTTGAAAAAATATGTAAATTACATTTACCGGTAACATGTTTTTCCAGAACTCATAGCGGCTCCCATGGAGAAGACACCCCCCCCCCCCTCCTCCTCACTGGACAGGACACCTGGAACATAAGAGCACGCCTCCACACCTCAGTTTTACCAGGAACCGGCCAATGGTAAAACAGAGAAGAAAGCCCTACATAATCTGAATAGCCTTAATCCTTACTATCTCCTTTTTATGCTCATGTGAACAAGACACAGAAAAAGTGCAAGAACAGAATGCCAAAGAAAATGGGTAAAGAAAAGGACGGGGAGCTGTAATGGGTTGTAGGAAAGCAGATTACTGGTAAGTGTAATCCTTCTTTGACCCCCTCTCCCATAACTGCACCCCTGGAGAAATAAACTAGAAGTAAGGCCTAGTTCACACGAACGTATGGCTTTTATAGTTTTTTGCGGTCCGTTTTTCATGGATCCGTTGTTCCGTTTTTTGAGTTCCGTTGTGTTTCCGTTTCCTTATGGCATATACAGTATACAGTAATTACATAGAAAAAATTGGGCTGGGCATAACATTTTCAATAGATGGTTCAGCAGAAACGGAACAGATACGGAAGACATACGGATGCATTTCTGTATGTGTTCCGTTTTTTTTTGCGGAACCATTGACTTTAATGGAGCCACGGAACGTGATTTGCGGACAAATATAGGACATGTTGCATCTTTCAACGGAACGGAAATACGGAAACGGAATGCATGCGGAACACATTCCGTATTTTTTGCGGAACCATTGAAATCAATGGTTCCGTATACTAAACACAAAAAAACGGCTCATACACTCGCAAAAAAAACGATCGTGTGAACTAGGCCTAAAGCAAATTCCGGGGGACAACTGTCTGCGAGACTTTCCTACCAAAGGCAAGATTAGACACGAGGCAACACTGCAACCTATAGTGCCTGATAAGGTATAAGGGAAACCCAGGTGGCCCTCTTACATATCTGAGGAGGTCTTAGCACAGGAGGTGGACTCTGCTCTGCTGGAATGAGCCCCCTATTTTTGCTGGTGAAGGAACCCGTATTCTTTTCTTGATACTGAACCAGTTAGCGAATTAGGCACCTCCTGACATCTAAACAATGGAAATAACCCTTCTAACGACAGGGAAGTGTATCACATAAGGATGGAAGAGCGATCTTCTGTTGTCATGGGATGTGGAAACAATCTAAAGCAAAAAGGAATGAAGGCTTTCCATTACTGTCCTATCATGCAGGATGTTAGTGTCAGGGGGAAAAGCAGAGAAGCGGAACTTCACTGACCCAGGACACCAAGGTAATGGCACCAGGGCTCCAGATGGCGAGCAAAATGGTCGCAAATGCGACCTAGAATTGCTAAATGGCGACAAGACTTTGTAGTCTTGTCGCCATTTGCGCCTAGACCCTCCGCTGCCCTGCCGCTTTCACATTACTGACATGGCCGCTATTAACCCCTCAGGTGCCGCACCTGAGGGGTTAATAGCGTCGGATCGCAGCGTGCAGTCATAGAGGCTGGGTGCCGGGTATGGGATATGTCCGGCACCCGCAGCCTGCGTTTGTATTAAGCATAAACAATATTCAATATCCAGATGGCGAGCAAAATGGTCGCAAATGCGACCTAGAATTGCTAAATGGCGACAAGACTTTGTAGTCTTGTCGCCATTTGCGCCTAGACCCTCCGCTGCCCTGCCGCTTTCACATTACTGACATGGCCGCTATTAACCCCTCAGGTGCCGCACCTGAGGGGTTAATAGCGTCGGATCGCAGCGTGCAGTCATAGAGGCTGGGTGCCGGGTATGGGATATGTCCGGCACCCGCAGCCTGCGTTTGTATTAAGCATAAACAATATTCATTGGTGGTGCAGTGCGCCCCCAACCCCCCATCCCCCAAGTATTATCATTGGTGGTACAAAGGCAGTTCCGATCGGAGCCCCAGCAGTGTAAGCCTGGGGCTACGATCAGTTACCATGGCAGCCAGGACGCTACTGAAGCCCCGGCTGCCATAGTCTGTGTGCACAGAGCCCAGGGCAGCCGGGAGAGTGTAAAGTCCTATTCACCCTGATAGAGACCTATCAGGGTGAATAGGACAAGGGATGAAAGATCCCAGGTTCTACCCCCTAAGGGGGGAAATAGTTATTAAATAAAAAGTAAAAAAAACAAAAAAACAAAACAACACCAAAATATTAAGTTTAAATCCCCCCCTTGCCCAATTTTACATATAAAATATATAAACAATAAAAAAGAATTACATATCGCCACACCCGAAAAACTGTAACTTCCGGATTGGGACTCTCCTACAACCCTCCCTCCAATTCTGGAGACCTGGACCACGCAAAAGACGTCTCCAACCATCTACCACTGAACGTTGAGCTACACACATTACCTGGAAGGTCTAGTTGTCAGACTGCAGTTTTTCCCTTTCTCTAAGGCTTCATCTGTCTTTCCCTTGAATAGGTTCATATGTTTTACAGGGGTGTTTACATTTGATTCCTTCTGTCTGTGGAGTTCTGGGGAAATGGACCTTTGACCTTAAGTCACGGTTGAGCGGTCCCAGCTAGCCTTCCCCAGGTGGGTCTATTATACTTGGCTCAGCAACCTTCGGTTGGCTGTACTTGTGGCTCTGTCCGCCTCTTCCCAGCTGAACTCCACGGACATAAGGGTTTTAGTTGTACTATGCCTTTATTGACGCAAATTGTTTATTGAATTGTTGTTTTCATACTATTCTTAATAGTCTCTATATAGCTTCACTACGTCTTCCTCTCTCTCCACGTTTCTTCTTTGTGACTGTCCCTTACCAACGTCGTGATCCAAGGGATATTGTGAGGAGTAGCCTGGCACATGATCTTAGGGCCCTCTTTTTTTCCTCCTTTAGCTATAACCAGTGTGGCCCCTCTTCACTTCTTCCCCATGGCTAAGATTATGTCCTTAAATGTAAAGGGTCTCAACTCCAACCTTAAGAGCCGTATTACCCTGAGGGAAATCCGTAGATCCAAAGCAGACATTGTTTTATTACAGGAAACACACCTGACCTCCGAAGGCACTTTTGCATTCACCAAGCATTGGTTCCCCAGAACATATTTGGCCTCTGCCATCTCCAAGTCGGTGGGAGTCGCCATCCTGATATCCAGATCTTGCCCGCTCCAGGTCTACAAAGTACACGCTGACCCCCTGGGACTGTATCTCATCCTTCAGGGCACCGAACATGGGGCGAGTCTGCAGCACAGTCTATGCTCCTAACTCTGGTCTTCTCTACGCCCTCTCTACTGTTCAAGGCGCGGTACAGCTGATGGGGAGATTTTAATGTCTCCTTCTCAAACTGTTTTGACAGGCTCACCCCCCCCCCCCCCTCGACATCCCCATCTAGCCAATGTAAACGTCTCTCCAGAGGCTTCCAAAGGCTCATTCGCACACACTCTCTTTACAACCTCTGGAGAGTAGATACCACTACCACACGCCAATACACTTTTTACTCTCCTCCCCATCTTACTCATACCAGGACAGACTATTTATTTGGCAATGTCATTGCCCTAAGATCCCTGATTGACGGGTCCATTGGCCCAATTACATGGTCAGACCATGCCCCCATATACCTGGAATTAGCTCTCCCCTCTGTCCCGCTAAGACATACCCACTGGGGTCTGAATGATACCCTTTTGGCCAATCCATAGACTTGTGCGGAACTCCTCTCATCACTGTCTCAGTACTTTGTGGAGAATGAAAATACTGCACCCTCAGCGGGAATCCTGTGGTAGCTGCACAAAAAGGTATTTCGCGGAGCATGCATTAACTTTCTTTTCGATTGAGAAAAGATGGAGAACACTGAGAATGTTTGCGTTCACTTTAAGCGGCAGAACAATCTCTGGCCTCTCACCCCACGACACAAACACTGAGACAAATAGTTGATTTGCGGACCCGCCTCAGGTTCCTGGCTTTGTCATCGGCGGAACGGCTGATCTGTTACGCCAGACAGCACTTCTTTGCCTATGGGAATAAACCACACACCCTTCTGGCTCGACAACTTAAAGAATACACGGCCGCTACTACTCCACACACTATTCGAGAGGCGTGCTCCAGCATCACTCAACCTCCATAGCTAACCTGTTCCACACATATTACAAGGCTCTATACTCCCTTCCTTCTACTCTCCCTGCGGATGAAACGACCCGAAATTAGATGAGTTTCTGTCTGAATGCCATCTACATACTCTAACTACAGAGGCCCTGACTCACCTTAACCGAGCGATCACCATTGAGGAGATTAAGGAGTCTATATCTGATTTACCCAGTGGGAAGTCGCCTGGCCCCGACAGGCTTTCTTATAAATATTTTAAGACGTTTGGAGACTTATTAATACCTCATATGGCCAAACTATTTAACGGATTTCTGAAGGGTGAGAGAATACCCGACACCATGCTGGGTTCCTATATAACTGTTATTCCCAAACCTGGTAAGGACCCCGATGATGGCTCTAGCTACCGACCCATTAGCTTATTGAACTCAGACCTGAAGATATTTACAAAATTGCTAGCAAACCGGCTGAATTGCTGGCTCCCCCACTTGGTCCATAAAGATCAGGTTGGCTTTGTTCGCTTCCGCCAGGCAGGTGACAACACCAGACGGTCCATTGACCTGAGAGATATAGCTGACAAGGGAGGGATGGAGGCACTACAGTCGTGGTCAAAAGTTTTGAGAATTAGATAAATATTGGAAATTGGAAAAGTTGCTGCTTAAGTTTTTATAATAGCAATTTGCATATACTCCAGAATGTTATGAAGAGTGATCAGATGAATTGCATAGTCCTTCTTTGCCATGAAAATTAACTTAATCCCAAAAAAACCTTTCCACTGAATTTCATTGCTGTCATTAAAGGACCTGTTGAGATCATTTCAGTAATCGTCTTGTTAACTCAGGTGAGAATGTTGACGAGCACAAGGCTGGAGATCATTATGTCAGGCTGATTGGGTTAAAATGGCAGACTTGACATGTTAAAAGGAGGGTGATGCTTAAAAACATTGTTCTTCCATTGTTAACCATGGTGACCTGCAAAGAAACACTTGCAGCCATCATTGCGTTGCATAAAAATGGCTTCACAGGCAAGGATATTGTGGCTACTAAGATTGCACCTCAATCAACAATTTATAGGATCATCAAGAACTTCAAGTAAAGAGGTTCAATTCTTGTTAAGAAGGCTTCAGGGCGTCCAAGAAAGTCCAGCAAGCGCCAGGATCGTCTCCTAAAGAGGATTCAGCTGCGGGATCGGAGTGCCACCAGTGCAGAGCTTGCTCAGGAATGGCAGCAGGCAGGTGGGAGCGCATCTGCATGCACAGTGTGGCGAAGACTTTTGGAAGATGGCCTGGTGTCAAGAAGGGCAGCAAAGAAGCCACTTCTCTCCAAAAAAAAAACATCAGGGACAGATTGATCTTCTGCAGAAAGTTTGGTGAATGGACTGCTGAGGACTGGGGCAAAGTCATATTCTCCGATGAAGCCTCTTTCCGATTGTTTGGGGCATCTGGAAAAAGGCTTGTCCGGAGAAGAAAAGGTGAGCGCTACCATCAGTCCTGAGTCATGCCAACAGTAAAGCATCCTGAGACAATTCATGTGTGGGGTTGCTTCTCATCCAAGGGAGTGGGCTCACTCACAATTTTGCCCAAAAACACAGCCATGAATAAAGAATGGCACCAAAACACCCTCCAACAGCAACTTCTTCCAACAATCCAACAACAGTTTGGTGAAGAACAATGCATTTTCCAGCACGATGGAGCACCGTGCCATAAGGCAAAAGTGATAACTAATGGCTCGGGGACCAAAACGTTGACATTTTGGGTCCATGGCCTGGAAACTCCCCAGACCTTAATCCCATTGAGAACTTGTGATCAATCCTCAAGAGGCGGATGGACAAACAAAAACCCACTAATTCTGACAAACTCCAAGAAGTGATTATGAAAGAATGGGTTGCTATCAGTCAGGAATTGGCCCAGAAGTTGATTGAGAGCATGCCCAGTCGGATTGCAGAGGTCCTGAAAAAGAAGGGCCAACACTGCAAATACTGACTCTTTGCATAAATGTCATGTAATTGTCGATAAAAGCCTTTGAAACGTATGAAGTGCGTGTAATTATACAGGGAGTGCAGAATTATTAGGCAAGTTGTATTTTTGAGGATTAATTTTATTATTGAACAACAACCATGTTCTCAATAAACCCAAAAAACTCATTAATATCAAAGCTGAATATTTTTGGAAGTAGTTTTTAGTTTGTTTTTAGTTTTAGCTATTTTAGGGGGATATCTGTGTGTGCAGGTGACTATTACTGTGCATAATTATTAGGCAACTTAACAAAAAACAAATATATACCCATTTCAATTATTTATTTTTACCAGTGAAACCAATATAACATCTCAACATTCACAAATATACATTTCTGACATTCAAAAACAAATCGGTGACCAATATAGCCACCTTTCTTTGCAAGGACACTCAAAAGCCTGCCATCCATGGATTCTGTCAGTGTTTTGATCTGTTCACCATCAACATTGTGTGCAGCAGCAACCACAGCCTCCCAGACACTGTTCAGAGAGGTGTACTGTTTTCCCTCCTTGTAAATCTCACATTTGATGATGGACCACAGGTTCTCAATGGGGTTCAGATCAGGTGAACAAGGAGGCCATGTCATTAGATTTTCTTCTTTTATACCCTTTCTTGCCAGCCACGCTGTGGAGTACTTGGACGCGTGTGATGGAGCATTGTCCTGCATGAAAATCATGTTTTTCTTGAAGGATGCAGACTTCTTCCTGTACCACTGCTTGAAGAAGGTGTCTTCCAGAAACTGGCAGTAGGCCTGGGAGTTGAGCTTGACTCCATCCTCAACCCGAAAAGGCCCCACAAGCTCATCTTTGATGATACCAGCCCAAACCAGTACTCCACCTCCACCTTGCTGGCGTCTGAGTCGGACTGGAGCTCTCTGCCCTTAACCAATCCAGCCACGGGCCCATCCATCTGGCCCATCAAGACTCACTCTCATTTCATCAGTCCATAAAAACTTAGAAAAATCAGTCTTGAGATATTTCTTGGCCCGGTCTTGACGTTTCAGCTCGTGTGTCTTGTTCAGTGGTGGTCGTCTTTCAGCCTTTCTTACCTTGGCCATGTCTCTGAGTATTGCACACCTTGTGCTTTTGGGCACTCCAGTGATGTTGCAGCTCTGAAATATGGCCAAACTGGTGGCAAGTGGCATCTTGGCAGCTGCACGCTTGACTTTTCTCAGTTCATGGGCAGTTATTTTGCGCCTTGGTTTTTCCACACGCTTCTTGCGACCCTGTTGACTATTTTGAATGAAACACTTGATTGTTCGATGATCACGCTTCAGAAGCTTTGCAATTTTAAGAGTGCTGCATCCCTCTGCAAGATATCTCACTATTTTTGACTTTTCTGAGCCTGTCAAGTCCTTCTTTTGACCCATTTTGCCAAAGGAAAGGAAGTTGCCTAATAATTATGCACACCTGATATAGGGTGTTGATGTCATTAGACCACACCCCTTCTCATTACAGAGATGCACATCACCTCATATGCTTAATTGGTAGTAGGCTTTCGAGCCTATACAGCTTGGAGTAAGACAACATGCATAAAGAGGATGATGTGGTCAAAATACTCATTTGCGGGGGGCGTGGCTTGCCGCTGACCTGAATGGCCGCACGTTAGAGGAGCTCCGTCACCACCTCAGGCTTTATGCAGCATATCACCCTCTTTCTACCCCAATTTGCAGACAAACAACTCGGTGACAACCCGCATGATGCCCAGGGGAAGAAAGTCGAACAAGGCGCAGGGCAAACTGGACTTTTATTTTGAGAAAGACCGGGAGCCGTCCGGAGTGTCCACGGAGGAAAGCACAAACCTTCCCGCCTCAAGGCGAAAGCCTCCGTCCCCGGCTCAAAAGATGGGAAATACTGCTGCCGATACAGACAGCATCCAGCACGGCCCACAGAAACAAATGCCGCCATCCTCGGACAGCGGATCCAGATTCTCCCAACTAGCATGGGAAGATGCAGAGGGGTCAGGAGACTCAGTGGAGAGGGAGGCGCCATCTCTGCCAGACGGGATTCCCGCCAAACAGCAATCCATGGCGGCAACAGCAGACGGCACTAACGAGGTAAACGCACCAGTTTCACCTACCTCCATACTCCCAGATGCCCTTTCTGACACGCTCTCCTCTATAGAGACTTCAGATGAGCCTGCATCTGGCTCGCTGATCAAAAACCTGTTGCTGGCGCTTAATAAGTCGCTGCATCAAGACATCACCAAGCTATATACCCCTCTTCACACACAGCTTCAAGATGTCTCCAGCAGAGTAGATCACATTGAGCATAAAATGGGGGAATATGCCAACTCCCACAACCAGCTTATTGATTCTCACTATGAGCTAACAGAGGAAGTGGAAGCACTAAGGGCGAAAGTTACTGACCTAGAAGACAGATCAAGGAGAAATAATATAAAGTTTTGGGGCATCACAGAGGAAATTCCGTCTGCTGATCTGTCTACATATCTACAGTCTTTATTAAAAAAGTTACTTCCAGGCTGTGAAACAAGAGAGCTAGTGATCGACCGTGCACACCGCATAGTTAAACCCCGGCACATCCCAGACTCCGTGCCCAGGGACGTGCTGGCAAGGATTCATTTCTTCCACGTTAAAGAGAGGGCCATGGCGGCTGCCAGGTCTCTGAAAGAGCTCCCCTCACCGTATCATCAAATCAAAATGTTTACAGATCTCTCTGCTACCACTCTCCGCATGAGAAGGCAGCTTATACCTATTACTTCTGCCTTGAGAGAAAATAATATCGTCTATCGCTGGGGATTCCCTGTGAAGTTACAGATAACCCGAAATGGAAAGCTACACAACATCTCCTCTATTACAGAAGGAACTCGCTTGCTACTTGAATGGGGGATCACAATTATTACTAACCACTGTCCAGCAGAAGCTGAGAAGCAAAGGCATATGTCCGCGGAGTGGAAAACGGCGAACAAGCCACGCTGACAGAAGATCGAGGTCATTATTCACAATTACCTTTATACCTGAGGTGGCCAGCAGTTGCCACTAGAGACTTCTTATGAAAGGTTGTTTCCCCCAAAAGAATTGCAATCAACCGTTCTTATTGATTGCTTACTACCTGATATGTTTGCTCCTTTATCTTATAAGGTGCAATTGTTCCATGTTGTCTTTTATTTTTATTTCTATTTCTATTTTCCTTATTATTTTAGCACATTTTCTTAGGTACACCAGACGCCGTCGGTACTCAATGACATACATGTTGATGATGTTATATTGCATTCAAGCTCAAAGGTACTACCCTATAATTCTATTGAAAAAGGTACATACAACCCCCTTTAGCAAATTTTGTAATTATCATGCCGCTTAAACTTGCATCCATGAATGTTAAGGGCCTAAACAGCCC
The DNA here is from genome assembly GCF_905171765.1 of Bufo bufo. Taxonomy (NCBI): domain Eukaryota; kingdom Metazoa; phylum Chordata; class Amphibia; order Anura; family Bufonidae; genus Bufo; species Bufo bufo. The sequence goes on along the minus strand of NC_053390.1, from coordinate 18,715,618 downwards.
ACTCAAGCGCTCATTGATGTGGAAGGAAGCCATTTCCCAAAGATCTGACATCTTCTGTGCGTCTGAGACTCACCTTGTGGCCTCTGATGCTCAAAGAATGCACCACCCTAAATTTCCGCACATCTTCCAAGCAAATTACGCAAAAAAGCAGAGGGGAGTGCTACTGGCTATCAAAGACACAGTTGCTTTCAATCAAACAGAGATTGTCATAGATTCAGGAGGCAGGTTCATAATACTTGTAGGTACTATTAATAATGTACAGTACACAATTGTGGCAATTTATGCACCGCACAGGCATCAGGTGTCCTTTTTTAATAAGCTTATGAACAAAGTTAGTAGACTTAAGAAAGGGCATCTGGTGATTTGTGGAGATTTCAATACTATACATGACTGCCAATGGGATACCACTTCATCATCCACTTGGAGATCCCAATCTCTAGCAAAATTCCTAAGTAAACATGATTTGTATGATATTTGGCGCATTTTACACGAATCTGAGAGAGATTACACGTTCTTCTCCCCCAGACATAAAATGTACTCCAGAATTGACTTGTTTTTGGTTTCCAGGTCTCTCCTACCTTGCTCCATCTCCGCATCCATTGATACTATCACATGGTCGGACCATGCCACCATCAATCTAACACTTAAAGAAAAATTTGAACCGGCGGTATCCCCCCAGTGGAGAAACAATGAATACCTCATGACACATAAAAGGTACCAATCTGAGTTCTCCAAAGAATTACAGGAGTTTTTTGCGCTTAATGTAGGATCTGTGAAGGACTCAGCCATCTTAAGGAATGCTCACAAAGCATTCATCAGAGGTATCTTTATTAAACTAGGTAGCCGCTTCAAAAAAGAAAGAGAAAAAAGATTTACGGATCTCATGTCTGAGATCAGACGCATTGAGTCACTCAATAAGAGAGATATCTCACCTTCCCTAACAGATAAACTAAGGCAGCTACGCATTCAGCTAAATGAATGCCTCTTATTCACTTATGAAAAAAGCATGAGATCCCTGAAGGTTCAGTACTACTCTCAAGATAATAAAGCCAGCAAATTATTAGCCCGCAGACTGAAAGCTAGAACATACAAGTCCAAAATCCCTTTTCTGATAAAAGACACAACAGGAGCAAAACTATATGACCCTAAAAGTATAGCTAACAAATTCAAGGATTATTATTCCTCTCTATATAATCTGGCTTCCTCTAATGTTCACATCCCCTCTCAAGAAGAGATTAATAAGTTTCTAGACTCGGTTTCTTTACCTCACATATCTGAAGAACAAGCAAAATCAATGTCATTACCTTTTTCAAATGAGGAAATAAAGAATACTATAAAAACACTTCCTTCTCACAAAGCTCCAGGTCCAGACGGATTATCTACCCAATACTATAAAACATTTATGCCTGAGCTGATACCCCATCTACGTAACACATTAGAAGATATTCGCTCTACAGGCCACCTCCCAAAAGAAATGCTAAATGCCACAATAGTGACCCTTCCTAAACCGGGAAAAGACCCCATTTATCCCCAAAATTTCCGTCCCATATCCCTTTTAAATACTGATACCAAACTTTACGCCAAACTTTTAGTAAACAGATTGTCCTCGATCATCCCGCAATTAGTGACTATCGACCAAGTTGGTTTTGTTCAAGGTAGATGTGGTTCTGATAATACTAGGAGAATAATAAATATCTTAGACTTTGTGAATAAACGGAAATTACCATCAGCGTTAGTGGCCTTGAACGCAGAAAAGGCATTTGACCGTGTCAGCTGGTCTTTTGCGTTTTCGGTGCTGGGTAAAATGGGTTTCACAATGGAAATCATCTCCATGATAAAAGCATTATACACAGAACCTACAGCGAGAGTCCTTGTAAATGGCACTATGTCTGATGAATTTGCCATAACAAATGGAACCAGACAAGGATGTCCATTATCCCCCATCATCTTTATTCTCACATTAGAGCCTTTGGCACAGGCAATCAGACAAAGCCCACACATACATGGAGTGAATATAGGAGGATCAGATCACCGCATATCTTTATATGCCCGCGACATCATACTGTCTCTCACTGATCCCCCTGGTTCCCTAGCCACGGCACTGAAAATTATAGAAAACTTTGGTAATCTCTCTTACTATAAACTTAACCTAGATAAATCTCAAGTACTACCTCTACAAATCCCGGACGCAACCCGGAAACAAATGAAGCGTCAATTTCCATTAGATTGGCAGGACCATAAGATAAAATACCTAGGGATATATATTACCACACAAATCGGATCCTTATATACAGCTAACTACGCCCCACTGATGGCAAATCTGGATGCGGAGATGGATCAACTAACCAAATGTGAGGTGTCGTGGCTAGGGAGGATTGCATCATACAAAATGCTTATACTTCCGAAATTATTGTACTTATTCAGGAACCTTCCGATCATCTTGCCACAAGCCTTCTTCCACAAAGCACACCTAGCCCTAAAAAACTTTGTTTGGAATAGAAGTAAACCCCGTATAGCATATAATATTCTGGTAAGGGATAGGAAAGCTGGAGGCTTAGGTCTCCCCAACATCAAACATTACTACCTTGCCACCCAAATCTCATATCTGAAACATTGGTGGAAAAATGCCCAAACATACCCCTGGGTGTCTATAGAAACCGCCTTGTCCCCATCTCACAATTTAAAAGCCCTTCTTCTAGCTACTTTATACTTACCATCTAAAATACACAAAGAGTTGCCATGCAGCGTCTTAGCCTCCCTGACTAACTGGAAAGAATACCACTCATTGGGGTCAGATGGGGAAAAATCCATATGCAAATGGGCCCCTATAGAATTCTTAGAGATTTGCATAGAGGATATTGATTTATCCTCATGGAGGAAAAAAGGGTTAAACAATATTTCCGAATTATATACAAATGAGCAGTTGAATAGTTTTGAGCATATACACCAGGTATATGATATTTCTAACCGAGATTTTTACAAGTACCTCCGCATCAGGCACCTCTTGACTCCAAACGTCTCACTCGTTGTAAAGGCTGACCACCAGTTATTTATAACCTGGTCGCAAGCAACCCCGACAAAGAGAAGCTTAAAGCCCCTATATGCCGCATTGGGAGACAAAGAGGTATTCGTGAAAACCTCCCCTTTTAAAACATGGGAGCTTGAGTTTCAATTACCAATTGAAAAAGCTCAATGGACACATGCCCTTAAGTTTGCTGCTAAATGTTTTAGATGCACTCTCCACTATGAGTCATATATGAAAACAGCCTTAAGATGGTATTACACCCCAGATAGACTCAGTATGATATACCCAGGCTCATCACACCTCTGCTGGAGAGGATGTACATGTAGAGGTACATTGCTTCATATTTTGTGGCAGTGTCCCCTTCTAAATAATTCATGGAAGCAGATCTTCATGATAATCTCCGACATGACTGGAATCTTAACAGTACCAACCCACAACTGGCATTACTCCTGATTGATATAGAAAGGTTCCCAACATCTTATCGAGTAAGTGTAGCACACCTCCTTATGTCGACTAAGATAGCAATAGCCAAACACTGGAAATCACAAGTAATCCCCACGATTAAAGAAATAATTGACAGAGTAGATAAAACCCACTCATATGAGAGGATCCTGTCATATAACTTTTCACCCTCTATGAAGTTCGACAAAGCATGGAGCAGTTGGGGGGAATATAGAGCAAAGCTCCAACTAACCTGACCTGTCTTGAGACACCGAGCTTCCACTATATACAGTTACTCTAATTATTGTCGAACAAATGATAATTGTGCATAACAAACGGCTATGTAAGTACCTAACTGAATATATATATCTGACAGCATGTATGTTCTCCTATGTGCTCATTTTGTTTTTCACCTCACACCCTCATTCCTTCTTACCTTCACCTCTCTCCCCCTCCTTTTCCCTTCATCTATATGTACAATGTAAGGAAATGCAATGTAATTCTACACGGATACTTCACTAGTGTCAATGTCAATGTATGTAAATGTTTTCCTGAAAAACTTGAATAAAAACTATTGATTCAAAAAAAATAAAAAAAAATACTCATTTGCCTAATAATTCTGCACGCAGTGTATTTCACTACATCACAGAAACAACTGAAACAAAGATCTAAAAGCAGTTTAGCAGCAAACTTTGTGAAAACTAATATTTGTGTCATTCTCAAAACTTTTGGCCACGACTGTACTGCTCACCTTAGACCGCCTGAACTGGAACTTTATGTTCCGGACGCTGCATCATTTTGGATTTAAGGGCCCATTCATGGCTGCCCTGATAGCCTGTAATCGTCCCCAAAAGCGGTGATTCGGTTACCGCATGCCCATTCCCCCTCTCTCTGGATCTACAACTGGACAAGACAAGGGTGCCCCATCTACCCCATCTTATACGTTCTCTGCATCGAACCCTTAGCAGCCCTAGTACGCAATAGTCCCGACATCCAAGGTATACCGGTCAGAGATAAGTTATTTTCTATCTCCCTCCTCGCTGACGACGTCTTACTCACCCTTACCAATCCTTTTATCTCTCTCCCTAAGCTTCATGAGGTGTAGGAGCGATATAGCGTGCTATCTGGCTATAAGCTTAATACTTCTAAGTCTGAAGCCTTACCAATCAACATCTCCCCGGACAGACTCAGCCTTCTTCAAAGCAGGTTTAACTACACCTGGCGTGCCCACTCCATTAAATATTTAGGGATCCAACTCATGCCCAGTTACTCACTCTTCTCTCTATAAAGCTAATTTCCCATTGCTACTAACAGGAATGAATGCCCTTTCTATTAAATGGAAACGCTCCCGATTTCCCTTATAGGTCATATAGCGGCTATGAAAATGTCCATACTCCCTAAGTTACTGTACTTGTTTGAGACCCTCCCGGCGGGGGTGCCTGCTGCAGTCCTGCGATCTATACAGTCTGCTTTTACCAATTTACCCGGCTACTGCACAGCCCAGTATCAGAGAACATGAGCGCGCTGCTATCAGCATGCACCATGTTCGCTCAGCAGCACAGGGAGAAGTAAGCAGTCTCTCCCTCCTCATGGCTCCTACAACATGACTATTGGGCACTGGTCACATGACACATCACTCACCATATTGGGGTCTGATCTTCAGGTTCTCCATCACTTGGAAGGTCTGGAGGCCGTTCTCCAGGACCCTGGACTCTTCCTATCACTTCCTATGATGGATTCTCCTTCCCGATGTCTGACTTGTTACAGAACACAATAAAGAGGAGAGAAATCTAGAAAAGTTTACCTCTCCGCTCAGCAGGGAGATGATCTCCAAGGTGAGGTCTAATATTCTTCTGCTGATCTCCTTCCTGTCCATCCTTGGTGGCAAATTCAGGAGAAGGGTCGTATTGCTGGTTTTCTTCATCCCTCCTCCAAAAAAAAGAAATAAAAGGTGAATCAGTGAGTCCCATGTCCCCGATAATGAGGGCGAGAAAAAATACAACTCATCCCCATAACTCAGACCCTCATAAAGCTGCACTGACGGGAGACTCTGAGCTCCGGGTGGATCTAAGATGTAACTTATGGAAACCGGAAGTATTTCTCTTACACATCTTTGGTTCCCCAGCTTTATATGGTGCAGAAAGGGGGCAGGACGGGCACAGCACATAATGACTTCAGTCAGTGCAGATACAGTCGTCCCCCCTATTTTCCCACATTCCTGATTACTATCAGACATCAGAAGTCATCAGTGATCCCTCAGTGACCTGCACCAAGAAGTAACACCAGTCAGATGCAATACTAGGATGTAACCACCAGAGGGCAGCCTGATACCGGAAAACCATCACATACAGCCAGAGGTTACTGGAGTCACTGGCCGATAACAGCCGCAATCTAACACTGGAGAAAGAAAAAATACTAAATATATTTAACCCCTTAATGACCGCTGATGCTGGATTTCTGGGGCGGTTATTAATGGGCTTTATTCTAGGCCGCTGTGTTTCTACAATGGACTAATACACTCAGCAGAGGTCTCCTGTGCAGGACAGAGCGGGGGCTGGGCTCTCACATGACAGCCAGGCTCCTGCTCTAACGGCCCGGGTCAGCAGAAACACCGATCCACGTCCTCCATTACATGTCACTGCACACACGTGTATACACTGCACATGACGGCTCTTACCTTGTGATATAAGAGGCTGGTGCTCCTCCATTACATGTCACTGCACACACGTGTATACACTGCACATGACGGCTCTTACCTTGTGATATAAGAGGCTGGTGCTCCTCCATTACATGTCACTGCACACACGTGTATACACTGCACATGACGGCTCTTACCTTGTGATATAAGAGGCTGGTGCTCCTCCATTACATGTCACTGCACACACGTGTATACACTGCACATGACGGCTCTTACCTTGTGATATAAGAGGCTGGTGCTCCTCCATTACATGTCACTGCACACACGTGTATACACTGCACATGACGGCCCTTACCTTGTGATATAAGAGGCTGGTGCTCCTCCATTACATGTCACTGCACACACGTGTATACACTGCACATGACGGCTCTTACCTTGTGATATAAGAGGCTGGTGCTCCTCCATTACATGTCACTGCACATACGTGTACACACTGCACATGACGGCTCTTACCTTGTGATATAAGAGGCTGGTGCTCCTCCATTACATGTCACTGCACACACGTGTATACACTGCACATGACGGCTCTTACCTTGTGATATAAGAGGCTGGTGCTCCTCCATTACATGTCACTGCACATACGTGTACACACTGCACATGACGGCTCTTACCTTGTGATATAAGAGGCTGGTGCTCCTCCATTACATGTCACTGCACACACGTGTATACACTGCACATGACGGCTCTTACCCTGTGATATAAGAGGCTGGTGCTCCTCCATTACATGTCACTGCACACACGTGTACACACTGCACATGACGGCTCTTACCTTGTGATATAAGAGGCTGGTGCTCCTCCATTACATGTCACTGCACACACCTGTATACACTGCACATGACGGCTCTTACCTTGTGATATCAGAGGCTGGTGCTCCTCCATTACATGTCACTGCACACACGTGTATACACTGCACATGACGGCTTTTACCTTGTGATATAAGAGGCTGGTGCTCCTCCATTACATGTCACTGCACACACGTGTATACACTGCACATGACGGCTCTTACCTTGTGATATAAGAGGCTGGTGCTCCTCCATTACATGTCACTGCACACACGTGTATACACTGCACATGACGGGTCTTACCCTGTGATATAAGAGGCTGGTGCTCCTCCATTACATGTCACTGCACACACGTGTATACACTGCACATGACGGCTCTTACCTTGTGATATAAGAGGCTGGTGCTCCTCCATTACGTGTCACTGCACACACGTGTATACACTGCACCATGACGGCTCTTACCTTGTGATATAAGAGGCTGGTGCTCCTCCATTACATGTCACTGCACACACGTGTACACACTGCACATGACGGCTCTTACCTTGTGATATAAGAGGCTGGTGCTCCTCATTACATGTCACTGCACACACGTGTATACACTGCACATGACGGGTCTTACCTTGTGATATAAGAGGCTGGTGCTCCTCCATTACATATCACTGCACACACGTGTACACACTGCACATGACGGGTCTTACCTTGTGATATAAGAGGCTGGTGCTCCTCCATTACATGTCACTGCACACGTGTATACACTGCACATGACGGCTCTTACCTTGTGATATAAGAGGCTGGTGCTCCTCCATTACATGTCACTGCACACACGTGTATACACTGCACATGACGGCTCTTACCTTGTGATATAAGAGGCTGGTGCTCCTCCATTACATGTCACTGCACACACGTGTATACACTGCACATGACGGCTCTTACCTTGTGATATAAGAGGCTGGTGCTCGTCCATTACATGTCACTGCACACACGTGTATACACTGCACATGACGGGTCTTACCTTGTGATATAAGAGGCTGGTGCTCCTCCATTACATGTCACTGCACACACGTGTATACACTGCACATGACGGCTCTTACCTTGTGATATAAGAGGCTGGTGGTCCTCCATTACATGTCACTGCACACACGTGTATACACTGCACATGACGGCTCTTACCTTGTGATATAAGAGGCTGGTGCTCCTCCATTACATGTCACTGCACACACGTGTATACACTGCACATGACGGCTCTTACCTTGTGATATAAGAGGCTGGTGCTCCTCCATTACATGTCACTGCACACACGTCTATACACTGCACATGACGGCTCTTACCTTGTGATATAAGAGGCTGGTGCTCCTCCATTACATGTCACTGCACACACGTGTATACACTGCACATGACGGCTCTTTACCTTGTGATATAAGAGGCTGGTGCTCCTCCATTACATGTCACTGCACACACGTGTATACACTGCACATGAAGGGTCTTACCTTGTGATATAAGAGGCTGGTGCTCCTCCATTACATGTCACTGCACACATGTGTATACACTGCACATGACGGCTCTTACCTTGTGATATAAGAGGCTGGTGCTCCTCCATTACATGTCACTGCACACACGTGTATACACTGCACATGACGGCTCTTACCTTGTGATATAAGAGGCTGGTGCTCCTCCATTGCATGTCACTGCACACACGTGTACACACTGCACATGACGGCTCTTACCTTGTGATATAAGAGGCTGGTGCTCCTCCATTACATGTCACTGCACACACGTGTATACACTGCACATGACGGCTATTACCTTGTGATATAAGAGGCTGGTGCTCCTCCATTACATGTCACTGCACACACGTGTATACACTGCACATGACGGCTCTTACCTTGTGATATAAGAGGCTGGTGCTCCTCCATTACATGTCACTGCACACACGTGTATACACTGCACATGACGGCTCTTACCTTGTGATATAAGAGGCTGGTGCTCCTCCATTACATGTCACTGCACACACGTGTATACACTGCACATGACGGCTCTTACCTTGTGATATAAGAGGCTGGTGCTCCTCCATTACATGTCACTGCACACGTGTACACACTGCACATGACGGCTCTTACCTTGTGATATAAGAGGCTGGTGCTCCTCCATTACATGTCACTGCACACACGTGTATACACTGCACATGACGGCTCTTACCTTGTGATATAAGAGGCTGGTGCTCCTCCATTACATGTCACTGCACACACGTGTATACACTGCACATGACGGCTCTAACCCTGTGATATATGAGGCTGGTGCTCCTCCATTACATGTCACTGCACACACGTGTATACACTGCACATGACGGCTCTTACCTTGTGATATAAGAGGCTGGTGCTCCTCCATTACATGTCACTGCACACACGTGAATACACTGCACATGACGGCTCTTACCTTGTGATATAAGAGGCTGGAGCTCCTCCATTACATGTCACTGCACACACGTGTATACACTGCACATGACGGGTCTTACCTTGTGATATAAGAGAATGGTGCTCCTCCATTACATGTCACTGCACACACGTGTACACACTGCACATGACGGCTCTTACCTTGTGATATAAGAGGCTGGTGCTCCTCCATTACATGTCACTGCACACACGTGTATACACTGCACATGACGGCTCTTACCTTGTGATATAAGAGGCTGGTGCTCCTCCATCATGGCCTCCTTGTACAGGTCCTTGTGTCCTTCTATATACTCCCACTCCTCCATGGAGAAATAGACAGTGACGTCCTGACACCTTATAGGAACCTGACAACACAATGACACCGTCATCAACCAGACCCCTCCAGTGCTGTTACTGGAGAATTTCCCAGCATTCCCAGCAGTGTCACCTCTCCAGTCAGCAGCCCCATCATCTTGTGGGTGAGCTCTAGGATCTTCTGCTCATGTATCAGGGGGTGAGGGGGAGGCTCTGTGATGGGGTGAGGGGTCCTGCTCCGCCCTCCTGACTCCTGGAGATGGATGATGGGAGTCACACAGTCCCCCGATGTCTTCTTCACTATTGTGTACTCCTGTGGATGGAGAGAGACACTTAGGGAATAAACCCTTCAGGGGCCATGTGCTCTCCTCCGTCCTCTCCTCCTGGTACAACGTGCCTACTTACCTTCTCATGGCTCCTACAACATGACTATTGGTCACTGGTCACATGACACATCACTCACCATACTGGGGTCTGATCTTCAGGTTCTCCATCACTTGGAAGGTCTGGAGGCCGTTCTCCAGGACCCTGGACTCTTCCTATCACTTCCTATGATGGATTCTCCTTCCCGATGTCTGACTTGTTACAGAATACAATAAAGAGGAGAGAAATCTAGAAAAGTTTACCTCTCCGCTCAGCAGGGAGATGATCTCCAAGGTGAGGTCTAATATTCTTCTGCTGATCTCCTTCCTGTCCATCCTTGGTGGTCATTCAGGAGAAGAGGAGAGAACTGGAGGAGCTGGAGGCTTCTAGGACTGCAGGCGCCTTTATGAGAAGAGGAGAGGAAATCATCCAGGGGACAAGACCAGATGTCACCTCCAGAACCGCACTTCCTGAGCCTGGAGGGGCCCCGCTTCTCAGACCCCGACCACATAGATTCCAGGGGCCCAACATGGAGATCTCTGGTGGCTCCACAGGAGATAAATGTCTGATAGATGCAGGTCCCACCTCTGGGCTGTGCTCAGCTGTGTCCACAACTCCTAGAGAAGAGACTGGAGAGAGCTGAGCTCAGGCCGGGCCCCGCTCCATTCATTCTCCTCCTGGAGGCAGGGGCCCCTCACCAGGACAGTCAGGGGCCAGTGAATGATGACAACCCCCCACTATCCCCACTACTCCTCCCCCCATCATACTAAGCTGAGGAGCGGAGAAGAATTCCTTGTGTGTAATGGAGGAGAATCTCCAGAGGTGACATGTCTGAGCTCTCCACCACACTGTCTCCTCACAGCTCATCTTACCTGCAGGCTGGAGGAATGGCTGATACCAGAGAGAACAAGAGCCCTGACTACCGACCAGGACCTGCCCAGTATCTGCTGCACTGCCAGAGCTGAAGGACCTGGGGTGACGTCACCGTCATGTGATCAGTAACGGTAATCTGTTTAGCCCCGCCCACTGCCCTGATCACATGACGGTGACGTCACCCCAGGTCCTTCAGCTCCACAGTGCAGCAGACACTGGGCAGGTCCTGGTCTGGGCTACAAGACATTTATTTTATACAGAATACTGTGGTGATTTTTCATTTCTTTTTATAAGATTACCTAAAGAAGTTTTCTTAAAAACTGAAAAAAATTAATACAGAAGGGCAGGAAAGGCAGTTAAGAAATCAATAAGAAAACCTCCTCGTACCCGCCCTCCGCTCCGCGCTGCGGCTCTGAAGCCTGAGAGCAGTGATTGGCTGCAGAGACACGTGAGCGATCAATGTGAGGTCATCGTTATTGATCCAAGGGTGGTCGTAACCGGCAGGGACCGGACAAAAAAAATCTGAGTAATTTATTCTTCTTTTTTTCAGAAAAACATAAGGCGCCGTCTGTCCGCTCAGTGTTTTCTGTTTTTGAAAACATCACAAAGGGAAGAAAACTGAAGAAATGGCCCCGACTTCATTTGTCAATGAGGACTGATAGAAATTGACATTTTTTCGTTAGTATCTGTTTATCCAGAAGGATTTATGCCCGCTGTTCTGATCTGCCGCTCACAGGCACCTGAGGGGTTAACTGACGGGGATCGCCGCGCTCTGTCATAGAGGGCGGGTGCCAGGTATGTGATAGAGCCAGCACCCGCAGCCGACATTTGTATTTAAGGGTTAATCATATTCATCGGTGGCCCTTTGGCCACAGGAGCCCCCCTCCCCTCCTCCTATTATATTCATTGGTGGCAGTGCAGCTTCCGATCGGTGGTCCAACAGTGAAATGCGGGGCTCGGATCGGTTACCATGGCAGCCAGGACGCTACTGAAGCCTTCCATGGTAAGCTCCCCTACTGCTGGGTGCACAAAGCTCTATAAGGCCTCATGCACACAGCCGTTGCCCAGCCAGGCCCGTATTGAGGCCTGCAAATAGCAGGTCCACAATATACGGGCATCGGCCGTGTGCTCACCGCATCACGCATGCAGACGCATTCACTTGAACTTGTTCTATTTTTTGGCGGTGTGGACGGATCACGGACCTATTCAATTTGAAATGGGTCTCGATCTGTCGCGGCATCGGGAACCACAAATTGCAGTCCCCAATGCACGGAACGGCCGTGTGCAAGAGGCCTTAGGGTGAATAGGACAAGGTATCAAAAGATCCCAGGTCCTAGCCCCTTAAGGGGGCTAATAGTTTTTTAAAAAAAACACCAAAATATTAACATTTTAAATCACCCCCTTTCCCAAATTTACATAAAAAATATATGAACAATAAAAAAAATAAACATATTAGGTACGAACTATAAAAAAAATATCTCCTATGCGGTGAACGCCGTAACAGAAAATAAAAAGAAACCAAAAACATGCGTTTCACCATTTTTTAGTCACCTGGTCCCCCCCACAAATAGGATCGAACCGTTCTTTTATGAGCCGTACGTTCCAAAAATGCGGAATGCACGCGGCTTTTTTGGTGTTTTATTTTTTCTCATGGTATCGAACGGTACCAAGTATTGCAATACTTTTTTATGAAGTCGAATCAAAATTTTGGTATCATGACAACGCTAATCTGGGACAGAGTAGAAAAATATTCACGTAGATTACTAGAGGCTGCTTCAGGGGGGGAGGGAGTGATTAATATTACAGCTGCTGCAGAACCTCACCCTAGCAGTTCTGACTACATTTGACAGAAAGACGGCGACTTCTTTTACGTTTCTCAGGCTTATGAGCAGCTCATTTACCGTACAGTTAGCGTTATGCTGCAGCGCTGACTGCTGAGCTGTTACTGTTTGCTTTGTATCCGATTGTGCTGAACACGCTGCATTGTAGAAGCATCTCACATCTGCTGCTCAGCAATGGAGATTGTTTCATCGTGTCTGAATATAAATTACACCGTACACAGAGTTCAGACCGGTACTAGAGATGAGCGAATCGAAGTGACGAAGTGGAATTCGATCCGAATTTAAAGAAAAATTCGATTTGCACCGAAGCTGAATTTACTCACACTTCATGGTAACGAATCAAATTTTTTCCTGAAATGGTTGTTGCACGTGTTAGGACATGGAGCAAAGATCAAGTGTAATCTTATTTGCCTTTTTTGGGGGGTATTATTTTGCTTTTAATTTAATTATTTTATTATACAGTGTGTCAGACAGACAGAACGGGGCAGTGGCCAAAATATTTATTTGTCGCAGGCAGCAGAAGAAGGGGGGGGAGGGGGGGTGGTGGCAGCAGGAGTCGCTGTGAGAGGCCTGAGCTCCTGGTGTCATCTAGCGGTCGTGTCTTGACCAGCAATCCAGCGGTGCTTGAATGTTGACTCTGTCTTCTACTTCGTCGCAAGTGACATCAGATACCCCCAGCCAAGAGGTCGGTGGGTTCTTCTGACAAAACGCATAGATGCCCTCACCTGTCCTCAACCTGCCCTTTGTCCTTTTCTGTTCCCACTGCTAGAGAAGTATTATATGCCGTAGGCTCCCCTCCACTTTTCAGCGAGGACAAGCTACTAGAGGACAGTCAGGCAGCTATTGCCCTGCCAAGATCTGGAGGAGAGATCCGCAGTTTCCTCTAGTAGGTGGGCAAGTAGTGATGAGGAGAGTGGCGTGGCAGCTGATGTTGCGAGCGGTCAGGCTCCTGGCCCCTGAGGACCATTGTGGAGGACATCAGTGACATGCAGACAATAGCTGTGATGATGAAGCCAATTGCACTTGGGAGCCGGGTGAAGAAGGGGCTTTTTCATCAACAGGAGAAGAAAGTGTTGGAGGGAATAAATTGCCATACTTGGCGGGTGTGGCAATTTTTTGTTAGACCACCAGAGGAGGTGAACATGGCCATTTGCCAAATTTGTGGGCAGAAGGTGAAGCGTGGGCATTGGTGCCAAAGTTTGGCACCACTGCTCGGGCATCAACACATGCAGCAAAACCATAAAGTGGGCCTGGGAGAACCGGTAGCTCCGATGTGGTGGTCCAGCCTGTCGCAGCAACCGCTGCATCACCCAGTTGGCTTGCACCCAATTTCATGCAGTCAAGGCTCCACTACCTCAGTCGAAGGGAGCTGTCTTTCCTTCCCATCATCTGCTGGTCTGCCTGATGCTCCTGCTCTTCTACTCCTCGTCAGTCATTCCGTCAGGAATCGATCACCGAAGCGATTGCCAAGAGAACAACCGTATGCGTGTAACTTCGATGTTAGCAGCCAGTGGCGCCAGGACTACGGGATGAACAACGTCATTCACTGATTCATGTCTAGGAACAGATGCTGCTAAATCTGGCTGCCCAGGGACAGAGACGTGGCGACTACAATCGGAGGCTGAACTAGAGGAGGAGGGACATTCGAGCACAAGCAAGCGTAGAGAAATGGGTGATTTTTATAGGTGATAGGAGAGGAGGAGCAGGAGCAGCTGGCGGAGCTACAGGGCGATGAGGCCAGATGACCCAGACCCACCATAGCAGTATGCAGTGGAGATGGAGACAGGGACTCTATCCAAGTCACCTGTGCAAATGGCCCGATGCATGCTCAGTTGCTTGCGTAGTGACAGCCGAATTGTCACCATTCGGCAGAGGGATCTGACTCTCCACCATGTTAGACCTTTGCTACAGTCCAAAATGGGGGGCCTTTTTTTACCGCTGAGAGGGAGGACAAACTGAACTACTATCGAAACTACTATTTAGTTAGTTGCCCGCTGCCTATGTGCACCAGCGCCCATCCTCTCGGAGGTCTGACCGGGGGGGGGGGGGGCCTCTACGCTCACGTTCCACTGCCATGGCTGCTGGGGGGGGGGGGGGCAGGAGCAGCACCAGCTCCATCTGAAGCAGCTTAAGTCTAGAGTCGCTGATGAACAGTTTTCTTCACCTGCCTACCTGAAGAAACTACTAGCAGCAGCAGCTAGACACAGAGCAGAACCTGAACCAGCAGATTGTGGCATACTTTGAGAGCACCCTACCACCCCATATCAAAAGAGCCCTGGACCTACTGGGCAGCAAAACTTGATTTGTGGCCGCAACTGTCCGAGTTTGCCATGGACAAGCTTTCCTGCCCATGTTGCATCAGAGTGGGTGTTTTAGTGCAGTGGGGACCATAGTTACCCCAAGGAGAACTCACCTGTCACCCCAAAATTGGAGAAAATGACCTTTGTGAGGATGAATCAGGTGAATCTCTCATGCTGCTGCTACATCAACACTATGTCTCTTGACCACTCTGTGGTCTCCTCAGGCTGCTGCCATCTCAACACAATGTCACTGGGCCACTCTGTGGTCTCTCCTCATGCCGCTGCCACATCACTATTCTGTGGTCTCCTCATGCTGCTGCCACCTCAACACTATGTCATTGGGCCACTCTGTGGACTTCTCATGCTGTTCCCATACTCCCCACTTCATGGCTGGGCCACTATTTTGCCCTTTTGGCCTGGTTGACATCATCATTATTTGACCCTTCTTCTGATCTGTCAGAAGGAAGGAAAAATGAGACGCACAACGCATCCTGTCTGTGTAGCAGCTGTAAGGCCTGTATGGTCCCATCAGAATTGGCTTATGATTTGGTAGCCAAAAGCAGGAGTGGGTAATATTCCATTCAGGTGTCATCTCTGTTTTAGATCCACTCCTGTTTTTTTTTTGGCTTCAGCAATACTGATGGATTACTGACCAAATGCTGGGGGTTATTGTTCTAACAGATGAGAGGAAGGGCAAAATAATCAGTGACATCAAC
This sequence comes from Bufo bufo, assembly GCF_905171765.1. Classification (NCBI taxonomy): domain Eukaryota; kingdom Metazoa; phylum Chordata; class Amphibia; order Anura; family Bufonidae; genus Bufo; species Bufo bufo. Next base: position 18,699,835 of record NC_053390.1, on the reverse strand, counting down.
ACAAACTTACTGCTGACACCCTCTCCACTCTGTCGGGGGGCTCTACTTGTATAAGTGTTTAAAAGAACAGGTTCTGTAGACATCTATGTGGAATCAGCTGATGACGGTGTAAAAGGAGTGCGATTCTTTTTGGCACTAACATCGACCTGTAAGGCTGAGTTCACACTTGAGTTATTTGATCAGTTTTGGCCCTGTAACTGCCCAAATAAGTGAAGTGTTCAGTTCTAAGAGCGACGCCTGTCATCTGCATGTCATACTGACTCACAGTATTATTTCACTACCACAGCAGACTCCCTATGCGCTTTACTGCAAGGCACAGTGTTCTACACCATTATACAGGCTCTCTGCAGACAGGAAATAGCCGTTTTATAACGAGATTCGCCACAAATAAATTCATATTGAATTAAATCTTTTCGGAAAATTCGGCAAACTGACCGAATAGAATTTTTGAGAAATTCGCTACATCTCTACATAGTACAAGTGTTGGCGGGGAGAAGAATCTCAATACTAGTGTACAACGCGTGTTTTACAATCCTGTGGGTAACGTTTTTTTATCTCTCTGAAAACACCTAAAATTGGAGATGTCCTGACACAGATTTCCATCTACTGACAGTTGTGGTGGTGGTGGTGGTGGTGGGGGATAATCTGATATTAGGTCGACTACTTGTGTTTTACACTAGAGAAAGCTTTTTTTCTGAATATTTAAATGCACAGAAGACAGCGCCGATACTGCATTATTCCCACAGAAAATTGTCAGCAGCAGTGTCTTCAGTTTGTTTGTGGAAAGGGAAGGACATTTTATTGCGCCGTTAAGTTCCATAAAAAAGACCGGCAAACTGTTCCATCCTTTGTGTGACTATCTGCATTGGGCCGAATATCTGGGATATGAATCCAAACAAAAGACTCATTTTCTGTTTTCTGAGCCATCACGGTGTGTCTGTATTTTGGGAATTGGGACATTGGCTTCTTATGACTTGCCACATCCTGCTTCATTGAGGCCAATTATATTTCTCTTCATTATGTCATTTACATTTATTGATACTAGGATATTTTTCTTCCTACAAACATGAAGCTTACGTAAGTCCTTCATTTAGTCTATTAGGACTCAGGCTCTCGCCGCTCCCGCCGCCCCCAAAGCTGTTCCCGTGATCTGATGATTATATTCTCCATTAAACATGAAGCAGTTGTCTCAAAATAAATAGTAAAAGCGTAGGGACAAAATTATTATGATCGAGATGTTTTGTGGATAAAAAAGAAGTGACTGCTTTATTTCCCGGCTCATGATGTATGTTGGTACATAATGGCCACCTCCTATAAGGAGAGATGTGAATTTCCTGGAGCCGGGTGACAGTGTCCTTTGTGTCCTTCAAGAAAGATGGCAGAGAGGAGACAGGTGGTGATAGGAATTCATTGCAGATGTTTTAGTAAAGCCTGTGTTACACAGGCCGCTACCAGAAGAGACTGCTGCTATCACATGTAGCGTTCTCCTCCTCAGTATATGGAGAAGCAATTATTATGCCAACGCTTGTCCCCATACTGTCTACTGCAGGGATCATCAACCTTCAGCACCCCAGCTGTCATGAAACTACTCCTTTGACTTCTGTGGGAGTTCAGAGAACAGCTAATCAAGTATGCATGATGGGAAATGTAGTTTCACGACACCTGGAGTACCGGAGGTTGTTGATCCCTGGTCTAGTGGTTTGCCGGCAGCAGATCGTAATTAAACAGCATGATCTGCCGCCGGCTCATTTATCGGACAATCGGCGGCAGTATTAAACTGCAATATGAATGCTCGTTAGCGATCCTCTGTCGAAAAATCGGCAGGTGTGATACAGCCTTAAAATTGTTATTCCATGACACAGGAACCGGACTTCGATTTCCTATGGACCTTGTGGACAGCGTAAAACGTAGCAGTTGTTGGATGTATATTATTCAGGCGTGTGAATTCATCCTTGGTCATAACTTCTTTATCCTTTGCTTCAGATAGTGTTTGTTTCAGTTCTGGAAGGCATTTATCCGTTGGATTATTGTCCAGCTCTTTGTATGTATTACAATCCTTAAGGCCTTTGTCACACGGGCATCCCGGATTTGCTCCGGATGCGTCCCGTATGCATTGCGGGAAACCCGCGCGAGTGCGCACGCAATTTCAGTCAGTTTTGACTGCGATTGCGTTGCGTTGTTCAGTTGTTTTTTTTTAAACTCGTTTTATTGAAGTATAAATATGCATTATCAAAGTACATGACATTACAGCATATCAATGGATTCAATAGAGAAGTATCATGACATCGATGTACAAATTGGCATAAATACAAGTACAGGAAGTACAGAAAATAAATGAAATAAAACAATATGAAACATTTGTGGTACATTATTCATGTTTAAAAGTACAGTTTCCCATGGACATGGCATGGCCTCTTGCAGAGAGCAGTAAGGATTCATAATCTTTTCCCCATCCTGTCATGACAAGAATGTTATCCCTAGTGGAAATTTACTGTAAAAGCACCTCACAGTTCCCTTCACTATCTGTATTAAGCATAGGAGTCTCAACGAGAACTTAGCGTATTTGCGGACTCGCACCATTCTCCTCAGACTTTCTCAAATTTCTGGGGGCATCCCCTATGAATGTAGACTACTTTCTCCAATGGGATAATCTGATTTACTACTTGTTTCCAGTGGTTAACATTAGTCATTCTATCAGCCATCCAACGAAGGGCTATAGCCTTCCTGGCCAAAAATAAAGTTTCCTCCAGAAATACCCTATGATGGTGGGACCATTGCTCTTCGTCCATGATTCCTAACAAACACATCTTAGGGCAAAGGGGGACCCTACCCGGCACTAGATCTGACAGTAGGGACGTCACATCTTTCCAAAATTTTTGAATAAGTCTGCAGTCCCACATCATGTGCCAGAAATTGGCGCCAGCTTGGTGACATCTTAGGCAATTGTCATTCTCAGATCTGCCCATTTTAAACAACCTACTAGGAGTAAGATAACTTCTATGCAGTATATGTAATTGTATCATCCTATTATTAACTGAGGGGGACACTCTTGTAGGGGCCGCCAACGCCTCACACCACTCTGTTCTAGAAAGAGACGGAATGCAATCCCTCCACTTATCCTCAACAGTCAATGGGGGTGTGTCTATCTTCGTGGTTATGAGGTGCGTGTAAATAGCTGATATAAGACCTCTAGGGCCTTGTGTGGAAAGCACTCCAATCAGGGGTTATTTAGAAATCCTTTTTGAGCCCCTGCCAAACTGTGCAGATAGGGCATGCCTAACCTGTAGATATCTGAAAAACATGTGTCTTGGGGTATCAAATTTTTCTTGAATCTGAGAGTAGGATCTCAAGGAGCCTCCCTCATATAAATCTCTCAGTGTAAGAATACCATGTTCCTTCCACATCGAGGCTCCTTCATGCCCAATTAGATGTTGAAACATAGGATTATCCCACAAGGGTATTAAGTCCGGGATGTCAGTGTAGTGTTTTAGCTTGGCTGCCTCCCAAACCTGATGGGCAAGCTTATGTATCGGGAGGGCTTTCCCATGGAACAGACTAATATCTTCCAGAACCGCCATAGGGAGTGTAGTTGGAGGAAGTTCTGCAGATAGAACTCCGTATTGGGTAAGGGGCTGTGAGGATACCCAGGTAACAAGGTAGCGCAGCTGTCCCGCTAGGAAATATAAAAACAGATCCGGTAGTGCCGCACCTCCCTGCAGTTTAGGCCTCTGTAAAGTGCGTATCGCCAGTTTCCTTCTGGCTTTACCCCAAATGAAAGCTGACATCATGAGTGGAGGCGTCAAAGAACTTTCTAGGAACGGTTGTGCTCGCATGTTCTAGAACATATAAGGGCTTAGGAAGGAGGACCATCTTAATGAGATTCAGACGCCCCATCATTGAAATGGGAAGGGATTGCCATGCCGCAAACTTCTTAGTAAATATGGAAATTAAAGGCTCCGTGTTCAAAGTGTACGCTAGAGGGGGGTCCCTAGTAATTATAATTACCTAGTCTTTAAACCTGTCTACCACCGGGAGGTTGTGTTATACCGTATGCCAACCCTCCGGCTTGAGAGGCATCAGTGCTGACTTGGACAGTTTAATGTGCAATCCAGAGAAACGGCCCAAATTTTTCAATCAACTCATCGCTCCTAGGTAGTGACTGTTCCGCCCTGTCCATAAAAAGGATCATATCGTCAGCGTAGAGTCCCACCCTATCCTCTCTATCCTCTAAGGAAATACCCCTGTATACCTCGTCCGTCTCAGTCTAATTGCTAGTGTTCTATTGCGACTGCAAAACAGGAGGGACAATAGAGGACATCCTTGCCTTGTCCCTCTAGCCAGGTCAAAATAATCTGAGTGTGCTCCATTCACCAGTACATTAGCTCTAGGCTGTCTATATAACATCTGTACCCAATTGATGAAAACCGGACCAAAGCCGAAGCAATCCAGTACTTCCAGTAAGTATGGCCACTCCACCGAATCGAAGGCCTTGGCCGTATCTAGAGAGGCCAACACCCATGGCTTATCTAGGGCTCTACCTAATTGCGTGATAACTTGCGCCCTTCTAATATTATTGGAGGTGGATCTCCCAGGTATGAAACCGGATTGATCGAGGTGTACAACAGAGGCGACCACCCTATTAGTCTATTGGCGATTATTTTTTATAAGGACTTTATAGTCCAGGTTCAGTAAGGATATAGGTCTGTATGAACCACATTCCAGTGGATCCTTATCTGTTTTCAAGATTACCACTATGGTGGCATCATAAAAGGAGTCCGGTAGTTTCTGCTGGGTTTTAGCCGCTTGTAGCATGAGTTTCATTCTGGGGGCTAAAATAGCGCTATATCTGTTGTACACCTCGATCGGAAGCGTTGTTCAGTTTTTATCGCGCGGGTGCAGTGCGTTTTGAACGCTCGTGATAAAAACTGAATGTGGTACCCAGACGCGAACACAGACTTCTTCACTGAAGTTCGGGTTTGTGTTAGGTGTTCTGTAGATTTTATTATTTTCCCTTATAACATGGTTATAATGGAAAATAATAGCATTCTTAATACAGAATGCTTACTAAAATGTTGCTTGAGGGGTTAAAAAAATAAATAAAATTACCTCATCCACTTGATCGAGCAGCCGCCATCTTCTTTCAGGACCTGCAAAAGGACCTTTGATGGCGTAATTGCGCTTACCACATGAGCGTGGTAACGTCAGCGCAGGTCCTGCTAAATGAGGATAGAAGGATAGAAGTATCTTCATTCAGCAGGACCTGCGCTGACATCACCATGCTCACCACGTGGTGAGCGCAATTACGTCATCAAAGGTCCTTTTGCAGGTCCTGAAAGAAGAAAAAAGAAGACGATGCCGGCTGCCGCGAACAAGTGGATGAGGTAGTTAATTTATTTTCTTTTTTAACCCATCAATCAACATTTTTTGTAAGCATTCTGTATTAAGAATGCTATTATTTTCCCTTATAACCATGTTATAAACGAAAATAATATAGTGAATTTACTTTAATGGGGTCCGAGGTTGCTCATCCCTATCATCTCCAAGCAACATGCGTGAAAATCGCACCGCATCCGCACTTGCTTGCGGATGCTTGCAATTTTCACGCATCCTCATTCTATGGGGCCTGCGTTGCGTGAAAAATGCAGAATATAGAGCATGCTGCAATTTTCACTCAACGCACAAGTGATGCGTAAAAAAAACACCGCTCATCTGCACAGCCCCACTAAAGTGAATGGGTCCGGATTCAGTGCGGGTGCAATGCGTTCACCTCACGCATTGCACCCGCGCGGAAAACTCCCCCGTGGGAAAGGGGCCTAAGTAATGGCATTACCATATTCCCTTGATCTCCACATTCCCACCTTTATCAGGTGGCTTTATTTCTACCTCATTTTCATAAGTTCTTTCAGGGCTATTTTTTCATCATTGGTGAGATTTTTTACGAGTTTTCACTTTTGAGTTCTTAATTTTTTTTAAGTTCTTTGGTGACTCGCTCAACAAACGTTCCTATATTACTGGACTGTGGACAAGGTGGAGTAATGTGACATTTGGGTCTCATTGTAAGTGGTGGTGGTACTGGTTGGTCTATTGGTGTCTCATCTTCATCTCCTAGCTCTTCCCATATGCACAATGCATGATGTTCCCTCTTCTGTACAAGCTTTGGATTTCTCCAGATTTTTATGTCATTTATGTAATGTCAATTTACAGGCAAATAAATTTATATCTTTGACCTTAGTTAAACAATGACCATTAGGTCTGGGTGTAGTAGACGGCCCTTGCTTATTAGCTGTATCTGCCCATCTCTCAGCTTCATCGATGATACATGGTTCCTGTTCTGTTTGGATCTCTGCTCCACTTGTCGTTGGGGGAGTTACCGTTGTTGTTGATTGTGAATTTGGGCCATTGATCGATGGCAATAGAGATCCCAAGGAAGGTGCATTAGATCCAGATGTAAAGCCACTTGATTGGGCTAATAGATTGTGTGGTTCTGGAGTTGAGACCATTGTGACGGGATATCTCTCTCTCCATGTCTTATTAGCCGTTGTCTCTTTGTATTTGATGTTTTTGTGCCTTTTTTTGACTGTGTGGTGGAGGATTTTTATTTTTACATTTCACTCATTGGGAATGTTTTTGCTGTGCTGTCCTTCTTCTGCCATGTACAATGGCTTCCTATCTGTCTCTGAATTATTCCTTCTGTCGTTATTATCAGTGGCGTACATAGAGAAGTAAGGGTCCCATTGCAAGAATCAAACCAGGTCCCCACACAGGACAGAAAGGGTTTCTGCCTAAACCCCTTTCAAACGACCCTTGGGCCATTTTTCCACTGCCTCGTTTGCTAAAAGTTGTTCCTTTAGAGAGTAGAGTCCGGACCAAGTTTTCACCCCCAGTAGAATAGGGGATGATCCTTCTAGCCCTGGGCCCCATAGCGGTCGCATGGTCTGCCACTATGGTAGTTATGCTCCTTTTTCTAACTTTATTGAATCTGTTCTGTTTTTTATTTTTTTATTTCACTTTTCATTATTTTTTTTTTGTAAGTGTAATTCCAAAGCAGTAAAGTCTGATTGTGACCTGAATTGCTGTATTTGTGTAATTCCTTCCTTAAAAAGGTACTTTTTTTCATATTCCAACAGGTAATTCAACCTGCAGAGCAAGTTTTCTGTTAATAATTGATACCACCCTTTTATGACCTCTGCATCTTCCTGGTCTGAGGGATGTTATCAATTATTAACAGAAAACTTTCTCCGTAGGTTAAATTACCTCTTGTACAGAAGAGGGAAGAACAAGCATTGTGCATATGGGAAGAACTAGGAAATTAAGATGAGACACCAATAGACTAACCACCACCACCCACAATGAGACCCAAATCTCACTTTACTCCCCCTTGTCCACAATCCAGCTACAATCTCAGCAATGATTTGAAGAAATAGCCCTGAAAGAATTTATTGAAAATGGATAGATAGAAATAAAGATGGGAATGAGGTGATCATGGACAGAAACACGTGTTGATATGATAAAGCAATTACTGAAGGATTCTAAATTCTAATACATATAAACAGCTTGACAATAATCTAACGGATAAATCCCTTTAAGAATCAAAAAAACTACTATCTAAAACAAGGGATAAACAACTTATGAGGGTGCAGCCTTTGCTACATGGAGTAGAGACGTGCTATAGCTGAGCTCTCCTGCTATCCTGTACTCATCCTGACCATCCCCTGCACGATTTGTTCTTTTTTGTGCTGCAATGTTGGGGAAACACTTACCAAACTCTCTGGTCTGTGTCTAGAACTTCTTCTGGGGTTGAGGTGGATGGGATCCCCTCCACATGCTTGAGGCGTCTTGGATTCTGCATTCAGTCTGCTCTTGATCTGCGACCTTCACATCAGGCTTATCTGTAGCTCTGCGCAGCTGTGCTCTGAGCTCTGGTTTTCCCTTAAAGACGTGGAGCTCATGGACTCTGACTCCTGTGCTGAGCGGGAGTCTGTGAGCAGCTGCAGTGCCAAAATGCTGGAGTGCAGCGCACAGGTGGCCATCACAATACTATCGTTACCATCAATACCATCACAATACTTTCCCCTCCAACTTCAGAACCACAAAATCTATTAGCTCAGTCAAGTGACTTTACAATGGGAAGGCCTTGGCATTATTAGCTCAAACTGAATCAACTCAAATGGTAGTTTTGGGTATGGTGACTGATAGTGGATCCCGAGTTAGTGACCCCAGTGCTATGTGTGCGCTGTTTGCACTGTACTATGCTAACTTGTATGCCTTGTGGGGTTTCGCTCTGGTAGATAGGGTAAGCGGACGCAGTACAGAGGCAAAATACAAGTTCTTAACTCAAAACGTCAGTGTTTATTCACACTTGATTCAGTTGCACAAAACAGCATGTAACTTTGCAGTCTTGGTGTTAATTCACACACAATGGAAAGTTCATATAACACAAGTCACCTTGCTGGCAGTTCTGCCTCCAGTAGTCCACAGCAGGCATTAGGGGGCCTGTTTCCCCAGCATGCAGCTCTCAGCCCTCCAGCACGCCACAAAGTCTCAGATCCCAAAAACAGAGACCTCTCTGCTTAGCCCAGCTGCCTATTTAAGGACAGCCAGGTGCTGCCAAAATCCAGACCGGCACTTAAACTCCGGTCCGGTATTTGACCTCACCTGGCTGGAAACCAGCCGCACATGCTGGGAGGAAAATAACCCTTCACTGTGTCACATACCCCCCCTTTGTTCAACCCTGAGGGGGTGGACACACGCCAGACAATGCACCCGGGACAGGGCATCCGTGTTTCCCTGCAACCGGCCTGCTCTGTTTTCTACCGAGAACTTAAAGTTGGCAGAGACAAAAACCATCTGGTGACCCGGGCATTCCTGTCTTTGGCCTGGCTCATCCACTTAAGAGGGGAGTGGTCGGTCACGAGGCGTAACTTTCTCCCTAACAAATAGTAGCAGAGAGACTCGAGTGCCCACTTGATAGCCAGGCACTCTCTCTCTCCACTATACTGTACCTGGTTTTGGCTGGGGTGAGCTTGCGGCTTAGGAAGACAACAGGATGCTCCTTCCCGTTGACTTCTTAAGACAGTACAGCACCGAGGCCTACTTCGGAAGCATCTGTTTGTACCACGAACTCCCTCTTGAAGTTGGGCATCACCAAAACCGGTGACCCACACAGGGCCGACTTCAAAGCGGAGAAAGCCTCTTCTGCCCGATCATCCCAGCGAACCATCACTGCTTTTCGTCCCTTCAAGACCCCTGTCAAAGGCACGGCTAGAGTAGCAAAGTGGGGAACAAACCTCATGTAATAGCCCACCATTCCCAGGAATGACTTTATTTGCCTAGTGGTGACAGGTGGGGCCAATTCCATACCGCCTCTATTTTGTTCACTTGGGGTTTGATGACTCCGCGCCAATGACATACCCCAGGTACTTAGTCTCTTCTAACCCTATTGCACATTTTTTTGGGTTAGCGGTTAGGCCAGCTTTCCGAAGGGAGTCCACTACAGCCTGCACTTTGGGTAGGTGACTTTCCCAGTCGGTGCTGTGGATGACAATATCGTCCAGGTTAGCCAGTGTACCGACAATGTGGAAGAAGCACAATGTCTATTAGTCACTGAAAAGTGGCGGGGGTGCCATGAAGACCAAAGGGTAAGACCTTATATTGATACAGCCCCTCAGGCGTGATTAAGGCAGTTTTCTCTTTGGCAGCCTCCGTTAAGGGCACCTGCCAGTACCCTTTCATGAGTCTAAAACAGAAAAATACCGGGCTTGTCCTAACCTCTTAATGAGCTCATCCACCTGGGGCATGGGATACGCATCGAATTTGGAAACCTCATTAAGTTTTCGAAATTTGTTACAAAACCGCAACGTCCCGTCCGGCTTGGGTATCAATACTATAGGACTGGCCCACTCACTTTTTGCTACTCAATGACATCTAGCTGCAACATTAGCTACACCTCCTCCGATATGGCTTGTCGCCGAGCCTCGGTATGGTTTTAATCTGACTTTTGCCTGAGGCTCAGTGACAATGTCATGCTAGATTATAGAAGTGCGTCCAGGGAGGTCCGAGAACACATCTGTGTTCCGACTAATGAACTCCCTGGCCTCCTGAGTCTGTTTAGAGGAGAGGCTGTCAGTAATTTTTACTGTGGCAGCCGCCTCTCTTGCATCAGACAGAGGAGCCGGTACCTTTTCTCCTAAAAAACCCGGCCGTGGGCTGTCTTCTGTACAGGTTTCCCTGTATTTCCATGGTTTGAGTAAATTCACATGGTAAACCTGCTTCGGCTTTCACCGCCCTGGCAGGTGTACCTTGTAGTTTACATCTCCAATTTTCTCGAGTACCTCGTAGAGCCCCTGCCACCTAGCCAGGAACTTGCTGTCCACGGTCAGCACCAGAACCAAAACCCGATCACCCGGGTTAAAGATCTAGACCGGAGCCTGCCGATTATAGATCCGACTCTGGGCTCGCTCAGCTGCCTCAATAGCAAGAGGCAACACTGTCTCTATCTGATCTTGCATCTGGGTAACGTAGTCAATGACACTTTTATGTGGAGTGGCTTGTTGTTCCCACGCCTCTTTGGCCATGTCTGCCATATAGCAGTTCGAAGGGCGAGAACCCAGTAGAGGCCTGGGGTACTTCTCGCACAGCGAACATGAGATAGGGCAGAAGGAGGTCCCAGTCCTTTCCATCTTTAGACACCACCTTTTTCAACATTTTTTTTATGTTTGGTTAACCCGTTCTACCAGACCGTCTGTTTGAGGATGGTAAACGGACGTCCGTAGTTGTTTTATGTGCAGCAACTTACAGAGTTCCCTTATCACCTTGGACATAAAAGGAGTCCCATGGTCGGTCAGAACCTCATTAGGTAGTCCTACTTGGGAAAACATCCCTATTAACTCCTTAGCTATGAGTTTGACCGAGGTATGTCGCAGTGGCACCGCCTCCGAGTGGCGTAGTCTAGAATGACTAAGAGGTGTTAATGCCCTCTGGCGGACTTCGGTACTGGGCCTATGAGGTCCATAGCTATTCGATCAAACGGTACTTCGATAATTGGGAGAGGTACTAGGGGACTACGGAAATGTGGCTGGGGGATAGTTATCTGGCAGGTCGGGCAAGACTTACAAAACTCTTCCACTTCTTTGAATATGCTGGGCCAGTAAAACTGTTGTAGAATACGATCCTGAGTTTTCTGCAGCCCCAGGTGACCCCCAAGAACGTGTTGGTGGGCTAGAACTAACACAAGCTTGCAATAAGCCTTGGGGACCACCAACTGTTCAATAGGCTCACCCCGTAGTTGGTTTACCTGATACAACATATCTTGATGAACCACAAAACGGGGAAACACTGACTCTGCCCCAGGTTGTTGTGGTTCACCATCTACTATTAACACATTTTCCCAGGCGCGGGATAGGGTTGGAGACATTGAGGTCTGCCAATTCAGGACCCGGCGGCAAGTCCTCCACGTCTCCCACCATCACACTTAGCGGTGTTGTCTCCTCCTCTTCCACCAAAGTGGTGGTCACCCCTACCGCTGGCCCTTCGGTCTCAGGTTCCCAGGGTTCTGGTCTCCCCCCTGAGCCGGGCCACTCTGCTAGGGTTACTCCTGTCTCATGGGTATCGGTCACTCTCATAGCAGGCCACAGTGCCGGGAAGCCCGGGAAGTCTCTCCCTTTTATAAGATTGTAGTGTAAATTTGGGGCAACTGCCACTTCGTGAGTCCATCTGCCAGCCCCTGTGGTTAGAGACACCAGGGCAGTGGGATAGTCTTTTAAGTCTCCATGGATGCAGATGACATGACTTTCCGGCCAGTATACTCCGCTGACTATACCAGGGGAGCCCTTACTAGGGACACCAGACTCCCTGAGTCCAGCACAGCCTCCGCTGGAGTGTCTCCTACCTCCACCTGGCACAGGTGGTTTAGAGTTTTTGGGGTACCTGCTGCACACAGCTTCCTGGCATATAACGACTGACGATAGCCATAGTTAGTATCCATAGGTTCCACCTGATGGGGACAGTCAGCTCTTACATGGCCTGGCTCCTGACACCGCCAGCAGACTATCGGAGCCAGAACAGTAGAGGGTACACCCCGGGTGGGTTTGGTTGGTACAAGTCGCCGGGTCTGGGATGGAGATTTACGAGATTTGACTGCCCCCCTCCCAAAAGAACCCCTTGTAACAGTCTTAGTAGCCTCGTAGCGCTCCACCAGGTCCACCATTTCTAGTATGTTGCCAGGAGACACCTGGCCGATCAAGTGCTGGAGAGGGGGTAGCAGAGCCCTCCAGAACATATCAGCCAGGAATGGAGCAGACGACTTCAGCCCATTGGTCACGGGGTAGCTTTTCCCTTATGGCCACTTTCTTGTACATTGCCAGGTAGGTTTTGATGTCGTCTGCGGGGGTCAACTTAGGAATCGCGGCACGGACTGCTTTCCGGGCTTCGTGGACGCTCGGGGTTGCTCGTGCTGTCTGCAAAGCCATCACGTGTTGTAGCAGCAACTGGTTAGTCTCCTGCTGCTGCTTATTAACCTCACATTGCTGCAGGCTTGTCTCTCGCTGCTGCAGATTAGCCTCCATGAGGACCTTCACAACAGCCTCCATTTTGTCGTGGGGCACTGGTTGTAATACAGCTAGTAATTTTGCAGTCTTGGTGTTAATTCACACACAATGGAAAGTTCATATAACACAAGTCACCTTGCTGGCAGTTCTGCCTCCAGTAGTCCACAGCAGGCTTTAGGAGGCCTGTTTCCCCAGCATGCGGCTCTCAGCCCTCCAGCACGGCACAAAGCCTCAGATCCCCAAAACAGAGACCTCTCTGCTGAGCCCAGCTGCCTATTTAAGGACAGCCAGGTGCTGCCAAAACCCAGACTGGCACTTAAACTCTGGTCCGGTATTTGACCTCACCTGGCTGGAAACCAGCCCAGCCGCACATGCTGGGAGAAAAATACCTGCCTTGACAGACACAACCCTTCACTGTGTCACAGTGTATAGGGTGAGCTGCATGGGTGATGACTTGGGTCATTTCTTAGGAGCCATATCTCTCTCTTTATGTGGGGGAAACAGGGCAAACACTCAGAGCGAGGATAAGGTCTCACCGTCATACTATAAAGGAGAAAAAGACTACTTTCCCTGTTGCCAAACATTTTTGTGATCCTGGCCATAACATTACAGACCTCCAAGTATTAATATTAAAGGGTCATTTCAAATTCCAAAGGGATAGATGAGTTTGGCAATACAAATTTATGACTGTCTTTGACACACTCAACATAGGACTGAATTTGTCTCAAGGTTTTATGGCCTGCTACATCTCAGGAGAAAGAGGGGTCCTCTCCTCTCTAAACTCAGAGACTAACAAACTTTCACACAGCTTATCTGTAAACTAGTTAAGGACTCTTTCTTCAGGAACATTCCTCTGTTGGTGTTTTGCGATTTATTACTCCACCTCTCTGTTCTTTCCTGTGTATATCTGTGTTTCTTTCAAGATTTTTTCATTCCCGGCCTGAAAAGGGACCTGAGTGTCTCAAAAGCTTGCCTTATAATACCATGTATTTTAGTTAGCCATTAAAATGTATCAAATTACAATATTTTATATGGTTTCTCTCTTGGAGAGCATCAAGACTTCTCACTACTGGCTAACATGGTACCAAACCTTTTTCTTTTCTCCCATCTCTGTCGTGAGATAATAGTTATGCCCTGGCTTCGCAGATTACTTGTGAGGAAATTAAATTGGTGATAATGCATATGGTTCCTGGGAAGTCCCCTGGCCCAGGTGGCTTCCCATTGGAGTGGTACAAGTTAGACATTGATTCTCAATATGCCTGTCCCATCAAGTTGTTGCTTTGGAATGCAACAGTTTAACCCCTTATTTTATGGAGACCACTATAGTGATAATACATAAGCCAGGAAAAATCCCTGATCAGTGTAACCTGTATAGACCACTCTCCCTTATAAATATTGAATTGAAAATCCTAGCAAAGGTCCTTCCCAGAAGACTTGAAGCAGTAATAGTTTCATTGATTGACCCCAATCAATCAGGTTTTAAGCCTGGTAAAACCACAAACATTAATCTCAGTTGGTTATTCACAAATCTACCAGTGCATCATGACAACGCAGTTACTCGTGTAATTGCCTCCTTAGAAGATGAAAAGGCCTTTGCTTCGGTAGAGTGGGCCTTCATGTTGGAGACATTGACCCTTATGTACTTTCTTTCCAATTTTTTGCATTGGTAGTGACTTGGTTGTGGCTTGGCAGAGAGTGCGGGTTAACGGTTACTTGTCAGAACCCTTCGCCTTTCATAGAGATACCAGGCAGGGTTGCCCCTGCTTTTTGCTCTTATTATGGAGACCCTGTATAAGCTAATAAATACTAACTCATTCACTGAAGGATGAACCTTGGTGGGTATACAAGAGAAATTATACTTGTATGCCGACGACAGGTTAGTGTATTTAGCAGACTCTGGCCCTTCCCTGGAAGCACTACTTGCAATGGTGAATAGCTATGGCCGATATTTGGGTCTACAAGTCAACTGAACTAAATGCAGTCTTTGTCTAATAGATGTTGTAGCGATCATCTCTCCCCTCTCTCGAATCGTAGGTGTTGACCAGTTTCTTTATTTGGGAATCAAAGTACATCAGGACCCGATTAAGTTCTTTCAGTTAAATGTTATTCCCACCATGAAGTTAATTTTCATTCTTGGAAAATCTTCTTTTGTCACGAGTTGGTGGTTGCCTAAATTCCTGAGTGGTCCCTAATAAACTTCCTAAAAGTCACTTTGATGCTACTGACAAACTTCTGTCCCCTTTTCTGTGGAGACATCAGAGACCTAAATTCCCTTAAGGCATTTTACACCCAGAGAGGTTTGGCACTTCCTAATGTAACGTAGCCTTTCAGTTGGTCTATGCTTCACGGTGGATTAAGGTGAACGCTAATAATCCAGTGGTGGTGCACGAGGCAGCTTTGGTTGTTTCCTATGAGGTGTTGGCCAACTTGGTTTACTATGGTTGGGCATCTAAGGCTCCGTACTACACTGCTAGTAATGGAGTTTGTGGTGGCAATATGGAATGCCTTTGTGGATCTTCATATGGTTGTTGAGGAAGGACAGTCACGGTCTCCCTACATTCCTTTGTGGTGTAATAGGCAGTTACAAGAACTGTTCCATTTATCTGATTTTGAGTTTTGGCCCCAAAAGGGTGTCTGATATCTTACCCAATAGTATCAAGATGGTGTATTTTGTACTTTTATTAGTCTCAGTCAAGAGTTTAATTTGCCATGAACAAGTTCACATTGCTAATTCCAAACTAGCATGCCTGTTGATAAAGGTCCTGTTGAGTTGGAGTGTGGACCTATTGAATCTACTGCCAGGAGAGTCCAGTTATGCAAACCAATCTCAACTTTTATTTTAACGAGAGACGCTCGTTTGATAGATGATGTGAAGATGTTCCATCAACATCTCGATAATAATAATTTTGTCCCTACACTTTTACTATTTCTTTTGACACAACTGCTTCATGTTTAATGGAGAATATAATCTCCAGATCACGGGAACAGCTACGGGGGCGACTGGAGCACCGAATTATGCAAATTAGTTTTAATGGTGGTGGGAAATATCTTTGTATTCACGGGTAATTAAGTTCATTCTCAAGTCACATTTCCTTTTCGATGATGTGCTAATATTTTAGGATGGCACAAAAGCACTTTTGATGAGTTTGTCAAACTCCTACATCAAATAACATAGGAAGGACCTTTACTTTGGAAATACATGACAGAACAATTTTTGGGATTTGAGGATCACTCTGGGGCCTGTATGTCTCCATACAGAATCTTTTTCTGAAACCAACATCTACCAATATCCTGTAACACTGGGACAACTTTCATCCACCAGCATTGAGAAAAAGGGAATCCCTATTGGAGAATGTTTAAAGGGCATCTGTCAGCAGATTTTTACCTATGACACTGGCTGACCTTTTGTATGTGCATGTGGCAGCTGAGGGCATCTGTGTTGGTCCCATTTTCATATGTGTCCGCATAGCTGAGAAAAATTATGTTTTTATATTCAAATGAGCCTCTAGGAGCAACGGGGGTGTATCCTTTACACCTAGAGACTTTGGTCTCTCTGCAACTGCTGTGCCCTCTCCACTTTGATTGACAGGGCCAATTGTGATGACATTTTCCCTGCCTGGGTCTGTCAATGAAAGTAGAGCCTCTAGTTGTAATGGCAACGACCCCGTTGCTCCTAGGGACTCATTTGCATTCATTAAAACATAATTTTTCGCAGCAATGCGGGCACATATGAACATGGGACCAACACAGATGCCTCCAGCTGCCAAGTGCACATGTAACAGGTCAGCCGGTGTCATAGGTACAAATCTGCTGACAGACGTCCTTTAAAAGCAAGACACAACTGTTCAGAAGAGATGTCATTCTAACAAGAATGCCAATTACTTATATAGTCGATTTAAAACAAGAGGTTACCCTAAAAAACTCTACACAGGGCGTATGCCAGGACCCGGGCTACTGATCGGAATGAATTACTGGGAAACAGAATGAAAGAAATGATAAACTCATTGGATGTATCGGCACATCCGAGCAGAGAACAGTATCTTATGCAAACATCGGCACATTATAAGAGCTGATAATGATCTAAAATGAAGAAAAACAAAGAATTTATAAATCCAGTTGATAATAAAAAATATAAGATAAGATAATCCTTTAATAGTCCCACAATGGGGAAATTCAGTGTTACAGCAATGGATATAGATATCAGAGAATTCAGTCTGGATGGAATGATATCCACAGGAACCTATAAGTGATGAGTGCAGTCTATCTCTGCTTGGGTCGGTGTTGGTTGCACAGCCTAACAGCAGTGGGGAGGAATGACCTCCAATAGTTCTCCTTCTCACACTTGGGATGAAGCAGTCGTTCACTGACCATACTGTCCAATGCTATCACAGTCGCATGCATGGGATGGGAGTTATTCTCCAGCATGGAGATGAACTTAGATAGTATCTAGGGATGAGCAAATCGACTTCGGATGAAACATCCGAAGTCGATTCGCATAAAACTTTGTTCCAATACTGTATGGAGCAGGAGCTCCGTACAGTATTAGAATGTATTGGCACCGATGAGCCGAAGTTATTGCTTCGCGAAGTCTCACGAGACTTTGCGCAATAACTTAATAAATTAATTTGTACTGTAAAAAAACATTTCCCGAACTCGGGGTCAGTTCCAAGTGGTACCTTGGAACCGAACCCGAGTTCGGGAAATGTATTTTTACAGTACAAATTAATTTATGAAGTTATTACTTCGCAAAGCAATAACTTCAGCTCATCGGAGCCAATACATTCTAATACTGTACGGAGCTCCTGCTCCGTACAGTATTGAAACAAAGTTTTATGCAAATCGACTTCGGATGAAACATCCGAAGTCGATTCGCATAAAACTTTGTTTCAATACTGTATGGAGCAGGAGCTCCGTACAGTATTAGAATGTATTGGCACCGATGAGCCGAAGTTATTGCTTCGCGAAGTCTCGCGAGACTTTGCGCAATAACTTAATAAATTAATTTGTACTGTAAAAAAACATTTCCCGAACTCGGGTTCAGTTCCAAGTGGTACCTTGGAACCGAACCCGAGTTCGGGAAATGTATTTTTACAGTACAAATTAATTTATGAAGTTATTACTTCGCAAAGCAATAACTTCAGCTCATCGAGCCAATACATTCTAATACTGTACGGAGCTCCTGCTCCGTACAGTATTGAAACAAAGTTTTATGCAAATCGACTTCGGATGTTTCATCCGAAGTCAATTCGCTAATCCCTAATAGTATGCTTTTCTCACCTATCATCTGCACTGGTTCTAGGGAGCTCTCCAGGATGAAGCTAATCAGTTTAAGTCTCTTCCTCTCTCATGTTATCCAGCCAGTCCAGCTTATTATTGAGGAGTACACCCAGGTACTTATAAGTGTTGGATGTCCACTGGTTTAGGAGGATGTCTTGTGGAAATCCACAACCATTTCATTAGTCTTCCCAACATTGATCCTAAGGTGGTGCAGCTGGCACCAATCCACAAATTCCCGGGTCAGTTCTCTGTACACCATGTCATCCTCATCTCTGAGTCATCAGAGAACTTCTGTAAGTAGCAGCTAGATGAGTTGCACCTAAAGTCGGCAGTGTACAGTATGAAGAGGAACGGAGCAAGAACCTTACTCTGAGGTTCCTCTGTACTATAGATCACTATGTCTGACACACAGTCTTGGGCTCCCACATGCTGCGGTTGGTTTGTTAGGTAGTCTAGGATCCAATTTGAGAGGTGGTGATCCACTCCCACAAGATCCAGCTTGTCTCTTATTAGCCTTGGCTCTATGGTGTTAAAAGCACTGGAGAAATCAAAGAACACTATTCTCACAGTGTTCCCTGGTTTCTCCAGGTGAGAAAGAGCTCACTGTAGAAGGTGGATGATGGCATCGTCCACCCCAATGTCAGGCCAATAAACAAACTGGAGGGGGTCCATGGATGAGCTCACTAGAGGGCAGAGATGTGTGAGAACAAACCTCTCCAAGACCTTCATGCAGGGCCGGACTGACCTGCCGGGATACCGGGAAATTTCCCGTTAGGCCGGCAGGTCTGAGTGCCGCAAGGCCGCGGCTCTAGTGACAAGTGGGGACGGCCGGCGGCAGGGCACAGGGAGATGAGCGCTTCCATTGTGGAAGCGCTCATCTCCATAGTCATCTGTATCGCCGTCCTCAGGAAGAGGCCGGAAGAGGCCTGCATCGCATCGCTGGAAGTAAGTATAAGTGTTTTTATTTTATTTTTATATATAGGTACAATACTGGATCATGATGGGGGGGCTACTGGAACATGATAAGGGGGGCTACTGGCACATAAGGACGACTACTGGCACATAAGGGGGGCTGCTGGCACATAAGGGGGGCTACTGGCACATAAGGGGGGCTACTGGCACATAAGGGGGGCTACTGGCACATAAGGGGTGGCTACTGGCACATAAGGGGTGGCTACTGGCACATGATAAGGGGCGGCTACTGGCACATAAGGTTGACTACTGGCACATAAGGGCGACTACTGGCACATAAGGGCGACTACTGGCACATGATGGGGGGCTACTGGCACATGATGGGGGGCTACTGGCACATGATGGGGGGGATACTGACCCATGATAAGGGGGGGCTACTACTGGCACATAAGGGGGGCTACTGGCACATGATAAGGGGCGGCTACTACTGGCACATAAGGGGGGCTACTGGCACATGATAAGGGGCGGCTACTACTGGCACATAAGGGGGGCTACTGGCACATGATAAGGGGCGGCTACTGGCACATAAGGGGGGCTACTGGCACATAAGGGGGGCTACTGGCACATAAGGGGGGCTACTGGCACATAATAAGGGGGGGCTACTGGCACATAATAAGGGGGGCATCTATGGGGCTCATCTATGGGGGCACATCTTACTGGCACATGATTGGGAGTATCTATTGGGGCACTTATTACTGGCAGATTATTGGGTGGCACTATAGGGGCATCTACTGAGGCTAAAAAGAAGGGGTATTTTATATGGGGGGCTCTGTATAGGGGCATTTTATATTGGGACACATTATGGTGGGTACTATGGAAAAGGGGGGGAGGAGCACTATGGGGGTCATCTACGGGGGCACTGAGAGGGGGTATTTTATATTGGCACATTATGGGAACATTAGCTCAACTGGGGGCATTACAAAGGGGTATGTTTTGCACATTATAAGGAGAATTATTACTACTGGGGGGGGGGGCCATTATAGTGGGCTTTCTTACTCCCCCATGGTATGAGCCCCCTAGTAGCAGCACCAGCCTCTCCCTGCTCTGCTATCCCTCTGCCCCTTCTCCAAATCCTTATTATAAAATCTTTCTCATTAGGATAAAACACAACATCAGCTCCGCCGAGCCCCCGGCCAAAGTGGTGAAGTGGCGTCTGAGATCCCCAAGGGCCAAGCCAAGTAACTGTAAGTTTTCATGTGAAATATGTTTGTTTGTAGTTGATCTTTATTATCGATTTTACATTGCAGATTTATTTATTTTTTGCAGCATATGGGTGAGATTTTTTAAATATTTTTATTATTCGGTCGAAAGGCTCATTGGGGGGAGGGGGGATTGTAACAGAACTGCCGTAGAATATCTAAAATAGCTGGTCAAGTAAAATGTTGCATGCAACAATCATTAAAGGGGTACTGCACTTTCATTTAACTGATGATCTATCCTCTGGATAGATCATCAGCTTCTGATTGGCGGGGGTCCGACACCCGGGACCCCCGCCGATCAGCTGTTTCAGAAGGCAGCAGCGCCGCGGCCTTCTCACTGTTTACCGCCAGGCCGCAGGCCCACTGACGTCACGACTAGTATCAACTAGCGTGGGCGCGGCTAAGCTCTGCTCACTTGAATGGAGCTTAGCCGCTAGTTGATACTAGTCGTGACGTCAGTGGGCCGGCGGCCCGGCGGTAAACAGTGAGAAGGCTGCGGCGCTGCTGGAGTGCCGCTGCCTTCTGAAACAGCTGATCGGCGGGGGTGTCGGACCTCCGCCGATCAGAAGCTGATGATCTATCCAGAGGATAGATCATCAGTTAAATGAAAGTGCAGAACCCCTTTAAATAGGTGGCCAACAAAAAAGGGGCGGGTCAAAGGGCGTGGTAAAACACTGTCTGAGCATGCTGAGAGTTGTAGTTTTGCAACAGCTGGAGGCATCCTGGTTGGGAAAACACTGATAATATGAACAATGGGGGTTCTACAAAAGAGCTATCGTGGGCCAAAGTTCATATTCGTGTTTACACACGTGTTTTAAAATGAACGCTTTCTCCTTTTATAAACAAGTAAATAATGACGCAACGCTGTGGGGCTGGTGTGCAACTTCTTCCAGGGCTGGTTTTTATCCCCAGTCCGGCCTTGCCTTCATGAAGTGGGATGTCAATGCCACCGGTCTGTAGCTGTTGAGGTCTAATGGATGAGGTGTCATCGGAACTGGTACCATACAAGATGATTTCCATAGTTGTGGTCCCTTTCCCAACTTCAGGCTCGTATTGAACATATAGGTAATAATACCAGACAATTATCCACAGCAGGTCTTAAATACCATCTGGCCCTGCGGCCTTCTCTGCTTTGATCCTCCCGAGTTCCCTTTTCACCTGGGCACTTGTAAACATCGGACTGAAGCCAGATGACTGATTGTTAGATTGACTGATCTGGAGGGGGGTGCAGGAGGTGAGGTCACCTTTTGTGTGAGAGAGGGGGTAGAATGGCATGCTGGGGTGGGAGGAGCAGATGTGTGATCAAACCTATTGAAGAATAGATTAAGCTCATTAACCCACTTTTTATCTCCTTCTACCTGGGAGATAGGCTGTCTGTGACCAGATATTGACTTAAGACTTTTCCAGACCTTACTAATGTTTTTCTTTACCATTTGCTCCTGCATATTTTTCTTGTATCTGGTTTTTCCCTCTGAGATTTGACGCCTCAGCTCCTAGTTGCACATCCCTCATCAACAAGAACTTCACCAGTTGTCAAAGTACAGGTGTCCTATACATTGCAGAACACACCTGTCCAAAAATATTGATTGGTTAAACAATCCAAGAACTAAGATGTATAACTTAACAATAAAGATTCAATATTAGTATAAAGGCGGACACCCCCATATCACACCATGTGAGGCAAGTTCATGGAGGTGACCCTAAAAGTACTACTTTTGGCTGGTCTGTATATTTGCAAGTGGTATAATTCTTAAAATATAACACAATATATTATAAACTCATAGAAATAAAAATAAAATCATCATAACATCCATATGGAAGAGGATAACCATAAAAACATGATAGTGGGGAAAAAAGACCCAGAAATGGATTCACTTCACCAGGGAGGTGTTTTGTGGGATAAAGCTCAAGACGCCCACAGAACGAACCTCCCTCACCTGGCTCGCTCGTAGAATCTTAGGAAGAAACAGCAGTTCCACAATGGGTTCTTCTTGTTAATCCCTTTATTGGTAAAAACAGGTATGGCTCAACGCATCTCGGGGTCTTAATGGTCCCCCTTCATCAGGAGCAGTCATCAAAACAATGGTATGTACATAGTAAAACATGGTATATATAGAGGAAGAAACAATTGCCGCCAAATTGGTGGAAAAAATATATAATATAGGTGTAATATAGATGAGCCGTAGCTAATAGTAGAGATAACATAGAAACCTGAGCATATAATACCAGCTAAACACCAACATCCACAGCACCTCAAGGGTTAAAATAGAGACTCTATGACTGGTTACTGACAATAAGTGATATCAGCCTGTTAGGGGTAATCACCGTTATAAGAGAATATTGCACTAATATAGAGGACCAAGATGTAAGAACTGCTTCACCTAAACCTAAGAACAATGTACATCGCTGCTCGTCAAAGATAAAATGAGGACAAGTTACAGAAAAGCTGTGCCTCCGGATATGATACAGGTCCATCCTAGAGGAATAAGACCCCTGACATGTGCAGAAATTGTGGGGAAGAACCTGAGAAGACATGCGCAGCAGTTCAAGGACATGCGCAGGCAGACTATTGGCTAGCTATAATACGGAGGGTGTGTTTGAGTGATGTAACGATGATGTCACAACCACTGATTGGTTTGGATCGTAGCATTTAACGCACAGTTTTATCACATGTCCACGTACCCCTGAGGACGCCAGTGAGCTGGTGAAACATGTTGGGGTCAGTGACTGTCAAATTTTAATATCGATCACCGCTAATTGCCAGTATGATCGAGGTATTATACCGAGGATAAGCCGCACAATAAAAGTAATAGGGGAGATGGCAAATAGGAAAGTGCCCAACCAATACATCACCCCATGATGGTGTAGATAGGAATATGACAGATAGCGGTGACCAGCTGGGTGATTACATACACACAGTCTTCTAATAACCAATAATAAAAGCTAAGTTTTTATTGGGAGGGAAAATAGGCATAAAGAAGAGGGTAATTGTTGCCATAGGTAGCAACTGTTAGATAATAGAATTGACTTGAGCCTGACACCGTGCCTTGGAGATCAGGGTCATAGCGTTCCTCCTGCTTTCAGTGCCGTCTTCTTTGTCTTCACTGCCCCCTCCTAGTGGGGCGCCTCCTTTTTTTCTAAGAAGAAGCAGCAAAACCCCACCACGCCCTACAGCAGATAGTCAAGAGAGTCTCCCTGTTTATGACTTGTGTGACTGCCCTGAGGAGAAGGCTCCCCATGCATGGCTGTGGTGGTGGTAATAGTGGCATCCGTAGCCACGGTATTGGCATTGAGGACAGTGGAAGTCAGATCAAATACAGAGCATGGAGATGGGGTGGGCTTCACTATATGATGTCACAGTCTGATAAAAGTGGCAGGAAGGGTGAGGACTTCGATGATGATTGTGTTGGAAAGGGCCTTGGAGCTGCATTGGGGTGATGAGGAGGAGGTAACTATCACGGTCGGCGTGACTATCACATACGTGACACAGAGGGAGGGAACAAGGAAGGCCCTGCCCAAGTGAGAGGGAAGGTGGTGACCCCTGACTCACCTAGCGGCTGGCACCTGGCTGCCCTGACGTCCCTAGACGGGTTCCTCACCCGTACGCCGATCACGTGCCTAAAGCCCTGGCTTTCCCTAAGCTGAGCCCTAGATAGTGAACAGGGCGGTGGGAACACTAGTCCGCACCACTAGCTCTAAAGGAAAACACCAAGGGAAGGACAGACAATACAAACTCAACATATAATCCCAGGTGGGCGACAACAGGAGACAACAAGAAGTCCAACAGGGATCCGGAGGGAAGCACTCTGGAACGACAACCAGGATTCACAACTCCAGTGGGTCAGTATAGATGTCCAGGCAGGAAGCTCTATAACTGGCAACTAGAGAAGTGTGAGGGGAGAATATAAGGAGGTTGGGAGTAGCAGACAAGAAACAGCTGAGGAGGAGAAGCTACGGATCCCTGATTGAGACAAAAAGGATAGCAAGGCAAACACAGAAAACAATCACTAAGAAACAACGTGATCTTTAGATATAGAGCGCGCAGCCACCCGCTGCGACCCCCTGACCCCGGGTATAACGGAGTCAGACGTGGCTCTTGATACCCTCGTGACAGTAACGATAAGGAAGGTTGTGGCTCAGCCAGCAATAAAGAGTAGAGGTGACATATAACCAGAACCTCCCAAAGAACTGCCAGATCTGCTTTGGGAATTGGGGATAATGTGGGTGCAGGCTCAAAATGTGCCAGAGCATGTGCCTAGGTCAAGCTTGGCTGCCTCTAGCTCTACGCGAGCAACTCCCATATGGCATTTTTTTCTCCACAAGGGCAGGACAAAAAAACCACAGATGTGTTCAAGATCTGCAGGATTAAAATAAGATGTGGTGTTCAAATATGAACATAGGTACCAGGGCTCCATTGCAGAAGCATCACTGCAGGTGGCATCACTGGATCCCGTGGGAAAATAGAAATGGCCAGTGTTCTCAATCAGAGCAAGGATGTCCTTCTCCTCCTTGTCCTCCGCTCCATCTTGAGACATTCATTACGCAATATGTGGTCATGAGAAAAACTATTCTCACATAGCAATTTACTTGTCTACAAGCTAGACTCCACCTGGCCAAGTTGTTTCTTCTTGCCCAGCCTCCAGTGTCATCTGGAGAGGGTTTTCAGAGCAGCAGGGGAGGTGGTGACACCCAAACAGACCTCCTCCAGTGTACAAAACATCACTTTTGTAAAGATGGATCCAGGAGGACTTTCACACTTCTCTGGCGGAGGCCAATGACTAGATTTGGCCTTGCTGACGGTGTCCTATCTTGTCACTGTTGCTGTCTGCCTGCCTACAATCCTTTGCCATATGGCTGCTGCTGCCATCTTGCCACTGCCGCTATCTGCCTGCCAACATGTACCATATGGCTGTTGCTGCCACTCCTCGCTGCTAATCCCCTACTGCCACCACTATGAACGCTACACATCCGCTGCTTCTACTACTACCCATAGACAGCTCATCTACTGCCTTGTATGTTCCATGCTGTGCCGCTTCTGCTGCTGCTACTATTGGGGCCCCGTGCCTCTCATTACCCTTCCCTTTCCACAGCCACAGTGCGCTGCTGCTGCTGCTGCTCCCAACTAAAAGGGAGAATTTTTATTTACAATGAGCCACTTCTTCTTCTGAAAATGAACACTTGTGTGTGTCGTATGGTCAGGAATGCTGCCCCCTTCAAAGCTTAAGTTTTGGAAATTTTTGGCGACTTTTTGGACACAATGTCTATTTTAGTACTGTTTCTTTCAATTCTAAATTTAGATCTCCAAACTGGGATTAGACCACTGTTAGGTCTGAGGTTTGTTCTGCAACAATGAAAGAATAGCACAAAGTTGGCGCATGTCTTGCCAGCTAGCAGCCTGTTCTAAAATAGAACGATCGGTCTAGAAGATGCAGCAGGGCCGCTGAAAGCACTCTGTTATGGACTGCAGATCAGAGCCTGTATTGCCCCCTGTAGCTTCGTGCCCCCTATGTCCCGTTCCCCCAATGTATTCGTGCCCCTTGTGTCCCATTACCCCTATGCAGGCGTGTCCCCTGTATCCCATTCCCCAGATGCTGCCGTGCCCCCTGTATCTTGCTCCCCTGATGCTGCCGTGCCTCCTGTGTCCCGTTCCCCCGATGCTGCCGTGCCCCCTGTGTCTTGTTCCCCTTATGTTACTGCCGTGTCCCCTTCCCTGGATGCTGCAATGCCCCCTGGGTCCCGTTCCCCCGATGCTGCTGTGCCCCCTGTATCTTGCTCCCCTGATGCTGCCGTTCCCCCTGTGTCTTGCTCCCCTGATGCTGCCGTGCCCCCTGTGTCCCATTCCCCTGATGCTGCCGTGCCCCCTGTGTCCTTTTCCCCTGATGCTGCCGTGCCCCCAACAGCAGGGGCCTAATGGTTGCCATGGTAACAGGACCACTTGCAAAGGCGTCCAGGTTTACCATGTAGTAATGTCGAAATGACAGTATCATACTCTGCAATACAAGAGTATAGTACAGCCATCAGCCCCACTGAATCTTCAATATCCAAGTTAAAAATAAAATAAAATTAAAAAATAAAATAGTACCAAATTTAAAAAAAATATATAAAATAACATCAAACAGATTTCATGATAGAGATTAAAAAATGAAAAAAGTAAAAAAAAAAATACACATAATTGGTATCCATAATGGCCTGATAAAATGATAATCTAATCTATCTAATATATAGTGAGTGTGTGTGTGTGTATGTCCGCTAAAGCACTGTCGCATTTACAATCATGAAATTTGGCGCCCAGGTACATCAGGTGTCTGGGAGGGTTTTAGAGCAGGTCTCAGCTCTCTGGGACTTACCGTTCCTGAGATATTCCTAAAAAAATCATTAGCCAATAGAAGCTCGCAGGTCCTCCAGCCTCCACATACACAGTTTTACTCCAGGTTTCCATAACAACCCAGCCATTTATCTTCACTGCTGTAGGAGAGCTTTAAAGGAAATCTGTCACCAGGATAATCGCTATTGCAGTAAAGTCCTGGCCTAATAGCACTTAGTACCTTATTTCAAGATGTGCCTTTGTTCCAGCAATAGATGTTTTTATCCTCTGAAAATCCAGTTTATTGGTATGCAAATCAGCCAGTGAGGTGCCCAGAGGGGCGTCACTCATGCAGGAATGAGCCCAGACACGCCCCCTGCCACAATGTGTCCACCATCAAAAGACTTAAAACTCCGCCCCCAGATCCCACTAAGCCATGCCCTGATTTGGTTAGGCTACGCCCCCTCCCACTCCTGAGCCGACGGGGATTGAAAAATTAAGGTAAAAATCAACTTCTGTCTTAGAGTGAGCTGTTTAAAAGGACACGCCCCTGATCCGGTTAGGCCACGCCCCCTCCCACTCCTCAGCCGACTGAAATTGAAAAAATGAAGTTAAAAATCAACTTCTAGGTCCCGTTAAGCCACGCCCAGATCTGGTTAGGCCACGCCCCTCCACTCAGCCAATAGGGATTGAAAAAATTAAGGTAAAAATCAACTTCTGTCAGCTGCAGGGGTGGGAGGGACGGTGACTTTCTCCCTGCAGCTCACACTCAGACAGTACAGTGCTGCTGTCTTAGACTGAGCTGTTCAAAAGGACACACCCCCGATCCAGTAAAGGCCACTGTTAAGGAGGCGGGCCCCTGTGGAGGTCATTGTCAATGGGGTGGTATGCTGTGAAGTCACTGTTAGGCTACTTTCACACTCACGTTTTGTGCGGATCCGTCTTGTATGGGTCCACGATCCGGCCGTTCCGCAAAAAGATAGGACATGTTCTATCTTTTTGCGGAACGGAAGTAAGGGACGAAACCCCACGGAAGCACCTGAGTAGTGCTTCCGTAGGGTTCCGTTCCGTGCTTCAGTTCCGCATCTCCGGATTTGCGGACCCATTCAAGTGAATGGGTTCGCATCCGTGATGCGGAATGCCCACGGAATGGCACCCGTGTATGGCAGATCCGCAAATGTGGTCCGCAAAAACGGCAACGGGAAGCACACGTTCGTGTGCAGGGGGCCTTACATTGTAAGTCTAGACAGATCCGTTTGGCTCTGCATAGTCAGACAGTCACCAAAACGCTGCAAGCTGCGTTTTAGTGACCGTCTAAAAAAACGCAAAGGAGACAAAACGCAGCCAAACTGATGCATTCTGAACGGATCCTTATCCATTCAGAATGCATTGGGGCTGAACTAATCCGTTTTGGGCCGCTTGTGAGAGCCCTGAAATGGATCTCACAAGCGGACCCAGAAACGCCAGTGTGAAAGTAGCCTTAGGCCCCTTTCACACGGGCGAGTATTCCGCGTGGAATGCGATGCGTGAGTTGAACGTATTGCACCCGCACTGAATACTGACCCATTCATTTCTATGGGGCTGTTCACATGAGCGGTGATTTTCACGCATCGCTTGTGCGTTGCGTGAAAATCGCAGCATGTTCTATATTCAGCGTTTTTCACGCAACGTAGGCCCCATAGAAGTGAATGGGGTTGCGTGAAAATCGCAAGCATCCGCAAGCAAGTGCGGATGCGGTGCGATTTTCACGCACGGTTGCTAGGTGACGATCGGGATAGAGACCCGATCATTATTATTTTCCCTTATAACATGGTTATAAGGGAAAATAATAGCATTCTGAATACAGAATTCATAGTAAAATAGCGCTGGAGGGGTTAAAAAATAAATAATAATAATTGAACTCACCTTAATCCACTTGATCGCGGCCCGGCATCTCCTTCTGTCTCCTTTACTGAACAGGACCTGTGGTGACGTCACTCCGGTCATCACATGATCCATCACATGATCTTTTACCATGGTGATGGATCATGTGATGACCGGAGTGACGTCACCAAAGGTCCTTTACCTGTAATTAATGCTCACCACAGGTCCTGTTCAGTAAAGGAGACAGAAGGAGATGCCGGGCATCGCGATCAAATGGACTAAGGTGAGTTAAATTATTATTTTTTTTTTTTTTTTAACCCCTCCAGCGCTGTTTTACTATGCATTCTGTATTCAGAATGCTATTATTTTCCCTTATAACCATGTTATAAGGGGAAATAATACAATCTACAGAACACCGATCCCAAGCCCGAACTTCTGTGAAGAAGTTCAGGTTTGGGTACCAAACATGCGCGATTTTTCTCACACGAGTGCAAAACGCATTACAATGTTTTGCACTCGCGCGGAAAAATCGCGGGTGTTCCCGTAACGCACCCGCACATTTTCCCGCAACGCCCGTGTGAAAGAGGCCTTAAAGGGGAAGGCTGCTGTAAAGGTCAAAGTTAAGGGGGTGGGCTGCTGTGGAGGTCCAATTTTAAGGGACGGGGCACTGTGGGGGGGCCATTGTTAAGGGGGGAGCTGTGGAGGTCACTGTTTTGGGGGCGGGGTGCTGTAGATGTCACTGTTATAGTGGATAGTGTTGATATCTTTTAACGACACACACAAACACCGGTCCTTCAGCTAGTACATAGTACTAATCCTGCATGGTGAATGCTGTTAAAAAATAAAATAAAAAACAATGGCGGAATTGCTTTTATCATCGCCTCACCTCCCACAAAAATTTTATAAAAAGTCATCAAAAAGTCATATTTATCCCAAAATGATATGAATAAAAACTATAGCCCATCCCACAAAAAATAAGCCCTCACACAACTATTGATGGAAAAATAAAAAAGTTATGGTTCTTAGATATGTCGAAATAAAAGATTTTTAATAAAAAGTGATTTTATGATATAAAAGTTATAAAACATAAAAAAAAAACAATACAAATTTGGTATTGCCATAACCGTATCAACCCACAGAATAAAATTACTGTATTAGCAACATAGGGAACCCCATAAAAAATAAAAATTAAAAACACTGAAAATTGCTAATTCTGTCCACTTCACCTTCTAAAAAAGTACATAAAAAGCTATCAAAAAGTCATACACACCCCAAAATGGGATCAATTAAAAGTACACATAGCCCTGCAAAAAATGAGCAACCACTCAGTTATAGGGGTCAGAATAGTTTTTTTTTTCTCAGTATAAAAATGCACGTGTGGCATCGCTGGATTCGTATTGACCTGGAGAATAAAAGTAAACGCTGTAAATATAAAAAAAAGTAAAACTGTGGCGGAATTTATTTTTTGAAAAAAAGAAAAATTTCACACCATTTGGAATTTTTTTTTGCTTCCCACTACATCATATGCGATATTAAATAGTGGCTTTGGAAAGTACAACTTGTCCCGCAAAAAACAAGCCCTCAAAAGGGTATGTGAACGGAAAAAGAAAAAAAGTTGTGGGAACGAAAAATGAAAACGGAAAAACCTCTGAGGTAGAAAGAGTTAAGGGCTCATGCACACAACCGTATGTGTTTTGTGGCCTGCAAAACACGGATCCGCACAAAAAACAGATGACATCTGTGTGACATCCGTTTTTTTGCGGATCCATTGTAACAATGTCTGTCCTTCTGTAAAACGGACAAGAATAGGACACGCTCTATATTTTTGTTCAACAGACGTGTGGACACAGAGAAATGGAATGCACACGGACTCATTTCCGTTTTCCCATTGAAGTGAATGGTTCTGCATACGGACCTGTAAAACAACGGCAACAGAAGAAAAATACGTTTGTGTGCCTGAGCCCTAATGCATAGAAATTCTAAATGAGGAAATTGCAATTTTTTCTAAATTTTCAGTAAATTTGGGATTTTTTATAATATAAAAGTAAAACATATCGACCCAAATTTGCCCCTAACATCAAGTACGAGAAAACAGTGTCAGAATGGCCTGAGGAATGGCTAACCTCCGGCACTCCAGCTATGGTGAAACTACAACTCCCAGCATGCTCCATGTGCCTTTTGGGAGTCGTTGGGATAAGTAAAAGCGTTCCATTGTTATTAGCATATGTCAGATTTGCTAAATCAGGCTTGGTAATGTAGGGGTTAATGACCTACGTGACTCAGAACGCGTGGACTACAATGAGGTCTATACATAGGATTCGGATGTAGACCATCGTGGAGATGAGGCGTCTCCACCAGTGCTCAGCAGATAGAAGCTCCAAGCACCAGCCCATAGCAACCAATCAGATTCCTCCTTTCATTCTCTAAAGGAGCTGTCAAAAATGATAGGTGGAATCTGATTGGTTGCTATGGGCAGCTCAGCCAGTTCTACTTTACACCAGTTTGATAAATGACCCCATTAGACCCCATAATAAAAGACCTCTTGGTGTCACAGAGGACTGTCATGTTCCTATAACCTCGTATACAGCTGGTCAATGTGCTTCCTGTATTAGTTAGTGTGTGTTGTGTTAGATATTGGGGGTTGTAGTGATAGTCTTCACCTCTCCCAGGTACCAGAGATAAGGTACACCGATGACCTCTGCGACCCTCAGGAAATGCTAGCATTGGGATCTCTACACTTTTACAGGGGTCTGAGTGGTTTGGTCGCGCTTCAAAGCATTCCTGTCCATGGGGGAGGTGGGAACTGCCCGCTGCTAGACAGGGGAGGGGTGGACGTGCGTGTTTCTGGATATCTCAAACTGGGGGTAGTAGTGAGTTGTTGGGGGTTGTGAGCTGCAGCGTTCTCTCCTCCTGGAATTACCAGTGATACTGGGAATTGGGATCTCCCAGCATCTCCTGTATATGTGTGACCCGTCCATCTGATGGGAATAACGGACGTCACTGGTGACCGCTCCTATTACTCAGCGCCTGACTTTCATCAGTCAAGAGCTGATTTCGTGACACTTGGTTACCAACAATCCACTTTTTTCCCCCATAAAACCGTGTGTCTTTACACATCATCTGCCCCCGATAAGGGACAATTTTTGGAAGCTTTGGCAAATAAAAGGCATGAGACATGTGCCGGCGCGGTGTGATATTAAACAGGCGGTATGTTATCACCGTCAAACGTGCGTTTCCCCATAGCTATGTATGTCAGCGCTCATGCACACAGCCGTATGTATCTTGCGGTCCGCAAAACACGGATCCAGAAAAAAAAACAGTTGACATCCGTGTGACGACCATGTTACATCCGTATTTTTGCAGATCCTTTGTAATAATGCCTGTCCTTGTCCGCAAAATGGACAAGAATAGGACGCGTTACTATTTTGCGGAACGGACTTGTGGATATTCGTTTTTTAGCGGCCCAGTTGAAATAAATGGTTCTGCATGTGGGCCAGCAAAAAAAAAACGGGCGTGTGTGTGAGCCCTCACTCAATCATGTACTATTCCTGTCATTGCGTTCAAGAGCTGGGGGAGGGGGGAATTCAAAAATGGAGGGGTGGGGGTTATATACCAATTTTAAGGGCAATTGGAGCAACTTCAGTTCGTAACGAACCAGTTCAGGTCCGAACCAAACTTTTAAAAAAATTAATTGAACCTTAACCGAACGTCAAAAGGTTCTCTCATCTCTACTTCAGACCCTCCTTTCAATCATTTCCTTTCCATCTACAGTTTTCTCCGTACCCCCTTTTCGGAGTCATAGATGCCCCTTGTGACATTATCTTACCCACAACTCCTAGCATTATTGTCCCAATCCCTGATTCCAGAGCTAGACTGGGAGGCGAGGGTTAACTCTGGAGCAGTCCGTCCTTATCATGATATCTGCTTCCTATATGAGGCTGGGGCCCCACAGGCAGAATCACAGCTTTATAGCTGCTGTGAAAAGATAGCAGTAAAAACCCTGCACTTTACAGCAAAGTGACTGAATCGCGGTGAATCTCAGCCACACGTTGTAAAAACCGCGTGATTTCCACTGTAGAGTCTGCGCCCGTTTTCATGAGTAAAAAGCCTGTTTCCGACTGTCTTATTTTCTTCAGTCTCATTTACCAAATGATTTTGCACCTATTTTGAGTTTTAATACTAAATTGCGGATCTGGAAAATACAGATACCGCCCGTGTGCTTTCCGTATTTTGGGGAAAGGAACATCCGGCCTCTAAAAGAACTATCCTTGTCTGTAATACAGACAAGAATAGGACATGTTCTATGTTTCTTTTGCTTGGCCACAGAACATACATACGGATGCGGGCAGCACACGGTGTGCTGTCCGCATTTTTTGCGGCCCTATTAAAGTAAATGGGTCCGCATCTCATTTGTACTGTACTTCAGGGTGGTGAGTTGTGCCACATTTTGCCCATTTTCATGGAGATGTGCTCCTAATGTCAGGTCACATGCACTACAATTTCATGCGCATACTTATTAGACTAGTCTTAGTGAGTATGAATCTGTCTTAGGCCTCATGTGCGTGCGGTCGTGTGCATTGCGGATCTGCAAAACATGGATGCCGGTCTTGTGCGTTCGGAACCGGCCGTCCATGATAGAAATGCCTATTCTTGTCCGCAAATTTGACAAGAAAAGGACTTGTTCTATTTTATTGCGGGGCCATGGAACGGAGCAACGGGTGCGGACAGCTGTATGTGGACTGCTGTCCACATGATTTGCATCCCCATTGAAGTGGCTCGGATGCGGAAAATGTGAAGATGTCATGTACCAGAGTTATACAGACCAGATGTCACAGATGAGTTATGGGAGGGAACACCACACCGACAACAGGAGGGAAGGGAAAAGCCACTAGGCCTCAAAGCTAGAAAAAGGGAAAGGGTCACCTCCTATAGAAACCCTACTCCTTGCCCTGACTCCTATCGGTATGGGCACGCCTTGAAGGCAGGAATGCCCATACACCGTAACCTGGAAGACCTGGAGACAATAAAGAGCCCTATGGGTATTGTCAGGGCTTGAGACATCCCCTTCCTTCCCAGATGAACGAACCAGCGTCTCCCCGAGGCCTAGTAACAACAGACATGGGGAGAGACAACAAAACACCAAGGAACGTAACACTTAACTTCTGTAGTGAGATGGACGAGCAGGAACTCCAGAGAGGGCAACACATTAGCTCTTCCAAAACCAAATTAAGCTATCAACCGCATAGTCAGAGGTGTGAGGTCAGACTATGTAGGGGAGGTGTAATGACCACTAAGCGACACCTGATACAAGGGGTGTGTTCATTAGCAACAACAACACTGAAGCAAGAGTAAGGGTGGGTTCACACTAGAGTTATGGAGTCCGTTATGGCTTTCCGTTATAGCAGGGTTATAACGGAACATAACGGAATCCATAGGATGGAATGCAAAATGGAAGCCTTTAAGAGGCATTCCATTTTGCTCCGTCCTAATAGAAGTCTATGGGAAGACATAACGGATCCGTCTGGGTCCCGTTATGCAAGACGGAAAACAAAGTCCTGTCGACAGGACTTTGTTTTCCGTCTTGCATAACGGGAACCAGAAGGATCCGTTTGGATTCCCATAGACTTCTATTTGGACAGAGAGCAAACGGAATGCCTTTTAAAGGCGTCCGTTTTGCATTCCGTCATAATGCAAGTCTATAGGCAGCAAAACGGATCCGTCCTTCCGTCTTATGGATTCCGTTATGTTCCGTTATAATCCTGTTATAACGGAAAGCCATAACGGACTCCATAACGCTAGTGTGAACCCACCCTAAGTTAGATCCCTTCACGTGTAGCCAGTCTCTTCGATCTTCTGACATCTGTCACGGGACTGACCGTGACAGTACCCCCCCCCTTCTATGGGTGACCTCCGGGCACCCAGGACCGACCTTATCAGGATGAGCTCTGTGAAAGGCTTTCACTAGACGATTAGCATTAACATCGGCCGCTGGAAACCCACATCCTCTCCTTTGGTCCGTAACCTTTCCAGTGAACGAGATACTGGAGGGATCTACGGAGAACTCGGGAGTCCACAATCCTGTTGATCTGAAATTCTAAATTACCGTCCACCATGACAGGAGTGGGAGGCAAGGAGGACGGCTCAACAGGTTCGACACATATATATATATACATTATGAATTTTCAAAGCCTGAGGAAGTTCAAGACGGAAGGCTACAGGGTTAATAATGGCAGTGATCTTATATGTATTGCAGAGTAGGACTGCTGGGTGCAGCGAAGTCAATACAGATCAAACCTTGTGGAGTAACAGGGACTGGCTTTATTGGAACATGGGTGCAATAACAGAATGTCTGCTTTACATGGTGACTGGTAGTCATGGCCGAACATCGGCCGGGACGATTCGCGAACCTGAAAAAACTTCAGGTCATATTTTCACCTACCAAATACTTTCTAGAAGTGCACAAATCGTCCCACAAAATGGACAGTGACATACCAGAGGGGTATCAATGGCAAAAATTCCCACAAAAAATATGTATTTTAATCAGGGGCCATTTTTATGCGTTTTAAAGGGAAACTATCAAAAATATGCCCTGCTGGAACCTAGAAATTTTTTATTTTAGACCACGGGAGTATAGGCCCCAAACATTAGGCATTCACCGGACAGAAAGCATCAAGTGATTATGTGGCTGGAGGTATATTAGACGGTCAATGGATATCAATTTTACTGCAGCCCAGTGGACTACAGGCCCCAAAAATTATTCATTCACCGTACAGAAAAGAACATTTGATAATATGGCTGGAGGTACATTAGGGGGTCACCGTATAACAATTTTACTGTTGGCCAGTTAGATTACAGGTCCCAAAAATTATGCATTCACCGTACATAAAAGATCAAGTGATTATGTGGCTGGAGGTATATTAGACAGTCATCGGATATCAATTTTACTGCAGGCCAGTACAAATACATGTCAAATACATATGTTTAAAAGAACTAAAAATATAAAATTGGATTAAAAACATGGCTAACGAAATCTCCCTTCTTGAAAAAACCCTAAATGATAATAGATGAAATTCGATAACACGTGGTTGTCACAGGTGTTGAATTCCTCCGTGGCCCCAAACATTAGGCATTCAACGGACAGAAAAGGCCTTTTATGCCGCTGTATTTACATAAGACAGGGACCATTATTTGTTCTGGATTGTGGCGGATATGTGTGGGCTGGCATGAGGAAATTCAATTAAACGTGGTCGTTACAGGTGTTGAATTCCTCCGAGATCCATGCCTCATTCATTTTTAGAAATGTGAGGTAGTCCACACTGTCGTGAGCTAGGTGAGTGCGCTTATCGGTCACAATCACCCCTGCTGCCCTAAACGTCCTTTCGGACAGGACACTCGACGAGGGGCAAGCCAAGAGTTCCATGGCAAATTGTGCCAGCTCTGGCCACAGGTCAAGCCTGCACACCCAGTAGTCAAGGGGTTCCTTGCTTCTCAGAGCGTCCACATCGGCCGCTAACCCGATATAGTCGGACACCTGTCTGTCTAGGCGTTCCCTGAGGCTGGATCCGGAGGGCAGCTGTCTATGGGTTGGCTGCAAGAATGATCTCATATCCGAAGTGACCAACACATCTTTAAACCGCCCTCTTCTTGCATGCGCTGTAGTATTGGTACCCTCAACTGTTTCTCTGTGGGTGGAAATTCCTCTGCCAGCGCCCACAACAGCAGAATGCAGCATCTCTCGAAGCAAGGCCTGGAAATGCTTCATTATGACATCCCTCTGTGATGCTGGTAACATGTTCACCATTTTGTGTTTGTACCGGGGGTCTAAGTACGTTGCCACCCAGTACTGGTCCTTGCCCTTTATGCTTTTTATACGGGGGTCCCTCTTCAAACACTGGAGCATGAAGGCCGCCATTCGCACTAAATTGGAAGCGGTGGAGTGGCCTGGCTCCTGCTCAGGCCCACGAGAATGTCATCCTTGGTCTCCTCCCCCCAGCCAAGGACAACACCAGGGATCCTAGAAAAGTTTGAAGCCTGCTCTTCTTACTCTTCCTTCTCCAGCCAGGCACCATCCTCCTCTCACTCCTCTTCAGACTCCTGCTGACTTGTCTCAGATGGAGTAGCCCCCCTGGGAATTCATTCAGCATTGCGACTTCCTCATCTTCCTGCTCCTCGACGGCTTGATCAACGACACAACGCAATGCATGCTCCAGAAAGAAGGCATAAGGTACGATGTCACTGATAGCGCCTTGGCTGCGACTGACCAGTTTGGTGATCTCATCAAATGGCCGCAGAAGTCTGCATGCATCGCTCATGAGCAGCCACTGGCACGGTGAAAAAAAACAAGCTCCCCAAAACCTGTCCTGCCGCAGAGTTTGTACAGGTAGTCGTTAACGGTACGTTTCTGCTGGAGCAGCCTATCAAGTATATACAAGGTGGAGTTCAAGCGCGTCGGGCAGTCACAAATCAGACGTCTGACTGGCAAGTGGTGTAGCCGCTGAACGTCAGCAAGGCGAGCCATGGCCGTGTAAGATCTTCTAAAATGGCCAGAGATTTTCCTGGCCTGCCGCAAGATGTCCTGGACCCCGAGGTATTTGGCAACGAATCACTGCACGACTAAGTTCAGGATGTGTGCCATGCACGGCTCATGTGTCATTTTGCCCTGTTTCAGCGTGCTCAGCAGATTGGCACCGTTGTCGCACACCACTTTACCAACTGTCAAATTGAGCGGGGTTAGCCACTGATCGGCCTGTGACCGCAGAGCTGAAAGGAGTGCAGGACCGGTGTGACTCTTGGCTTCCAGGCACAACAGCCACAGCACAGCATGGCAACGTTTCACCTGGCATGTCGAATAGGTTCTGGGGAGCTGGGGAGTGCAGCGGAAGAGGTGGTAGCAGTGGAAAAGGAGGAGTCAGCCGAGGAGGAGATGGAGGATGGAGTAGGAGTAGGAGAAGAAGAGGCAGGCCTGCATGCACTCCGTGGCGGTAACACCAAATCCACATGGTTGCCACGGGTTGCATACTTGACAGCCATCAGAAGGTTCACCCAGTGGGCAATAAAAGTTATGT
Organism: Bufo bufo; assembly: GCF_905171765.1. NCBI lineage: Eukaryota > Metazoa > Chordata > Amphibia > Anura > Bufonidae > Bufo > Bufo bufo. Next base: position 18,662,610 of record NC_053390.1, on the reverse strand, counting down.
ACCTTCCCTGCCCGTGTTTGCTAGACCATGTGTCTGTGGTCAGATGTTTCTTGGCACTGACACTGTGTGCCAGAGATACATTCACTTGCCGCTGAACATGGCGATATAGCTCCAGGATGCCCTTCTGGGAGAAATATTTCCTAAAGGCCTCCGAGTCCAGCAGTTTTTATGGCAGTAGTTGGCGGGCTGGCAGTTCTGACAAGCCGGTGGTCAGCCGTTGGCCAAGACGGTTATCCGGCATCATCGACTTTTTACGTTCGGACATTTGGGCCACGGAAGCCTGCCTTTTGCCAGATAAACGCGACAACGGCACGATGGAAGGTGGAGTGGAGGACAAATGGGAGGAGAAGGAGAAGAGGCAGGTGTCACCGCCAGTTCTGTGAGAAGGTCTGGCAGACGTTCTTCTCTACCTCTTGTATGATGTTCTTTGTTTTGGTTTCACTTTCTCATCTCCTTTCCTTCTGCTAGGTGTCACTTATTTAGACTAATCGTCTTCCTTTATATTCCCTCCCATACTGCCTCACTTTGCGGTTTATACTACTTCCTGGATGAAGTGTTCACTGCTAGAGGCTGCTTCTGCTGTTTGCTCAGATAAGTCCTTTACTTTATTGTGTTTCCTTGCTGGCTTGATTCTAGGTGACCCTGACTCCGTCCGTATTAAGTGCAGGGAGCCGATGGTCGTGTCCTCTCACTATTATAGGGTTTTCAGGTGTCACACAGACTTAGGTAAGTGGGCATGCAATCGTCTACCATCGAGACCCTTGCATGTGCATAGCAGTCAGGGAGAGCTCTTAGGGTTTTATAGGGCTCACTTATAAGCTCCTTAGTTTGGGATCAAGCCAGTCGCTTGTTTATTCATAAGTTCCAGCTATCTGCAAACTTCACCCGTGACAGCAGGACGTGGAGCGCCGGAAGTGTGGCTTTGTTGGTTCTGACGGTGTTGCTCTCACTGGACTCGGTGATGGGAGGCCAGGTGCCTTCTTAAGGCGGTCGTCTCTAGTTGAGTGTTGGGCTTACCACGACTTATGCGTTGACAGCACAGGCTGCAGATGGCAACACTATTATCAGCAGCTGATACGTTAAAAAACGCCCACACTGCGGAGCCATGTGCCGGCGTCCTGAGAGCGCCATATGTGATCGTGCATGGTGGATAGCTCGCTCCAGATACATTAGCAGTCTGCTTTTTGCCTCCTGTGCACTGCGAGTTCTGCCTGCTTCTCCTCCCTATCTGCTGCTCCGTCTCTCCCTCTGAACTCCCCTCCTCTTCCTCTCTTGTGGGGACCCATGTGATGTCCATCGACACGTCATTATTGTCACCTTCACCACCACTGACATTAGAGATCTCGGAGTAGTCAGAAACAGCGGGGACCAACCTCCTTGGGCTAATCTGGGTACTGTCGTCAGACCCCTTGGTGGCAGCCATTGCTGCCTCCTCTTCCTCATCCGATACCAAGAATGGCTGCGCATTGGTAAGGTCTGGGAATGGATGGGAAAATAATTCCTCTGACTCAAGTGGAGGGGCTATGGTGGTGGTGGTGGTGTCTTTGGGGGTGCACACAGCAGAGAGTGAGGAGGGTGCTGATACAGAGGATGAGGAGGGTGCAGAAGCGGAAGGCTGAGTGAGCCACTCAACCAACTCTGGTGCGTCCTTTGACGTAATCGCACGCGCCTTCTCCAACTTCCCACTTAGGCTCCGGCCTGGTGCACCTGCCCGACCCCTACCACCCCTGCGCAGGGGAGGAATGAGAACCCTCAGGGCCCCCGGGCAAAATAAATCAAGGGCCCCCTTACAGGCCCCACCCATGTTCTGCTGCAAGCCCCACCCTTGCCCCGCCTCCATGCCCCGCCTCCAGCCACACCCTACACAATCTTTCAAAATACCGGAATGCCGGATCCATCCTTCCGGTTGAACCGTGCGATTTTCACGCATGGTTGCTAGGATGAAAGTCTATTCACTGTATTACTTTCCCTTATAACAACATGGTTATAAGGGAAAATAATAGCATTCTTTAATGCAGAATGCGTAGTAGAAGGTCAATATAATAAACATTATATACACCCCAATATAATAAACATTGGTGGCGCAGTGCGCCCCCCCTCCCTAGTATAATAAACATAGAAACATTGGTGGCGCAGTGCGCCCCCCCAACACCCCAGTATAATAAACATTGGTGGCGCAGTGCGTCCCCCCCCAACATAATAAACATTGGTGGCGCAGTGCGCCCCCCCCTCCCTTACATAATAAACATATAAACATTGGTGGCGCAGTGCGCCCCCCCTCCCTTACATAATAAACATATAAACATTGGTGGCGCAGTGCGCCCCCCCCAACACCCCAGTATAATAAACATTGGTGGCGCAGTGCATCCCCCCCAACATAATAAACATTGGTGGCGCAGTGCGCCCCCCTCCCTAGTATAATAAACATATAAACATTGGTGGCGCAGTGCGCACCCCCCCCCAACACCCTAGTATAATAAACATTGGTGGCGCAGTGCGTACCCCCCCAACATAATAAACATTGGTGGCGCAGTGCGCCCCCCATCCCTAGTATAAAGCACCCCCCCTCCCTAGTATAATAAACATATAAACATTGGTGGCGCAGTGCGCCCCCCCAACACCCCAGTATAATAAACATTGGTGGCGCAGTGCGTACCCCCCCAACATAATAAACATTGGTGGCGCAGTGCGCCCCCCCTCCCTAGTATAATAAACATATAAACATTGGTGGCGCAGTGCGCCCCCCCCAACACCCCAGTATAATAAACATTGGTGGCGCAGTGCGTACCCCCCCAACATAATAAACATTGGTGGCGCAGTGCACCCCCCCTCCCTAGTATAATAAACATATAAACATTGGTGGCACAGTGTGCCCTCCCCCCAACACCCCAGTATAATAAACATTGGTGGCGCAGTGCGCCCCCCCCTCCCTAGTATAATAAACATATAAACATTGGTGGCACAGTGCGCCCTCCCCCCAACACCCCAGTATAATAAACATTGGTGGCGCAGTGCGCCCCCCCCAACACCCCAGTATAATAAACATTGGTGGCGCAGTGCATCCCCCCCAACATAATAAACATTGGTGGCGCAGTGCGCCCCCCTCCCTAGTATAATAAACATATAAACATTGGTGGCGCAGTGCGCACCCCCCCCCAACACCCTAGTATAATAAACATTGGTGGCGCAGTGCGTACCCCCCCAACATAATAAACATTGGTGGCGCAGTGCGCCCCCCATCCCTAGTATAAAGCACCCCCCCTCCCTAGTATAATAAACATATAAACATTGGTGGCGCAGTGCGCCCCCCCAACACCCCAGTATAATAAACATTGGTGGCGCAGTGCGTACCCCCCCAACATAATAAACATTGGTGGCGCAGTGCGCCCCCCCTCCCTAGTATAATAAACATATAAACATTGGTGGCGCAGTGCGCCCCCCCCAACACCCCAGTATAATAAACATTGGTGGCGCAGTGCGTACCCCCCCAACATAATAAACATTGGTGGCGCAGTGCACCCCCCCTCCCTAGTATAATAAACATATAAACATTGGTGGCACAGTGTGCCCTCCCCCCAACACCCCAGTATAATAAACATTGGTGGCGCAGTGCGCCCCCCCCTCCCTAGTATAATAAACATATAAACATTGGTGGCACAGTGCGCCCTCCCCCCAACACCCCAGTATAATAAACATTGGTGGCGCAGTGCGCCCCCCCTCCCTAGTATAATAAACATATAAACATTGGTGGCACAGTGTGCCCTCCCCCCAACACCCCAATATAATAAACATTGGTGGCGCAGTGCGCCCCCCCCTCCCTAGTATAATAAACATATAAACATTGGTGGCACAGTGCGCCCTCCCCCCAATACCCCAGTATAATAAACATTGGTGGCGCAGTGCGCCCCCCCTCCCTAGTATGATAAACATATAAACATTGGTGGCGCAGTGCGCCCTCCCCCCAACACCCCAGTATAATAAACATTGGTGGCGCAGTGCGCCCCCCTCCCTAGTATAATAAATATATAAACATTGGTGGCGCAGTGCGCCCCCCCCAACACCTCAGTATAATAAACATTGGTGGCGCAGTGCGCCCCCCTCCCTAGTATAATAAATATATAAACATTGGTGGGCAGTGCCAATGAGGGTTAAAAAAATAAATAAAAATTAACTCACCTCCTCCAATTGATCGTGTAGCAGCCGGTCTCGTTCTTTCTTCATGACCTGTCAAAGGACCTGTGGTGACATCACTGTGCTCATCACATGATACATCACATGATCCATCACCATGGTAATGGACCATGTGATGGAGCTCAGTGATGTCACCACAGGTCCTGAAGAAAGAACAGGAGACCGGCAGCTGCGCGATCAATTGGAGGAGGCGAGTTAATTTTTATTTATTTATTTTAACCCTCATTGGCACTTCCCACTGAGCCACCAATGTTTATTATACTGGGGGGGCCGCACTCAATGTTTATTATACTGGGGGGGGCCGCACTCAATGTTTATTATACTGGGGGGGGGGCCGCACTCAATGTTTATTATACTGGGGGGGGGGGGCACACTGCGCCACCAATGAAGATAACTGAGCTGTTAATACAAATACAGGAGGCGGGAGCCGGAATCAAATAGCGGCACCCGACCTCTATGACAGGGAGCTGCGATCAGTGGCAGTTAACCCCTCAGGTGCCGCTCCCCTTCATAGAGGTCGGGTGCCGCTATTTGATTCCGGCACCCGCCTCCTGCATTTGTATAAACAGCTCAGTTATCTTCATTGGTGGCGCAGTGGCCACAGCCCCTCCCCCTGTCCCTCTTCTTATTGGCCGCGGAAGCAGCACAGGGGGGAGGGAGAGACTCTTCCACTGCGCTGCTGATAAGAAGTGAACACGATAGTTCAGCTTCTGTCTGTGCCCGCCGCTGTATTCAGACTGGAGCCTGGGGCATAACATTAACACATAATGTTATTCTGCGGCAGGCCCCCATCCCGGCCGGGCCCTCGGACCATGTCCGAAGTGCCCGACCGGTCAGTCCGCCCCTGCCCCTGTGAAATGGCCTGCCTCTTCCTCTGCCTGTCATTTTCAAAATGACCCTGTGACAAAGTCCCTATAGAAGAGCAGTATTTGTGGAAGCAGGTATATCGCAGGCCTCAATCAATTTTTTGTGGAAGTCGGTATATAAATCCCCTCTATCTGTACTTTGTGGAAACAGGTATATAGAACCCAATAATGAGTATTTGCTGGAAGCTGGTAAATCAAACCCCTTAATAAATATTAGGTGGAAGCTGGTGTATCACACCCCTCAATCAATATTTTGTGGAAGCAGGTATATTGCACCCCTTAATCAGTTTTTTGGGGGCAACAGGTATATCACACCAGTTGCAATTAGTTATTCCAATAGCGTTTGTCCCTCTATCTAGCTGCGGTATCGCAGCAGAACCGCACACAACTGCTGCACAATACAAATGCACTATAATATACTTTCTATGTTAGAAAGTGTATCATAAGTATATCACACCCCTCTGTACTGCACACCTATCGATAGCACACCTATACCAGTCCTTAAAATGACTTTTGTGGCCCTATTAGCGTTTGGTGTCCCTATTAGCCTGTTCCTGCCCCACACAGCAACCTCTCCCTACACTGGCAAAAAACTGAATGTAAAATGGCGGCCAGATCAGGTTTATTTATAAGGTAGGGGGTGTGTCCATGTGCTGAAACATCTCAATTGGCTGTCCTGTACCACCTGATGGATGTGTCATGGGTCAAAGTTTGGCGCTATGCAAAAAAATATGGCACGTGCGAATATTGCCATATGTTTCCATGTTCGGCGAATAGCGAACAAGCAAAGTTTGCCGCAATACGACCGCCGGGCGAACCGCAAGGCCATCTCTAGTCACTGGTACAGACAGGAAAAGGTATATTGGTTTGTGGTGGCTCACCCCACTATTGTATATGTAATGGGTGCTCCAACTGGTATAGACACACCCCGTTTATACAAAGAGATCAATGTAAAATATATAATGTAGTTGTGCACACCTCATCCGGAATAATACATGTTACACATATGAGATATATTAATAAAAAACATTTTTTTTAATCCATTGGTTGTATAACAGTATAACAGAGTCTCGAAACACATATCATAGAAATGCAGAGAGACTAAAGTGCGCTTTAGTAACAGCGACATCTAGTGTCAGAACTATGAACTATCTCCAACACCACTTCTCAACAGCTATGGCTTAGTCCGTTAAACCCATCTTCTTCAGGTAGTTGGTTTCCATGGGAGGCTTTACTGGTTTGGCATCGTCCATTCCAAATGTTTCAATTATTTCTTGTATTTTGTGTCTTTGGTTCAGAAGAAAGCTGCCATCTTCCTCTCTCTCAATCTGGATGCCGAGGTAATTCTTTATGTCGCCAAGATCTTTGGTCTGAAAGTGCTGATTTAGGGTTTTCAGTATTTCTGCTTCATCCCCCTTCTTGCTCAAAACAAATCAGGATATCATCGCCCACATAAATAAGCACATAGATCCATCCGTTTGCCTATTTCTTTGTGTATAAGCAGGGGTCTGAAAGTCCTGATGTGTAGGCACTTCATTTCTTTTTATATTCCACGCTCCGGCTGCGTGCTTTAGACCATATGTACTCCTGTGAAGGTTATACTAGGTCTGGCCTTTGTTCATCCTTGAACCCTGGTGGTTGTTCCATGTAGATTTCTTCTGTTAACTCCCCGGTGTAGAAATGCAGTTTTCACATCAAAATGTTTCACTTGCAGTCTCCTTGTGACGGCTACTGTCAGCAAAGTCCTTATTGTAGCGTGCTTGACTACTGGCGCAAATGTCTCATCGTAGTCCTTTCCGTATTTATGAGAATATCCCTTGGCTACGAGTCTTGCTTTGTATCGTTCAATTGTGCCATCTGCATTGTACTTCACTTTAAAAGTCCATTTACAGCCTATGGCTTTCCTTCCAGGTGGAAGTTCTGTCAGTGTCCATGTTTAAGTGTCATGCATGGATTCTATCTCTGCCTCAGCAGCTTTCCCGTTCTGAAAGCTGAGATATGTCTTCTCAGGTTGCAGGTTCATTGGCAGCGGCAGTGCTTGCCTTGTATGAGAGACGTACAGGTGGTTTACCTTTGTGTTCTCTCGTTGAGCGTCTCGGTTCTGAGCCTTCTTGTGTCTGCTCTTCAGTCCTGGTAGAGTCTCCACTCACTTCAACTGTTTGTTCAGAAGTTAGAGGTGAACTGGTCAGTGTCCGTTTTGTCTTCTGTTCTCATTACATTGTCTCTCAGATCTTCAACAAAAGTTATGCTGTTGCTAATGGTGACCTTGTCTGTTTTGGGATTTAGGATTCTGTAACCCTTAACATTGTCCCTGTTCCCAACAAAGACACCTTCAAATGCTCTGTTTTGGAGTTTGGTGCATTTTTCTTCTGGAATGTAGATGAACACTTTGCATCCAAAAACTCTTAGGCCTCTTTCACACGGGCGTTGTGGGAAAATGTGCGGGTGCGTTACGGGAACACCCTCGATTTTTCCCGCGCAAGTGCAAAACATTGTAATGCGTTTTGCACTCGCATGAGAAAAATCGTGCATGTTTGGTACCCAAACCCGAACTTCTTCACAGAAGTTCGGGCTTGGGTTAGGTGTTCTGTAGATTATATTATTTCCCCTTATAACATGGTTATAAGGGAAAATAATAGCATTCTGAATACAGAATGCTTAGTAAAATAGCGCTGGAGGGGTTAAAAAATAAATAAAAATTTAACTCACCTTAGTCCACTTGATCGCGATGCCCGGCATCTCCTTCTGTCTCCTTTACTGAACAGGACCTGTGGTGAGCATTCATTACAGGTCAAGGACCTGTGGTGACGTCACTCCGGTCATCACATGATCCATCACTATGGTAAAAGATCATGTGATGGATCATGTGATGACCGGAGTGACGTCACCAAAGGTCCTTGACCTGTAATGAATGCTCACCACAGGTCCTGTTCAGTAAAGGAGACAGAAGGAGATGCCGGGCATCGCGATCAAGTGGACTAAGGTGAGTTAAATTTTTATTTATTTTTTAACCCCTCCAGCGCTATTTTACTAAGCATTCTGTATTCAGAATGCTATTATTTTCCCTTATAACCATGTTATAAGGGAAAATAATAATGATCGGGTCTCCATCCCGATCGTCTCCTAGCAACCGTGCGTCAAAATCGCACCGCATCCGCACTTGCTTGCGGATGCTTGCGATTTTCACGCAGCCCCATTCACTTCTATGGGGCCTGCGTTGCGTGAAAAACGCAGAATATAGAGCATGCTGCGATTTTCACGCAACGCACAAGTGATGCGTGAATATTACCGCTCATGTGAACAGTCCCATAGAAATGAATGGGTCGGTATTCAGTGCGGGTGCAATGCGTTCACCTCACGCATCGCATCCACGCGGAATACTCGCCCGTGTGAAAGGGGCCTTAGGTGTTTTACACGTGGCTTCTCATTGTGCCACGGTTCATATGGAGTTGTATCCACTGTTCTGGAAAGAAGTCTGTTCTGCAAGTATGTGGCTGTCATTGCCGCCTCACACAAGTATTTTTGTGGTAGTCCAGAGTCGGTCAGCATACATCTGATCATTTCAGTCAGAGTTCTGTTCTTTCTTTCGGCTACCCCATTTTGCTCTGGTGTGTATGGGACTGTCTTTTGATGTTCTATTCCATTCTCTTTTAAGTACTCTTGTATCTTATGTCCTGTGAATTCACCTCCACTATCACTCCGAAGTATGAGAGGATTCCTCTGAAACTTGTTACTGGTCTTTTCACTCTTGTGTTGCATTAGGTAGACGACTGTATCTTGAATAGTCGTCTATGAAAGTCACTATCTACCTGTTGCCTCCAGGTGTAGGTGGGTTTAGGGGATCGCATACATCACTGTGAACTAGGTCAAGTGGTCTTGAGCTCTCTTCTGACTGACTTTGGGAAGTGTTGCTCTTGTAACTTTGTATTTGATGCAACATTCACACTTAACAGTAACTGGACAAGGGGATGCTGTTGGATCCTTTGTCAGATTCCTCTTTTGCAGTTCCTGTATGTCTGTGCCCTAGACGCCTGTGCCACATGTGTGTACAGTCATTCTGCTTGTGTGTACATAGTCTCACCCTTTCCTTCACTGTGTTGAGATGATCATCCAGCTTGGCACTTGCTATTGTCTGCTTGCCGTCCAGGATTGAATACTTGTCACCTTGGAGTCCTCTGGCTGTTAGACGCTTCACAGATAGGAGTCCTCCTTCTTGATCAGGAACATAAAGCACATCTTTCACTGGTATGGCTATGGTTCCATGCCCATGTCCTGCATGTATTTTACTTCCATCTGCAAGGAAAATAGTTTCTTTGTTATTCAGATCAATTTCTGTGAAAAAGCTTCCATCACTCGTCATGTGACTGGTTGCCCCCGAGTCGAAGCACCAGCCTTGACATTTATGGTTTTCTGTTGCTTTAAATGCGGCGTTCCAGTTTCCCTCCCATGGATCAGAGATTGTGGCTTTGACCTTTTGTTTAGTATAAGAGGGACGCTGTCTCATTTGCTCTGCTTTCCATATAGTACAGTCTTTCTTTATGTGTCCCTGGCATCTAAAACACACCCTGGTCTCCTTCCTCTGTAACCTTGCGTCTGGTGTCAGTTTCTGTGGAGTCATGCACTAATTCCTTTCTTCTCTGATACTTATCTATGAGCCTGGTTTTTACGTATGCTAGTGTCAGATCTGTCTCAGGCCGTGTCTCCAGCGCATTGATCAGTGCAGTATATGTATTGAGTAAACTGCACAACAACATGGCGGCGGCGGACTGTCTGTAATATTCTCCTCATCATTACTTGCCCGCCTAGCGGAGGAAGCGGCGGATGTCTCCTCCACATCTTGGCTGGCCAGTAGCTTGTCTTCGCTGTATAGTGGAGCTGAGCCCACAGCATATAATACTCCTCTGGCTGAGGGAACAGCAAAGGACAGAGGCAGGTTGAGGACAGGTGAGGGCACAGAGCCTGCTACCGGGCCATGCGAACTAAGGGTTGTGTCTGACAAACCCAGCGACTGTTGGCTGGGGGTGTCTGATGTCACAGGAGGGAGTGGATGACCGAGTCAACCATTCAAGAACCGCTGGGTTGCTGGTCAAGACACGACCGCTAGATGACACCGGGAGCTCAGGCCGCTTGCTACGACCCCTGCTGCCACACCCCCTTACTCTGCTGCGACCTCTGCCTGCACCAGAAACTTTTAGGCCTCTGCCACTCCCCGGTGCAGGGCCGGGCACTTCTATGTCTGACATACTGTTAGATAAAATAAAAAGGAAATTAAAACACCTCAAAAAACGGCAAATATATTTTTCTTTTGCCACTAATACACGGCAAACAGGGCTTCAGAATATATAACTGCACCGCTGAACAGCGATTAGGCCCTAATTTGTTTCTACTTTTCCACTACACAAAAGGCTTTTCAACAGATAACTGCAGCGCTGAAAATAGCAGAATCCAAGATGGCTGAGGCTATTCATAGGGCTGTGACATCACAGTGCTGGCTGGCTGCTGATTGGCTGCATGCATGGCATTATGGGTGATCCCGCCTGGATCCTTTCCTTTCTCCATGTCCTCACACATGTAGCAGCCATTTTTAGCAGCCATTTTAGGGAAAAATGCAATTCGTTACCATGAAGCGTGAGGAAATTTGGCTTTGGTGCAAATTGAATTTTTCCTGAAATTCGGATCAAATTCCACTTTGTCAGCTTCGATTCGCTCATCTCTAGTAGATATGTTTACTATTAAAGGGGTTTTCTAGTTTCACAAAAAAACAAAATAAATAAATAAAAAAACAACAGCATCTAACCTTACTGCATTATATATGTCAGATGATTAAGTTCTCAGTGCATCTTGACTCCTCCAAGCGTAACTGTGATCTCTGTCTCTTGCCCTGTGTTTAACCCCTTCCTGCATTATCACCTACATGTACGTGAGTGAATGTGGCTCCTTGCTGCATCCATACGTACATGTACAGTCAGGTCCATAAATATTGGGACATCGACAAAATTCTAACATTTTTGGCTCTATACACCACCACAATGGATTTGAAATGAAATGAACAAGATGTGCTTTACCTGCAGACTGTCAGCTTTAATTTGAGGGGATTTACATCCAAATCAGGTGAACGGTGCAGGAATTACAGCAGTTTGCATATGTGCCTCCCACTTGTTAAGGGACCAAAAGTAATGGGACAGAATAATAATCATAAATCAAACTTTTACTTTTTAATACTTGGTTGCAAATCCTTTGCAGTCAATTACAGCCTGAAGTCTGGAACGCATAGACATCGCCAGACGCTGGGTTTCATCCCTGGTGATGCTCTGCCAGGCCTCTACTGCAACTGTCTTCAGTTCCTGCTTTTGCCTTCAGTTTTGTCTTCAGCAAGTGAAATGCATGCTCAATCAGATTCAGGTCAGGTGATTGACTTGGCCATTGCAGAACATTCCACTTCTTTCCCCTAAAAAACTCTTTAGTTGCTTTTGCAGTATGCTTTGGGTCATTGTCCATCTGCACTGTGAAGCGCCGTCCAATGAGTTCTGAAGCATTTGGCTGAATATGAGCAGATAATATTGCCCAAAACACGTCAGAATTCATCCTGCTGCTTTTGTCAGCAGTCACATCATCAATAAATACAAGAGAAGCAGTTCCATTGGCAGCCATACATGCCCACGCCATGACACTACCACCACCATGCTTCACTGATGAGGTGGTATGCTTAGGATCATGAGCAATTCCTTTCCTTTTCCATATTCTTCTCTTCCCATCACTCTGGTACAAGTTGATCTTGGTCTCATCTGTCCATAGGATGTTGTTCCAGAACTGTGAAGGTTTTTTTTAGATGTCGTTTGGCAAACTCTACTCTGGCCTTCCTGTTTTTGAGGCTCACCAATGGTTTACATCTTGTGGTGAACCCTCTGTATTCACTCTGGTGAAGTCTTCTATTGATTGTTGACTTTGACACACATACACCTACCTCCTGGAGAGTGTTCTTGATCTGGCCAACAGTTGTGAAGGGTGTTTTCTTCACCAGGGAAAGAATTCTTCGGTCATCCACCACAGTTGTTTTTCGTGGTCTTCCAGGTCTTTTGGTGTTGCTGAGCTCACTGGTGCGTTTCTTCTTTTTTAGAATTTTCCAAACAGTTGTTTTGGCCACGCCTAATGTTTTTGCTATCTCTCTGATGGATTTGTTTTTTAGCTTAATGAAGGCTTGCTTCACTGATAGTGACAGCTCTTTGGATCTCATCTTGAGAGTAGAGTTCAGCGGACACCTGGATGTTCGGGTTCGGCCGAACTTCACAAAAAAGTTCGAGTTCGGGATCTGAACTTGACCCCGAACCCCATTAGAGTAAATAGGACCCGAACTTTTGAGCACTAAAATGGCTCTAAAAAAGTCATGGAAAGGGCTAGAGGGCTGCAAAAGGCAGCAAAATGTGGTTAAGAGCATGGCAAGAGCTCTGCAAACAAATGTGAATAGGGAAATGACTTCAAATAACATAAAATACGTAAAAATAAAAAATAATAATCTTGATCTAGGTGGAGGAGGTCCATATAAAGTAGGAGGTTGAGGAGGTGGTGGATGTGGCGGTGTAGGTGGGAGGAGGTAGCCAACACTGGTTTTTGTTTTTAATTAAATTAAATTTTTAGTTTAAATTTGGGTAGACCCCAAAACATTGGGAAATATAAAAAATAAAACAAAGAGAATGTGCGCTGGAGTACAACAATGGCCGGGTGAGGCCGGTATACATGTCTATTCTGCACAAGGTACGGACAAGTCCTGTGGGAACCCTGCTTGGTTCATTTTAACCACTTCAGCCCCCTTAGCTTAAACACCCTTAATGACCAGGCCACTTTTTACACTTCTGCACTACACTACTTTCACAGTTTATTGCTCGGTCATGCAACTTATCACCCAAATGAATTTTACCTCCTTTTCTTCTCACTAATAGAGCTTTCATTTGGTGGTATTTCATTGCTGCTGACATTTTTACTTTTTTTGTTATTAATCGAAATTTAACGATTTTTTTGCAAAAATATGACATTTTTCACTTTCAGTTGTAAAATTTTGCAAAAATAACGACATCCATATATAAATTTTTCTCTAAATTTATTGTTCTACATGTCTTTGATAAAAAAAAAAATGTTTGGGTAAAATAAAAAATGGTTTGGGTAAAAGTTATAGCGTTTACAAACTATGGTACAAAAATGTGAATTTCCGCTTTTTGAAGCAGCTCTGACTTTCTGAGCACCTGTCATGTTTCCTGAGGTTCTACAATGGCCAGACAGTAGAAACACCCCACAAATGACCCCATTTCGGAAAGTAGACACCCTAAGGTATTCGCTGATGGGCATAGTGAGTTCATAGAATTTTTTATTTTTTGTCACAAGTTAGCGGAAAATGATGATTTTTTTTTCTTACAAAGTCTCATATTTCACTAACTTGTGACAAAAAATAAAAACTTCCATGAACTCACTATGCTCATCACGAAATACCTTGGGGTGTCTTCTTTCCAAAATGGGGTCACTTGTGGGGTAGTTATACTGCCCTGGCATTTTAGGGGCCCAAATGCGTGCAAAGTAGTTTGAAATCAAAATCTGTAAAAAATGGCCGGTGAAATCCGAAAGGTGCTCTTTGGAATGTGGGCCCCTTTGCCCACCTAGGCTGCAAAAAAGTGTCACACATCTGGTATTGCCGTACTCAGGAGAAGTTGGGCAATGTGTTTTGGGGTGTCATTTTACATATACCCATGCTGGGTGAGAGAAATATCTTGGCAAAAGACAACTTTTCCCATTTTTTTTATACAAAGTTGGCATTAGACCAAGATATTTATCTCACCCAGCATGGGTATATGTAAAATGACACCCCAAAACACATTGCCCAACTTCTCCTGAGTACGGCAATACCAGATGTGTGACACTTTTTTGCAGCCTAGGTGGGCAAAGGGGCCCACATTCCAAAGAGCACCTTTCGGATTTCGCAGGTCATTTTTTACACATTTTGATTCCAAACTACTTACCACACATTAGGGCCCCTAGAATGCCAGGGCAGTATAACTACCCCACAAGTGACCCCATTTTGGAAAGAAGACACCCCAAGCTATTCCATGAGGGGCATGGCGAGTTCCTAGAATTTTTTATTTTTTGTCACAAGTTAGCGGAAAATGATGATTTTTTTTTTCTTACAAAGTCTCATATTCCACTAACTTGTGACAAAAAATAAAAACTTCCATGAACTCACTATGCCCATCACGAAATACCTTGGGGTGTCTTCTTTCCAAAATAGGGGCACTTGTGGGGTAGTTATACAGCCCTGGCATTCTAGGGGCCCTAATGTGTGGTAAGTAGTTTGAAATCAAAATGTGTAAAAAATGACCTGTGAAATCCTAAAGGTGCTCTTTGGAATGTGGGCCCCTTTGCCCACCTAGGCTGCAAAAAAGTGTCACACATCTGGTATTGCCATACTCAGGAGAAGTTGGGCAATGTGTTTTGGGGTGTCATTTTACATATACCCATGCTGGGTGAGATAAATATCTTGGTCAAATGCCAACTTTGTATAAAAAAAATGGGAAAAGTTGTCTTTTGCCAAGATATTTCTCTCACCCAGCATAGGTATATGTAAAATGACACCCCAAAACACATGGCCCAACTTCTCCTGAGTACGGCAATACCAGATGTGTGACACTTTTTTGCAGCCTAGGTGGGCAAAGGGGCCCACATTCCAAAGAGCACCTTTCGGATTTCACCGGCCATTTTTTACAGATTTTGATTTCAAACTACTTCACACGCATTTGGGCCCCTAAAATGCCAGGGCAGTATAACTACCCCACAAGTGACCCTATTTTGGAAAGAAGACACCCCAAGGTATTTCGTGATGAGCATAGTGAGTTCATGGAAGTTTTTATTTTTTGTCACAAATTAGTGGAATATGAGACTTTGTAAGAAAAAAAAAATCATCATTTTCCGCTAACTTGTGACAAAAAATAAAAAATTCTAGGAACTCGCCATGCCCCTCACGGAATACCTTGGGGTGTCTTCTTTCCAAAATGGGTTCACTTGTGGGGTAGTTATACTGCCCTGGCATTCTAGGGGCCCTAATGTGTGGTAAGTAGTTTGAAATCAAAATGTGTAAAAAATGACCTGTGACATCCTAAAGGTGCTCTTTGGAATGTGGGCCCCTTTGCCCACCTAGGCTGCAAAAAAGTGTCACACATGTGGTATTGCCGTACTCAGGAGAAGTTGGGCAATGTGTTTTGGGGTGTCATTTTACATATACCCATGCTGGGTGAGATAATTATCTCGGCAAATGACAATATCTCGGCGAAAGATATTTCTCTCACCCAGCATGGGTATATGTAAAATGACACCCCAAAACACATTCCACAACTTCTCCTGAGTACGGCAATACCAGTTGTGTGACACTTTTTTGCAGCCTAGATGCGCAAAGGGGCCCACATTCCTTTTAGGAGGGCATTTTTAGACATTTGGATCCCAGACTTCTTCTCATGCTTTAGGGCCCCTAAAATGCCAGGGCAGTATAAATACCCCACATGTGACCCCATTTTGGAAAGATGACACCCCAAGGTATTCAATGAGGGGCATGGCGAGTTCATAGAATTTTTTTTTTTTTGGCACAAGTTAGCGGAAATAGATTTTTTTTGTTTTTTTCTCACAAAGTCTCCCTTTCCGCTAACTTGGGACAAAAATTTCAATCTTTCATGGACTCAATATGCCCCTTACAGAATACCTTGGGGTGTCTTCTTTCCGAAATGGGGTCACATGTGGGGTATTTATACTGCCCTGGCATTTTAGGGGCCCTAAAGCGTGAGAAGAAGTCTGGAATATAAATGTCTAAAAAATGTTACGCATTTGGATTCCGTGAGGGGTATGGTGAGTTCATGTGAGATTTTATTTTTTGACACAAGTTAGTGGAATATGAGACTTTGTAAGAAAAAAAATAATAATAATAATTTCCGCTAACTTGGGACAAAAAAATGTCTGAATAGAGCCTTACAATGACAGGGGGGTGATCAATGACAGGGGGGTGATCAGGGAGTCTATATGGGGTGATCACCCCCCTGTCATTGATCACCCCCCTGTAAGGCTCCATTCAGACGTCCGTATGTGTTTTGCGGATCCGATCCATGTATCCGTGGATCTGCAAAAAACATACGGACGTCTGAATGGAGACTTACAGGGGGGTGATCAATGACAGGGGGGTGATCAGGGAGTCTATATGGGGTGATCACCCCCCTGTAAGGCTCCATTCAGACGTCTGTATGTGTTTTGCGGATCCGATCCATGTATCCGTGGATCCGTAAAAAACATACGGACGTCTGAATGGAACCTTACAAGGGGGTGATCAATGACAGGGGGGTGATCAGGGAGTCTATATGGGGTGATCACCTCCCTGTCATTGATCACCCCCCTGTAAGGCTCCATTCAGACGTCCGTATGTGTTTTGCGGATCCCATCCATGTATCCGTGGATCCGTAAAAAACATACGGACGTCTGAATGGAGCCTTACAAGGGGGTGATCAATGACAGGGGGTGATCAATGGCAGGGGGGTGATCAGGGAGTCTATATGGGGTGATCAGGGGTTAACAAGGGGTTAATAAGTGACAGGTGGGGGTGTAGTGTAGTGGTGTTTGGTGCTACTTATTACTGAGCTGCCTGTGGCAGGTAGCAGGTATATTAGACGCTGTTATCAAAACAGCATCTAATATACCTGTTAGGGGTTAAATAAATCACATCTCCAGCCTGCCAGCGAACGATCGCTGCTGGCAGGCTGGAGATCCACTCGCTTACCTTCCGATCCTGTGAACGCGCGCGCCTGTGTGCGTTCACAGGAAATCTCGCGTATATGCGTGACTCTGCGCAGAGATGCCGCCTCCGGAACGCGATCCTGCGTTAGGCGGTCCGGAGGCGGTTAATGAACGTGAGCTTGTCCACATTGGCTGTGGACAAGCTCACGCAGGCCAGCACCTCCAAGTTGAAGGGGGCAGACCCATCAGTCAGTACGTGTAGGCGTGTGCACACATACTGCTCCACCATGTCGCACGTCCCCAAAACGTCCACGATCCAATTGGATATCTTCTCTATCAACTTTCGATGTTCTTTTATGCGCCTACCATGGTGATCACGGGTAACGGGGAATCAGGGTTCCATGCCGGAGAGGGAGCGTGAGAAATGGCTACCACATCCAAGGGAGGTCAATGGCTGAAATGTGATCGGGCGGAAATGTGGGACAAGTTATTGAAGCAGAAGCATCCAAGTAAAGAGGGGGGGGGGGGGGGGCGGGCGCGCGGCAATTACCCACTCCCGACTCGGGGAGGTAGTGACGACAAATAACAATACAGGACTCTTAAGATGCCCTGTTATTGGAATGAGTAAAAAAAAATTAAAGGGAATGTCACTGCAGTATTTTGGATTAGGAAACGTTAGCCAGGAGAGGCCCTGCTGCCGCTTTGTTGACTATAGATAACGTCTGCCTGATCGCACGTCCCCGTTACGTCCACAATCCAATTGGATATCTTCTCTATCAACTTTCGATGTTTTTTTATGCGCCTAACATGTTGATCACGGGTAACGGGGAATCAGGGTTCCATGCCGGAGAGGGAGCGTGAGAAAGGGATTCCACATCCAAGGGAGGTCGATAGCTGAAATGTGATCGGGCGGAAATGTGGGACAAGTTATTAAAGAGGAAGAATCTAATGAAAGGAGGGGGCGCGAGTAAATTAAAGACAAATTTTATAAATTTAAGTCCCTGTCACCTATGCAGAGCAGGGGTTTTTCAACTGCAAAAATTGATTAATGTCACCCACCAATGGAACAGCCGATTATTTTAAAATTTTGGTCCCTGTCAACTATGCAGATCAGGGGTTTATTCCCGGCAAAACTGGGTTCATGTCACCCACCAATTGAACAGCCGATTTTACAAAAATTAGGTCCCTGTCACCTATGCAGAGCAGGGGTTTGTATACGGCAAAAATGGTAAAATGTCACCTGAGAATGTAACAGACCATTTTTAGAAATTTAGGTCCCTGTCACCTATGCAGAGCAGGGGTTTATTCATGGCAAAAATGATAAAATGTCACCCAGGAATGTAACAGACGCTTTTGCACCCTGCTCCCTCTTTTGCTGTGCTGGTGCTTCTGTGCGACCACCACCTCTTCCTCCAAACTGCACACGTCACTCGCATGACCTTGAGTCCATGTGGGGGTCTAGTACCTCATCATCCTCCACATCATCTTCCACCCAATCTTTACCCCTGCCTTCCTTGTCGGTCTGCAGAAAGCCGCAGCAGTTGGCACCTATGTTTCGTCATCATCAGAGACGTGCTGCGGTGGTCTTCCCATGTCCTCATCCTAAAACTTAAGTGGTTGGGCATCAGTGCACTCAATCTCTTCCACTTCTAGGGCAGGGCTATGTGGATGGCCCACGGAAACACTGCTAGCAGAGTCATCAAAAAGCAGAAGAGACTGCTGCATGACTTGGGGCTTAGACTGCTTGCCTGATTTGCAAGGGGGTGAGTTGAAAGACAGATGGCCATGGGCTGTTGGTGCCAACTCTGATCTTTCAGCAGGGGACTGGGTGGGAGACAATGTCAAGGAACTGGAGGCACTGTCAGCCATCCAATCTACTACTGCCTGTACTTGTTCTGGCCTCACCATTCATAGAGCCGCATTCGGCCCGACCAAATACCGCTGCAGGTTCTGTCGCCTACTCGCACCTGAGGAAGGTGTTTCACTTGTGCGTGTAGCTGGCACAGATCGACCAGGTCCTCTCCCTGCAACAGGAGCTCCACCAGCAGCACCACGACCGGGGCCACGTCCCTTATTTGACGCTCTCCTCATTCTTTGCATTCACCCACCAAACTAACAGATGGTTTATGTCAGGCGACAATGTAACCGCCAACAGTCAACAAATAAGTCCATTGACAGTAAGGCAGTGCCGGTGTCATAAAGAGAGAAAATTTATTGAGGTCACAGAAAAGTGTGACAGGCAAATTTTATATAATTACTTCACGTCACAAAATTTTTTCATTTGTCAACCAACAATATAACAGCAGTATTGACTGGTTGTATTGGACTGTCAGAAATGCAGCGCAGGCCGCAAAGGTACTTTATGGAAAAAAAAATTTTTTTCACCCACAATTAGATGGATTTAACTGATTTTCTTTCACTATCACAAATGCAGTGCAGAGCGCATATGTACTTTTTAGCAAAAAATAATATTTGTCCCCCCAGAATCTAACAGATGGATTTACTGAATTGATTACACTGACATATGCAGCACAGGGGTACTTTACAGAAAAAAATGTGAATATGTCACCCCCTGGGTCCCTGAACTCACAGACGGATTACCTATATTATTGTACCTTCCCCTGGCACATATGCAGTGCAGGTGCACTTAAAAAATGGGTATATGTTGCCTACTGAACTAAAAGAACAGGATTCAATTATTGTCCCTGGCACATATGCTGTGCTGGTGCACTGAACTTGCACAAAAAGACCGCTGACGCCCATCTAACTAATAGGCGGATAAAACGTATTTTTTTGTGTCACTGGGCTCAGGGCAGGGTACAAAAATGTTGAATTGCACCCCCCAAAAAAAATAAAAAAATCGCTGTAGATCGGAGTTAACAAGTTCTGATATCAGATTCTTTCCTATTCTCTCCCTCACAGCAGCAGCATCCTATCCCTACACTAATCAGAGCAGAGTGACGTGCGGCGCTACGTGACTCCAGCTTATATAGAGGCTGGGTCACATGCTGCACTGGCCAATCACAGCCATGCCATTAGTAGGCATGGCTGTGATGGCTTCTAAGGTCACACAGTTAAACTCTTGTTGATTGGCTGCTCTATAGCCTTTCAAAAAGCACCATTAAATCGCCAAACACCGAACTCGAACTTTTACTGAAATGTTCGGGGTCAAAAAATCCTAAAGTTCGTTTCGAACCCGAACTTTAAAATTCGGATTCGCTCAACCCTACTTGAGAGTTGACCATAACAGATTCCAAATGCAAATATCACACTTGAAATGAACTCTGGACCTTTTATCTGATCATTGTAATTGGGATAATGAGGGAATAACACACACCTGGCCATGGAACAGTTGAGAAGCCAATTGTCCCATTACTTTTGGTCCCGTAACAAGTGGGAGGCACATATGCAAACTGTTGTAATTCCTTCACCGTTCACCTGATTTGGATGTAAATACCTCAAATTAAAGCTGACAGTCTGCAGGTAAAGCACATCTTGTTTGTTTCATTTCAAATCCATTGTGGTGTATAGAGCCCAAAATGTTAGAATTGTGTCCATGTCCCAATATTTATAGACCTGACTGTACGTGATGTGATCGGGAGGGTGCAGGAGCTGCACCTGCCTGATCTGCAGTATGGGCCCAGCTGCTACATCCGCCGGCATGGGTGTGTGCGGTGATGCCGGCGAATTAACCCTTTCAGCACTGACCGTGGGACGTGCGTGGTATACAGAGGGATGGGGCTCCCTCTGACTCCATCGCCCCCCCGCGCTGCGCTGGCAGGAGGGGCTATGGTTACCATAGCAGCCCCGATGCCTTACACAGGCATCAGAGCTGCCAGACTACGGAAGCCCAGGAGATCCAGCCTGAGCATCCTAGGCAACTGACAGTTCAATTCAGTACAATATAGAATGTATTATGCAAAAAGGTTAGAAGAGATCCAGCTCCACTTTGATAAAGGAAAGTATTTATTTTGCTTGCGGTAAAATCTCATCCATCGGTTTACATAGATAGCAGTCTTGTCTACGAGCTGGATCTCTTCTAACTTTTTTGCATACAGTTACCCGTTACCTGACTCGGGTTATCCGTGCTCACAGCTGAAGGAGGGGCAGGTGAGAGCTGCTAAACTTTCTTTTTGTTTAAAAAAAATGCTGTTATTGTGTAAAACTTCAATAAATGATTAAAAAGTACACATATTAGTTATCGCCGCGTCCGTTATCACCTGCTGTATAAAAATACCACATGACCTAACCCCTAAGGTGAACAACCATAAAAAAAATAAAAACGGTGTCAAAAAAGCCATTTTTTATCACCTTACATCACAAAAAGTGTAATACCAAGTGATCAAAAAGTCTTACACACTCCAAAATTGTACCAATAAAACCGTTATCTCATCCCGAAAAAAATGAGACCCTACATAAGTCTCCCAAAAATAAAATAAAACTATGGCTTTCAGAATATGGAGACACTTTTCAAAAGCATTTAAAAAAAATGCTTTATTTTGTAAAACTGAAACAAACAACCAAAAAAAGTTGTCATATTTGGTATTGTCGCATCCGTAACAACCTGCTCTATAAAAATACCACATGATCTAACCTGTCAGATGAACATTGTAAAGAACAAAAAATAAAAATGGTGCCAAAACAGCTATTTACCTTGCCTCACAAAAAGTGTAATATAGAGCAACCAAAAATCATATGTACCCTAAAATAGTACCAACAAAACTGCCACCTTAGGCCTCATGCACACAACCGTTGTTTTATTCCGTGTCCGTTGCGCCGTTTTTCGTGATTTTCTGCGGACCCATTGATTTTCAATGGGTCCGTAGAAAACTCGGCTAATGCACCGTTTGCCATCCGTGATCCGTGGTTCCAGTCCGTCAAAAAAATATAACCTGTCCTATTATGTTTGCGGAAAATGGTTCGCGGACCCATTCAAGTCAATGGGATTGCTAAAAAAACGTGGAGGCACACAAGATTGTCATCCGCGTCCGCGCGTCCGTTTTTTTCCTATCATTTGCATGGCAAACCTGTCTTAGACTTTTTTTTACATTCCTTTATGTCTGGTGGTCCTCCAAAACTAAAGGAAGACACACGGAAACAAAAACGGATCACGGAAAAATGTAACCCCATTTTGCGGAACGGAACACAACAACGGTCGTGTGCATGAGGCCTTATCCCGTAGTTTCCAAAATGAGGTAATTTTTTTGGGTTTCTACTCTAGGGGAGCATCAGGAGGTGTTCAAATGTGACATGGCCCTCCAAAAACCGTATGGCATTCCTTTCCTTCTGCTCCCTGCCGTGTGCCCGTACGGCAGTTTACGATAACAAATAGGGTGTTTCTGTAATCTACAGAATCAGGACAATAAATATTGAGTTTTGTTTGGCTATTAACCCTTGCTTTGTTACTGGAAAAAATGGATTAAAATGGAAAATATGCCAAAAAAAGTGACATTCTGAAATTTCATCTCCATTTTCCTTTAATTCTTGTGGAACACCTAAAGGGTTAACAAAGTTTGTAAAATCTGTTTTGAATACCTTGAGGGGTGTAGTTTCTAAAATGGGGTCATTTTTGGGTGGTTTCTGTTATGTTTTGGAAATTTTCTGAAAAATTTCAGGATTTGCTTCTAAACCTTCTAACGTACCCAAAAAATAAAATGGCATTCACAAAATGATCCAAACATGAAGTAGACAAATGGGAAATGTAAAGCAATAACAATTTTTTGAGGTATTACTATGTCTTATAAAAGTAGAGAAATGGAAATTTGCTAGTTTCCAAATTTTTGGTAAATTTGGTTTTTTTTTATTAATAAAAATTAAATTTTTTGACGCAATTTTACCACTGTCATGAAGTACAATAAGTAAGAGCGTTTTAAAGTTATTACCACATAAAGTGACACATGTCAGATTTGCTAAAAATGGCCAGGTCCTGAAGGTAAAAATTTGCTTGGTCTTGAAGGTGTTAAAGCCCAGAGCAAGACTTACAGGGAGTGTTGGTGTAGCATCAGGTCACTGCCTCTTTGTCCTCCCCCAGCTCCAACATCACAGATACAAGCCTGCTTGAAGCCCTGCTGCAAAAAGTCAGCTCTAAGACACAACATAATTGCTGACATCACTTCTGAAGTGCAGGGTCCAGGAGGATGAGCAGAACACCACCCTCAGAGGCAAGGTCATTGATGATGTTGTGTCTACCGGGCAGAGCCTTACAAGCCTTGCCACGTCTCAGATATAGAGTTGTCATTGGGAAAGGAAACCAACACAGTGGATACGAGACCGTGATGGAGTGCAGCAAAACGAGGCATTACAGATAAACAATCACTATTGTGTTTTGTTTCCTGTCAATTGGTGCTGAAAATTGCAAAACCGAAACACCCCTGTAGGTATGGGGTTAATTATCATAGGTCACCCACCAAATGAAGATCGAATGGTCATATAAATCAGTAATACAAGTATACTTTAAGAAATTATTTTATCTAAATATAATATATATAATCAACTCTTTTATTGGGTCCGATTCAAAGGTTAGGCAAAAAGTATGTGTAATATATAAATATGAAATGTGGAACCAGAAAGAAATACATTTACTTACAGAGAGACAATATTGTAAATCAACAACAAAGATTCCGTTATAAATTAACTTACACAATTCATTAAACATTACAGTAAGAACGATACATAGTTACCCGACATGGACACTGTACACACTTACATCTATCTATCAATCCTATGACCGCTTCAGAACCCTCCTTCCCAGTATCCTCCTTGGTCTCTCCAGGTTCCAACCCTCTTGTCCAATCCTTGGGCCATTTGTCCCCTGGAATTATCTACACCTCTCTTTGCAAACTCCCCCCCTTTCATACAGTAAGTAAAAACAGATTTTTAGGCAAACAGTTATTTAGCATTTTATGGCAGTTTGCCCTAAAGCCTGTATTACACTGGACGGCTTTTAGGCAGATGATCGCTAACGAGCGTTTGTATAAACTCTCATTAGCAATCATCTTGCAGTGTAATAATACCGCCAATTGCCTGTTGAACGAACAAATGCTTGTTCATTGGGCAGTCCAAATCTATTGACTTGGACACGTTAAAAAATTATCGTTTGCAGGCAGCAGACACCATGATCTGCCGTCAGCAAAAGACTATACAACATGGGGACGAGCAATAGCTGCTCCCCATGCTGCAGAGGAAATCACTGCATGTAATAGCAGTGGTCTCCTCTGCTAGCGAGCAGAAGATTGCCATAGGAGCAATGACTGTTACAGCGCTAGTAGAACGTATAATATGAGCCAAAAAAACAATGTCTGCTCAGTGACAAGGGTGACGCTGTCCACAATATATCCACAATACCTTTTTGTACATGATCACAACTTGACTGTGACTTTTCTGCAGCCATGGTTCATCTATAAAATAGCCGCACAACAGGGAGTTGTAGAGAAGAATGATGAGTTTTAGAATTTGGTTTCCTTACAAAAAAATTTCCACATATAAAATATCAAAATGACTTCTCTCCTGTATGACTTTTCTCATGTCTAAGAAGACGGGCTTTAACTGTAAAAGATTTTCCACAATGTGAACATGAATATGGTTTCTCTCCTGTGTGAATTCTCTCATGAGTAACAAGACTTGATTTCTGTGTAAAACTATTTCCACATTCTGAGCATGAATACGGCCTCTCTCCTGTGTGACTTCTCTCATGTGTAACAAGATGTGATTTATGTGCAAAACATTTCCCACATTCTGAACATGAATATGGCTTCTCTCCTGTGTGAGTTCTCTCATGTGTAACAAGATTTGATTTAAGTGCAAAACTTTTTCCACATTCTGAACATGAATATGGTTTCTCTCTTGTGTGACATCTTTCGTGTTTAACAAAATTTGATTTAAATGTAAAGCACTTTCCACACACTGCGCAGAAATATGGATTCTCTCCTGTGTGACTTCTCTGGTGTCTAACAAGAAGTGATTTATCTGTAAAACATTTCCCACATTCTGAACATGAATTTGACTTCTCTTCAGTGTGACTTCTCTCATGTCTAACAAGAAATGATTTTTTTGTAAAGCCTTTTCCACATTCTGAACATGAATACACTTCCCCTCCTATGTGATTTCTCTGATGTGTAACAAGACGTGATTTTTGTATAAAACATTTCCCACATTCTGAACATGAATACGGCTTCTGTCCTGTGTGAATTTTCTCATGTGTAACAAGAGTTGATTTTTGTCTAAAGCATTTCCCACATTTTGAACATGAAAACAGATTATTTTCGGTGTGAAATTTTTTATGTTTATCAAGATGTGATTTCTGTGTAAAACATTTCCCACATTCTGAACATGAATACGGTTTCTCTCCTGTGTGAATCCTTTTATGTATAGCGAGATTTGATTTATTTGTAAAACATTTCCCACATTCTGAGCAGGAGTTTGAAATCTCTACTGTGTGAATTCCTTTGTGTATAGAAACCACTTGACCTGTACTTCTGGTAAAAATCTGTGATTGGTCAGGAGTAGGTTCCTCATGATTAGGGGGATTATAGGATAGATCGGTACTGTGTAGTCCTGGATATACATTAAAGGTAATGAGGTTTCCTCCTGAAGAGTGCGGCATGATATCTTCATCTTCTACTTTATAATTTAGTGATAACATAATGTTACCCTCAGAATGCATATTGGGATTTTCTGTGAAAATACAAGATAAAATATGTGATTTTTTTAAAGCTGTAAAATAGACAAACTTATAACATTCCTATTAGGCTGGAAGCCAACCATTTTAAATCCACTCCTAGCTTTGGTTAAAAACAATTATGAAAGATTCCACTTGTGATCGCAGCTTTACAAAGCTGTCTGCAGCACTCTGACAAAGTTCTGGTCTGTACCCAGTCTCCATTTCTATTACACAAACGTAAATTAAAATTTAAAAAAAAAATCATCCATGTCTGGCAATTAACTCTTCAACGCCAAATTGTCACCACATTCCTCAACACAATCTGAATTCATTATTAATTTCTTGGACCTGATGGATTCACTGGAAAGATTCATGCCATAATGGCCACCTAGAGCTTAACTGAGAAACACTTTCTTGTGCACCTCCTCCGCTGCTGCTTAAGTCTCAAACATGCTCAGTAGAAGTTACAGTCGCTCTGGATTTCTAGTGAAAGATTCCCCTTCTTCCAGCTACAGTTTCATTGTGGAATTACAGCGTCTAAAGCCTGTTTCAGATTTGGGGTAAACAAATCCGGCAGGCATATTTTCCGGGTTGCAGCTGGATCTCCACTGGTGCCCATTATAGTGAATGGGGCTGGAGGGAATGCCGGTAGCACATGGCAGGGACGGATCCGACAGGCTCCGTCCCTGCCTAATCCATTCTGCTGCTTTATTTTACTGCAACCTGTACAGAGTACGTGTGAGATTTCAGCAGCAGGAGAGGAGGGACATGGAAAGGAACTTGTCAATTAAGATGTCGGTTGATGGAGATTGAGTTTAGCTTGTATATGCAGGACTCATGAGTGCTGGTACTTTTTAGCTGAAGTCATAATAAGCTCATTTTAATATATGCCATTCTAAAATAGAATTGCAAAGTGAGTACACCAGGCTCATCAGGTTTAAGAGATCTATTTCATATTACATTCACAGTATTGTAAAAATCTAGTGAGACATTCTCTTAGTTATGGAAAAAGCCGATCATCTACATTTAACAGGATAATGCATCATGAGGTAAAGCACAGATCCCAGCCTGAATTCATAGACATGGATATGAGGTCTGTATAGCCTAATGGCCGCACAGTCACCAGATCTCAGGTTTATAGACATCTTTAGGATGTAGTGGAATAGACAGAGGGGAACGAAGGTCTTATCAAGAATTAAGAAGGTGGAGCTAATGAAGTGTCCTGTGCGTGCAGGTGGTCATCACTGAGACGTCTGTGTCTGTTGTGACACAGTAAAGGGAATTGTATGTGGAGGCAGGTATTTTCTGCTGCTGGACTAATTAGCAGTCAGGTAAGGTCAAACACCGGACTGGATCGCAGGTGCCGCTCCGGGTTTTTGTTAACACCTAGCTGCCTTTAAAAGACAGCTAGGTTCATGCAGAGGGGATCTCTGTATTGGGATCTGAGGCTGAGACCTATGTGAGGGGAAACAGGCCGACTAAAGCCTGCTGGTGGACTCTTGTTGGCAGAGCAGGCCGCATGGTGTGAACTGACACTAATACTGCAAGGTGACTTTTTTGCTTGAAAGTGTTTTTTTTGTTCTGTGAACTTTCTAACGTCTGAATAAACACTGAACTTTTGGTTTAAAAAACTGGTTGGTGCCTCTATACTGCGTCCGCTTATCCTGTTTACCAGAGCGAATCCCTACACTGTACAATGATCACATGTGACATAGGAGCTTCCTAAGAATAGTGGATCTTAAGACTGGAGTACACAGAAAGGAAGCTAAAAACACAAGAACCAAAACATCTAACCTCTTAACTAACAGGCTGACCAGCCCTGCTTGTAATGTAATGATCAGGTTATTATTTTAGTAGTTTTATTGTCACATTCAAAGACCCATTACATGTTATTTTTTGTGGTTACACTACAATGCAATATCTGAATAAGAAAACTTTTAATGAGAAATATCAGTTCTGCGACATCCCTCATATAAGACTTTCCTAGACAAAAATAGTGAACTGTGTCTGTTGCACACTTTTATCAGATTCTCTTGCTGCCCTGAAGGCACCAAGGACAGAATCTGAAGTCACTTTCTTCATTCATGATTCCATACCTGTGGTGACATCTCCTGGAATGTCCTCCTCCACCTCACTCTTACACGGGGGATTGCCCATCATCCACTCTTCTTCATCCTCCACTTTAATATCAGTCAGATCTTCCCCCTGATTTGTCATCTGTAACAATTCAGTACAATACAGCAGACAGGTGGGAAATCTAACAGATCCACATAAGAGACCCCCACAATCTATGACCCCTCTATGACTGCAGGACCCCCCCTATATAGATGTGTATAAGGCTCAGCTCCATCTACCTGAGGGTTTTCTGAGACCTTCTCCTCTGGACAGTCCTGGGAATACAGAGGACGGGGACATCTCTCTGGTGGATTTCTCCTCCTGGATCCATCTGTGGAGACACAAGCACACAGTCACTGAATACATGGCCTCCTGTAGATCTGTCTATAGATCAGACTCTTCTCTTAGCTTCTTCACTTCTAGGTTTAGGTATCAGGTGGAAATAATAATATTCTACTCCTCACCACCGGTGCCGAGGTCCCAGCACCTAGCAGGTCAGAAGACCGAAGTAACCTCTGGTGTATGAGAGTGAATGGCAGGCAGTGGGATGACTCCTTCTCCACAACAGTAAATTCTGAGGAAAAGGATACAGTTATAAGTGCCAGGGGCATCTTTCAGCACTCTACCAACCAAAAAGGCATCAAAGCATCATTCTGGCACTAGTTATGAAACCGCCCCATATGAGGTAAATTTCTAGAGAGAACTCACAGTGAAGAAACAGTCATAGAGGAAGTAAAACAAGTTTTCCCAGTCTCCTCTGTAGGAAGATTCATTAGAAAGACAGTTATGCCTTTCTCAGTATATACACCGATCAGCCCTTTTCTGTAGACATAGGCTATGGTCACTGAATGAATGTGAGGAGAATCACTCTAAACTCCCTCACATGGTGAGGGCACCTAAGTATTAATGAACCTGGCACAATGTCACGGTTCAGTGTGGGGGGGAAACTCCACACTGAACCATAAAGAAAATGGGAACAGAAACTAGGCCTGAACACCAAGAAAAAGGAAGCAGGGAACCTCATAAAGCGTCCCTAATCCTCGCCCTGACTCCTATCCATATGAGCAGACCCAGATGGTATGAGGGCTCATACACAGGAACCTGGGCCCTAACTGACCCTGTAAATCCCTGGAATAGTGTCAGGCAGGGGTGTGGAAATCGTATTGCCCGACGCCCGGGACATGCAGTTTCGGGCGACGGGCAGGTAGTTTGTTCAGTAGCTTAGCCCTGCTGCGGGCTAGTAGCCCTCCTCCCTACCTCTGCTGTCTGTGTTTCCTCCCTCCGCCTCCTTCACACAATCCTTCTTACTACTACCCCCATCATTCTAGATAAGGTTCTGGCTGCACACACAGGATGGCCGCCATTTACTCGCGGCTTCTATTTACACCACTGAACACCGAATAAAATAGCCCCTCCCTAACTGGTCTAGTCACATGGGCGTGACGTCATCAGGGCCAATTCAAGTACACCGCACTTCTCCACTGCTGAGCTCCGCCCCTTCCTGTACTGACCACATGGCGGTGACATCATCTCAGGTCCTTCAGCTCTTGCAGCAAACCAGAGAAGGTCGTGGTAAGTGATCACTGCTGTGTCTGCAGCCTCTTCTCTCTGGTATCAGCCATTATATATATATATATATATATATATATATATATATATATATATATATAAATCCCAAATACTGCAGCAGCACAGTCAGACGTTGTGCACTGGGTGCAATTCCTCACAGAGGCCGGCCCCTCCTCCAAGATATATACTTTACAAATGACGAGGCAGCACTTCCAGCTTTAAGGTGACAGGGTGAAGACCCCAAAAGACTTTAATCCGGCAACGTTTCGGCCTGCTCAATGAGGCCTTTATCAAGCTTGATAAAGGCCTCATTGAGCAGGCCGAAACGTTGCCGGATTAAAGTCTTTTGGGGTCTTCACCCTGTCACCTTAAAGCTGGAAGTGCTGCCTCGTCATTTGTAAAGTATATATATATATATACACACACACACACACACACATATACAGCTGGCTGTGGCACCAGGATACATTCACACCGGCCCTGTATACAGAGGATATAGATAGATATATATATATATATATATATATATATATACAGCCTTCACTAGCTGTGGCCCCAGGATACATTCACACTGGCCCCTGTATACAGAGGATATATATAGCATCCCTCAGAGGACCCCCTTTCTGCAGGTGTTGTCAAACTGGGAAGGTGAGGGGGGTCCTTTACATGCCACATCAGCAGCTAATTTGCCTAACCCACCTAGAGGTACGGGTAGTAATGTGCTAAGAGCAAGAGTGGGCACTAAACTAATTGCTGTGATCACATTAAGGCCTCGTTCACACCAGGCAGTGCGTTCTGTCCAGAATGCACTGCACCGCATTGTGGCCGGCTAACTATACTGTGGGGCAGGAGGAGGCGTAGTGGTCTGTTGAAGTGATTGGCACCATAGCCATGCCCAATGGCTGAAATGTGATCGGCTGCACAGGATCGCAAGGCACATTATGCCTGCGGTCCAGTCCAAACAAAATGCTGCAAGCAGCATTTTGACCGGACGTCAGGCATAATTGTGCCTTGCGATCCCGTGCATCCGATCGCCTGCGGCTGTGGCTACAGTGCCATTCACTTCAATGGATCTTCACGCCCCCTCCTGCCCCACAACATAGTGAGCCGGCAGCCATGTAGTGCATTCTGGACAGAATCATCTGGTGTAAACGAGGACTAAACTTAGAGTCATTTCACACCACAAAGACTGGAATGCAAGCCAGCCACCTCCCTGCATAAGGAAGCGTGGCAGTGCATTGAAATATGGTTTTGATTTAAAATTATTTTTTGTATCAGGACAAGTAGATTGTCATGAGGGACAAGTAGATCGAGCCCCCGCTTTAGTCCTTTGACAAGTATTTTTTTATTTTATTTCCACACCCCTGGTCAGGACTGAGACACCCTGTTCGTCCACAACAAGGATAAACCGGTGTCTCCCACAGGCCTAACCAGCGAACGGGAAAATACCAACCCTTATTGTCACGTTTTAGAGCGGGTCCACCTGACCCTTAGAACAGCACCACAACAGTAAGAAACCACGCTCGCATAGAGAGGTATCACGGTCGGCGTGACTATCACATACGTGACACAGAGGGAGGGAACAAGGAAGGCCCTGCCCAAGTGAGAGGGAAGGTGGTGACCCCTGACTCACCTAGCGGCTGGCACCTGGCTGCCCTGACGTCCCTAGACGGGTTCCTCACCCGTACGCCGATCACGTGCCTAAAGCCCTGGCTTTCCCTAAGCTGAGCCCTAGATACTGAACAGGGCGGTGGGAACACTAGTCCGCACCACTAGCTCTAAAGGAAAACACCAAGGGAAGGACAGACAATACAAACTCAACATATAATCCCAGGTGGGCGACAACAGGAGACAACAAGAAGCCCAACAGGCATCCGGAGGGTAGCACTCTGGAACGACAACCAGGATTCACAACTCCAGTGGGTCAGTATAGATGTCCAGGCAGGAAGCTCTATAACTGGCAACTAGAGAAGTGTGAGGGGAGAATATAAGGAGGTTGGGAGTGGCAGACAAGAAACAGCTGAGGAGGAGAAGCTACGGATCCCTGATTGAGACAAAAAGGATAGCAAGGCAAACACAGAAAACAATCACTAAGAAACAACGTGATCTTTAGATATAGAGCGCGCAGCCACCCGCTGCGACCTCCTGACCCCGGGTATAACAGAGTCAGACGTGGCTCTTGATACCCTCGTGACAAGAGGAGACAGTGAGAAGCAAAGCTGGATAGACAGGTAAGGACCAAGTGGCACTTACCTGCCGCTGCAACCAGAAGGAACAGCAGCACACCAAAAACTACCTGGTCCTCTCACCGAAGGCACAGAGACGGGACCTGTCTAGCATCCATGCAGGACTATACACACCATAGACAGACCAGACATGGGACAACAACTAGACATATAACACCAACCCGTACATACAACACCACACATAGATAAAAGGGAAAGGTAGGGAAGGTGACATCAAAATGACATCGATGTCCCACAAGGTGGCCCTCAAGGACTGGGCAGATGGAATACCCAGGACAGGAGCATAGCTCCAGCATCAACAGAAGCTGGAGTATACCTCACTGACCTCAAACTCACAACAACAGGATAAGTAGAGCCATGGGACCACACCCAGATCCACACCTTAACCCCATAACCACCAGACTGGGGAGAGGCCAGGAAACAGGAGCAGTGCACACACAACACGTTGCCTCAGGCAACTGCATGCACGGCAGACGTGTCACGGCAAACTACACCAGACCGAGACACAGCCGTGACACACAAGTTCTTTGTGATGGAGCCTCTGTCAGTGAAATTATGCTGGGAGGCTGCCTGGCCTTTTGCAACTTTTTAAAAAGTTCCACATCATAAAAGAGACTACTCTGTAGTCCCGACCAACCTTTCATTCCACTTTTGAAAATAGGGACGCTTGCCAAATGTCGCAAAAATGCACACAATATTGCGCACTTATTTTTACACCACAAAACTGGCATAGCAGATTTGATAAATGTCTCCCTATGACTCAAGTTCAGTCTCATTTCCCAAAATCTGATGGGAGGAATTTAATCCTGTTTCGTTGCTGCAATTGTTTTTTTTGTATGGCATGTCATGGTTGCAGACCGCAAGGTGGATACCATAACCTTTTATGTCAGTTCTGTTCCTGCACAGGGCATCCTGGAGTATAAGATGTGGTGCCCCCACACTGGAGGGGTTGGCAAGGTGCATGTTCATCTTGACCAGTTTTAAAAGTGGATGCCACTTGATTGAGGGAGCCGTACTAGCAGCAGTGTTAAAAGGCACCCATGAGTGATGCCACCGGAAATCCGACCCATAACTTTTAGATTTTCTGTCAATGTAGCTGTTTTTTCTGTTGTATTTTTCATGAGCACCATTTACATGTTATTTCTTGCTTTGCTTTCACTTACTCAACTTTTTGTTGTTGAGAGATTGGAAAAATCCCCAAAAGTCACAGCAATTCTGCCATAGTTATTTTCGGTTTACCATGTGGTAAAACAACATGCTAATTTTATTCTTCACGTCTTTGTATTTATGCACATGAAAAACATATTTTATGGGAAAAAGTTTCCAATACCCATAACTTTTTTTTTTTCATTCACGTTCCTGTATCTAATTTTGATCTTTGAGGTGCTGTCATAAAGGGAGTGTTAAGAAATAACGGTCATGCTCTGTCTAACTGAGATGTCTTGACACTGTGTTGTAGGTCAGAATCTTCAAGTCATGTGACTGCTACTCAAAAAGAGGAATCGCAGCCCACTCTAAAAGTCACTTGTCTTATGAAGGCCGTTTTAAAGCTGTCCCTTTGACTACAACGAAAACCCCTTTAACTTCAACCCCCATTCCAAAAAAAGTTGGGACGCAGTGTAAAATGTAAATAAAAACAGAATGCAATGTTTTGCAAGTCTCATAAATTCATATTTTATTCTCTGTACATCATAAGACATGTAACAGATGTTGAAAGTGAGACATTTTACTATTTAATGAAAAAAAATAACTCATTTAGAACTTGATGACAGCGACGCATTTCAGAAAAGTTGGGACAGTTCAATGACTATCATTGTATAGAATCCCTTCAACAGTTTGTAAATGTCTGGGAAGTGAGGAGACCAATTGATGGAGTTTTGGGAGAGGATTGTTGTCCCATTCTTGTCTGATGTAGGATTCTAGCTGCTCAACAGTCTTGGGTCTTCTTTGCAGGATTTTTCTTTTTATGATGTTCCAAATGATTTCTAGCAGTGAAAGGTCTGGATGCAGGTGGCCAGTTCAGCATCCGGACTCTTCTTCTGAGAAGCCATGCTGGTGTGATGGACACAGTATGTGGTTTAGTATTGTCTTGCTAAAATATGCAAGGCCTTCCCTGAAAGAGACACCTGGATGGGAGCAGATGTTGTTCTACAACCTTTGTATGATGTTCAGCATTAATAATGCCTTTCCAGATGTGTAAGCTGCCCACGCCTAACATTAATGCTGCCCTATACCATCTGAGATGCAGGCGTTTGAATGGTGTGCTGATAAAAAGCTGGATGGTCCCTCTCCTCTTGAGCCTGCAGGACACCATGTCCGTGAAATCCATAAAGGATTTCAGATTTTTATTTATCCAACCACAGAACAGTTTTCTATTTTGCCTCGGTACTTTCTAAATGAGCTTTGGCCCAGAGAAGACGTGGCGCTTCTGAATCATGTTGATATATGAATTCTTCTCGGGTTTAACTTCCATTTGTTGATTGCACGGCGAACTGTGTTCACAGACAGTGATTTCTGGAAGTGTTCCTGAGCTCATGCAGTGATTTCCAGTACAGAATCATCACCTATAAATTCCAAGCATCCAATATTGGCCATTGTCCCTTGCGCACATGAATTTCTTAAGATTCTCTGACTCTTTTGATGATATGACGGACTGTAGATGGTGGGATATTCAAAGCCTTTTTAGATTTTGGTGAACCTCTGCCCATCTTTACTTCTGAGAGACTCTGCCTCTCTAACATATTCTTTTTATACCCAGTCATATGAATTAGTTAACATTGCTCCTTCAGCTGCTTCTTATAAGCACCACTTACTTTTCCAGCCTTTTGTTGCCCCTGTCATAACTTTTTTGAGATGCTTTTCTACCATTAACTTCTAAATAAGTTAAGTTTTTTTTAAATATAAAATGGTAAAATGTGATACATTAAGTGTTCTGTGTTGTACTGTAAATAACATTTGGGTCTGTGAGTTTTACAGAAAATTGAATTCTGTTTTTATTTACTTTTTTCACAGCGCCCAAATTTTTTTAAATTGGGGTTGTATTAAAAAGGAAATCGCCAAACTGTAGAGGTTGTTGTTTAACATCTCTTTACTATCCCAAAATTGTGCTCAACCTTTTCCTGCACAATGAGGTACACGTAGGTCACTGGCGGCATGTAATTCCTGCACAATGCCGTACATGTAGTTCATAACGATATCACAGACACAAAAGCTGTGCCCGCATAATCGCCAGTGGGTGTGTGGATGTGACTGGCCGTCTTGTCCTGCAGGAACAGCCGGGATCAGAGAAGAATCTGATCAGAGATCGCCGTCAGCTGAATAAGGAGAACACTCCATGATGTGATGGAGACATCTCCAATCAGAAAGCAGCAGCCGGTGATCAGATTATCCTCCTGTCCTGAAGGCACCAAGGACAGAATCTGAAGTCACTTTCCCCATTCATGATTCCATACCTGTGGTGACATCTCCTGGAATGTCCTCCTCCACCTCACTCTTACATGGGAGATCGCCCATCATCCTCTCTTCTTCATCCTCCATTTTAATATCAGTCAGATCTTCCCCCTGATTTGTCATCTGTAACAATTCAGTACAATACAGCAGACGGGTGGGAAATCTAACAGATCCACAGAAGAGACCCCCACAATCTATGACCCCTCTATGACTGCAGGACCCCCCTATATAGATGTGTATAGGGCTCAGCTCCATCTACCTGAGGGTTCTCTAGGACCTTCTCCTCTGGACAGTCCTGGGAATACAGAGGACGGGGACATCTCTCTGGTGGATTTCTCCTCCTGGATCCATCTGTGGAGACACAAGCACACGGTGACTGAATACATGGCCTCCTGTAGATCTGTCTATAGATCAGACACTTCTCTCAGCTACTTCACTTCTAGGTTTAGTTATCCGGGTAACACAACAATGTCCTGCTTCTAACCACCTGTGCCAGGGTCCCAGCACCTAGCAGGTCAGAATATCAAAGTAATCTTTGGTCTAGGAGGGTGAATGGCAGGCAGTGGGATGACTCCTTTTCCACAACAGTAAATTCTGAGGAAGAGGATACAGTTATAAGTGCCAAGGGCATCTTGCAGCACTCTACCAACCAAAAAGGCATCAAAGCATCATTCTTTTTGATTTTCAATTGAAATAGTTTTGTTTATTTGCAACAAGTAAAACAATTACATAATTGATCAAAAGCATAAATAATACTTTTCTCCCCATCCCCACCCCAATCACCCAGACCCTAGCCTCCCACCCCAGCGATGCGTCTCATTATCTTTATCAAGTAATAAGGTTAAGATATAAAAATAGATAGGTGGAGACGGGGAAAGGGTCAAAAAAAGACACCTACCACTTCCATTCTCCCCATATCCTGGACCATTTTCTTCGGAATTCCTCTGGTTATACAAAATGTTCTCATATCTCTTAATCTTGTTTACTTGATATATCCAATCATTAAATCTTGGAGTATTTTGAGAAAACCAGACTCGAGTAATTGAGTCTGGCTAAGAACATAATTTTGGCCCAAAAAATCTTTCGATACTTATGGCAGATTAAGTTAGAAAAATCATTCGATATCCAGCACTCGGGTTTCAACGGGACCAGTATCTTTAGTTTTTGAATAATGAAATTACTGATCGAGTCCCAATATAATTTTAAATCTGGACACCGCCAGAAGATATGCAGAAAATCTGCCCCTTGTGACCCACAACGGGGGCAAGTCGAAGATTCTCGTAAACCACATTTATTAAGGCAGATCGGCGTAATATAGACTCTGTGTATAATATTAAATCGAATCATTATGTGATTAAAGTTGTGCAAAACTAATTTTAAATAAGTGAATATATTTCCCCACCCTTGTGATGTAACCATTGGACAATCGTTTTCCCAGTGACTTAATTAATAATTCATATAGTTGGGACATCTTACCCTTATAGCCAGAAGTTCCCAGCACAACATTCAAAGGTGATGAAGTGTCTATCTCCAACAGTGAAACCTCTTTTACTCTTAACAGCGTCGAACGTATCTGAAAATACCGAAGCCAACTGAGGTTACCTAAATAGTGCTAAGCTCGAGAGAGGCATCACCTCTCTCCGCTTCACCACCTGTGAAAGGTACATAATATTGCTTTCTTGCAAAAATCTATCACCTAATAATTTATCAACCTCCTGTAAAAAAAACATTATGCCACTGACGAGAACCCTTTATCCCCATCCATCTACAATCTCTGGAAAATACCCTCCCAGTTACTGTATACTCTTTTTCAACATTATTCAGTCGCCCCGATTCCAGTAATGTAAACATATTGTCAAAGGGAAATCGGCTCACCAAGGTCTTACACGGAGCACTTTTCTCCCAGTGACAATATAAAAATAACTGCCCAGCTATAAAGTAACCCTTGATGTAGGAGGGATTCAATCCTCCCTGTTCCAGTTTTAGCTTCACTCGCTTTCCTCCCCAAAGTAGATCATTCATCATCCTTTCAAGGAGTTTAAAGAACTTGTCCTCGATCCAGACTGGGGAATTCCTGAGAATATAAAGAAGTTGAGGCAAAATCACCATCTTGATTAAAAGATGCTCTATCTTCTCTCGTTAGGAATAATTGCAACCATATAGTAATTTTTTATCTCAACTTACTTTTCAGTGGTATTAAATTAAGCTGAATATAATCCTCAATCCTAGGTCATCATACCAAGATATTCTTCTGTTTCCACTACCTTTAACATTGTAAGAGAGACCTCACTCAAATATTTAAAGTTATCCAGTAGCATAACTTTAAATAAGGGTAGTTTGTGACCAATATCTAGACCAGAGACTTCCCCAAAGGAATTGACCAGATGGATAACTCTCGGGAGAGCAATGTTGGTTTGGTTTATATAAAATAATACATCATCGGCATATAAAGAGATCCGATACTCCAAAACCCTCAATAATTGTATCTTGCCTAATACTGAGTGCTAGAGGCTCAATATCAATGTCAAACAATAGTAGTGACAGGGGACAACCTTGACGGGTACTTATAGACAACAAAAATTGGGGGACAAACTACCGTTAAGATTCAGTCTTGCAGTAGGGGAATTATACAAAAGCCTAACCATATTTATAAATCTGGGTCCAAATCCCATCCAAAAAAATTTCCACTCCATCCTGTCGAACGCCTCAGAGGCGTCCAAGGACAGGATGGAGCGGGAATCCCCCCAGGGGACTGTATGTTCGCAAAGAGACGGTGAAGGTTGTGATTGGTACCTTAATTGGGAATGAACCCATTCTGGTCAGGGTGTATAATTGAGGGAATAACTCTGGAGCCAGCATCTTTGCCAGTAGCTTAACGTCAGTGTCCAGAAGCAACATTGACTCGAGTAGAATACCCTCCTCCAAGGACTTAACAATTACCCTCAGCAAATACGGGAGTGTAACATCTCCATATTTACGGTAAAACTCGTAGGGGAGGCCATCTGAGCCACGAGAGGAATTTCCAGAGCAGGCCTTTAATGCGGCCCCTAGTTCCTGCAAGGACAATTCTACCTCTAGGGAGTTCCTCTGTACTTCTGTAAGAGGCAGAAACTTGATGGAGGTCAAATAGGCCTCCATCTCTTCATCCGTACTATTCTTGCTAGTTTTATATATTTCCGAGAATTGTTTTGTAAAAGCTCCCTTTATTTTTGCCTGATTTACAGTGATTGTATCCTCGGTTAATCAAATACTACCTATTTCTTTTTTTTGGGTCTTGGTTAGATATCACTTTAGCCAGGAGTTTTCCTGGACGCCCTGCTTCACAAAAATGTTTTTGTCCCCCGAAAAAGAGCCTTTGCTGAGCCTCATCTAGAAGAAAATCAGAAGACTCCTGACTTGTATTTTGCATCACTCTCCTATTTTTTTTTTTCAGTTTTCTTCCCTGGAGAACTGCTCCATCCCATATAACGCCACTGCTTTTAAGGCCCTCTCCTTCCTCCCATATCCCCTTCTTAGATGGGAAATACTACTGAGAAATAGCCCCCTTACCGTAGCCTTAAACGCATCCCAAACAGATTGGATTTTGGCTGATTTATAGTTAACCTTCCAATATTATGCCATCTCCTGTTTCATCCAATCATGGTTGTCTATTACAGACAACCAGTAAGGATTCAATCTAAAGGGGGGTAGTACCCCTTCACTAGCATCAAACAGAGTAAGTTCAAGGGATACCGGGACATGATCTGAGAGCGACCTGGCCTCATATCTCATCCGCTTAATATACCTCAAAACTTTCTCATCGATCCTAGACATACAATTCCTAGATCTAGTCACACAGGAAAAAGCTCTTCTTCCCTGTCCCAAGACACTCCAAACATCCACAAGGCCCGACTCCTGACAGAATCGAGCCAATGGGGACCCCTGGTTGAAATCCCCATTTACTAGGGTAAGACAATCTGGCCACGTCTCCACAAACATTAGTAAACGATTGAGTACGTCAAGAGAAAAAGGAGGAGGAATATTCCGTAAATAAAAGCTAAAGTACATAATTTACCAAAAAGTTCCCCATGCAGAATAACAAACCTCCCCTGCTTATCAATAAATGACGCCGCGCAGACAAAGTCAATCCTTTTATGTATAAACACCGTCACGCCTCTAGAGTGGCTCGTAAAGGTAGAATGAAATGCCTGTGAGACCCGTCCCCTGGTAATCCGTGTCACAGCCTCTTCTTCCGTAGACATATAATCAGCTAATCAACAGCAATCCTCAATTGGCCCCATCCCTCTCGCTCATCCATCCTAAGAGACGCATCGCATCCCACCCACAGAACTCCATCCCACCCCCCAACAGACCTCTTTACCAAGACCATCCCTCCCCCTCTCCACTACCCCCACCTCCACAGAAGGAGTATACCAAAAATGTAAACATTATGCCGCTGCGGCCAATCCGTGGCCAAGGCCGGAGGCCGGAGTATCAAAAAAATTGACTGTTCTGTTAAATATAATCTGCAGTTTGGCTGGATAAAAAAAAAAAAAAGAGTATTTGATGTCCTTGCCCTGAAGGCGTTTTTTAACGGCAAAAAAGGTACGCCTCTTGTCTTGAACGTCTTTCGAGAAGTCCGGGAAGAATGAAAGTTTACTGCCATTGTAGAGGATATGAGGACACTCCCGTGCTCGCTTTAAGATCGTATCTCTGTCCCGGGAGGCAAGCATCTTTACCAAAAGTACCCTTGGCTGCCTTCCAGGGACCGGCTTACCCCCGGGAATCCGATGGACCCTCTCGGCTAAAAACAAAAGGTGAGAAATGTTCCTTCCCAAAGTTATCAAAGATTAAAGACTGTACCATTCCAGACGGATTTTTTTCCTCTACACCCTCAGGAAGCCAACATTAGATCTTCTTGACCTGTCTTCTAGGTCCACAACATTTTTTTTCCGATTATTATAGTCCATTTTCACAATGGCAATTTCAGGTTTTAATACTTTTGCTTCTTGCTCTCGGGAGCTCGATGCCTCTATCTTGTATCTTTGTTAGATCATCTTTTATTATAGCCACTTCTGTCTGGACTGTCCCCAGTTGCAGTGCGACATCTTGTATCACCTCTCCGTTATTTTTGACCGTAGATAAAATCTCCTCCAGTGGGGAGGGCTCCCTCATTGGAGCTTCCATTTAGTCCGCCCTCTCCACTCTGAGGATAGTCATCTAATGACTTTTACGGTTCTTTCTCGTATTTATATCCTGCTTCCCCATTTGTCCAACCCTGGTGTTTACATTTGACGATTTTAGGAATTGCTCAATTTTAGCAGACTCTACCGGTCTCTGTCCTGATTTAGATGATGACAATTCTATTGAGGACGGACATATTTTGCCCTTTTTGTTTATTTATTTCGTTTTTTTTCCTCCCCCTCTCTTTTCTCTCATCGCCTTCCTTTATCTTCTCCTTATTTTCGTTAACAGTGCTTCTTACTCTTTTAAGGGAAAACCAGCTTCACGTCTTTTAATTCCCCCCCCCCCTTATTTTCTCCTTTTATATTTTTTAGTATCTCTGATTCCTTAAGTCTTTCCTCCCAAATATCCTCTTTCCTTCCTTGTTCTTTTAATTTTTCAATAGAGGGAAGAATGGCAATAAGAAATAATTAAGAGAGGAAAGGACATGAAAAGCAACATGGATAAATCTCACAGCACTGGAGAGGTCTTCAAGGGGGGGGGGGGGGGGGGGGGGGCAGGGGACCTCAGGTTTCTTCCCCAGCTTCTTTCCAAGGATGCAGGAGGGAGAGGGAGGTAGCGCCTCCAAAGAATGCACGCTGGTAGACCCTTTTTTTTGAGCCGGATCGGGACACAGTCCCTTGGTACTTCAGAGGTGCAATCGGAGGCAACGTGGCAGAAAGGGCCAGACTACCCACTAAGGCCGGGAGGACCAGTGAGCCAGGCTAGACACGAGGGTGCCGGGGGCACACAGAACACCAAAGAATGACACACGCAGAAACAGGAGGCGGGAGCAGGAGCCAGAGGAAGCGGGGTACAGACCGGGAAGATGGGGGAGGAAATACACTGGTAAAGAACGAAGTCTCCCTCTTACATCTCTGTTCTCCACACAGGCTTCAGCGGGCGTCCTGAGACCAAGGATCCAGCCATGGGATGTGTGTATGCAGCGGCTCTGTCGGGATCACCGGAGGTAGGTCAGGGGGAGGAGGAGGGCGCGACGTCACGTCCTAACGTCCTGTCAAAGCATCATTCTGGCACTAGTTATGACACCGCCCCATATGAGGTAAATTTCTAGAGAGAACTCACAGTGAAGAAACAGTCAGAGGAAATAAAACAAGTTTTCCCAGTCTCCTCTCCACCGGACTCTGTGGTGTTGGAGAAAGCGCCACATCTTTACCACATCCAAGTCTTCTTTCCCTGGGGAGAAAATTCCTTTCTCCTAAGGAGCTGTTATGGTGAAATGGAAAAAAGAGAAAAACATCTCATGACATTTACTGGATATTTTCTGTGAGCCCATGACAGCTCCATGAGAGAGACTGCCGCCCTGCTGGACAGTAACAGGAACCTCTGAGAACACTGAAACCCCCACCCCCCTCTTCAAGAGGATTCATTAGAAAGACAATTACACCTTTCTCAGTATATACACCGATCAGCCCTGAATGAACGTGAGGAGAATCGCTCTAAACTCCCTCCCATGGTGAGAATCCTCCTGAGCCGTATTCTACCTCCCCTGAAGTGGGAAAGATGCAGGTAGCTCCCATCCTGATGGACTTGTATCTGAGGCAGTTACTATGGGATCCCTTTTACCCATCGCTCTCCGTCGTCTGCTCAGCTTGAATCTGTCCACCTTCTGTTCTGTCTATTACACCTTTTGTTATGTCCTGTTCGCCATAATGTCTCTTCACTGTGAGGGGCGCTGATGGCGGTTGTGCAGGGGAACGTGACAACCCTTATAACTGACCTTACACTATTCCTCGGAGGAGTTTATAAAAGGGGATGTTTTGGTGCCATTGGGTGCACTGTGTCCAGAGACAGACGGAGATTGAGCGCCATAAGGGAGTTACAAAACTGTGGCTGTGTAGTAACTCACTACCTCAGAGACAAACCACAGCTCCAGGGTAGAAGACCTAGAAGGCCAGTTGTGGAATCCCTAGCAGATTAAATGAAGCCACCCATCATCCAGGAATGGGAGAGATAGATGATGGATCTTCCTATCCCCCTTTCCTAGTAATTGGGCAAAGGAGGATATGAAGAACTCACCAATCATCTGCTGCAACAAAAAGGGACATCTGCCCCAGACATCCCCAGCATCTCCTGGAGGAGAATTACTCCAGCAGGAAGCCTCCTGAGATCCTTTGGGTGAATGGAGCCCATCAATATGTCTGACTTATAAGGAAAATGCAGGGACCTAATGTGATGTTTAAAGAGTCAAACGTGTGTACCTCCTCCATTACATGTCACTGCACACACGTGTATACACTGCACATGACGGCTCTTACCTTGTGATATAAGAGGCTGGTGCTCCTCCATTACATGTCACTGCACACACGTGTATACACTGCACATGACGGCTCTTACCTTGTGATATAAGAGGCTGGTGCTCCTCCATTACATGTCACTGCACACACGTGTATACACTGCACATGACGGCTCTTACCCTGTGATATAAGAGGCTGGTGCTCCTCCATTACATGTCACTGCACACACGTGTATACACTGCACATGACGGCTCTTACCCTGTGATATAAGAGGCTGGTGCTCCTCCATTACATGTCACTGCACACACGTGTATACACTGCACATGACGGCTCTTAACTTGTGATCTAAGAGGCTGGTGCTCCTCCATTACATGTCACTGCACACACGTGTATACACTGCACATGACGGCTCTCACCTTGTGATATAAGAGGCTGGTGCTCCTCTATTACATGTCACTGCACACACGTGTATACACTGCACATGACGGCTCTTACCTTGTGATATAAGAGGCTGGTGTCCTCCATTACATGTCACTGCACACACGTGTACACACTGCACATGACGGCTCTTACCTTGTGATATAAGAGGCTGGTGCTCCTCCATTACATGTCACTGCACACACGTGTATACACTGCACATGACGGGTCTTACCTTGTGATATAAGAGGCTGGTGCTCCTCCATTACATGTCACTGCACACACGTGTATACACTGCACATGACGGGTCTTACCTTGTGATATAAGAGGCTGGTGCTCCTCCATTACATATTACTGCACACACGTGTATACACTGCACATGACGACTCTTACCTTGTGATATAAGAGGCTGGTGCTCCTCCATTACATGTCACTGCACACACGTGTATACACTGCACATGACGGCTCTTACCTTGTGATATAAGAAACTGTGGAGATCCTCCATTACATGTCACTGCACACACGTGTATACACTGCACATGACGGCTCTTACCTTGTGATATAAGAGGCTGGTGCTCCTCCATTACATATTACTGCACACACGTGTATACACTGCACATGACGACTCTTACCTTGTGATATAAGAGGCTGGTGCTCCTCCATTACATGTCACTGCACACACGTGTATACACTGCACATGACGGCTCTTACCCTGTGATATAAGAGGCTGGTGCTCCTCCATTACATGTCACTGCACACACGTGTATACACTGCACATGACGGGTCTTACCTTGTGATATAAGAGGCTGGTGCTCCTCCATTACATGTCACTGCACACACGTGTATACACTGCACATGACGGCTCTTACCCTGTGATATAAGAGGCTGGTGCTCCTCCATTACATGTCACTGCACACACGTGTATACACTGCACATGACGGCTCTTACCTTGTGATATAAGAGGCTGGTGCTCCTCCATTACATGTCACTGCACACACGTGTATACACTGCACATGACGGCTCTTACCTTGTGATATAAGAGGCTGGTGCTCCTCCATTACATGTCACTGCACACACGTGTATACACTGCACATGACGGCTCTTACCTTGTGATATAAGAGGCTGGTGCTCCTCCATTACATGTCACTGCACACACGTGTATACACTGCACATGACGGGTCTTACCCTGTGATATAAGAGGCTGGTGATCCTCCATTACATGTCACTGCACACACGTGTACACACTGCACTCGACGGCTCTTACCTTGTGATATAAGAGGCTGGTGCTCCTCCATTACATGTCACTGCACACACGTGTATACACTGCACATGACGGGTCTTACCTTGTGATATAAGAGGCTGGTGCTCCTCCATTACATGTCACTGCACACACGTGTATACACTGCACATGACGGCTCTTACCTTGTGATATAAGAGGCTGGTGCTCCTCCATTACATGTCACTGCACACACGTGTATACACTGCACATGACGGTCTTACCTTGTGATATAAGAGGCTGGTGCTCCTCCATTACATGTCACTGCACACACGTGTATACACTGCACATGACGGGTCTTACCTTGTGATATAAGAGGCTGGTGCTCCTCCATTACATGTCACTGCACACACGTGTATACACTGCACATGACGGCTCTTACCTTGTGATATAAGAGGCTGGTGCTCCTCCATTACATGTCACTGCACACACGTGTATACACTGCACATGACGGC
Organism: Bufo bufo; assembly: GCF_905171765.1. Classification (NCBI taxonomy): domain Eukaryota; kingdom Metazoa; phylum Chordata; class Amphibia; order Anura; family Bufonidae; genus Bufo; species Bufo bufo. The sequence goes on along the minus strand of NC_053390.1, from coordinate 18,618,155 downwards.
TCTTACCTTGTGATATAAGAGGCTGGTGCTCCTCCATTACATGTCACTGCACACACGTGTATACACTGCACATGACGGCTCTTACCCTGTGATATAAGAGGCTGGTGCTCCTCCATCATGGCCTCCTTGTACAGGTCCTTGTGTCCTTCTATATACTCCCACTCCTCCATGGAGAAATAGACAGTGACGTCCTGACACCTTATAGGAACCTGACAACACAATGACACCGTCATCACCCAGACCCCTCTAGTGCTGTTACTGGACAATTTCCCAGCATTCCCAGCAGTGTCACCTCTCCAGTCAGCAGCTCCATCATCTTGTGGGTGAGCTCTAGGATCTTCTGCTCATGTATCAGGGGGTGAGGGGGAGGCTCTATAATGGGGGGAGGGGTCCTGCTCCGCCCTCCTGACTCCTGGAGATGGATGATGGGAGTCACACAGTCCCCCGATGTCTTCTTCACTATTGTGTACTCCTGTGGATGGAGAGAGACATTACATTTACCAGTAATCTGTTTTTCCAGAACCCTGAGAGAGCTCCTCCCCTGCTGAACGGGAAAACTGCAACATAAAAGCGCTGCCTCTCCACAACTCAGTTTTGCTAGAAAACCATGCGAAGGTTAGACAGAGAAGATCACCCTACCGAATCTACATGACTAACCCTTACTATACCTTTTTATATGCTCTAAGGAGCAACACAAATAATACCAAAGGAAATGACGAGGTAAAAAAATGGACGGGTGCTGTTATGAGTTCTGATAAAACCAATTACGGGCAAGTGTAATCCATCTTTTACCTCCTCGCCCATAAGGGCACCCAGGGAGATATAAACTAGAAATAAAGTAAATTAGGGGGGGAACAACTGCCTGCAGGACTTTCCTACCAAAGTTGAGATCAGACACGGGGAAAAAACTGCAACCTATAGTGCCTGAGAAAAGTATGAGGGAAGCCCAGGCATCTTATCCAACGAGGCCTCCACTCTCTAAGCCCATGAGGTGGACACCGCTCTTGTGGAATGAGCCCCATAAAAATGAAGAAGGAGGAAGGTCCTGATTGCCATATCCAAAAAAAATAATATAACCTGCTTCATCCATCTGCTGGTAGTATTTTGTTGGCCTACTCTTTCCTTAATACTGAACCAAGAGGTTCTCTGCTTTCCACCAATCCCTGGAAGCTTCAAGGTAGTGAATTGGTCACCTCCTGACATCTATGCAATGGCAAGACACGTCACTGTGATTAGAAGGATTGTCACAAAAGGACAGAAGAACGATCTCCTGGTTCTTGTGCAATTTGGAAACTACCTTAGGAAAAATGGAAGGTAGGGTTTTCATTACTACCCTAACATCAAGGATAGTAGTGTAGGGAGGGAAAGCAGAGAGGCCTGCAGATGACTGACGCAGCAGGCGAGAGTAATGACCAGGAGGAAAGCTCTTCTGAGGGAGAAATGCCTGATAGCTAGGGTTCGGATTGCTGTATCTTTACCAGATTCTTTTAAAAACAGCCTTAATAATAGGGGTTTCGTCTTACTGAAAAATGTATGGCTTCCATGGAGGTCTTTCTGAAGTTTCTGCAAATATCCCAAGACTTACTTTGTCTCGCTTATATCACATGTCATTTGATTTATTGGTATAAGTTACTGTATCAAAATACAAACCTGTATCAAAATACAAACTTTTACAAAAGTTAAAGGGGTTCTGCAGTTTGTTCAAACTGGTGATCTATCCTCTGGATGGATTATCAGCATCTGACCGGCGGGGGTCCGACACCCGGGACCCCTGCTGATCAGCTTTCTGAGAAGGCAGCGGTGCTCTAGGAGCGCCGCGGCCTTCTCACTGTTTACCGCAGGCCCAGTGACGTCACGACTAGTATCAACTAGCGTGGGTGGGGCTAAGCTCCATTCAAGTGAACAGAGCTTAGCCGCGCCCAGGCCAGTTGATACTAGTCGTGATGTCACTGGGCCAGCGGTAAACAGTGAGAAGGCCGCGGCGCTGCTGGAGCGCTGCTGCCTTCTAAAACAGCTGATCGGCGGGGGTCCCGGGTGTCGGACCCCCGCCGGTCAGATGTTGATGATCTATCGAGAGGATAGATCATCAGTTTAAACAAACTGCAGAACCAGAAAAAATTCAATAGCCTTGCCTAGAGCAGGGAAGGGAGGAGAGGATCTGGTCTATAGGGATCTTCCCTCTAATATGGATGGTTGACTAAGCAAACCAGACTATGAGGAGAACGAGCAACACATGTGGAAGCTATGGAAGGCTTCGAAGAACCTATAGAAACCTCCCATATCTTCCTAAGAGCTTTTTATTCTGCCACAGATGTATGTTAGAGAAGTCTCTGACTGGTTGTGAGTGGTAATCTCTGTACAAGGAATGGTAGACAGCTGAACTCACTAATATCTCTAGGTCGTGGTAACAGTTGTATGCGAAAATCCAGTGAGGAGAATACAATAGAGATGCTTTGGTAATTTATTGAGTTTACCTTGAGCAAAACACATAGAGGAAATTAGAGGATACTAGAGGACATTAGCGGTCAAAACGAAATGCTCTCACCAGCTCTGAGTCTGCTGCAGGAAAGGAAGACACAGGAACAGAGCACAGGATGTGATGTCACAGAAAGGGAAGAGTAGAACAGAGAGCAAAGGCGACAAGAGCGACCACAGGGTGGCAGCATTACATAACATGCTAATGATAGAATAACACAAACAGACATTTATCTAAATGGAAGACATAAATGCTGGGACAGCACACTTTTGGCCCATAGTGTCAGGGTTCCCAAGCTGTCAGGGTTCCCAAGCCCTCGAAAGTAAGGAAACTCTTTTTAACCACGTTAACAACAGAAGAATCAACTCTAGGGGCTCTATCCCATGTCATAGTGTTCTCCTCATCCAAGGGGTATTTTCTCTTACGAATCCTGGATGTAAAAGATTTTCTGTCCAGGTTCCTCCACTCCCCTTTTTATGGATAGAAAAATGGTGCAGCTTCCTAGGTCCCTCAAACATGAAACTCTTGAATTCTTTAACGTCATCAAGGCCCATGGTGGTTCTGACCGTTCTTAATAACAGGTCCGCTCTTCTGCCCCATATCTTCATCTTCTGAAGAGGGGTCCTCCATATAAAAACTAAGATTTAGTCTCACCGGTAAACGGTTTTCCAGGAGTCCGACATGACAGCACCCACTGGAGGATGTCCTATTGGATCTCTGTAGGGACAGGAAGCGTGAGAGGTTAAAAGGCCCCTCCCCACCCCTTCCACCAGTGTTTTTCCAAATTACTACACCAGATAGGATCCAAAGTATTTATTTGAACTTCCATGTTAATCTCACATTGGAAATTTTTTACATATGGATCCCGGCTATAACAGGAAAGGAAGGGGGGGTTATTAACGGGTGCTGTCATGTCGGACTCCTGGAAAACCGTTTACCAGTAAGACTAAATCTTAGATTCCAGGACGCCCCTCCATGACAGCACCCACTGGAGAACTACCAGCTTAATAATTAGGGGGGGACCACTGCCTGAAGGACCTTACGACCAAACGCCAGGTCCTGGTTGGCAAGAGAATCCAGTCTCTAATGTTTAACAAAGGTAGAAAAACTGGACCATGTAGCGGCCCTGCAAATTTGTTCCACTGAAGCCTCCGCTTTTTCTGCACACGAAGTCGACACAGCTCTGGTGGAGTGGGCTCTTATGGATAAAGGGCAAGTAAGTCCTTTCAGTATATAAGCCTCGCGAACCGTGTCTCTGATCCAACGGGCTAAAGTCTGTTTTGAGGTCTTGTTGCCTCTGTTCTTTCCTCCAAACAAAATAAAGAGGTTCTGTGATCTTCTCCAAGACGCTGTTCTCTGTAAGTAGGCCAGTATTGATCTTCTTACGTCTAAAAACAGTGACATTTTTCTTCCTGCACATTTTTGGGAGAGGCACAAAAGCAGGGAAGAATTATTTCCTGATTTTTATGGAATGGAGATACCACTTTTGGTAAAAAGGATGGTTCTAATTTTAATATGACTCGATCATCCAAAATCTTTAAGAATGGTTCCCTGATGGAGAGGGCTTGAATTTCTCCTATTCTGCGTGCTGTGGTTATCGCTAGGAGAAATACTGTCTTAAAAGAAAGCAACTTATCTGATAACTGCTCGATTGGTTCAAAGGGAGAACTACAAAGACCTTCTAAGACTATATTTAAGTCCCAAGGAGGTACTGTCTGCCTAATAGTGGGTCTCATCCTGGAAATGGATTTAACAAATCTCATAATCCACCTGTGGTCTGCTAGAGGGGTGTCTAGAAAACAACTCAAGGCAGAAATCTGGACCTTAAGAGTACTGGGTTTTAGGCCCAAATCGAACCCCGTCTGTAAAAAGTCCAGAATGCAGCCTATAGACGGGACTGAGACCCCTGGATGTGAATCTGATAGCCATGATGTAAATTTCTTCCATATTTTTAAATATATGGCCGAGGTTAAGGGCTTGCGGCTTTGTTGTAAAGTTGAAATGACCTTATCAGACAGGCCCTTCCTTTTTAGGATCTGCCTTTCAGGATCCAGGCTCTTAACCTCAGCTTCTCGAGGTTCGGATGTTCCAGGGGCCCCTGTACGAGAAGGTCCTTCCTTCCTGGAAGAGTTATTGGATCCCTTAAGAGCAATTCCTTCAACAGTGGGAACCAGGCTCTCTTCGGCCAGGCAGGAGCTATAAGAATAAGGGTCATTGAGCAAGTTTTTAGTTTCTTCAGGACCAATGGGATCAAGGGAAATGGAGGAAAGGCGTACGCCAGGTCTATGTCCCAGTCCTGGGATAGGCGTCTATCCCTAGCGGATTGTCTCTCGGATTCAGAGAGAAAAAATAATTCAACTGGGTGTTCTTCCTTGACGCAAATAGGTCTACTTGTGGGAACCCACACTGGTGGCAGATCTGTAGAAACACTTCCCGGTTTAGGGACCATTCGCCTGCGTCGAGACTGTGTCTGCTTAGGAAGTCTGCAGCAGAGTTTTCTGCTCCTTTTAGGTGAACTGCCGATACTGAGAGAACTTCCTTCTCTGCCCAGCAAAATATTTGGTTTGACAAGGCCTGTAGATGAGGGTTTCTGGTTCCCCCCCGACGTTTTAGGTAACAAACAGTTGTTACATTGTCCGACAGGATTCTGATATGGTGGTTGGAGAGAATGTGCTCCGCCTTCTTCAGAGTCTCCCATACCGCCTTCAGCTCTCTGTAGTTCGAGGATCTGTGGCTGTCCAGGTTGGACCATCTGCCCTGAAAGTAATGATCTTTCAGATGGGCTCCCCAACCCCACTGGCTTGCATCCGTGGTAATGACTATGGACGGTGAAGGATTCCAGGCAACCCCTTTCCTTACATTTTTTGGGTTGGTCCACCAGGATAGGGAACTTAGACTTTGCTTTGAAAGCACTATCTTTGAGTTTAAGGAATGATGATCCCTGTCCCATATCGCCAGGATTGCGATCTGTAAGATCCTGCAATGGAACTGAGCCCACGGAATCACCGAGATACATGATGTCATTAGGCCTAGAACCTGCATAGCCTCTCAGTGTATGGACCCTTCTTTTCTGAAAGGTTTCTATCTTTTTCCTTATCTTTCCTTGCTTTGTCCTTGGAAGGAAGGAATATTGTCTCTCTGAGTCTAAGAGAACTCCTAGAAACTGTTTCCTGGTACTTGGTACTTTGGCGTAATTTATTATCCAGCCCAGATCCTTGAAAAGGGCTATGGTCTGTTGGATACTGCTTTCTAGACTCTGTCTCGTCTCTGAAATGAGAAGAAAATCGTCCAGGTACGGGACAATTCTTATTTGTTGCTGCCTTAGGTAAGCCACGACCTCTGTGATAACTTTTGTGAAGATGTGAGGTGCCGAGGATATTCCAAATGGAAGACACTGGAACTGGTAGTGAAGAACTGTCCCCTTCTGGGTGATTGCAAACCTGAGATATTTTTGGTATAGTGGATGAATTGGGATGTGATAGTAGGCATCCTTCAAGTCCATGGTACATAAGAGATCCCCTACCGAAATGAGTGGGATTGATGATTTTATGGATTCCATCTTGAATCTGTGGTAAACTAATGACTTGTTCAGGGTTTTCAGGTTGATAATCGTCCTGAAGGTTCCATCTGGTTTCTTTATTAGAAAGAGCCTTGAATAATGTCCCAAGCATCTCTGATCCTCTGGGACCTGAACTATAGCATTTAGTTTTATTAGCTTCTGTAAGTCCAGACACAATTGATTTTGTTGATCCACTGATTGGAATTTTGTAATGAGAAATCTTTGCGGGGAAATTCTATTTTCACTCCATCCCGGATGGTGTTGAGGATCCACTGATTCTGGGTGATCCGAGTCCAGGATTCCCAGAATAAGCGGAGTCTGCCCCCGACTGGCCTGATGTCATTGTTTGCTTGAGCTAGAGCTTGGGTGGAAGAGGAAACCCCTACCTCTTCCTCCTTTGGGGTAGCTCAATCTACCTGTTTTACCTTTCCCCCTCTCTGAGGTTATAAACTGTTTCGAGGGTTTACGAAAGGGCTGCGGCTTCTTTACTTTTTCCTCTGGGGATCCCTTCTTTTTATCAGCTGCATTTTCCAGAATGGAGTCGAGGACTTGACCAAAAAGATATGCTCCAGTAAAGGGGATTGCACAGAATTTATTCTTAGAGGCAATGTCCCCTGTCCAGGATTTGAGTCAGAGGGCTCGTCTTGCCGTATTTGTGAGTGCGTCATTCTTTGCTGCAAACCGAATTGATTCTGCAGAGGCATCTGCCATAAAAGACGCTGCCAATTTTAATAAAGGTAAGGATTCTAAAATTTCCTCCTCCCTGGATGTTTTCATCTTAAGATGATTTTCTAGCTGATCTAGCCATAGACACATGGCGCGGGATACAGAGGTGGCTGCAATATTGGTATTTATGGTGACTGCAGAAGATTCCCAGGCTTTCTTCAGAAGCCCATCCATTTTCCGATCCATGGGATCTTTTAATTGTGAGGAATCCTCAAACGGTATGGACGTCTTCTTCACCACCTTGGCCACCTGAATGTCGACCTTCGGTATCTCGTCCCAAAGTTTTGTTTCTTCCGGGTTGAAGATCAGCCTGCTCTTAAATTCCCTGGGCACATAGAGCTTCTTGTCACCCTCTTCCCATTCATCCTTGATTAGATCTCGCAAGTAAGAATTCACAGGAAAGAGTTTTCTCTTCCTGGCTCTTAAACCGCCGAACATCTCGTCCTGCACTGTACGCTTTTGTTCTTCTTCCTCTACCGCCATGTTTTGTCTCACCGCTGTTAGCAGCGAATCCAAATGCTCTGTAGAAAACAGATATCTTCTTGGTTCTTCCGTCAAGGAAGGGGGATAGTCTTCCTCCAATTCGTCCGAAAGTTACCCCGGTTCTTCCTCGGAATCCGAGACTAACTGTACCCTGGAACGTTTGGCAGGTGGGGAAGAGGGGACTGGAAGGGAAGGGGGCTGACTCATTCCTGCCGCCTGTACTTCTTCCCTCACTATGGTTCTTAGCTCCTCCAAAAAGGAAGGTTGTTCCTCCTTCAGAATCTTCGCTAAACAATCTGTGCATAGGGCTTTCTTATATGACTCTGACAGCTTCTTAGTGCAGGTTGCGCACTTTTTAGCTTTTTTCTTGGAGTCCCCATGCGGTCTGTGTCCAGTTACCTTTTCCACCTTAAATAAGGGGGAGAAGGAGATATATAACCGGGCAAGCAGGAGTTAATCCTAACAGGAAGACACTACTTACAATACCCTGGATGAGGGGGTCTGCAGGAGCATTTTGCTTAGTCAAAGCCTGGGCCTCCATGATGCAACCAGCCTGTAGCTTAACATCATCTCTTTTTAAAAGACTTACCATCTTGGCCCTGCCCTCGTCGCCGCTCGGATCCGCCTCCTCTTCTGGGGGACTTATTCAAAGAAGAATCAACCCCTAATGCGAGGCCTCAGAAACCCGAAGCCTCCAGCATGGATGCGCGCCGCCATCTTCTCCGCGTCACTTCCGGTCGCATAGGAAGTGACGCGGTCCGCATCATCAGAGGAGCGCCGGAGCCGCCGCTGTGCCCACAGCTCCCACACCGGAGAAGCGGCAACAGCGTCCTGATATTGCGGCTTAGATCCTTGAGGAAAAAAGGTACCAGGAGTGCTAGGGGACCCCTTCCCAGAGGGCTGCTAGCTTTAGGCCGTGTCTGAGGCTGAAGAGGAGAGGCATAAGCCCCCCGACCAGCCTCGGCCTAGTGTTTCTCCCTACACCTAAGCAGGGATTCCTCCTCACTGCTCCTATCTCCGTAGGGACAGGAAGAACACTGGTGGGAGGGGTGGGGAGGGGCCTTTTAACCTCTCACGCTTCCTGTCCCTACAGAGATCCAATAGGACATCCTCCAGTGGGTGCTGTCATAGAGGGACGTCCTGGAAATATTCACCTTCCTCCTGACCTCCGTTATCATCACAACACGAGGAGGTAAAAGGACCATCATACATAGCTTTAAAATGACTAAGGTAAAACTTATCTTCAGCCTTAACTAGCTACCAGAGACCAGCGATGAAGACTCCTCTGCTACCACATTATCAATGAAGGAGGAACATAAATTCTTGGGATACACTTGTGACAGTTTCTTTTTACACAGCACATTCTTTACTGTGGGATTTGGAAGAAAATTCACCAATGTACCGGACTGGAAGGCCTTGTATCACTCTGGTCACTTCATCCAGCTCCTTCCCCTGCTGTCTCAGATGTCCTGATGGCGAGTTGAAGGAGCCATCAATATTCCAGCCCAAAATAGGCTGTGGACTGGCAGAATTTAGTCACCACCACTGAGCTATGCTCTACAGCACTCTGTGGAATACAAAGGAGGAAGCCATCTGGCTCTCTTCCTCTTCCAGTGGATCTAACATGGCCAACCACACTGCTGAGGTAGACCAAAGCACCAGCTTAGGAGTGGAACCCTGCCCCCGACTAGAGGGTGCACCCAGCAGAGATTTTGGAGGACCACACCTTAAACTCTGACACCGAAGATCCATAGCCCTGAAGAAGCGAGTCCTAGCCATGGCACATGTAAGCTATCGGCTGGACACGAAACCTAAGCTAAGGTGTTGAGAGGAAGGACTCTATTTTTCAGGGGGGCGGGGGAGTGATCCTCTCCATGGGTGCCATTATGGATGAGAGGGTAAATAATTCTTAAAGAGCATCTGTCAGCAGGGTCAATTCTAATAATACAGGGTATATTGCCTGGTAGGGTGTCAGTACACTAAGCAAGCACTCGAAAGGAGAGCTGAGGACATGGGTTGCTAGATGGCCGCTAGCACATCCGCAATATCCAGTCCCCATAGCTCTGTGTGCTTTTATTGTGTAAAAAAAAACGATTTGATACATATGCAAATTACCCTGAGATGAGTCCTGTCCCTGACTAATCTCACCTACAGGACACCTAGCAACCCATGTCCTCAGCTCTATACACAAAATCCCGGTGACAGGTTCCCTTTAATCAGCAGGATCAACCCCACCAGGCAGTATGTCTGGTTTATTATGGTTGATCCTGCTGATAGATGTTCTTTAAGTGAATCATGGTCTCTCCCCCTACTGTCATCTTGTAAGCGTCTATACAGATGTCAGACCAGTGGTAGAAATCCTCTCTCCAGGCCATCTGATAATCTTGTTCCAGGCCCTCTCCTCCTGGTACAACGTGCCTACTTACCTCCTCATGGCTCCTACAACATGACTATTGGTCACTGGTCACATGACACATCACTCACCATACTGGGGGCTGATCTTCAGGTTCTCCATCACTTGGAAGGTCTGGAGGCCGTTCTACAGGACCCTGGACTCTTCCTATCACTTCCTATGATGGATTCTCCTTCCCGATGTCTGACTTGTTACAGAATACAATAAAGAGGAGAGAAATCTAGAAAAGTTTACCTCTCCGCTCAGCAGGGAGATGATCTCCAAGGTGAGGTCTAATATTCTTCTGCTGATCTCCTTCCTGTCCATCCTTGGTGGTCATTCAGGAGAAGAGGAGAGAACTGGAGGAGCTGGAGCTCAGCAACAAAGAAGTTGAGAAGGACCTATGATGACATCACTATCATGTGATCGCTGCCTGACCAATTGAGCCCCGCCCCCTACACTGATCACATGACAGTGACGTCACCCCCAGGTCCTTCACCATCTCTTCTCCTCTCCACTGCTGTGCCCCGCCCCCTGCACGGATCACATGACGGTGACGTCACCGCAGGTCCTTCAGCTCTGGCAGTGCAGCAGATACTGGGCAGGTCCTGGTCGGTAGTCAGGGCTCTTGTTCTCTCTGGTCTCAGCCATTCCTCCAGCCCCTGTGAGTCTAGTAGTTGTCTACAGGAGGCGCTCTGCCCTGTGTGTACAGGGGGCCATACATCCCCTAGATAAGGGGTGGGAAGGTTCGTGCCCCCATCAGATTGTGGAGAACAGTCCCTGATATATTGATTCAATAGAGGGTTTCGGTCGGCACTCGGAACTCAGCGGTTAACCTGTGTTATTTAGGAATATTATGCCCATAGACTATAATGGGAAGTAAAACGTGACTTGGTGTCTGAACCATTCAACATATCAAGTAAATCTTTAGCAGGCTTACTCTTCAAGTTCAGTGGGATTATTTAAAATTGAGATTAAGTGGGATTATCATTGGTTTCTATGAAATAACAAGGGGAATGACACAATGGCATGCCCATAGACTATAATGGGAAGTAAACTATGAGCTCATTTGCAGATAAATCTGTGTTGTGTAGGACATTAACCTTTACTGCAAGTGTTCCCTGGGTAGAGTAGCAGATTGTAAAATGAAAATTACCTTGGATTATACCCGTTTTCTATAGAATGACTGAACACAACGTCAAATCTACAGCATCAAATATGTGCAGGATACAGTACATTTGAATACACCATTAGGGTAGGGTCACACTGAGCGCATACACAGCGTATTTGATGCTGCGAGAAATGTGCCGGACAGCGGGAAATACACTGCGTATGCGCTAGGAGCAGACACACAGGGCTTTCTCTCTGCGGCCCTGTGTGTGCAGTAAGGTTCGGAGGCGGGCTGAGGGCGCCGACGTAACTGTGACGCGCGGGATCACCTCAAAACCTCACTGCAGACACAGGGCTGCAGTGGAGAAAAGCCCTGTGTGTCTGCTCCTAGCGCATACACAGCGTATTTTCTGCTGCCCGGCACATTTTTCGCAGCGTCAGATACGCTGCGTATGCGATCAGTGTGACCCTACCCATAATTTGTAAAAAAAAGCCTCTGAAAAATTTACGAAGCAATCTGTTTGGTTGCTATGGGCAACTGTCAGCTGTTCCTCTGTACAGATTTTGATAAATCTCCCCCTCTGTTTTTAGGTTTATCAGTTTGTTGTACCATTGTTCTTGGTTTGTTTACCCTTTTCTCTGACAATGTACTTCGCTACTTCATACACTCCCCGATGGCGCTGCCATGGTTTACCACGGCGTTCTTTTTTGTCTCGGGGTGTCATGTTTTTCCTGCTGGCACAGAAATGTCGATGTTTATTTCTATACTTTTTATTTTGACCCCTCCCCACTTCCCCTCTCTTCTTTGTTTTTGCCTCCCTCCTATTTTTGATTCCTGCTCTACAAAAAGAAACTTTCAATAAAAGTTCTGTTGAATGCAAAAAAAATAAAGAAGGTTACTCAGGAATAAAAAAAAACAGAGCTTATTTCTTCCAAAAACAGCACCACACCTGTCCTCAGGTTGTGGGTGCTATTCACTTGGCAGAGCTGCAATACCACACACAACCTGAGGACAGGTGTGGTGCTGTTTTTGGAAGAAAACTGTAGTTTTTCTAATCCTGGATAACCCCTTTAAATAAGAAAAGTTTGAAATAAAATATGTATTTACACATTTTCTTCAAACTTGTCAGTTTTTATTCTTAGTGATACCAACATGCTATATGAGTTTCTTTAGTCCTCCCCCCCCCCCTACATTTTACCATTTTCCGAGTAAAATTCTGCTTGAAAATTTTGATGCAGCCCTCCATGTGCAGCCATTGCAGTCAATGGCATTCCGCTGCACAGTGCACACTACAGAATTTCAGCGGTGAAGCTTTCCACTAAAATTTCTCTGTTGAAAGAATGAACATGTTAATTCTTTCAGCGGAATATTGAGCGGAATGCACTGCCAGCTATAGGGAACGGCAATGATTGCGCTGCCCCAGCACCGACTAAATCAGTTGGGGCGTGACGCATTTGGAATTTCCAAACTGAATTTCTGAGCTTGGAAATTCCGTAGTGTGCATGGACCCGTAATTGCCTCCATGTATCCTCCACCCCAAGGGGGAGGAAAGCTGTTGTGTCTTTAGTTCAAAAATTCAATTTCCATTATTCTCTAGGGCAAGCATCCTCAAACTGCGGCCCTCCAGCTGTTGTAAAACTACAACTCCCACAATACCCTGCTGTAGGCTGATACCTGTAGGCTGTTCGGGCATGCTGGGAGTTGTAGTTTTGCAACAGCTGAAGGGCCGCAGTTTGAGGATGCCTGCTCTAGGGGTATTCCACTTCCAATTATACCCTTTGAATACCCTTTCATCTCCACTTTATTTGCCACTGAACTTGGAGATTATGTCTGCTAAAGATTTATTTAATATGTTGAATTGTTCACACTCCAAATCACATTTTATTTCCCATTATACTGTATGGTCATTCCATTCTATTATTCACATGTTATTCCATAGAAAACAGCTTTAATCCCAGATAGTTTTAAATTTACAATGTAACAGGGAACACTTGCGGTAAAGGTTAATGTCCTACATAACACAGATTTACCTGCAAATGAGCTCATAGTTTACTTCCCATTATAGTCTATGGGCATTCCATTGTGCCATTCCCCTTGTCATTTCATAGAAACCAATAATAATCCCACTTAATCTCAATTTTAAATAATCCCACTGAACTTGAAGAGTAAGCCTGCTAAAGATTTATTTGATATGTTAAATGGTACAGACACCAAGTCACGTTTTACTTCCCATTATAGTCTATGGGCATTCCATTATGTCACTCACCTTTGCATTCTATTGAAAACAGTTATAATCCAAGGTAATTTTCATTTTACAATCTGCTACTGTACCCAAGGAACATTTGCAGTAAAGGTTAATTTCCTACATAACACAGATTTACCTGCAAATGAGCTCATAGTTTACTTCCCATTATAGTCTATGGGCATTCCATTGTGTCATTCCCCTTGTCATTTCATAGAAACCAATGATAATCCCACTTAATCTAAATTTTACATAATTACACTGAACTTAAAGAGTAAGTCTGCTAAACATTTACTTGAGATGTTAAATACACTGCTCAAAAAAATAAAGGGAACACTTAAACAACACAATGTAACTCCAAGTCAATCACACTTCTGTGAAATCAAACTGTCCACTTAGGAAGCAACACTGAGTGACAATCAATTTCACATGCTGTTGTGCAAATGGGATAGACAACAGGTGGAAATTATAGGCAATTAGCAAGACACCCCCAACAAAGAAGTGGTTCTGCAGGTGGTGACCACAGACCACTTCTCAGTTCCTATGCTTCCTGGCTGATGTTTTGGTCACTTTTGAATGCTGGCGGTGCTTTCACTCTAGTGGTAGCATGAGACGGAGTCTACAACCCACACAAGTGGCTCAGGTAGTGCAGCTTATCCAGGATGGCACATCAATGCGAGCTGTGGCAAGAAGGTTTGCTGTGTCTGTCAGCGTAGTGTCCAGAGCATGGAGGCGCTACCAGGAGACAGGCCAGTACATCAGGAGACGTGGAGGAGGCCGTAGGAGGGCAACAACCCAGCAGCAGGACCTCTACCTCCGCCTTTGTGCAAGGAGGAACAGGAGGAGCACTGCCAGAGCCCTGCAAAATGACCTCCAGCAGGCCACAAATGTGCATGTGTCTGCTCAAACGGTCAGAAACAGACTCCATGAGGGTGATATGAGGGCCCGACGTCCACAGGTGGGGGTTGTGCTTACAGCCCAACACCGTGAAGGACGTTTGGCATTTGCCAGAGAACACCAAGATTGGCAAATCCGCCACTGGCGCCCTGTGCTCTTTACAGATGAAAGCAGGTTCACACTGAGCACATGTGACAGACGTGACAGAGTCTTGAGATGCCATGGAGAATGTTCTGCTGCCTGTAACATCCTCCAGCATGACCGGTTTGGCATTGGGTCAGTAATGGTGTGGGGTGGCATTTCTTTGGAGGGCCGCACAGCCCTCCATGTGCTCGCCAGAGGTAGCCTGACTGCCATTAGGTACCGAGATGAGATCCTCAAACCCCTTGTGAGACCATATGCTGGTGCGGTTGGCCCTGGGTTCCTCCTAATGCAAGACAATGCTAGACCTCATGTGGCTGGAGTGTGTCAGCAGTTCCTGCAAGACGAAGGCATTGATGCTATGGACTGGCCCGCCCGTTCCCCAGACCTGAATCCAATTGAGCACATCTGGGACATCATGTCTCCTCTATCCACCAACGTCACGTTGCACCAGAGACTGTCCAGGAGTTGGCAGATGCTTTAGTCCAGGTCTGGGAGGAGATCCCTCAGGAGACCGTCCGCCACCTCATCAGGAGTATGCACAGGCGTTGTAGGGAGGTGATACAGGCACGTGGAGGCCACACACACTACTGAGCCTCATTTTGACTTGTTTTAAGGACATTACATTAAAGTTGGATCAGCCTGTACTCCAAATCCAGACCTCCATGGGTTGAAAAATTTGATTTCCATTTTTTTTATTTTTGTGTGATTTTGTTGTCAGCACATTCAACTATGTAAAGAACAAAGTATTTCATAAGAATATTTAATTAATTCAGATCTAGGAAGTGTTATTTTTGTGTTCCCTTTATTTTTTTGAGCAGTGTAGTTTAGGCTCCAAATCAAATCTTGCTTCCCATTATAGTCTAGAGGCATTCCATTATGTAATTCACATGTTATTCCATAGAAAACAGCTTTAATCCCAGATAGTTTTAAATTTACAATGTGCTACTCTACCCAGGGAACACTTTCAGTAAAGGTTATTGTCCTGCATAACACAGATTTACCTGCAAATGAGCTCATAGTTTACTTCCCATTATAGTCTATAGGCATTCCATTGTGTCATTCCCCTTGTCATTTCATAGAAACGAATGATAATCCCACTTAATCTCAATTTTAATTATCCCACTGAATTTGAAGAGTAAGCCTGCTAAAGATTTACTTGATATGTTAAATTGTTCAGACACCAAGTCACGTTTTACTTCCCATTATAGTCTATGGGCATTCCATTGTGTCATTTCATAGAAACCAATGATAATCCCACTTCATCTCAATTTTAAATAATCCCACTGAATTTGAAGAGTATGTCTGCTAAAGATTTATTTGATATGTTGAATGGTTCAGACACCAAGTCACGTTTTACTTCCTATTACAGTCTATGGGCATAATATTGCTAAATAACACAGATTAACCTACAAATAAAATCATATTTTTCTTCCCATTATAGTCTATGGGCATTCCATTGTGTCATTCACACTTGTCATTCCATAGAAAATAATGATAATCCCACCTAATCTCAATTTAGATCAATGCTACTGTGCTTGGACAGTATGCCTGCTAAAGATTTATTTGATGTGTCATATGGTTCTCGACTCCATGGCCCATCTTTCTTCCCATTATACTCTATGGGCTTTCCATTGTGCTATTCACCTGTCATTCCATAGAAAACAAGAAAAATCCAAAGTTATTTTAATTGTAAAAGATGTTACTATACACGGGGAAGATCTGTGGTAAAGGATAAGTTGATATTTTTTGCAGATTTGCCTACAAATTATCTGATACTTTGCTTCCCATTATAGTCTATGGGCATTCTCTTCCCCTGTCAAAGTCTATGGGCATTCCATTCTGTCATTCCTATTAGTATGCCCCGTTAAAAGACCTGTGATTACATCACTGTCGTGATCAGAGCTTTAACAGCTGGGCTCCTCCCCCTGCATGACAGTGACGTCACCCCAGGTCCTTCAGCTCTGGCAGTGCAGCAGATACTGGGCAGGTCCTGGTCGGTAGTCAGGGCTCTTGTTCTCTCTGGTATCAGTCTTTTCTCCAAATTTCGGACAGTTTGTGTTACAATCTGTTTTAATAATTTCAGTCGACTTCTATAATGGGAAATGCCGCCTAGTAAGGTCCTCTCTCTACACACCCTCTGTCCGTGGGCTGAAAGTGTGATGTGGTGAAAGTTCCATGAGTGTGTGGTGGAGCTGAAGGGTTAAGTGCAGAGTTAGAGTGATACTCTGGGACAGAGGAGATCAGTAGTCTCTGCAGGTGGAAGCGGGCGATTGTTGGCTGTGCGTTGCTGTTTGTGATCCTTTTCATTCGGCTTTTGTGGAAAATCGGGCGGGAACAGAGGAAAGGACGCCGATAATTAGACAGCCCTGACCCAGGAATCTCCTTGTGAGCGATGCACCTGTGGAAGGTTCAGAATGTGTAGGAGGAGGTTTCTACTGTGGGACTCCACTAGTTCTCTGTATTGTGGTCCTTTCGAGGCTCGTCATCTGTCCAGGGAATAGCGTGGACATGGGGTCCAGCAGCAGTAAGATTTAGGCGAGCGTAGAATATCCAACTTTGTCCGAGTACATAACTTGATCGCGGATATGAAAAGCATAACAGCTAATGAAAAAGTTTAGAAATGGGGAAGAATGGAAATATTTGAGAAAAGATAGAAAAACTCTCCTTCATTCGGCTTAGGCTACATGCACACGACAGTTGTTTTTTGCATCCGCAAATTGTACGTCCGCCCCAAAAAATGGATGCGGCATCCGTTTTTCTTGTAGGATCCGTTTTTCTCCACAGATCCCTTGTAATAAATGCCTATCCTTGTCCGCAAATGTAAAAAAAAGTAGGACATGCACTATTTTTTCTGCAGAAGGGAAACACGGACAACGGACACGGAACACAAACGGATGAACTATCAGCATTTTTTTGCTGACCCATTGAAATAAATGGGTCCCCATCCTATCCACAAAAAAAACGGAACGGAGGCCGAGAAAAACAACGGTCGTGTGCATGAGGCCTTAGTATGTGTTAATAATGATGTGAAGCAGATAGAGGTCGGGGAGGCAGAGACACACATCATACTTCCTGTTACTAGTGAATTTGAGTCGATAAGTTTTACCTTTAGTTATAACAAAAATCCCCAATTTAGCAAAAATTAAAAAAATTTGTCATTTTCTAAATTTGAAATTCTCTGCTTTTACAACGCATAGTGATGCCTCATAAAATATATATATATTTTTTTAGGACATTAGAAGGTTTAGAAGCTCAGAAGCAAAACCCATTTTTTAAAGGACCAATTGATTTCTGGTCACTTTGTTCGGCTGACATAATAGACAGCATTCATAAATAACCCCATTTTGGAAACTACACCCCACATGAATTTAAAGGGATTCTGTCACCTCCTTTTACGATTTTAAGCTGGCACCATCGCTATGTTGACTAAAGTAGCTTATTTCCAGGACTCTTCTTTTTACTTTATTTCGTTTAGTAGTTTTGATGTAAAAGTGATTTTTATGTTATGCTAATTAGGGTCCAAGGTGCCCAGAGGGGCGTTTTTCTCACTCTCCGGAGCCCAGTGACGCCCCCCTGCAGTGCCCAAGAACGCCTCCTGATAGTCAAAACACCTCCCACAGCCCGGCAAACGGTTCCACCCCCTCCCCACGTCATAATCTACCTTATAGATATGCCCCGTCCTCCTTCCTGTCTGCGAAATATAGTAAAAAGAAGAGTCCTGGAAATAAGCTACTTTAGTCAACATAGCGATGGTGCCAGCTTAAAATCGTAAAAGGAGGTGACAGAATCCCTTTAAGGAAAATAGAGGAGACATTTAAAAATGTCACTTTTTTTTTGCAAACTTTCCATTTTAAACCAGTTTTCCTGTAAAAAGAGGTGTTTTACAACCAAATAAACCTGAATATTTATTAGGGAGAGTTCAAATCTCCATTTCATTTTCTGTTCTTTTTATTTTAACACTTTTTTTGTACCCAGACCCACTTGGTTCTTGAAAATCCAGTGGATCTGATGGATGTACAATACACTGCAATAGTGTATTGCAGTGTATTGTCACTGACAATAAGCCTGATCAGGCTCCTGCCTCTGGCACGTGCAGTGGGCACCATACATTTTAAACAGCAGACACCTGGCACTTGAAGGGTGTCATACAGGTTGTGGAGTATAAGAAGAGACAGAGTAAAGATTAATCAGCCATTTTTCTTTTCCTTTATTTGACAGGTAAAGCTGCTTTCTTACACTGTTCTTATATAAAACACCATAAAATCAATACCATAAGTATCTCACATAGAATCATCTGTACAACTCCTATAACGCTAAAAAAGCTACCACGCAAGGAAATATTATAAACTTTAATACTTTATTAGAAATCCACATAAAACAGCACAATTAACCCTTTCATGACCAAGGGTCATTGATGCCCCAGTGTCCAGGTCAAAATTTACAAATCTGACATGCGTCACTTTATGTGGTAATAGCTTTGGAACACTTTTATTTATCCAAGCCATTCTGAGATTGTTTTCTCGTGACATATTGTACTTCATGATAGTCATAAATTTGAGTCAATATATTTCACCTTTATTTATGAAAAAATCCCAAATTTACCCAAAATGTAGAAAAATTCAAAATTTTCAAAATTTCAATTTCTCTGCTTCTAAAACAAAGTGATACCTAATAAAATATTTATTACTTAACATTTCCCATATGTCTACTTTATGTTGGCATCATTATGGAAATGTCATTTTATTTTTTTAGGACGTTAGTAGGCTTAGAAGTTTAGAAGCAATTCTTACAATTTTTAAGAAAATTTCCAAAACCCACTTTTTAAGGACCAGTTCAGGTCTGAAGTCATTTTGTGGGGCTTACAAAGTGGAAACCCCCCATAAATGACCCCATTGTAGAAACTACACCCCCCAAGTTACTCAAAACTGATTTTACAAACTTTGTTAACCCTTTATGTGTTCCACAAGAATTAAAGGAAAATGGAGATGAAATTTCAAAATTTCACTTTTTTGGCAGATTTTCCATTTTATTACATTTTTTTCTTTAACACATTGAGGGTTAACAGCCAAACAAAACTCAATATTTATTTCCCTGATTCTGCGGTTTACAGAAACACCCCACATATGGTCGTAAACTGATGTAAGGGCGCACGGCAGGGCACAGAAGGAAAGGAACGCCGTATGGTTTTTGGAAGGCAGATTTTGCTGGACTGGTTTTAGATGCCATGTCCCTTTTTAAAGCCCCCCTGATGGACCCTTACAGTAGAAACTCCCAAAAAGTGACCCTATTTTGGAAACTAGGGGATAAGGTTCCAGTTTTATTGGTACTATTTTGGGGTACATATGATTTTTAATTGCTCTATATTAAGTTTTTTGTGAGCAAGGTAACTGAAAAATTGCTGTTTTGGCACAGTTTTTTTTTTTTTTTACAAGATTCATCTGACAGGTTAGATCATGCGCTATTTTTATAGAGCAGGTTGTTACGGACGCAATGATATCAAATATGTCTACTTTCTTTGTTTGTAAGGTGACAAAAATTGCTTTTTTTTTTACACAGTTTTATATTATTTTTTTATGGTGTTTATCGGACGGGGTCTATCATGTAATATATTTAAAGGGAGTCTGTCACCACATTTAGGCATATTAGACTGATCAAATAGTGTTATATGTGCCACCCAGAACTTAAAAACGGTACCTTTGTTGTGGAAAACTGACTTTTCTTTTAGCCAAAAATGAACTTTGAACATTATGTTAATGAGCCCTCTCAAGTGCCCAGGGCGGTCTCTCAATCCTCGGAGCCCCAGGCAGCACCTCCTCAACGGCTCATAACCCCGCCCTCCGTGTGCCTCTGCCCGCCCGTTTACTCCCCTCCTCTGTCCTTTTCCACTGCAGCTGCGCGGTCAAATTCGTAGCGGGCGCATGCGCAGTAGGTATTGCGATGCCCTGCCAGGAGCGGGCATCGCATTGCGCATGCGCCCGCTACGAATTTGACCGCGCAGCTGCAGTGGAAAAGGACAGAGGAGGGGAGTAAACGGGCGGGCAGAGGCACACGGAGGGCGGGGTTATGAGCCGTTGAGGAGGTGCTGCCTGGGGCTCCGAGGATTGAGAGACCGCCCTGGGCACTTGAGAGGGCTCATTAACATAATGTTCAAAGTTCATTTTTGGCTAAAAGAAAAGTCCGTTTTCCACAACAAAGGTACCGTTTTTAAGTTCTGGGTGGCACATATAACACTATTTGATCAGTCTAATATGCCCAAATGTGGTGACAGACTCCCTTTAAAGAGACGGTCGTTACGGACGCGGTGATACCTAATATGTGTATTTTTTTTTTATAGGAAATTTTTATTTATTTATTTTTACTTTTATTATTTTCACTTTTTTTTTTTTATCAAGTCCCTCTTGGATCTTGAAGATCCAGTGGGGCTGATGGCTGTACTATACTTTGCAATGCTCTTGCATTGCAAAGTATAATACTATCAGATGTCCTGTAGGTGGCAACACTGGACACTTTTGCAAAGCGTCAGGTTGCCATGGCAACCATCGGGCGCTGCCATCGCGACAGCCCTGATGGTGGAGAGAGAGAGCCCCCTCCCTCTATTAACCCCATGGATGCCACTGCCGTGGCATCTAAGGGGTTACAGCAGAGTGTCAGCATAGAGCAGGAGGAATGTATGGGGAGGGGACGGACCACATCAGGGCAGGCTGCATGAATGTGGATGGGGGCGGGGGGAACTGCATAAGGGGCAGGTGGGGCTTGGAGGCGAACAGGAAGGGGGCACAGATCAGGGGGCACGAGCACACTACCTGATTTCAGGCTCTGATCTGCAGAGCGCAGATCAGAGCCTGGAACAGGCATTTTTTCACTGCCGTGATCCGATTGGTTAGTCTGCATAGACTAACCAATCGGATCGATTGCCGGCAAGGGGCCACTCTGATTGGTCCCTTGCCGGCATTCCTGCACTGTATGCTGTCCGTGACAGCAGCAGTGCAGGGGCAGAAGCTTTAATCCAAGCGATTTGCAGCGCTTGGATTAAAGAGCTGGCTTGACGTTTATACACGTGGTAGCTGCACGGGGCATGTGTAAATATCACGTATATAAACGGATTGCAGTCGGGAAGGGGTTAATTATAAAATACATAAAGCAGCTGACATGAGAAAACTGGAGTGTGACAATAAAAATGAGCTCCAGACATCAAAGGACTAGTATAATAACAAATAGCAGCATAGTCACATAAGGCTCACTGTGGCAAACATGCGTCCATGTAATGCAGTTCACCGCTCAACACTGAGGAAGCGGATAGCGAAACGATCGTCGGGCGGTACGCTCCAGGCTGGGTCAGTAATCTTAATTTTTTAGTGATTTTTATTAGCAGCATTACACTTTGGCTATGCATAGGTATATCATCACCCCTCACGCTTTAGTGTTGAGCGGTGAACTGCATTATATGGACGCATGTTTGCCACAGTGAGCCTTATGTGACTATGCTGCTATTTGTTATTATACTAGTCCTTTGATGTCTGGAGCTCATTTTTATTGTCACACTCCAGTTTTCTCATGTCTGCTGCTTTATGTATTTTATAATTAATAACTACCTCTTGAAGCTCATCAAGAGAATGCCAAGAGTGTGCAAAGCAGTAATCAAAGCAAAAGGTGGCTACTTTGAAGAACCTAGAATATGACATATTTTCAGTTGTTTCACACTTGTTTGTTATGTATATAATTCCACATGTGTTAATTCATAGTTTTGATGCCTTCATAGTCATGAAAATGAAGAAAACTCTTTGAATGAGAAGGTGTGTCCAAACTTTTGGTCTGTACTGTAATATATATATATATATATATATATATATATATATATATATACACACACCGTATTTAATTGCTTTATAAGACGCACCTAATGATAAGACGCACCTAGGTTTTTGAGGAGGAATATACAAAAAAAAATATTTTGAACTAAAATGTGTTCTTTTGGTGGGTTTTGAACTAATGGTGGTCTGTGGATGACACTGTTATGTGAAACCTGTGGATGACACTATTATGGGGGATTTGTGGATGACACTGTTATGGAGGGGATCTGTGGATGACGCACTGTTATGGGGGCATCTGTGGATGACGCACTGTTATGGGGGCATCTGTGGATGACGCACTGTTATGGGGGCATCTGTGGATGACGCACTGTTATGGGGGCATCTGTGGATGACGCACTGTTATGGGGGCATCTGTGGATGACGCACTGTTATGGGGGCATCTGTGGATGACGCACTGTTATGGGGGCATCTGTGGATGGCACTGTTATGGGGGAGATCTGTGGATAACACATATATAGCATCTTATGCTATATATGTGTTATCCACAGATCTCCCCCCAGAAGTGTCACTGTGTAAATAGTGACCCCCAATACAGGTGCTGGAGGTTGGCAACTTCTGTTGGAATCGCGTCGGGGCCCGGTGCAGTCACTGTACTCTATTACACTGGACCCCGCGCACAGCAGTCTTTATATGTAAAGTGTAGTAATGGGAGCTTTGTTAAAGTATGGCAAACTGCAGTAGTGCAATCCTCTGTAGTACTCACTATCAAACCTCCGTAGCAGGCAGGGCAGCCGGTCACTCACTTAATCACGCGCATGCTCCTCCCACTTTATGAATGAAGCAGGCGGAGCAGGCGTGTGACGAAGTGAGTGATGTCACGCTGCCAGCCGCCCTGCATGCTACGGAGGTTTGAAAGTGAGTACTACAGAGGATTGCGCTACTGCAGTTTGCCATACTTTAATAAAGCTCTCATTACATACTTCGTCACGTGCCTGCTCCATTCATAAAGTGGGAGGAGCATGCGCGCGAGAAGTGACTGACCGGCCGCCCTGCCTGCTACGGAGGTTTGATAGTGAGTACTACAAAGGATTGCGCTACTGCAGTTTGCCATACTTTAATAAAGCTCCCATTACTACACTTTACATATAAAGACTGCTGTGCGGCGCCGGTGTAATAGAGTACAGTGACTGCACCGGGCCCTGCCACAATTGCAGGCCTGCAGCCCCTTAACCCTCCCGGCTGATACATCGCAGGCTGCGCTGTGCAGTATCGTGGCCGGCGATGTATGAGTGTTAGCAAAGTAAAAATGGCAGCATTCGTTTTATAAGACGCACTGCCTGTCTTATAAAGCGAAAAATACAGTATATACGTATATATATATATATATAGACACATATGTAACAAACACAGATTGGTCACTTACATTCCTACCTGGAAGCTGCAGGAGAGGAGCAGTCAGGAGGCATGGAGGAGGGAGAGCACCGCTGATAGCATGCAGAGAGGTCTGTTCTTCTGACCTCGGCATGCTTCTTTCAGTCTGAGAGCGGGCCGCATTAATCAACGTCAGCAGGCAGGTGAGCAGAGCCGGTCAGCATGCCTGCTAATGTCTAATGCTGCTACCATGCGGTCCTCAACATGAGCTCCTGCACATGTAAATCAATCTGCCCAGGGCAGGCCAGAAAAAAACATACCGGCACCAGCTTGACAGGTGGCAACCCTGGGTGGAGCAGGAGGGCCGGGAGCATGGTGAGCTTTAGGCTGGGTTCACACTTGAGCGCATTTTAAATGCCCGTTTAACGCGCGTTTTTGTCGCACGTTTTTATGCGCGTTTTTTGCAATAGTAAACGCGCGTTTGTGTGATTGACTGCAGTGTCCTATGGCCACAAACGCGCGTCAAAACGCCCCAAAGAAGCTCAAGAACTTGCTTGAGCGTAGGGCGTTTTTCAGCGCGTTCAAACGCGCTGTAAAACGCTCAAGTGAGAACCAGGGCCATAGGGAAGCATTGGTTTTCATGTGTTGAGCGTTTTACAGCGCGTTTGAACGCGCTGTAAAACGCTCAAGTGTGAACCCAGCCTAAGGGAGAAGGAGCGGCAAGGGGCTTCTGAGCTTGCTGTACAAAGCACTTAGGGTTAGCCGGCTCTCTCCTTCACAAGAACGAACTGCGCAGTCTTGGCCACTGAAGTGGAACTGCTGCGGTGGCTGTAACCATAGGAAACGGCCAGGCAACCATAGGATGGAACCAACATCTAGAGCTTTTAAAATATACTTTTTTTTTAAATACATATATTTAATAAAAATTTTATTTATGGAGTAAGCTTTCATTTATGATACATTTTTAATAGTGGCAATACCCCTTTAAGCTCCTTGTTAGACAACAGCAAGTTGACATGTGCATTCAAAGGTTTAGAGAAGGTCACATTAAGTTCTCCTATAAAGGTTAGAGGGCATTTTAGGTTGATCCTGAAATTTCACCAACAAGCCAAATATCCCTAACTTTTTGTAGTAGTGTATGTTTATTACCATTGCACTTATATAATAATTGACTGAGTGGTTTTAATGACGAGTGATATGGGATATTCCTTCTAGAATGATTACAGTCACGTAACATTGTATTGATTTTATTATATGCGCTATTTATGTTTTGTCTTGAATACTTGGATTTACACCCATTTGTATAACTTTGTTTGGTGACACGTGTCATGTGACAAAGATGTTAAAGGGGTTATCTGAGATCACAAACAGCCCCCCCCCCCCACCTTGTGCCGGGCCCTCAGAGGGAATATACTTACTCCGCTCCCTGCGCTGCTCCTGGTCCCCGCACAGCCGCTGCTGCTTCTCCCTGTACGCGGATAAAAACATCCGGTGTCGGGAGGGGGGGGGGGGGAAGGTCGGGGAGAGCAGCCAATGGCAGGCAGGGACGAGCCTCCCTAGCATCACGGAAACAGCAAGTTGCAGGAAAGTTGCACAACTATTCCGAGACTTGCGGTCATTTGACATATGTTGTCATGTAGCCCAACCTCAAGGTCTGTGAATAACTAGGGTTTAAGTTCAGTTTTGCTCGTACAGTATTTTCCATATTCCAAAAAATAATATACTTTCTTCTGATGTAATTGATTTCCCTGCAAAACAGTTTCCACATATAAAACAGCTTCTCTCCTTAATTCTGTCTATAGCAATAAAACATTTGCCACATACTGAGCGCGAAAAAGGCTCTCTCCTGACTTCTCTCATGTCTAACAAGATATGATTTTAGTACACAACCCTTCCCATATAGTGAACATAAATATGCTTTCTCTGATGGAAGTCAAGATCTTATTTTCTGTTAAAAATGTTTCCCACATTCTGAACATTAATATGACTTCTCTCCAGTGTGAATTCTCTCATGTTGAATATGGCTTCACTCCTGTGTGAATTCTCTCATGTGTAACAAGACATTTTTTTTAAAAAAAACATTTCCCACATTCTGAACATGAATATGGTTTCTCTCCTGTGTGACATCTCTTATGTGTAACAAGATGGGATTTGAATGCAAAACATTTCCCACATTCTGAACATAAATATGTCTTCTCTCCTGTATGAATTATCTTATGTGTAATAAGATGTGATTTATATGTAAAACATTTCCCACATTCTGAACATAAATATGGCTTCTCTCCTGTGTGAATTATCTTATGTGTAACAAGATTGGATTTATTTATAAAGCATTTCCCACATTCTGAACATGAATACGGCTTCTCCCCTGTGTGACTTCTTCTCTCATGTTTTATAAGACCTGACTTATCTGCAAAGCATTTCTCACATTCTGAACATGAATATGGCTTCTCTCCTGTGTGAATTCTCTGATGAATAATAAGGCTTGTTTTTTTGGAAAAACATTTCCCACATTCTGTACATAAAAATTTTCCTGAATGACATCTATCATGTGTAACAAGTGATGATTTCCATATAAAACGTTTCCCACATTCTAAACATGTATATGGTTTCTTTTCTGAACATGAATTCGGCTTCTCCCCTGTGTGACTTCTCTCATGTTTTATAAGACCTGACTTATCTGCAAAACATTTCCCACATTCTGAACATGAATATGGCTTCTCTCCTGTGTGAATTCTCTGATGAATAATAAGGCTAGTTTTTTGTGCAAAACATTTCCCACATTCTAGACATGAATATGGTTTCTCCCCTGTGTGAATTCTCTTATGTTCAACAAGATGTGCTTTCTGTGTAAAACATCTGCCACATTCTGAACATGAATATGGCTTCTCTCCTGTATGAATTCTCTCATGTGTAACAAGACTTGATTGCCTTGTAAAGCTTTTTCCACATTCAGAACAGGAGTATGGCTTCGCTCCTGTCTGATGTCTTCTGTGTCTAGAAAGTCTTGATCTTTTTGTGAATGCTTTACCACACCATAATCTTTTACCACCTTTCTGACCTGTACTTTTGGTTAACTGTGGCTGATCAGGAGAGGATTCCTGATGCTGAGAGGGATTATAAGACAGATCTGTACTGTGAAGTCCTGGATACATATTAAGGGTAATGTGGTTTTCTCCTGAAGAGCGCTGCATGTCATCTTCCTCTGCTTTGTAATTTAGTGATAACAGGAAGTCTCCCTCGGAATTCTTAATGGGATTGTCTGTGAAGATAAAAATTGGAATTTCTGATTTGAGTAGAAAAAAAAAAAAAAATCTTATTAGGCTAGTAGTGAATCCAGAGGCAGTGTCGAATTTAGGTGCCTAGAGCCAACCAGTAAAACTCAGTGTGGGGCGCAGTGTACATGTAAATATTACCTATTCACATAGCTGAAGGCAGCAAGACACTCAAGATGATTATGAGAGTCCCTGCAACAACTTCAAAAAGGCAGGTTTCTCAGGAAAGAGGATACTGGCTGGCCCTTGTTCGAGGGGGAGGGGACTAGGGGCCCACTGGGGGATCCACCTGTTCCCCTTTGGGCTAGTCCAAGCCTGACTAGAGGTATAAGTGATTAATTCTGAATCCAGTCTGGGCTTTGGTTCAGAAATCTGCACCAAAAACGTCATGTGTGATTCCAGCCTTTTAAAGCTTTCTATAACACATCCTGATTTCTGATCAAGTCCAGGTTTCTGCTCTACACCTGTTCACCACTTTTGTTACACAAACCTAGCTCAAAAATTTGAAAAACCAACCATGTATGGTAATCTGCCTTATGTGAAGACATTTGGCCCTTAAATGTCATCACATTAATACAAGTTAAAGGGCATCTGTCAGCAGTTTTGTCCCTATGACACTGACCAACCTGTTACATGTGCACTTGGCAGCTGAAGGCTTCTGTGTTGGCCCCATGTTCATATGTGCCCGCATTGCTGAGAAAAATGATGTTGTAAGATATGCAAATGAGCCTCTAGGAGCAACGGGGGCGTTACCATTACTCCTACAGGCTCAGCTCTCTCTGAAACAGCCACGCCATCTGCACTTTGACAGGGCCAAGCGTGATGACATTTGCACTGCTGAGCCTCTAGGTAACAATTTTTCTCAGCAATGCGGGCACATATGAACATGGGACCCACACAGATACCTTCAGCCTCCAGGTGCACATACAAAGTGTTAGCCAGGTTTATAGGTACAAATCTGCTGACAGATGCCCTTTACCTTAACCACTTCCAGACCAGGCATAATTTTGCAAATCTGACATGTATCACTTTATGTGGTAATAGCTTTGGAACAATTATTTATCCAAGCCATTCTGAGATAGTTTTCTCGTGACACATTGTACTTCATGATAGTCATACATTTGAGTCAATATATTTCACCTTTATTTATGAAAAAATCCCAAATTTACCAAAAAGTTTGAAAAATTTGCAGTATAATCCCTACACTGCTGTACAGAATACA
This sequence comes from Bufo bufo, assembly GCF_905171765.1. Taxonomy (NCBI): domain Eukaryota; kingdom Metazoa; phylum Chordata; class Amphibia; order Anura; family Bufonidae; genus Bufo; species Bufo bufo. The sequence goes on along the minus strand of NC_053390.1, from coordinate 18,590,446 downwards.
TGATAATCCCTGCACCATGCCGTGTAATATACATTATAATCCCTGTACTGCTGTACAGTATACATTATAATCCCTGCACCATACAGTAAAATATACATTATAATCCCTGTACTGCTGTACAGTATACATTATAATCCCTGCACCATGCCGTGTAATATACATTATAATCCCTGCACCATGCCGTGTAATATACATTATAATCCCTGCACCATGCCGTGTAATATACATTATAATCCCTGTACTGCTGTACAGTATACATTATAATCCCTGCACCATGCCGTGTAATATACATTATAATCCCTGTACTGCTGTACAGTACACATTATAATCCCTGCACCATGCCGTGTAATATACATTATAATCCCTGCACCATGCCGTGTAATATACATTATAATCCCTGTACTGCTGTACAGTACACATTATAATCCCTGCACCATGCCGTGTAATATACATTATAATCCCTGTACTGCTGTACAGTACACATTATAATCCCTGCACCATACAGTAAAATATACAGTATAACCCATACAGCATGCTGTACAATATACATTATAATAACTGCACCATGCCGTACAGTATACATTATAATCCATACACCATGCCGTACAATATATAACATAACCCCACAGTGTAGGTGTTATACTGTATATTAAACAGCATGGTATATGGATTATAATGTATAATGTACGGCATGGTGCAGGAATTATAATGTATACTGTACAGAAAATGTATGGAGGTTACACCATGCTGGACAATATAACCCCTGTGGGATAGATAGATATACCTATATACAGCCTATACCAATACATAGTCTATACCTATATACAGTCTACACGGGGTGTAGACTGTACATAGGTGCACACTGTATATAGGTATAGGCTGTATATAGGTGTAGACTGTACATAGGTGCAGACTGTATATAGGTATAGGCTGTATATAGGAGGAGGGCATGCTTCTGCAGAACACAAAGGCCCTTGTCAAGGGGTGAAACCACTGGCAGGAACACAGGAACACACCACCCCAGTGATAGACTATCACTGGGATGGGATGGTGTGTTCCTGCCAGTGGTCCTTTCACAGTTTCACCCCTTGTGTTCTGCAGCAGCATGCCCTCCAGAACCGTCCCCAGCAGCTTCTAAGATGGCGCCAACGATGCCTCCACGTTACCGCTCCCTGTGCACTGCTGCTCCTTCTCTTCAGTCAGAAAAAGGAGGCAGCAGTAGCGCCGGAATATGTGGTAGGCGGCGCCCCGCTTACCACGGACGCAGAAGGATGAAGTTTGAAAGAACTCATCACTAGTGTGGGCATTTTGGAAGCAGGGTGAGTGGGCGCTGAGCAGACTTAGTAAACTTGTGCGCGGGGGCACAATAATTGCTGCGCTGTCGCCCAGCCTAAGCCAAAAGATTAGAGGGAACACTGGTTATGGGGATCTGTGGATGACACTGTTATGGGGGGGTTAATCTGTGGAGGACACTTATGGGGGGGTTAATCTGTGGAGGACACTGTTATGGGGGGGTTAATCTGTGGAGGACACTGTTATGGGGGGGTTAATCTGTGGGTGACACTGTTCTGGGGGGGTTAATCTGTGGGTGACACTGTTCTGGGGGGGTTAATCTGTGGGTGACACTGTTCTGGGGGGGTTAATCTGTGGGTGACACTGTTCTGGGGGGGTTAATCTGTGGGTGACACTGTTCTGGGGGGTTAATCTGTGGGTGACACTGTTCTGGGGGGGTTAATCTGTGGGTGACACTGTTCTGGGGGGGTTAATCTGTGGGTGACACTGTTCTGGGGGGGTTAATCTGTGGGTGACACTGTTCTGGGGGGGGTTAATCTGTGGGTGACACTGTTCTGGGGGGGTTAATCTGTGGGTGACACTGTTCTGGGGGGGGTTAATCTGTGGGTGACACTGTTATGGGGGGGGATCTGTGGATGAAACATATATAGCATCTTATGTGGGTCCCCTCTGTGTCTTCTCATGTCCCTGTGTAAATAGTCACCCCATTACACCGGGCCCCGCTCACAGCAGTCTTCATAGGTAAAGTCTATTCATGTAATCCTCAACCTGTGGCTCTGCTTTGTTAAACTACCGTAATTGTCTGTAGTAGTGCTCACTATGAAACTAGCGGGCCGGCAGCGTCACGTCACTCACTCCGTCACGCTCCTGCTCTGCCAGCTTCATTAATGACGGAGTGAGTGACGTGACGCTGCCGGCCCGCTAGTTTCATAGTGAGCACTACTACAGACAATTACGGTAGTTTAACAAAGCAGAGCCACAGGTTGAGGATTACATGAATAGACTTTACCTATGAAGACTGCTGTGAGCGGGGCCCGGTGTAATGGAGTACAGTGACTGCACCGGGCCCCGCCGCGAGTGCAACTGCAGTTGCCGGCCTCCAGCCCCTCTTCCCACCCTGTGTGATAGAGGTAAACTGTAACTGATACATCACAGGCCGCGCTGTGCAGCATAGAGCCGGCGACGTATCAGTGTCAGCAATGTAAAAATTGCAACATTCGCTTTATAAGATGCACTTTTGGGGGAAAAAGTGTGTCTTATAAAGTGATTATTTTTATTTTTTTTAACAAAGGTGTCCATATCCTTTAATTGATAAGTTCCTTTCAGTGCACCTCCTCCTCCGCTGCTCAGTACAAGCTGCGGTCTCCGTGGCTCTGCAGCGAGACATCCTCCATCTCCCAGCATCAGTTTCAGTGTGGAATTACAGATTCTAATTCCATCTTCAGCTTTATTTTACTGCAGCCTGCACTGAGCATGTGCGAGACAGCAGCAGCGGGGGAGGAGGTGCACTGAAAGGAGCTCGTCCACTGAGCTATAGGTGGATGGAGACCGACAAGACTCAAACAATCTCTAGCGGGAGCACTAATCTGCTCATCAGCCATTCTGACATGGGAGTTTCAAGGTAAGTACAGCGGCCTCATCAGGTCTAAGCTCTATGTAATACTACATGCAGTTATTATTGTTAAATCTACAGAGAGATCGTCTATAATATTGTAATGGAAAAGCCGATTATGGTCACAAGATAATATGTCTCAGGCGCAATCCATGGACGTGACATGTGGTCATAACAAGCTAATTGTATTCTATGGGGTGGTGCGAGTGCGGTGACACCAGAATATTTTTTATGCTTTAAAACTTTTCCACAATAAAAAAAAATAAATATAGATTTTATTTGTGCTTTTGCATTCATATAGCCATAACTTTTAGCCTTTTTCCGTTGGGGGCTTGATCTTCGGGATACTGTCATGAAAGGAGAAAGAAGAGTCGCAGCCCAAAGTGAAAGAGGAGAGAATGCAGTCCTTGTCTTCTGAGGACAGTTATATTGCGGAGTTATTTCTTTTTACTCTAAAACCTCTTTAACCATCATAAAGGAAATCACCAAACTCTATGGATTACTGTTTTATATCTCTTTACTATCCCAACATGATGGTTAACCCTTTCCTGCACAATGCCGTACATGTAGTCCATCACGATAGCACAGACACAAAAGCTGTGCCCCCATAATCCCCAGTGGATGTGACTGACCGCCATGTCCTGCAGGAACAGCCGGGATCAGAAAAGAATCTGATCAGAGATCGCCATCAGCTGGATAAGGAGAAGACTTCATGATGTGACATCTCCAATCAAAGAGCAGCAGCCGGTGATCAGATTCTCCTCCTGCCCTGAAGGCACCAAGGACAGAACCTGAAGTCACTTTCTCCATTCATGATTCCATACCTGTGGTGACATCTCCTGGAATGTCCTCTTCCACCTCACTCTTACACGGGGGATCGCCCATCATCCTCTCCTCTTCATCCTCCACTTTAATATCAGTCAGATCTTCCCCCTGATTTGTCATCTGTAACAATTCAGTACAATACAGCAGACAGGTGGGAAATCTAACAGATCCACAGAAGAGACCCCCACAATCTATGACCCCTCTATGACTGCAGGACCCCCCTATATACCTGAGGGTTCTCTGGGACCTTCTCCTCTGGACAGTCCTGGGAATACAGAGGACGAGGACATCTCTCTGGTGGATTTCTCCTCATGGATCCATCTGTGGAAACACAAGCACACAGTGACTGAATACATGGCCTCCTGGAGATCTGTCTATAGATCAGGCAAAACAACTCCTCCCAGTCTCCTCTCCAATAGGGCTCATTCAGATGGCCGTATATTGCTTTCCGCATCTGATCTACAATTTTGCGGCTTAGATCTGGACCCATTCACTTCTAGGGGGCCCCAAAACATGCAGACAGCACTCCTCCCCCATTACATGTCACTGCACACACGTGTATACACTGCACATGACGTCTCTTACCCTGTGATATACAGGGAGTGCAGAATTATTAGGCAAGTTGTATTTTTGAGGATTAATTTTATTATTGAACAACAACCATGTTCTCAATGAACCCAAAAAACTCATTAATATCAAAGCTGAATATTTTTGGAAGTAGTTTTTAGTTTGTTTTTAGTTTTAGCTATTTTAGGGGGATATCTGTGTGTGCAGGTGACTATTACTGTGCATATTTATTAGGCAACTTAACAAAAAACAAATATATACCCATTTCAATTATTTATTTTTACCAGTGAAACCAATATAACATCTCAACATTCACAAATATACATTTCTGACATTCAAAAACAAAACAAAAACAAATCAGTGACCAATATAGCCACCTTTCTTTGCAAGGACACTCAAAAGCCTGCCATCCATGGATTCTGTCAGTGTTTTGATCTGTTCACCATCAACATTGCGTGCAGCAGCAACCACAGCCTCCCAGACACTGTTCAGAGAGGTGTACTGTTTTCCCTCCTTGTAAATCTCACATTTGATGATGGACCACAGGTTCTCAATGGGGTTCAGATCAGGTGAACAAGGAGGCCATGTCATTAGATTTTCTTCTTGTATACCCTTTCTTGCCAGCCACGCTGTGGAGTACTTGGACGTGTGTGATGGAGCATTGTCCTGCATGAAAATCATGTTTTTCTTGAAGGATGTAGACTTCTTCCTGTACCACTGCTTGAAGAAGGTGTCTTCCAGAAACTGGCAGTAGGACTGGGAGTTGAGCTTGACTCCATCCTGAACCCGAAAAGGCCCCACAAGCTCATCTTTGATGATACCAGCCCAAACCAGTACTCCACCTCCACCTTGCTGGCGTCTGAGTCGGACTGGAGCTCTCTGCCCTTTACCAATTCAGCCACGGGCCCATCCATCTGGCCCATCAAGACTCACTCTCATTTCATCAGTCCATAAAACCTTAGAAAAATCAGTCTTGAGATATTTCTTGGCCCAGTCTTGACGTTTCAGCTTGTGTGTCTTGTTCAGTGGTGGTCGTCTTTCGGCCTTTCTTACCTTGGCCATGTCTCTGAGTATTGCACACCTTGTGCTTTTGGGCACTCCAGTGATGTTGCAGCTCTGAAATATGGCCAAACTGGTGGCAAGTGGCATCTTGGCAGCTGCACGCTTGACTTTTCTCAGTTCATGGGCAGTTATTTTGCGCCTTGGTTTTTCCACACGCTTCTTGCGACCCTGTTGACTACTTTGAATGAAACGCTTGATTGTTCGATGATCACGCTTCAGAAGCTTTGCAATTTTAAGAGTGCTGCATCCCTCTGCAAGATATCTCACTATTTTTGACTTTTCTGAGCCTGTCAAGTCCTTCTTTTGACCCATTTTGCCAAAGGAAAGGAAGTTGCCTAATAATTATGCACACCTAATATAGGGTGTTGATGTCATTAAACCACACCCCTTCTCATTACAGAGATGCACATCACCTAATATGCTTAATTGGTAGTAGGCTTTCGAGCCTATACAGCTTGGAGTAAGACAACATGCATAAAGAGGATGATGTGGTCAAAATACTCATTTGCCTAATAATTCTGTACAGGGTGTAGGAGGCTGGTGCTCCTCCATTACATGTCACTGCACACACGTGTATACACTACACATGACGGGTCTTACCTTGTGATATAAGAGGCTGGTGCTCCTCCATTACATGTCACTGCACACACGTGTATACACTGCACATGACGGCTCTTACCTTGTGATATAAGAGGCTGGTGCTCCTCCATTACATGTCACTGCACACACGTGTATACACTGCACATGACGGCTCTTACCTTGTGATATAAGAGGCTGGTGCTCCTCCATTACATGTCACTGCACACACGTGTATACACTGCACATGACGGCTCTTACCTTGTGATATAAGAGGCTGGTGCTCCTCTATTACATGTCACTGCACACACGTGTATACACTGCACATGACGGCTCTTACCTTGTGATATAAGAGGCTGGTGCTCCTCCATTACATGTCACTGCACACACGTGTATACACTGCACATGACGGCTCTTACCTTGTGATATAAGAGGCTGGTGCTCCTCCATTACATGTCACTGCACACACGTGTACACACTGCACATGACAGGTCTTACCTTGTGATATAAGAGGCTGGTGCTCCTCCATTACATGTCACTGCACACACGTGTACACACTGCACATGATGGCTCTTACCTTGTGATATAAGAGGCTGGTGCTCCTCCATTACATGTCACTGCACACGTGTATACACTGCACATGACGGCTGTTACCTTGTGATATAAGAGGCTGGTGCTCCTCCATTACATGTCACTGCACACACGTGTATACACTGCACATGACGGCTCTTACCCTGTGATATAAGAGGCTGGTGCTCCTCCATTACATGTCACTGCACACACGTGTATACACTGCACATGACGGCTCTTACCCTGTGATATAAGAGGCTGGTGCTCCTCCATCATGGCCTCCTTGTACAGGTCCTTGTGTCCTTCTATATACTCCCACTCCTCCATGGAGAAATAGACAGTGACGTCCTGACACCTTATAGGAACCTGACAACACAATGACACCGTCATCACCCAGACCCCTCCAGTGCTGTTACTGGAGAATTTCCCAGCATTCCCAGCAGTGTCACCTCTCCAGTCAGCAGCTCCATCATCTTGTGGGTGAGCTCTAGGATCTTCTGCTCATGTATCAGGGGGTAAGGGGGGGGCTCTGTGATGGGGGGAGGGGTCCTGCTCCGCCCTCCTGACTCCTGGAGATGGATGATGGGAGTCACACAGTCCCCCGATGTCTTCTTCACTATTGTGTACTCCTGTGGATGGAGAGAGACACTTAGGGAATAAACCCTTCAGGGGCCATGTGCTCTCCTCCGTCCTCTCCTCCTGGTACAACGTGCCTACTTACCTTCTCATGGCTCCTACAACATGACTATTGGTCACATGACACATCACTCACCATATTTGGGGCTGATCTTCAGGTTCTCCATCACTTGGAAGGTCTGGAGGCCGTTCTCCAGGACCCTGGACTCTTCCTATCACTTCCTATGATGGATTCTCCTTCCCGATGTCTGACTTGTTACAGAATACAATACAGAGGAGAGAAATCTAGAAAAGTTTACCTCTCCGCTCAGCAGGGAGATGATCTCCAAGGTGAGGTCTAATATTCTTCTGCTGATCTCCTTCCTGTCCATCCTTGGTGGTCATTCAGGAGAAGAGGAGAGAACTGGAGGAGCTGGAGGCTTCTAGTACTGCAGGCGCCTTTATGAGAAGAGGAGAGGAAATCATCCAGGGGACAAGACCAGATGTCACCTCCAGAACCGCACTTCCTGAGCCTGGAGGGGCCCCGCTTCTCAGAGCCCTCACCACATGGATTCCAGGGGCCCCAACATGGAGATCTCTGGTGGCTCCACAGGAGATAAATGTCTGATAGATGCAGGTCCCACCTCTGGGCTGTGCTCAGCTGTGTCCACAACTCCTAGAGAAGAGACTGGAGAGAGCTGAGCTCAGGCCGGGCCCCGCTCCATTCTCCTCCTGGATGCAGGGGCCCCTCACCAGGACAGTCAGGGGCCAGTGAATGATGACAACCCCCACTATCCCCACTACCCCTCCCCCATCATACTAAGCTGAGGAGCGGAGAAGGATTCCTTGTGTGTAATGGAGGAGAATCTCCAGAGGTGACATGTCTGAGCTCTCCACCACACTGTCTCCTCACAGCTCATCTTACCTGCAGGCTGGAGGAATGGCTGATACCAGAGAGAACAAGAGCCCTGACTACCGACCAGGACCTGCCCAGTATCTGCTGCACTACCAGAGCTGAAGGACCTGGGGTGACGTCACTGTCATGTGATCAGTGCAGGGGGCGGGGCTCAGCAGTGTAGATGATAAGTCATTGGGAAGTACCTGGGGGGGGGTGGGGGTGACATCACCGTCAAGTGATCAGTGACTCCCTTTTCTAGTCCTGCTCCTGCACTGATCACATGACAGTGACATCACCCCAGGTCCTTCACCACCCCCCTCAGTCCACTGCTGAGCCCCGCCCCCTGCACTGATTACATGACGGTGACGTCACCCCAGGTCCTTCAGCTCTTGGCAGTGCAGCAGATACTGGGCAGTTGAGACTAAATCCCATGACTCTGATGGACCTGCTCCTCCCCAGTCATGGGATTTAGCTCTGCAGCAGCTGTATATTTCCCATAACTGGTAAGGACCTTTTTGCCGGGACCTACTAAAAGGAATGACAGAGTGGAATGCCAATAGAGAATAATGGAAATGTAATATTTGAATTAGAGACAAAACCGTTTGACATCTCTAATAATTATTTAGCGACTTACTCTCCAAGTTCAGTGGGATTATTTAATGTTCAGATTAAAGGGTTTCTACCACCTCATTTGGACCTAATTAGCTGTCGGACACTAGCGATCTGCCAGTGTCTGCTCTACCTAACCATGCTATTCTCAGACCTTTGTGTGCAGCCGTTACACTAAAAATCCAGCTTTTATTGCTATGCAAATGAGCCTCTAGGTGCTATGGGGGCGTCTTTTCAGCACCTAGAGGCTCCGTCTACTCACCCTGTATTCCGCCCCACTTGTCCGTCAAGCCCACCCATCTCCTCTAGATTGCCAGCCTCCATCTCATCCATCGGCCAAATTCTTGCGCCTGCGCCGTGTGCGTCTGTATTCGGTGCAGGCGCAGTGACTGTCTGACCGCTCCCTGCGCCGACATCTCCACTGCGCCTGCGCCGATTATGTCAGAGTGCTCCGAGGAACAGACGACGCCCGGCCGGTCAGGCAGTCACTGTGCCTGCGCCGAATACAGACGCACACGGCGCATGGAGCGGTCAGACAGTCACTGCGCCAGCGCCGAATACAGACGCACACGGCGCAGGCGCGAGAATTCGGTCGATGGATGAGCTGGAGGCTGGCAATCTAGAGGAGATGGGCGGGCTTGACGGACGAGCGGGGCGGAATACAGGGTGAGTAGACGGAGCCTCCAGGTGCTGAAAAGACGCCCCCATAGCACCTAGAGGCTCATTTGCATTGCAATAGAAGTTGGGTTTTTTGTGTAACTGTCACCGCCAGACATCTGAGAAGCTCGGACAGACGTACTTCAGAACCTCCTGCTTGAGGTTCTTTTGTTTTGCTTTCGTTTTGTCATCTCGTTTCCCTCTCTCAGCTGTCATCTAGTTGCACTGATTGCATCCCTTTAAATCCCCTCCCATACTGCATCACTTTGCGGTTTATACAACTTCCTGGAGTGTGTGCATGCTGGATGCTACAACTGATGTTTCTACAGATAAGTCTGTTCATTTATCTATGTTTTCCTGTTTGCTTGATCATAGGTGACCTTGACTCCCTCCGTATTAAGTGTCGGGAGCCGGTGGTCGTGTCCCCTCACTATTATAGGGTGTTCAGGTTTCATACAGTCGAGGAACGAGGGTATGCAATTATCTACCATAGAGATTCTTGCATAGGCTGAGCAGTAAGGGAGAGGGCTAGGGCTGTTTCAGGGCTATCCCTTTTGTTCCTTAGTTTTGGATCAAGTAACTCGGATCTTTATTTGTGTCTTCTAGTTTTCTGTAACACCTTCCGTGACATTATAAACCGCCAAAACCGTCTCAAGCATGGATCCGGTTTCACTTTTGACTGAACACATGCAGGGTCTTTCATTGGAGGTAGCAGATCTCCGTAAAACTGTGTCTCAGTTTCAGGTGACCGGTTCAGCTTGCGTTCATGGAGTTTGTTCTGAGCCTAAGATCTCGCTCCCGGATACGTTCTCCGGGGGTAGTGAGAATTTTGTTTGGTTTAGAGAGGCTTGCAAACTCCATTTTCGCCTACTTCCCCATTCCTCTGGTGATGAGGAGCAGAGGGTGGGGATCATCATCTCGCTGCTCAGGGATAATGCTCAGTCTTGGGCCTTTTCGCTGCCGGTGGGGGCACTGCCCCTCCGATCAGTGGATGAATTTTTTATAGCCCTGGGTCAGATTTATGATGATCCGGATCGTATTGCTCTGGCTGAATCTAAACTGCGTCTTTTGTGCCAGGGTAAACAGTCCGCAGAGATATACTGTTCAGAATTTCGGAGATGGGCAGCTGATACTGGTTGGAAGATGCTGCACTCCGAAGTCAATTTTGCCATGGTCTTTCAGAGGGATTGAAAGATGCATTTGCCTTTCATGAGAGACATACCTCCTTGGACTCTGCCATGTCTCGGGCCGTTCGTATTGACAGGCGTCTTAGAGAGAGAGGAGAGATCACTCCTTCCTGTCATACTCACTCCAAGGACAGTGCGGCGGTTTCTTTCAGTGCGCAGGGGTCTCAGTCTCTCTCAATCCCCTCTGAGCAGGGGCCCATGCAGCTGGGTTTGCTTGCCTCTGACAATAGAAGATTCAGCTCTCGGAGGAGGGTTTGTTTATGTTGTGGAGGTATAAATCATTTGGCAAATGTTTGTCCCTCTAGGAGATTCAGGCAGTTTTTTGAGAGTAATAAAGAAACAAAAAGAAAAAAATCCTCTAAAGACGTTCCATCTGTTACTATTGGCAAGGTTGATGCGGAAATTGAAGGTTTTCCGTTTGCTTGTAGTTCCCGTTTTGTCCTCCCGTTTTTGTGAGATTTTTGTAGATAGTGGAGCAGCTGTCAATCTAATTGATAATCAATTTGCTGTAACACATGGTTTCCAGGTATGCACTTTGGGAAAGGATATACCTGTTTTTGCTATTGATGCCGCTCCACTTTCTCAGAAATCGTTAAAGGGCATAGTTCACAATATCCGTTTGATTGTGAGTGATACTCATGTTGAGGATGTGTCATGTTTCGTCCTAAACGGGTTGCCTACTCCTCTGGTGTTGGGGCTACCCTGGCTCACTAAACATAACCCCACCATTGATTGGCAAGCTAGGTAAATAAATGGTTGGAGTGACTTTTGCAGAGAGAATTGCCTCACAACATCTGTTTCAGAGGTTTCTACTAAGACTGTACCATCTTTTCTCTCTGAATTTTTGGATGTGTTTTCTGAGTGGTGTTCAGGAGCTGCCCCCTCACAGGGAGTACGATTGCCCTATTAATCTCATCCCAGGCGCCAAGCTGCCTAAATCTCGTTTATACAATCTCTCCCAACCTGAAAGGGGCGCTATGCGTGCTTATATCTCTGAGAGCCTGAGAAAGGGACACATACGACCCTAGAAGTCACCTGTTGCCGCTGGTTTTTTCTTTGTTAAGAAAAAAGATGGTTCTTTAAGACCATGTTTGGATTTCAGGGAGCTGAACAGTATCACAATTCGTGACCCTTATCCGCTTCCTCTGATCCCGGACCTGTTTAACCAGATTATTGGGGCTAAAGTTTTTTCCAAGTTGGATCTAAGAGGGGCATACAACCTGGTCAGGGTCAGAGAAGGAGACGAATGGAAGACGGCCTTCAATACCCCTGAGGGCTATTTTGAGAATTTGGTTATGCCTTTTGGTTTGATGAATGCTCCAGCCGTCTTTCAGCATTTTGTGAACAGCATTTTTTATCATTTAATGGGGAAATTTGTATTAGTGTATCTAGATGACATTTTGATTTTTTCTCCTGATTTCAAAACTCATAAGGAACATTTACGTCAGGTCTTGCTCATCCTGCGGGAGAATAAATTGTATGCTAAACTGGAAAAATGTGTGTTTGCGGTTCCAGAAATTCAATTTCTGGGGTTTCTTCTCTCCGCTTCTGGTTTTCACATGGACCCCGAGAAGGTCCGCGCTGTGCTTGAGTGGGAGCTTCCTGAGAATCAGAAGGCGCTGATGCGTTTTCTGGGTTTTGCCAATTATTACAAGAAGTTTATTTTGAATTATTCCTCTGTTGTTAAACCACTCACTGATATGACTAGAAAGGGGGTAAATTTTTCCTCCTGGTCGGTAGAGGCGCGTAAGGCCTTTTCTAATATTAAGGAGAGTTTTGCTTCCGCTCCCATCTTGGTACAACCTGATATCTCTCTACCCTTCATAGTTGAGGTTGATGCTTCCGAGGTGGGTGTGGGTGCGGTCTTGTCTCAGGGTCCCTCTCCTGCCAAATGGCGACCGTGTGCCTTTTTCTCGAAGAAACTCTCCTCCGCAGAGAGAAATTACGATGTGGGAGATAGTGAGTTGTTGGCCATCAAGTTAGCTTTTGAGGAATGGCGCCATTGGCTAGAGGGAGCCAGACACCCTATTACCGTGTTTACTGACCATAAGAATCTGGCCTACTTGGAGTCAGCTAAGCGTCTGAATCCGAGACAGGCCAGATGGTCTTTGTTCTTTTCAAGGTTTAATTTTGTTGTCACCTTCCGCCCTGGGGTTAAGAATGTGAAGGCGGATGCCCTGTCACGTTGTTTTTCGGGAGGTGGGAATTTTGAAGACCCGGGTCATTTTGGCTGAAGGTGTGGTGGTCTCTGCTCTTTATCCTGAATTGGAGGCAGAGGTTCAGGTAGCCCAGTCAGAGGCTCCTGATCTTTGTCCTCCTGGGAGGTTGTTTGTGCCTCTCGCTTTAAGACACAAGATTTTTAAGGAGCACCACAATACTGTTCTTGCTGGGCACCCGGAGGCAAGAGCCACGGTGGATCTCATCGCTCAGAGATTCTGGTGGCCGGCGCTTCGTAAGTCGGTTGAGGGTTTTGTGGCAGCCTGTGAGACCTGCGCTCGTGCCAAAGTCCCTCATTCACGGCCATCAGGTCCTCTTCTTCAGTTACCCATTCCTTCCCGTCCTTGGACACATCTCTCCATGGACTTCATTACGGACCTGCCTCGTTCCTCGGGGAAGACTGTGATTCTGGTGGTGGTGGACCGTTTTAGCAAAATGGTACATTTCATTCCTTTTCCTGGCTTGCCCAATGCTAAGACGCTGGCGCAGGCATTTATTGATCACATTGTCAAATTGCATGGTATTCCTTCAGACATAGTCTCTGATAGGGGCACGCAGTTTGTTTCCAGATTCTGGAAGGCTTTCTGTTCTCGCTTGGGGGTTCGGTTGTCATTCTCTTCTGCTATCCACCCGCAGTCGAATGGCCAGACAGAGCGCGTCAATCAGAATCTGGAGACATATCTGCGCTGTTTTGTGGCGGAGAATCAGGAGGATTGGTGTTCTTTTTTGTCCCTTGCTGAGTTTGCTTTAAATAACTGTCGTCAGGAGTTCTCTTATAAGTCACCATTTTTTGGTGCATATGGGTTTCATCCGCAGTTTGGGACATTCTCTGGAGAGGGGTCTTCTGGTTTACCCGATGAGGACAGATTCTCCTCGTCTTTGTCATCTATTTGGCAAAAGATTCAGGATAATCTAAAGAGCATGAGTGAGAGATATAAGCGTGTGGCGGATAAGAGACGTGTGCCTGGTCCGAACCTGAATGTTGGTGTTCTGGTGTGGTTGTCTACTAAGAATATCAAATTGAAGGTTCCCTCCTGGAAGTTGGGTCCTAAGTTTATTGGGCCTTACAAAATCTTGTCCGTCATCAATCCCGTTGCCTACCGTCTTGATCTTCCTCAGACTTGGAAGATCCATAATGTTTTTCATAAGTCCTTATTAAAACCTTATGTCCAACCCATTGTACCCTCGTCTTTGCCTCCTCCTCCGATTGTGGTTGATGGTAATCTTGAATTTCAGCTCTCTAGGATTGTGGATTCTCGTGTTGTCCGCGGTTCTCTCCAGTACCTCGTTCATTGGGAGGGTTATGGTCCTGAGGAGAGGATGTGGGTCCCAGTGATGGACATCAGGGCTTTCCATAGGTCCCATCAGGGCTTTCCATAGGTCCCATCCTAAGAAGGTGGGCTCTGAGTGTCCGGAGTCCACTCGTAGAAGGAGGGGTACTGTCACCACCAGACATCTGAGAAGCTCTGACAGACGTTCTTCAGAACCTCCCACTTGAGGTTTCTTTTGTTTTGCTTTAGTTTCCTCATCTCGTTAGCCTCTCTCAGCTGTCATGTAGTTGCACTGATTGCATCCCTTTAAATCCCTTCCCATACTGCATCACTTTGTGGTTTATACAACTTCCTGGAGCGTATGCATGCTGGATGCTACTACTGAGTCTTCTACAGATAAGTTTTGTTCTTTCATTTGTATTTTCCTGTTTGCTGGATCCCAGGTGACCCTGACTCCCTCTGTATCTAGTGTAGGGAGCCGGTGGTCGTGTCCCCTCACTATTATAGGGTGTTCAGGGGTTATACAGTCGAGGTACGAGGATATGCGATCTTCTACCATTGAAAATTTAGCATAGGCTGAGCAGTTGCATAGGCTGAGCATAGGCTGAGCCAGGTCTGTTGCAGGGCTATCCCTTTGGTTCCTTAGTTTTGGATCCAGTCAGTCGGATCTTCCTTTTGTGTCTTCTAGTTTGCTGTACACCTTCCGTGACAGTTTGTGAAGCGGCAACGCTCTGGGCATGCGCGGCATTGGGGGCTGCGTGCGCGCTCATGTGATGACTGAGCGGCAGGCAAGAAGAAAGAAGAGGAGCTTATGCGCAAGCGCGGCCCAGGGACTCGCTCCAGAGGAGGTGGACGTTTCTAGGGGAGACCAAATCAAACACTGGGGTACAATCCACAATATTTGACCTAGAAAGGTAGAAATTTAATAATAGTTTATATTGGCAAAAATTATCATTGGCACATACTTAATGAAATAAGGTATGATCATTAAGATGAGAATACCCCTTTAATCCCATTCCCTTCAGTTTGTAGGACCGCCCACCTAGATAAATCAGAATTAATTAATTAATTAATTAGCTCCCAATATAAGGTAGCTACCATGCATCATTGTGTTAAAAATTTTTTATCCAGACACAAAAATTCCATAACAAATATTTATTAGGGAGGGTATCGATGTGCTGCCGCTGTACTCAAGGAAAGTAAAATCCCAGGTACGTATTTTTCCTTTCCCTTTTCGTACTCCGGCAGCACATAATGGGATTTGCATGGATCCCAAAGGGGGGGTTTCCGCATGTAGTACTGCACTTAATACCCCAGTGCCGAAGGCTGAGCTCTTAGTATAGATGTCCAGGCGGTAGTGATTCGCGAAGGTCAATGTTGAAGACCAAGATGCTGCGTTGCAGATGTCTTCTAGAGATACTTGCGCTTTTTCTGCCCAGGATACTGCTGTGGCTCTTGTAGAGTGTGCCTTGATTGGAAATGGAGGGGTAATCCCCTCAAGTGCATATGCTTCCATAATTGTAGATTTAATCCATCTCGCAATGACATCTTTGGATGGACATTGACCTCTTCTTGAGCCAGCATACAACAGAAGGAGGTTCTCTGCCTTTCTGAACTCCTTGGTTCTGAGAAGATAGATCTCAATTGCCCTCTTAATATCTAGTGTGTGTAGGGCACTCTGTTGTTCATCAGAGGGTCAGGAAAGAACGCTGGAAGGAAATGTTACAAACCAGATTCCAAAAAAGTTAGGACACTAAACAAATTTTGAATAAAAACTGAATGCAATGATGTGGAGATGGCAAATGTCAATATTTTATTTGTAATAGAACGTAGATGACAGATCAAACGTTTAATCCGAGTAAATGTATCATTTTAAAGGAAAAATAAGTTGATTCCAATTTTCACGGTGTCAACAAATCCCCAAAAAGTTGGGACAAGTAGCAATAAGAGGCTGGACAAAGTAAATTTGAGCATAACGAAGAGCTGGAAGACCAATTAACACTAATTAGGTCAATTGGCAACATGATTGGGTATAAAAAGAGCTTCTCAGAGTGGCAGTGTCTCTCAGAAGCCAAGATGGGTAGAGGATCACCAATTCCCACAATGTTGCGCAGA
This sequence comes from Bufo bufo, assembly GCF_905171765.1. NCBI lineage: Eukaryota > Metazoa > Chordata > Amphibia > Anura > Bufonidae > Bufo > Bufo bufo. Next base: position 18,574,372 of record NC_053390.1, on the reverse strand, counting down.
AAGATAGTGGAGCAATATCAGAAAGGTGTTACCCAGCGAAAAATTGCAAAGACTTTGCATCTATCATCATCAACTGTGCATAACATCATCCGAAGATTCAGAGAATCTGGAACAATCTCTGTGCGTAAGAGTCAAGGCCGTAAAACCATACTGGATGCCCGTGATCTCCGGGCCCTTAAACGACACTGCACCACAAACAGGAATGCTACTGTAAAAGAAATCACAGAATGGGCTCAGGAATACTTCCAGAAACCATTGTCAGTGAACACAATCCACCGTGCCATCCGCCGTTGCCAGCTGAAACTCTACAGTGCAAAGAAGAAGCCATTTCTAAGCAAGATCCACAAGCTCAGGCGTTTTCACTGCGCCAGGGATCATTTAAAATGGAGTGTGGCAAAATGGAAGACTGTTCTGTGGTCAGACGAGTCACGATTCGAAGTTCTTTTTGGAAATCTGGGACGTCATGTCATCCGGACCAAAGAGGACAAGGACAACCCAAGTTGTTATCAACGCTCAGTTCAGAAGCCTGCATCTCTGATGGTATGGGGTTGCATGAGTGCGTGTGGCATGGGCAGCTTGCATGTCTGGAAAGGCACCATCAATGCAGAAAAATATATTCAGGTTCTAGAACAACATATGCTCCCATCCAGACGTCATCTCTTTCAGGGAAGACCCTGAATTTTTCAACAAGATAATGCCAGACCACATTCTGCATCAATCACATCATGGCTGCGTAGGAGAAGGATCCGGGTACTGAAATGGCCAGTCTGCAGTCCAGATCTTTCACCTATAGAGAACATTTGGCGCATCATAAAGAGGAAGGTGCAACAAAGAAGGCCCAAGACGATTGAACAGTTAGAGGCCTGTATTAGACAAGAATGGGAGAGCATTCCTATTTCTAAACTTGAGAAACTGGTCTCCTCGGTCCCCAGACGTCTGTTGAGTGTTGTAAGAAGAAGGGGAGATGTCACACAGTGGTGAAAATGGCCTTGTCCCAACTTTTTGGGGATTTGTTGACACCATGAAATTCTGATTCAACATATTTTTCCCTTAAAATGGTACATTTTCTCAGTTTAAACTTTTGTTCCGTGATTTATGTTCTATTCTGAATAAAATATTAGAAGTTGGCACCTCCACATCATTGCATTCAGTTTTTATTCACGATTTGTATAGTGTCCCAACTTTTTTGGAATCCGGTTTGTAGATGAAGATGAGACTTTTGGTTGAAAGAATGGCATGGTACGAAGTAGCCCTCCATCTGGAAGAATTCTTAGGTACGGATGTTTAGAGGAAAGGGCTCGTAGCTCTCCCAACCGCTTTGCAGACGTAATAGCAATTAGAAAAGACACCTTATAGGTAAGCCACTTGAAATCAGCTTGCTGGAGAGGCTCGAATGGAGAGGCCGTTAATCTTCTGAGTACCACAGACAGGTCCCAGACTGGTATGGGTTCTCGGAAAGTAGGTCTTAACTTTCTTACTGCTTTAAAGAACCTGATGATGAGGGGGTGATGAATGAATTTGTTTTCGTCATGGCATTGATCGCCGTCATATGTGCCCTTAGTGTGTTAGGCTTGAGACCCTTTTGAAAACAGTCTTGAAGGAACTGTAGTATAGAAGAAATGTTAATGACCGAACAATTCGACTCACAGAGCCACTCTGAGAACTTATTCCAGATCTTGGCATACTTCTTATTAGTTGATTCCTTACGTGAGCAGAGAGAGAAGTGTACTAATTACTGAGTCCGAGAGTCCTCTTTCTTCTAGAGCAGATCTTTCAGCCTCCAGGCTGTGAGGTGTAGTCTGTCCAGATGCTGATGATACAGACCCTCTTGAAGTAAAAGATCCATAACTAGAGGGAGCTTCCAGAATTACCCCTTCGACAGCTGGAGAAGAAGGGGAAACCACGACCTTCTCGGCCAGAATGGCGCTATTAGTATCGCCTGAGGCCTCTCTGCAAGTATCTTCCGAAGGACTCTCACAATGAGGGGGACCGGAGGAAAGATGTACACGAATAGGTGTCTCCAGTTGAAAGAAAATGCATCCACCACTGTGGGGTTTTTCCAACTGTTCAGAGAGCAGAACCTTGATAGCTTCTTCTTGTTCTTTCTGGACGCCATCAGGTCCCATGCTGGAAGACCCCATTTGGCCACTATTTGCTGGAATACGGCTTGATTCAGCTCCCATTCTGCCGGTTTGATCATCCTCCGACTCAGCCGATCCGCTTGAATATTGCAGCAACCTTTGATATGCATCGCTCTTAATTCTAAAAGGTGGGACTCCGCCCAGGTAAAGATTTCCTTGCACAAGCCCAGGAGAACTGCATTCCTTGTCCCCCCTTGCTTGTTCAGATAAAAAACCGCTGGGAGATTGTCTGAATGAACAAGCAGTGGCTTTCCTACTATCTCTGCTGCAAACTGGTGAAGAGCCAAGTGGACCGCTTTCAGTTCCCTGAAGTATGAAGATTGCTTCTTCATTTGTGGGGACCAGAGGCCTTGAACCCATCTGTCCTGGAGGTGTGCTCCACAGCCTTGGCCAGATGCGTCTGTGGTGATTATGACCGGAGATATGAACTGGAAACTCTTCCCACAGGAGAGGTTCTTGGTCTGAAGCCACCAATTTAGTCTTTGAATTGTTGAAGGCTTCAGTTTCACTCTCGCTTTCAGACTGTGGTGGCTGCGATGCCACATCTGTAGCATGTCCTGTTGTAAGTCCCTGGTATGAATCATGGCCCAAGGGACGACATCTGCTGTTGCTGTTATATGTCCCAATGTCTTCATGACTCTGCGAACTGTAGGAAGACTTAAGGATAACAGGGTTCTTATTTCCTTCTTTAGTGCCTCGATCTTTGAAGGTGGCAGGAAAAGCGTCATGCTGCATGTGTCTATCTTGAACCCTAGGAAGGTTTTAGAGGTGGTACGAATAATTTCTGATTTTTTCCAATTTATTAGGAATCCTAGGGACTGAAGTAGTTTCACCGCTTTCTTGAGATGAACTTGCAGAAGGTGTTCGGATTGGGCTACTAGAAGCCAGTCGTCCAGGTAGGGGAAGACTTGAATATCCTGGAGGCGGAGACTCACCGCTACTATGACCGCATTCTTGGTAAAAATTCTCGGTGCAGAGCAGAGGCCAAAAGGAAGAGCCTTGAACTGGAAGTGAGAAACGCTTCCCTTCTTCTGGACAGCCAGTCTTAAGAATCTTCTGGACGACACTCTTATCGGGATGTGTAGGTATGCGTCTTTTAGGTCTAAGGACACCATGTACTGATCCTTTCTGAGTACCGCTGTTATTGATCTTATAGTTTCCATCTTGAAGTGTACTTTCTTCAGGTACTAGTTTAGGTAGCGCAAATCTATGATGAGACGGTTATTTCCGTCTGACTTGGGGACGTGGAATATTCTGGAGTATACTCCTTTTCCCCTTTGGTGATAAGGAACAGGTTCTAGTGCGCCCTTTTCTAAAAATTCCTCCAGTAGTTGAACTAGTAGAAGATCTTCTCCTTTGTTTGATAGGAATCTCTCTTGGGAAGTAGTCGAACTCTAGTTCGTAACCCTCTTTCATGATCTGGAGACCCCAACCGTCTGAGGTAATCCGCAGCCATTCTGCGTAGTAATTTGAAAGGCGGCCTCCCACTTCCTGACCTGTGGCGTCAAAACTCCGTATTTGGTTGTTTGGTATCATCTGGCTTCTTTCCTGGCTTCTCAGAAGTTGGTCTGAATCTACGGTCAGATCTTCCTCTGGTTGAGCGTCCCCTAAAACTTGACCTCCTATAATCCTGTCCTCTATAGGGACGAAAAAACTTCAGTTTATCTCTACGTCTGGCTTAAGGAAATTTTAATGTTTTCTCTTCCATGTTAGCCTCAAGAAGCTTATCCAGATGGGAGCCGAAAAGTCTCCCAGGCTCAAATGGTAAGGAGCAGAGATTACTCTTAGATGAAGGATCTCCAGACCATAGCTTCAACCAGAAGGCTCTTCTAACTGAGTTTGACAGGGCCATATTCTTTGCCGTCAACCTTATAGTATCTACAGGGAAGTCACAAAGGAACTCCGCTGCCAATTTCAGCGTTGGCAGTTGCTGCAGCATTTCTTCTCTTGACACTCGATCCTCTATATCCCTACCGAGTTGGCTTAGCCATACCCTGAGTGCCCGAGCTACAGGGACTGTTGCCATAGCAGCCTTGCTTAGGGAGGCCAGGTAGGTATGTAGCCTCTTTAGGAGCCCATCCGTTTTTTTCTCCATAGGCTCCTTCAGCAAGGAGGAGTCGTCACTAGGGAAAAGAGACTTTTTAGCTAAACGGGTAACCGCAGGGTCTACTCTTGCTGGGACCTCCCAGCTGGTGGATTCAGCAGGATCTGTTTTGTGTGCCGCCCTAAATCTGGATCCCAGATTTATCTTTCCAACTGGTTGCTCCCATTCTTTACACATAATAGAATTCAATATAGGGTGACTAGGAAACATGGAGGCTTTCTTTTTAGGAAAATAAAAAAGGTTTTCTTCCTCACGCTCCGATGTCTTTTCCTTTTTAGACTCCATACTCCTTTTAACTTCTTTAATCAGCTGATTAGCATTATTTTTGTTAAAAATTAAGTTATCTTCTAGAGTTGTGGAATCAGACTCAGAATCTGAAGAGATTTCCCCTTCAGAGCGTGAAGACTGCCCAGAAGATGACAGGGATAGAAAATGCTCCCTCTTGTTACTCTTCTTTTTCATTTTTGCAAGAAACTTTTTAAAGAGAGACATCAACCTCTTGTTTTCTGTATCAGAGACTGCATCCGAATGGGAGCAATTTTTACATATATTAGAGGAGCAATCATTGGGAAGAGGCTGAATGCAAGAGATGCATAAGGATTGCCTTGACTTGGATGGAGAAACCTTAGAAGGGTTCCCACTGCATTGATCACAAAAATCCTCTGTAGACTCATCAGGCAGGGGCTGATCACATGAATGGCACAACCTGTGTCTGCTCTTTCTGGACCTCTTCCCTCCTCTGCTGGAAGAGCTGGACACAGGGGTGGACTGACCGGTCGGGCACTTCGGACATGGTCCGAGGGCCCGGCCGGGATGGCGGCCCGCCGCAGAATAACATAACACCGGGCCCCGCTCACTGTAATACTAATATTCATATGTGAACAACTTGAAATCCTTTGCGATCCTCTCCCTCTGAGCTCTCTGTACTCACAAACTCAGTAGCAGGCCGGGCGGCAGTGCAACTCACTGACGTCACTCATAAAGTGGGAGGAGCAGGCGCGTGACGTCAGTGAGTTGCGCTGCCGCCCGGCCTGCTACTGAGTTTGTGAGTACAGAGAGCTCAGAGGGAGAGGATCGCAGAGGATTTCAAGTTGTTCACATATGAATATTAGTATTACAGTGAGCGGGGCCCGGTGTTGTGTTATTCTGCGGCGGGCCCCCATCCCGGCCGGGCCCTCGGACCATGTCCGAAGTGCCCGACCGGTCAGTCCGCCCCTGTGTCCAGCTCTTCCAGCAGAGGAGGGAAGAGGTCATATGAATATTAGTATTACAGTGAGCGGGGCCCGGTGTAATAGAATACAGTGACTGCACCGGGCCCTGCTGCCATTACAGAAACAGATGCCGGCCCCCAGACCCTGTATTGGGGGTCATTCACTCACAGGGACACTGTTATGGGGGGATCTGTGGATGACACATATATAGCATAAGGTGCTATATATGTGTCACCCACAGATCCCCCCCCCACAACAGTGTCATCCACAGATCCCCACAACAGTGCCACCCACAGAGCCCCCATAACAGTGCCACCCACAGAGCCCCCACAACAGTGCCACCCACAGATCCCCCCACAACAGTGCCACCCACAGATCCCCCCACAACAGTGCCATCCACAGAACCCCCCACAACAGTGCCATCCACAGAACCCCCCACAACAGTGCCATCCACAGAACCCCACAACAGTGCCATCCACAGAGCCCCCATAACAGTGCCACCCACAGATCCCCCCCACGACAGTGCCATCCACAGATCCCCACAACAGTGTCATCCACAGAGCCCCCATAACAGTGCCATCCACAGAGCTCCCATAACAATGCCATCCACAGAGCCCCCATAACAATGCCATCCACAGAGCCCCCATAACAATGCCATCCACAGAGCCCCCATAACAATGCCATCCACAGAGCCCCCATAACACCTTTTGGTTCAAAATATTTTTTAATTTGGCTATTCCCCACCCCTCTTGTAATTGTTCCGCTACTTGTGGGCTGCGCGGGAATGAGTTCAGTCACTTCGGTGGGCAATCCCGTCCTGCAGCGCGTGATCCCGCAAGACCTGCCGCTGTAGGTCACGGGTCTCGCGGGATCACGCGCCACAGGATGGGATTGCGCACTGAAGTGACTGAACTCATGCCCATGTAGCCCGCAAGTAGCAGATCAGTGGTACAAGTACAAGGTGGGTGGGGGGATGATCTGTGGGGTTGCCCAGACGGCTAGGCCCTTCACAGTAGTTATTAACCCCTTTCAGCAGTTCACTGAAGGGGGGGACTGCTGAAAGGGATTAATAACTACTGTGAAGGGCCCCCCCCCCTTTCACAGTAGTTATGCCCAGATATGTGCCCCCTTCACAGTAGTTATGCCCAGATATGTGCCCCCTTCACAGTAGTTATGCCCAGATATGTGCCCCCTTCACAGTAGTTATGCCCAGATATGTGCCCCCTTCACAGTAGTTATGCCCAGATATGTGCCCCCTTCACAGTAGTTATGCCCACACTGCTTCTAACAGAGGCTCACTAATGGACGCTGAGATTAGATCACCCCATACGAAAGCATTGAATCAATGCTTTCCTATGGGGAAAAATCTGACCCTGGAGGTCATCATGCAGGGTGTGAGGACGTCCAGCGTCAGATACCGGACCAAAGGTCTGTTTTACTCCAGGAAGCCCTCAGGTGGCTGCCAGCGACTAGAGGCTGACTTATTGCTGGAACGTAAACAATGCAGTTTCTCTAGAACATTGCAGCTCGATTTGCAAAAGGGACACTGTACCCAGACCACTGCAATGAGCTGAAGCGGTCTGGGTGCCTTTTGTGTTGCTTTAACTTTGAAATCTTATTAAAGATTGTGTAGGGTGTGGCTGGAGGCGGGACAATGGTGGGGCTTGCAGCAGAACATGGGTGGGGCCTGTAAGGGGGCCCTTGATTTATTTTGCCCGGGGGTCCTGAGGGTTCTCAGTCCACCCCTGGCTGGACATCTGTAATAAACAAATACAGGTAACCAGTTAACATAGAGGGGGCCATTGCAGGATTGCCTGACACAGGACAGGCAAACTTACCTTAACAATACCAGAGCTTGGCTGCCAGGCACATGCGGCAGCGAGCATTACAAACAGCCACTTTAAACACTTACTGGCTGTATCCAGCAGGTAGGAGGCGGCATGCGGGGTGACGTCAGACGCCCAGCGCCTGCGTTCCACCAAGCGCTTCCGTGCGCTCCATCTCGCCGGCGAAACCGGAAGCATCACTTCCGGTTGCCCGTGCAGTACACGCTGCCCTCTAATGCCTCCAGAATCCCTGCAGAGCGCGTCCTGGACAAGCACAGGAGCGAACGCTTTGGGCCAGGAACCATACATGGCCAAACGAAGCAAAAAGAAGAAGAAACAAAAAACAGAAATCAGGCTAGGTGGGCTTACTGAAGGACAATAAAAAAACACAATGATGCATGCTGGTAGCTACCTTATATTGGGAGCTAATTAATTTATTATTCTGATTTATCTAGGTGGGCGGTCCTACAAACTGAAGGGAATGGGATTAACCCGTGATGTGCTGCCGGAGTACGAGAAGGGAAATGGCGGTGGTACATAGACAGGAATAAACGTGTGCTGGCCTATTGCCCTTGGATATGGCGGTGGTACATAGACATGGATAATTGTGTGATGGCCAATTGCCCTTGGATATGGCGGTGGTACATAGACAGGAATAATTGTGTGATGGCCAATTGCCCTTGGATATGGTGGTGGTACATAGACAGAAATAAATGTGTGCAGGCCATGTTCTAAATTTTTTTTTTATCTTTGACGTTTTCTTGTGCGTTATATATACATTATGAATAAAAATATTTTTTTAATTTAATTTTAATTTGCATTTTCCAAACTATTCAGTGTGTATTTGAAAAAAATGTCAAATATAGAGGAAGTACAGAAAACAGCTTCGATCAACCCAGACTCGGAGAGTTGAATTATCAAATAATTTTTTTTTTCTAGCATCATACTAACATAATTTTTATTTTATTTTTTAAGATGGAAGGTGGAATTACCTTACAGCATGAAGACCTGGAAGTAATAATTAGCTCCGATAGCTCTTCTATGATTGTGAACACTAATTATGACATTTTGGCTTGCTATGTGGAGGATGATAGTTTAGAATTATCGGTAAGTTGTTGTTTTTTTATTGAAATGTAAAAAAAATTTTTTTGTTAAATGGATGGCCCAAAATATGATTTTTTTTAATCCGGCATAGAGCCCCGTTGTTCCACAAAGCATTAATAAAGTATTTACTATAAGTATTTATATCTTGTATAACAAGATTTAATGAATATTAATTCAATTTTTGTGCTGACCTCAATTTAAATAGTAGTACTCCAGTACCCTCAACCGTCATAGACACTGGAATGGTTGAATTGCATGAAAACGAAAATGATGAGGAGGTACTCAATATTATAAAAAACATTAGTTCATTCTTCATAACCTAATTTTTCAGTTGTTGGATTATTTTGTTAAGAAAATGTACTAATAATTTTAATTTACTTTTAAGATGCTGATATTAATAGAAGAATTAAACCAAAAATACGCTGGGGATACTTCACAACTAGAATGTTTTCCAACAAACCCACTATTAAGTCAAAACTCTAAATACAGAATATTTATCGAGAACGAAAAAGAACAGAGAATTGGTGTATTGCATTGGTGCAATTGTTCTAATTGTACAATGATGCCAACCAACATTGAATCCATATGCTGTAAAGAAATTACCAATAGAGAACCCTACATGGGTGACTTTACATGTATCGTTCAGCATGAATACTTTGATATTTTTTGTCAAAGGGAAGATACACTACATATAGTATTACGGACAATCGGGCAAGTTCAATCTCCCCCGCCTCAAAAGGATCTCAACCGGTGAGATGATTGTACATTTCATGTCCATATAACACATTTTAATATATTTTTTTGGGACTATTTTTCTTTATATAATTTTTTTTATAATTTTTACAAATCACATAATTGGATATACATTAACATTTATTTGAGAGGCGATGTCGAATGCTATCACAGTGAGTTGTAAATCCAAAATTTGCATTAATACTCACTATATTAATGTTTTTACTTTATCTAAAAAAGATTTTTTATTTTTTTTATATTATTGATAAGATAATCCTATCCGGATTATTTTATCCGGATAGGATAAAAACTAGCCTAAAACAAATTGTATAGGGTTAAAGTGGACCTTTCATTACGATAAAAAAATCTAAACTAAGCGTACAGACATGGAGAGCGCGCTCAGGTGTCTCCCTGCACTTACTATTATCCCTGGGCACTTCTCCGTTCTCCAGGTATTGGCTCCAGTATCTTCAGGTTTTTGGCTCAACTGGGAGGAGCCTGCTATTGTTCTCCTGGGCGTCTCTTTCTCACAGGCTGTAGTGCTGGCCAATCGCAGCGCTCAGCTCATATCCTGAGAGTTTTTTTTTCCCCAGGCTATGAGCTGAGCGCTGCGATTGGCCAGCACTCCAGCACTGGGAGAAGCAGACGCCCAGTACAACAAGGGCAGACTTCTCCCAGTCTTGCCAAAAATCTGTATATACCGGAGCCTATACCGGTAGAACGGAGCGGCGCCCAGGGATAACAGTAAGTGCAGGGAGATCCCTGGGCGCGCTCTCCATGTCTGTATGCTTAATTTACTTTTTTTATCGTAATGAAATGTCCTCTTTAACTACTAGTAACATCGGTGCTAGCGCTTTTTAAAAATGAACCATTAAGTTTATTGCAGGTCATTACAATCTAAATTCTCAGTTTTTTTATTCCGATAGATTGAAAAGAAAGGCCACCTATCGGTGTTTCACAGCATGGATTCATGGATACTTAGGGATCGGAAACCGCCGTCCAATACCTTTCTGTGTTGTGTCCACGATACGTAATGGTTTCCCAGACCTGGACCAAGAATACATGGGTTACAAACAACATCCCGATAGCCCTGCTGAATTTATGGCTTTTGAGTGAACCAAAAAATATCCATGCAGCGTTATAGTTAAGTTAGTTGATAATTTAGAATTCAAGAATTATGCAAATGTTGTCTATACCACTGTTTCAACTCTGTTGTTGTTTCAAACTTGTTAAAAAAAATAAAAAATAAAATCTAGTCATATGTTTACATAGTAATTCGAGCACAAATCAAGGCTCGTAATCAAAATGTTTTCTTAAAAAAATCGATGTTATTTGCACTTTACGATAAAAAAAATTGTTTTATATTTTGTTATATTTATTGTGCCTATTTATTTTAAATTATGTTATATTTTGTTATACGGTTTCATGTTACAAAATAAAAATTTTATGAGGAAATGAGGTTATATTTTCATTTGTTTTTATTTAATGAGTTATTATTTCAACATATACAGGTTAACAAACTATAAGTAATAAAGAAAGTAACATTTATGTATTGCAAGTAAAAAAAAAGTTAAGCACAATAAATAAAAAAATACACTCAATTTTATTGTATTATTCTATATTAGAAAACATGTGTTTTATAATATAATAGAAAAAAAACGGATTGAAAAATAACTATTTTGAAAGGACCAGAATCTAATGTCACTTCTTTTTTAACTATACATACCAATACGGATCTGAAAGATAAAAAATAATTAGTATATATTCTTAATTATAATTTTATAGTGTCAATTTAAATAAAATATATATACATTAATTCAGTACATACAGCAAATCCACTGAACAAAAATTAAAAAATATAAGTGTTACAAATTTTATAAAAAAATAAATAAAATAGGGATGATTACCTTTTAACAGATTTTACAGCGTTGGTGTGGCTGTAGCTATGTATCTGCTGATTTGTTGTTTCTTAACTTCGTCCTTGCTTGGTTTTTCTATATTTGCAATATTGTGCGGGACGGTCGGTGCTCTTGACTCCCATTCATACATCATCGAACTATTGCAGATTTTCAGGACATCCACACTGATGTCTTCCATAAATTTTACTGAAACTTTTTCAAATATGTTTCTCATTATCCAGCGAGAGTTTCCTTTTGGCAGAACGACTCGAGTACGAAGAGTTCCCACCGGTTCTGTATTGGTTCTTGACACCTGTACGACTGCTTGCTGTCTTCCCACATTGTGGTCATGAGATAGAGCAGCGAGTTTTGTTCTGGCTTCCATGGCATCAATTCCGAAATGTATGCGTTTTGAACGGAACTTAAGAGCCAGACTATGGAAATTTTCCAAAAGACCAGTATGACAATTATGTATCAAATGTGGCAAGTCCTTTATTAGAACGTCATTGGAGACAATCTTCATCATATTCTTATATGACGGTTTCTCTTTAGAGAGCCAGAATATTTCATCGTCATTTTGTTCTTCAATCGGACTATGCATACACGCACTGTATAGTCTTCCATCCCACTCATGTACATCCGCGATGTGATATAGTAGAGAGAGCCATTTTTCTTTTAATAACTCTGGATTATGGTTACAAGTTTTTATGCACCACAAAAAGTGTAGTACGTTTTTATCAACCCATGGAGTTATTTCCTTGCAAAACTTTAGTTTTCTGGCGTTTAGAAGCTTCTTCTTTAGTGATTTTGCATAGTGCCAAACATCAAATTGATGATTTATCATCGAGTAGTCAGTACACATTTTTTTGCGTATACTGACATGACGATCAGAGGCAAATATTTTTATTTTTGATCCTTGTGCTATTATTCTGTCCATCACAGTTTCGAGTTTTTCTATGGCAAATGAGGATGCACATTGTGTTTTTTAAATTACTTCAAAGTCCAAGATTTTATCGTTCACAGTATTCATCAATGTATAAATACAATACTTGGCGCTATGCCCCGGGCTATCGCACTGGCCATCTCCAGCAATACACTAAGGTTTATTTTGAAAATAATCTTTCATTTCCTCTTTATTTGATTGCCAAGCCTTGTCTATAGCGGGGAAAAAGAAAGAGACTTTGATATCAGTAATAGGTTTTTTCAGCGATGCTTTGAAGTCCCAAAATATTTAAAAATTCTTTCGTTTTAACAAAATTTTGTCCACTAAACAGGATTGCCGCCGCAATTAGAATATTTCCAGAACAATATCGACCAACTCTGGGTTGACTTTCAAAGATTGTAAAATAATGGCCTTGATAACATGTTCCTGTAATCTTACAGTAGCTACCTTCAATTCTCTTATGGAATTTTTGAACCATGTAATCGCAATCTTCACTGTATTGACATTTAACTTTGCGTACAAGATTATCAAGACAAGATTCAAAAACGAAAAACTTTCTTTCATTTACTATTTCGCGTTCGTTTTTTGGTATAAAAAGTAAAGGTGGGAGTTTTTTTAATTCTGGAAAGAGGCTTGCACACTCATTCAGGTCTGAAGTATCCATTGAGGGCATTTTCGGGGGTGTAGCTTTCGTCTGCATCATGCGTCTTAGAGATGGAAAAATCATTCGATATATCTACAGAATCTTTTTCCCCTTCTATTTGATGAGATCTTATGGGAGAAATTGGTTCAATCCCTTCGATAGTTATTTCTTCATGTTGAGAAGTAACTCCAATAATACCACAAGGTCTTTTCTTCACTGGTGAATCGAAATAGGAAAATGTATCAACACTTGTTGGTAGGTAACCTCTTTTCCATCGGTGTGGACTGGAGAGGTTCAGAATTCGGCTGGAGTAGTATTTCCTTCCACCCTTTCTGTAATGATTACAGCTCCATCATTATATGTAATAGCCTTATTTAGTAGTGATAGCTCCGTTTGGCAACCGACATCCACACATTTTTTTATTATATTTTGTTCACCCACGAGCTCCGGTACACTGTAAACACTTTCTTCTATATAGGGAACATATTTAGTTCTTTCCCTCCTACGTTTGCGGGTCACTACTCTTTTTTTTTGGTAGTCTTCCTCTATTGTTTTTTCACCTTCTTCTAGAGTGGGAAATATAGTCGGGATAGCGTTCGGCCTAAGTTTACGGCCATCTACATTGATAATATAAGAATCAATGGTAAAGTGTTTTGAGCAAATACGATATTTGTCTTGTTTTGTGCCCTCAAATATTCTCTGAGCCAAACCAGCAAGGTCTTCAAAGGATTGATTCATACCCTGCAACCACAAGGTGATCCGATCGATGTCTTTAGGTAATCGATGTAATATAATATCCTCTGCTTGACCCTTTCTCCCCGACTCGCTGCGACATTTATTTATAATGCACAGCGGCATTTTTGGCCTATAACAGATTTTTAGAATCTGACATTATTATTTTTTATTGACATTCAAAATAATTAATTTTTAAACCAAATTTTTTATATATTAGTAAAAAAAATTGAATATTACAATGTGCAAGCTGTAAAAAGTCAGTTGGAGTTAAAACGCTTACCTAACAAACAGCAGTTGACAACTAGGAACTTGAAAGCTTGACACTATATATAAAATATGTCTCGCTGACACCGGTTAAATTAGAATATATAACAGACAGTATTATATCTAGTCTATTTACCAAGACCTTATCTAATCTAAAATAAACAATTTGCAGTGAGTCCGGTGTAAGTAAGACAGCCATATCCAAGGACAATAGGCCATCACACAATTATTCCTGTCTATGTACCACCGCCATATCCCAGGGCAATTGGCCAGCACACGTTTATTCCTATGTACCACCACCATATCCCAGGGCAATTGGCCAGCACACATTTATTCCTGTCTATGTACCACCGCCATATCCAAGGGCAATTGGCCAGCACACAATTATTCCTGTCTATGTACCACTGCCATATCCAAGGGCAATTGGCCATCACACAATTATTCCTGTCTATGTACTACCGCCATATCCAAGGAAACATGGCCTGAACACAATTATTCCTGTCTATGTACCACTGCCATATCCCAGGGCAATTGGCCATCATGCAATTATTCATGTCTATGTACCACCGCCATATCCAAGGGGCAATTGGCCAGCACACGTTTATTCCTGTCTATGTACCACCGCCATATCCTAGGTTAAATGGCCCGTAAGCATTTTAGTCCGGTCTATGTACAATTACTTTAGATCCCACTATAATATGTGTAATTTTGTGCCACTAACGTACATCAATCTATAATTTTGCAATAGCAAGCAAAATAAAAAAAAAATATTATTTGTTAAAATGTATATGTGGCTCATATAGATTGTATTGTTCAATATTTAGATAGATATCATTTAATTATTATACAATTATAGGGGTGGAGGTGGGTTCTGTCACATAGATCTGATTAAACTTGTACCAATGTAATTTGGGTTCCAAAATTATATTTTTTTATTTTATTAACCATTTCATGGAACTATATGTATAACACAAATGAGGGGGGGGACATTATTTACCGTTTCTTAGAAAATAATGGGTCGCACAGTAATTGCCACTTGACTTTCTCGGACCTCAAACTCTTCCTCCGCCTCTCTTCTTTGTCTGCACTGTCTACACACAGACAATGAGAGCGGAGTGAAGAGTTGGAGGTCGGGCGCAATCGCATTAACTTCTGCAGATGTCGTTGAGAGCAGCGCTCTGCAGCGCTGGAGAGGAGTGCCCGGCGCAGGCGCAGAATGAGAGGCTAAAGCGGACTCAAAGAAGCAGAGGGGACACAGGCGAGATGTGATCCCGGCGAGTGAGGGTGCCGGGCGCATGCGCAAAAGCTGACAGTGAGTCCGATGCCCATAGCTTTCTATTGGGCATGCGCGGGATCTCGGAACGTCGGGAAAAGCAGAAGCCGCCCAGCGAAGTGAATATTGATGAGCTGGGCAGCGCTTCAAAAACAGCGGTTGGGGGGCGGTTGGCTGGGCAGAAGTGAAGCTGAAACGCCACCCCTTGGGCAGAAAGAAGAGCGATTACATCAGGTTATAAAACATGAGTTTGCTGAATTTATAAGGTGGACAGGGGTTATACTTATATGTTTTTAATACACATTAGAAGACCTGTGCATGCATATATATATAGATAATTATGCGTATTGGGCCTGTCAGTGTCCCTTTAATTACCCTGTACATCCAGGACTTCACAGTACAGATATATCATATAATCCCCCTAATCTGACTAATCATATATTGTAACCTCATGTACAGGTCAGAAAGGGGATAAAAGGTTTCAATGTGGTAAAGAGTTCACAAAAAGTTTAGGGCTTCCTACACATGGATTTAACGCAGGAGAGAAGCCATACTCCTGTTCAGAATGTGGGAAGTGCTTTACAGATGAATCAAATCTTGTTAAATATGAGAGAATTCACACAGGATCGAAACCATATTCATGTTCACATTGTGGTAAATGTTTTACACAGAAATCAAATCTTGTTACACATAAAAAAAGTCACACAGAAGAGAAGCCATATGCATGTTCAGAATGTGGGAAATGCTTTACAAATCAGATCTTGGTAAACATGAGAGACGTCACACAGGAGAGAAACCATATTCATGTTCACAATGTGGGAAAGGCTCACAATGTGGGAAAGGTTCAGATAAATCAAATCTTGTTATACATGAGAAACATCACACAGGAGAGAAGCGTTGACTTCTAACGTGATAAAATATTCTAATTAACTCCACCCCTTGTGTTAGAGACACTACTGCCGTTAGGACGAAGGCAAAAAAGATTAACGTTAGAAATCAACGCTTCCCTTACGTCCTACCAGCAGCACAATAATGGGAAATTAACTAGAAGGGCTGATTTTAATCATCTCATTTGGGACTGCCCACCACTGCAAGCTTGTTGGTCTGAAGTATTTCATATGACTGTGAAAACTGGTCTGAATTATCCTACTTCATTTGATATTGTGATGCATAGTGAGCTTGGTGATTTGTCGGAATCGGGATGAAAGCGCACCCTGATATCACATGTTCTACTTGCCAGAATCACTGTCTCCAGATTGTGGTGCTCTAACAAAGTGCCCATTAATGGTGAATAGGAGTCCTTGGTGAGTACATTTAAAAGCCATGAGAAAATGTATAATCATAGTAAGAATCTGTCACATCAATGGATAAAGATAAGGGGTAGCTGAATATAAGTTTCTTCTGTCTCCTCCTTTTTTTTTTCCTTTCTCTTTCAACTCTCTTCTTTCTCTCTTTTGGGTGGCCTCGCTACAGAAAGATTAGTGGGTAAGATATTTGTAATGTTTTGATTTGAAATAGATAATTTTGTGAATAATAAAGTACTAAAATATTCTAATTAACTTTACCCCCAAGTGTTATTATAAAGTAAACCGACTTAGGGAGGGACACTTGTGCGGCTGTTAGGAGTAAGGGAGAACAAGATTAACATTAGAAATCCACACTTCCCTTACATCCCTGACCTCCGTGTGACATCCGTGTAGGATCTGTTTTTTTGAAGATCCATTGTAATAATGCCTATCCTTGTCCGCAAAATGGACAAGAATAGGACATGCTCTATTTTTTTGGCGGGGCTATGAAGTGGACATACAGATGCGGATAGCACGCGGTGTGCTGTCCACATTTTTTGAGGACCCTTTGAAATGAATGGAAAACAGACATGGAAACAGAATACGTTGTATGAGCCCTAAGAGGTAGAAACTGAACAAGTGGAATGGGCATGAACAAAGCTAGGAAGTTCTAACCCTCCAACGGAAATGGAAATTGACTCTTTAATCCATTTGCTCAAGGCCTTAAAAAGGGACTAGGATGTTGTAATCCTTCTTAAAATCCTGAGTTCTAGCCAAATAAATTGTAATACATCTAGCAATGTCTAGAACGGTTCAGACACAAAACTGGAAGGGAAATAATCTGATTAAGGGTTCATTCACACGTCCGCAAATGGGTCCGCATCTGTTCCGCAAAATCTAGAAAGGGTGACTACCCATTTATTCTCAATGGGGTGTTCTATGTGCTCTCCACATTTCCGGAGCGCGGCCCCGAACTTCCGGGCCGCGACTCTGCAAAAAAATAGAACATGTCCTATTCTTGTCCGCAATTGCGGACAAGAATAGGCAGTTCTATGGGGAGTGCTGGCCGGGTGTATTGCGGATCCACAATACATTACGGACGTGTGAATGGACCCTTAGGGTGGTAAAGAATGGACGTTTAGGGGAGAAACCTGGAAGGAATCACAGCAGTACCCTATCCGGCAGGTAAGAGTTGTACAGAGCGGCACAGGAGTTTGCAGTTTGTGTACCCTCTTAGCTGAGGTAATGGCGAGCAAAAAGGTAAGTTTCAGAGACAGGAACTTTAATGTCTGCTCAAATGGGTCAAGCATAAACATCTGATTGTAAGAAGTTTGCTCTTTCAGTGAATTCCAAGTGCCTCTTACAGTTGGGAGGCATCGATGCTCAATAAGGTCCACTGGTTGGTTCTAAGACTTCATGCCAGAGCCATCATCTGAGTGATCAACAGGCTAATAAAGACAAGGACCTTCTGCTGTAGAGGGTCAAAGATGCCATAGAGCTCAATGAACCGTTTCCACTGCGGACGACATAAGACCCAGAAATCTCATAAAGATCCTTATCAAGAGCTGATAAATAGAATGGAACTTTATTGTAATTGTCAACTTCTCTTGTCTTGAAGGAGTTAGGTATAGCCACAAGTGTATGAAGTCTTATAGACCCCATAAACTTTGAGGTGTAAGTGACGCAACACCAAGCAGGGCTGTCATGAGCACCAAGTCAGCACATTCCCAACACAGAGCTCTGTAATGGAATAGGAAAAAAGTTAAAGCATAGTACCCCAAAAGGACCCAATTATATAAATAAAACACATGAAAAGGAGAAACTCCTCAAAATTCCAAAGCTAGGTAAACAAGCACTGCCCACAAAACTCCATGTGTTAAGGAAGATACTCAAGACAGTCTCCCTGTTGATGTGAGAAGTGTCAACATTTGGACTGTCATGAGGAGGAGGTTCAGGGGAAGGCAGGAGACCCCATGCATAGCCTTTGCTGTGTTGGTAAAGGTAGTAGTAGTTGTAGCCATGTTGGAGGTGGTATGGGCAGCCATGGTGAAAGTGGCACTTTGGACAAATACACAGAAGGGAATCATAAAGGGGCCAAGAGTCCATGATGGCATATCACAGTATGATAATGTCACGGATGATGTTGCAGATAGCTGGAACTTATGAATAAACGTTTGACTGGCTTGATCCCAAACTAAGGAGCATATAGGTGAGCCCTATAAAACCCTAAGAGCTCTCCCTGACTGCTATGCCCATGCAAGGGTCTCAATGGTAGACAATTGCATGCCCACGTACCTAAGACTGTGTGACACCTGAAAACCCTATAATAGTGAGGGGACACGACCACCGGCTCCCTGCACTTAATACGGACTGAGTCAGGGTCACCTAGAATCAAGCCAGCAAGGAAACACAATACATGAAAAGACTTATCTGAGTAAACAGCAGCAGCAGCCTCCAGCAGTGAACACTTCATCCAGGAAGTAGTATAAACCGCAAAGTGAGGCAGTATGGAAGGGAATATAAAGGGAGACAATTAGTCTAAATAGGTGACACCTGGGAGAAGGAAAGGAGATGACAAAGTGAAACCAAAACAAAGAACATCATGCAAAAGGTAGAGAAGGACGTCTGCCAGACCTTCTCACAGAACTGGCGGTGACAGTACCCCTCCCTCTATGGGTGGACTCCAGACACTCAGAGCACACCTTCTCAGGATGAGACCTATGGAAAGCCCTGATGAGACGAGTGGCCTTAATTTCCGCCACTGGGACCCTCATCCTCTCCTCAGGACCATAACCCTCCCAATGAACGAGGTACTGGAGAGAACCTAATGATAATGCGAGAATCCACAATGCTAGAGACCTGAAATTCAAGATTACCATCAACAACAATCGGAGGAGGAGACAAAGAGGAGGGAACAGTGGGTTGGAAATAAGGTTTTAATAGGGATCTGTGAAAAACATTATGGATCTTCCAAGTCTGAGGAAGATCAAGACGGAAGGCAACGGGATTGATGACAGACAAGATCTTGTAAGGCCCAATAAACTTAGGACCCAACTTCCAGGAGGGAACCTTCAGTTTGATATTATTTGTAGACAACCAAACCAGATCACCCACATTCAGGTCCGGACCAGGCACACGTCTCTTATCCACCACACGCTTATATCTCTCACTCATCCTCTTCAGATTACCCTGAATCTTTTGCCAAATAAATGACAAAGACGAGGAAAATCTCTCCTCATCAGGTAAACCAAAAGACCCCTCTCCAGAGAATGTCCCAAACTGCGGATGAAACCCATATGCACAAAAAATGGTGACTTATCAGAGGACTCCTGGCGACGGTTATTTAAAGCAAACTCAGCAAGGGACAAAAAAGAATACCAATCCTCCTGATTCTCTGCCACAAAACAGCGCAGATATGTCTCCAGATTCTGATTGACGCGTTCGGTCTGACCATTCGACTGCGGGTGAAAAGCAGAAGAGAACAACAACCGAATCCCCAAGCGAGAACAAAAGGCCTTCCAGAATCTGGAAACAAATTGCGTGCCCCTATCAGAAACGATGTCTGAAGGAATGCCATGCAATTTAACAATGTGATCAACAAACGCTTGCGCCAACGTCTTAGCATTGGGTAACCCAGGAAAGGGAATGAAATGCGCCATTTTGCTAAAATGGTCCACTACCACCAGAATCACAGTCTTCCCCGAGGAACGAGGCAGGTCCGTAATGAAGTCCATGGACAGATGCGTCCAAGGAGGGAAGGAATGGGTAACGGGAGGAGAGAACCCGATGGCCGTGAATGAGGGACCTTGGCACGAGTGCAGGTCTCGCAGGCTGCCACAAAACCCTCAATCGTCTTATGAAGAACCAGCCACCAGAATCTCCGAGCAATGAGATCCACTGTGGCTCTACTCCCCGGGTGCCCAGCAAGGACAGTATCGTGGTGCTCCTTAAAAACCTTGTGTCGTAAAGCGAGAGGCACGAAAAACCTCCCAGGAGGACAAAGATCAGGAGCCTCTGCCTGGGCTGCCTGAACCTCTGCCTCCAAATCAGGATAAAGAGCAGAGACGACCACCCCTTCAGCCAAAATGGGACCCGGGTCTTCAAAGTCCCCCCCTCCCGGAAAACAATGTGACAGGGCATCCGCCTTCACATTTTTAACCCCAGGGCAGAACATAACAACAAAATTAAACTTAGAAAAGAACAAAGACCATCTGGCCTGTCTCGGGTTCAGACGCTTTGCCGATTCCAAGTAGACCAGCTTCTTATGGTCGGTAAACACGGTAATAGGGTGTCTGGCTCCCTCTAACCAATGGCGCCATTCCTCAAAAGCTAATTTGATGGCCAACAACTCCCTATCTCCCACATCGTAATTTCTCTCTGCAGAGGAGAGTTTCCTTGAGAAAAAGGCACACGGTCGCCATTTGGCAGTAGAGGGACCCTGAGATAAGACCGCACCCACACCCACCTCAGAAGCGTCCACCTCAACAATAAAAGGTAGAGAGACATCAGGTTGTACCAAAATGGGAGCGGAAGCAAAACTGTCTTTGATACTAGAAAAGGCTTTAAGCACATCTACCAACCACGAGGAAAAATCTACCCCCTTTTTAGTCATATCAGTAAGTGGCTTAACAACAGAGGAATAATTCAAAATGAACTTTCTGTAATAATTGGCAAAACCCAAAAACCGCATCAGCGCCTTCTGATTCTCAGGAGCTCCCAATCAACCATAGCGCGGACCTTCTCAGGGTCCATGCGAAAACCAGAAGCGGAGAGAAGAAAACCAAGAAATTGAATATCCGGAACTGCAAACACACATTTTTCCAGTTTAGCGTACAATTCAGCAAGAATCAGCAAGACCTGACGTAGGTGGTCCCGATGAGTCTTGAAATCAGGAGAAAAAAATCTAAATGTCATCTAGATACACCAGAACAAGTTTCCCCATTAAATGATAAAAAATGCTGTTCACAAAATGTTGGAAGACGGCCGGAGCATTCATCAAACCAAAGGGCATAACCAAATTCTCGAAATGACCCTCACGGGTATTGAAGGCCATCTTCCATTCGTCCCCTTCCCTGACCCTGACTAGGTTGTATGCCCCTCTTAACTTAGAAAAAACTTTAGCCCCAACAATCTGGTTAAACAGGTCCAGGATCAGAGGAAGCGGATATGGGTCACGAATTGTGATACGGTTCAGCTCCCTGAAATCCAGACAAGGTCTTAAAGAACCATCTTTTTTCTTAACAAAAAAAAAAACAGCGGCAACAGGTGACTTCGAGGGTCGGATGTGTCCCTTTCTCAGGCTCTCAGAGATATAAGTACGCATAGCGACTCTTTCAGGTTGGGAGAGATTGTATAAACGTGATTTTGGCAGCTTGGCGCCTGTGATGAGATTAATAGGGCAATCGTACTCCCTGTGAGGGGGCAATTCCTGGACACCACTCTCGGAAAACACATCCGAAAATTCTGAGAGAAAAGATGGTACAGTCTTGGTAGAAACCTCTGAAAGAGACGCCGTGAGGCAATTCTCTCTGCAAAACTCACTCCAACCATTTATTTGCCTTGCTTGCCAATCAATGGTGGGGTTATGCTTAGTCAGCCAGGGTAGCCCCAACACTAGAGGAGTAGGTATTCCGCTACGAAACATGACATATCCTCAACATGAGCGTCACCCACAGTCAAACGGATATTGTGAACTATGCCCTTTAACGATCTTTGAGAAAGTGGAGCGGAATCGATAGTAAAAACAGATATTTCCTTTTCCAAAGTGCATACCTGCATGCGTTATTGCAAATTGATTATTAATGAGATTGAAAGCTGCTCCACTATCTACAAAAATCTCACAAACAATGTTCTTGCTGTCTAGCGCCACCCTGGCAGGTAGGAGAAAAACTAGAGAAAACTACAAGCAAACCTTCAATTTCCGCATCAACCTTGCCAATAGTAGCAAATGGAAAGTTTTTAAAAAAAAAATGTTTATTACCCTCAGAAAACTCTATGAATCTCCTAGAGGGGCAAATATTAGCAAAATGATTAATACCCCCACAACAGAAACAAACCCTCCTCTGAGAGCTGAATCCTCTACTATCAGAGGCAAGCAAACCCAGCTGCATGGCCTCCTCCTCAGAGGGGATTGAGAGAGACAGACCCTTGCGCATTGAATGAGACAGCCCCACTGTCCTTGGGCTGAATATGACAGGAAAGAGTAGTCTCCTCTATTTCTCTAAGACGCCTGTCAATACGAACAGCTAGAGACATGGCATATTCTAACGAGGCTGGTCTTTCATGAAAAGCAAATGCATCTTTCAATCTTTCCGAAAGACCATGGCAAAATTGACTTCGGAGTGCATCATCATTCCAACCAGTATCAACTGCCCATCTCCAAAATTCAGAACAATATATCTCTGCGGATTGTTTACCCTGGCATGAAAGACGCAGTTTAGATTCAGCCAGAGCAATACGATCCGGGTCATCATATATCTGCCTCAGGGCTAAAAAAAATGCATCCACCGATCGGAGGGGCCGTGCCCCCACCGGCAGCGAGAAGGCCCAAGACTGAGCGTTATCCCTGAGCAGCGAGATGATGATCCCCACCCTCTGCTCCTCATCACCAGAGGAATGGGGAAGTAGGCGAAAATGCAGTTTGCAAGCCTCTCTAAAGCGAACAAAATTCTCACTACCCCCGGAGAACGTATCCGGAAGAGAGATCTTAGGCTCGGAACAAACTCCATGAACACCAGCAGAAACGGTCACCTGAAACTGAGACACAGTTTTATGGAGATCTGCTACCTCCAGCAAAAGACTTTGCATGCGGTCAATCAAGGCTGAAACCGGATCCATGCTTAAGATGGTTACGGCGGTTTATAATGTCATGGATGATGTTGCAGATAGCTGGAACTTATGAATAAACGTCTGACTGGCTTGATCCCAAACTAAGGAGCATATAGGTGAGCCCTATAAAACCCTAAGAGCTCTCCCTGACTGCTATGCCCATGCAAGGGTCTCAATGGTAGACGATTGCATGCCCTCGTGCCTAGACTGTGTGACATCTGAAAACCCTATAATAGTGAGGGGACATGACCACCGGCTCCCTGCACTTAATACAGACGGAGTCAGGGTCACCTAGAATCAAGCCAGCAAGGAAACACAATACATGAAAAGACTTATCTGAGTAAACAGCAGCAGCAGCTTCCAGCAGTGAACACTTCATCCAGGAAGTAGTATAAACCGCAAAGTGAGGCAGTATGGGAGGGAATATAAAGGGGGACGATTAGTCTAAATAGGTGACACCTGGGAGAAGGAAAGGAGATGACAAAGTGAAACCAAAACAAAGAACATCATGCAAGAGGTAGAGAAGGACGTCTGCCAGACCTTCTCACAGAACTGGCGGCGACAGATAAAAGTGATGGTGATGATTGTGTATTGGATCTAGATGCCAATTGGGTTGCCTTGCCTTACTTCCTGCTTTAGCTAAAAAGCAAAGTAGAGATATGGACTCCTCAAGGTATTCCTGTCTGCTTTCTGCACAGATCATGAGGTCCTCTACATTCTGGAGAAATTGTGTATTTTCACCCCATCAGAATCTGATTTAGGGCTTCTGAAAATGTGGAGGGTGAAGTAGCTCTACACTGTCGTAACATAGTCCAGCAGTATTAATTTCCCCATGTGTAAATGCTGGCCACTGTCTGCGGGATTCCTCCAGTGGAACTGGGAAGAATGCATTAAGTCTATCACTTGAACCTTGGGGGAATTTGGTTCAACAACCTGTGAAGATTAAGGACTATCCATAACCATTCGCTTGTTCACTTCCCTTAAGTCATGGACCACCTCATGAATTTCGAATGGTCTATCAGATTTAAGACTTTTATAGTCACATTTAGTATTTTATGTCTCCCTTGGCAATGGTACAAAACAGGTTAATGGAGGGGTGTCAGTGTAGATAATGAATGAAATCTATGGCAGCTTCATGTTTCTGTAGATTTCATACCAGCACATGGACAGCCAGAGGAAGCCCTATTAAGACCGGTGCAGCAGATGATGATCTTGATAAATCAGGGCCTTCGTATTGCCTAGTTTGTCATCTTACAGTGACTTTTCCTCAAACCCACTTTCCTACTGGGTATACTTTTTCTGATCTTTGTAGATTTTATAGGCTACCCAAAATGCAAAGAGGAACAAGAAAAATATTAGCAAGAAAAATCCTTCTAAACACTATGTATGTCTACTGTCACTTAGTCTGATTGTGTGGTAGTTTGGTAAAATAATCTTCTTTGTACAAAGAACATCAATAATATCCCTCTGTGTGTGGATAGGCTGGAGCATGACATATTAGTACAAAAACAGGTGCAGATACATCAGGTCTTAGGGTGTATATCCAATCTCTCACATATTATAAGGTTTCAGGTTTATTCTATACCACTCTCTGAAGATGGGACCAGTACAAATGAACACACATAAATGACCAGAAGACATCTAAATTGCTCCTTGTTGTTCACATAGACCTCTGGTTGTTAAAATATATGAAAAAACTGCACCCAAATCAGTGGACGGGATTGGTAACCCATCACTTCAGTCTATCCCGAGTGGGAACCATGCAACAATTCTCTCAGTCCTCGGGATGTCCCAGTCTGTTAATACAGACTTATCCTATAAGGAAGCTTGGATTCACATGGATGCCTCCAAACCTCAAGAAGGATTAATGATTCAATCACTGGTAGAAAAGTAGCAGCAATAATATTCCCAGGAATGAGCTTCTGATCCCCAATTATATCGCCCACATCCGCCTATCTTTTCCTCTGAAGAAAAGGAGAGACAAATTAGTAAATTTCTACTCACCATGTGGCTTTGATCTCCACGGTCCAGATATGGAGTTGGTATGGAAGACTTCCAGATAATTTCAGAGCATCTAGTCAAACGCAAGGGTCACTCCTGAATAGAAAATTAAATTATTTGTATCAGCTGGGAGAAATGACTTCACACAAACAGAGGTGAGGTAGCAAATTTCTGACAGTCTATTTAAAGAGTAACTAAACCTTTATATGAACTTTTAATATGTGGTCCCTAATAAAACTATTTCTAATATACTTTATTAATCAATTATGTATTTTTATTGTACTTTTACCTCCCTAAAGCGCACCATTCACTGTGCGCCTAAAACTCAGTTATCCATACACCGCTGACAGCTCAGGGTACCCATGTACTATGGAACCTATATATAGCCCAAACTAAATTCAGGGCCCACCCCTGATTAAAGCATGAAAAACCGACCAGAAGGAGTGGGTCAAATATATTACAAAAAATACTAATAGTACTAGGATAGTCCAAAAATAGCATAATTTTATTAGAAAAATCACAAGAGGACACATGATTAACGCAAGTCACACAAAGACAATTAATACAGGTCACAATACATATTAAAAACCAAGAGGACCGATGGTGAACTGCCGGTACATATAAATAAAGTGCACGTGCAAAAACATAATTCAGTGTATAAAAACTGGAACTGGGGTACATAGAGCGGAAGATTTTTCGCGCAAGCGTCAAAATCTTCCCCTCTATGTACCCCAGTTCCCGTTTTTATACACTGAATTATTGCATAATCCAGTCTACAGTCGTGGCCAAAAGTTTTGAGAATGACACAAAAATTAGTTTTCACAAAGTTTGCTGCTAAACTGTTTTTAGATCTTTGTTTCAGTTGTTTCTGTGATGTAGTGAAATATAATTACACGCACTTCATACGTTTCAAAGGCTTTTATCGACAATTCAAAGAAGGAGAAAAAATGGAAGGCTCAAAACACTTTAACGGAAGATAACAGCGGGTGCTCTATTCTCTGGGTCACCTACCCAGTATGATGAATAGGCACAAGCACTTTCTGGAGTGTATCCTCGAGATTTATTCAGCACATGGGTGTAATAACCCAAAAGATAAAACACACATATAGTAAAGATGGCAATCTTAAATGTCACGTAGAATGTAGTCACATAAGTCCTCACTAGTATGTGCACAAAGTGTCCATCCTGATTATAGCACAAAGCCATTCACCGCTCCTTCTCTCTGCTTTGTGAATATATACGGCATATAATGCCTACTCACATGTATCGCAGTCCAAGAGGTGCGGCCACTTGGTTATTCGTATGGACTCTCAAAACGCTGGAGACACGTGTATCCTAAGCAGTCAAGGACCTTCTGCTGTGTCATCCAGTGGGAGTGTCCTTGATGATGTGTTCAGTCAGATGACTGGTCAGGTGATCCAGGTCCTTATGCCGATATAGACAGAACACTTGGGTCCTTTACATAATTCTTCTTTCTTTTAATGGAGTTTTCTGTGCGCACATATACTGCTGTTGAATCCGGTACCGCAGTTAGCTGGACTAGACGCGTTTCGAGGTTACTTGCCTCTTCCTCAGTCGATCCAGGACTGCGGTTTTCTAATCCTTTATATAGGGCGTCTTCTAATTAAGGGTAGGGTGGAAAACATGACTCCAGATCCATACACAATGGGAATAAGTCCTAATTTTGTCCTACATATATTAAACTCTTACAATGCTGCATAGGTTCTACTTACACATACATGAATACATTATAAAATGCCTTTTTTCTAAAAAATGCATAAAAGTTAAAAATTTGAATTTTTTTAAAATAATTGGGAATATATCTGTCAGTCAGTTGCAGTTTCATTGCGTTTTCTCCAAAGTCTCATCTGGTATAATAGATGGAGCTGTTGGTGCCTGGGAGTAAGGGGAGATCAGAGTGCTGGAAATGAAACAGCCAGACTCTGATGTCCCGTCAGTCCCAGGACACCAAATTTAGAGAAAACCGAATACTTCTAGGTCTGCATTTAGGCCTCTTGGCACCAAAGTTCCAAAATCCTTCTTGATTCAATCCGGGACATATGTTTAATATCCCTCATATATTGACCAAGAAGAGGAGAGACAGTAGGGAGAGCCCCCCAAGGTTGACGTCGCTATTTCAAAGCTGTTCAGACATACATTGGTTCCAGGTGAAGACGGATATAATTTTTCAGACCCAATGGATAAGAGGATAGAGAATGCCCGACGCCGCAGTTATCTCACGCCTCAGGGCAGTCTAAAGCAGCACTAGCTTCTAATGCGGTCGCCAAGAACCTTAGATCATGGCTTCTCCAGATGGAGGAGGACATAGATAAGGGGGTACCTAGAGATGACATCTTATTATTTTTTAAGAAGATAGCTCTGGCCTCTGACTTTTTTTGTGATGTGTCGGTACAACAAGCAAGATATGCTGCAAGATCCATGGCATTGTCTACTACAGGCAGAAGATCCCTATGGATAAAGCCTTGGGGGGCAGATGCCCACTCTAAGAGTACACTGTGTGCCATGGAATACCGTCCAAATAGACTCTTTGGGCCTGAGCTAGACACACTCATGGAGAGCTTGTCAGACAAGAAAGGTAAATCCCTTCCTTATGTTTCCAGGAGAAAGTGGTTTTCTTCCTTTCGCACAGCCAACAGAGGCACGGGACGCAGAAGATCAGATGGAGGAGAAACATCAGTGTCACGAGGAGGTAGCTCCAGAGGAGCCTCTACACTGAGGAGAAGAGGCCGTGGAAGAGGAGCTCCACCCCCCAGATGCAAGCTGGAATTCTGACGCCAAATATAGAATGGGAGAAGGTAGTAAAGGATCGATGGGTTGTAGATGCCGTAAGAAATGGCTATCGTATAGAGCTACAGGCCAGGCCCCCAGACAGGTATGTCATAACACAAAGGTTAAAAGGTCAGAAGCAATGCCTAATAGAACAGGCTATAAAAGAGTTCATTCAGATGAATGTTCTGGAACCTGTTCAGGAAGAAGAAATCTTCCAAGGAGTGTATTCAAAGGTTTTTCTAGTTCCAAAGCCTCAGATGAGGTGGAGAACTATTGTAGACCTAAGGTATCTCAACAGATTCATACGCAAGAAGAAATTCCGTATGGAGACAGTTCAGTCCGCACTAAGTCTACTGGACCCAGGAGATTACCTTGCTACAATAGACTTAAAGGACGCGTATTTACACATCCCCATTCACAAGGGTTAACGAAAGTTCCTTCGCATCGCGGTCTTAAGGGGACAACTACATCACCTGCAGTTTACGTCTCTCCCGTTCGGGATTTCGTCAGCCCCATTCACTTTTACAAAGGTGATAGTGGCAGTAGTAGCAGGCTTCAGAGAATCAGGAATAACAGTAATCCCATATTTGGACGACTGGCTGGTGAAGGGGTCAAGTGTGGAGATTCTCAATGCACATCTCCAGGTAATATTCAACAGACTCCAGTCTCTAGGCTGGTTAATCAATACAGAGAAATCCGGTATCAGACCAGCCCAGCAGAAGCA
This sequence comes from Bufo bufo, assembly GCF_905171765.1. Classification (NCBI taxonomy): domain Eukaryota; kingdom Metazoa; phylum Chordata; class Amphibia; order Anura; family Bufonidae; genus Bufo; species Bufo bufo. Next base: position 18,545,869 of record NC_053390.1, on the reverse strand, counting down.
GTTTCTGGGGTTCATCCTGGACACCAAGGCAATGACTGTTTCTCTTCCTATGAACAGGATGAATGTTCTGCACCAGAATATACGATTGTTGAGACAGATCCGACCGATTTCCCTTCGTCAGATGATGAGGACGCTCTGTCCCATGACTGCTACCAGCCAGGCAATTCCGTGGGCAAATTGGCACACGAGGCAGTTACAGTGGGAGATATTACAGAAATGGGACAGAGACAACAATTCTCTGGATCAAATGACAATAGTCTCAAAAGAGACAAGAAACTCCCTGAGGTGGTGGATGGCTGTGAACAATGGCAGGACGTTTGCCCTTCCCGTATGGACCGAAATCACAACCGATGCTTCAGCTACAGGTTGGGGTGCCCGCATGAAGGGGCAGAGGGTGAAAGGTACTTGGACCCCAGTAGAGAGACTAATGTCGTCAAATCTCAGAGAGATGAGAGCAGTCTACAATGCTCTAACGCAGTTCCACCCTATGGTCCGGGATCAACCCATAAAGATAAAATCGGACAACAAAACCACCGTTGCGTACCTAAATCGCCAGGGAGGTACCAGATCCTTAGCCCTCCTCAAAGAGGCGTAACGGATCTTCGGATGGGCAGAGGCCAATATCCAACAGCTGTCAGCTGTATACATCAGAGGGAGGAGCAATGTAGTAGCCGACAGACTAAGCCGCGACTTACCCCTTCCGGGAGAATGGTCATTGGACCCAGAAATATTTGTGCAGCTCATGAAGCGCTGGGGGCGTCCCCAGATTCCGCACCTGGTGACGCAGGGCGACAGATGTTGTCCTCATTTACGCCACCTGCAGTTGACAGCATGGATGTTGACTGCCCCCTTTTAATGCAAGAGGGCTTGTCCGAGGCAGTGATAAGAACCCTGCTACAATCCAGAGCACGCTCTACAAATAGAGCTTACCTAAGAATCAAGAAAACCTTCAATCTTTGATGCGGGAAGAATGGAGTACCATCTCAGTCTCCTACTATTCAGGATATTCTGAATTTTCTGCAGCAGGGGTTCGAGAAAGGCTTAAAGCCTGGCACGATTAAAGTCCAGATATCAGCCCTATCAGCTGCATTGGGAAGGAGATTATCACAGGAGCCTCTAATACAGAGGTTTGTCAAGATGGTAAGGAGGCTTAAGCCACAGGTCATCGACCCGATCCCAAAGTGGGACCTCTGCGTGGTTCTAGATCAGCTTTGCAATGCTCCCTTCGAACCACTTCAAGAGTCTGAGATAAAGTTTTTGTCCATCAAGGTCTGTTTTTTAGTGGCAATCACTTCAGCCAAGCGGGTGAGTGAAATTCAGGCCCTGGCATGTGCTCAGCCTTACACAATTTTTCTTCAGGATAAAGTATTGCTGAGGACTTTACCTTCCTTTTAACCGAAAGTTCCTTCTTTTACGAATCTAAATCAGCAGATTGAGTTGCCAGTTTTTTTCCCCAGATCCGACTTCAGAGGAGGAGTGTAGACTTCGCTCCCTGGATGTGGGCAGAGCATTAAAAATATATGTCCAGAGAACAGGACAGTTTAGGAAGACAGACCACCTGTTCATATCATATTCAGGGAAGAACAAGGGGGGAAAACTAACAAAAGCCTCAATATCCAGATGGATACGAGAAGCTATCACTATCTGCTATGAACTTAATGGATCAGAAGCGCCAAAACCCATAAGGGCTCATTCCACTCGCGCTATAGCCACATCATGGGCAGAGAAAAGATCTGTCCCCATAGACCAGATCTGTAGAACAGCATCCTGGAGCTCGTCCAACACGTTTGTGAAGCACTACAGACTGGATATGAGACAAACAGGAGAGATGGCTTTGGGCAGAGCGGTAATACAGTCCGCGGTATAATGGAGAGCCCTCCCTGTAGGATTACTTGCTAAATCCCCGTGGGTGCTGCTGCTGTAGGACGACAAGGAAAGTGTAATTTTTCTTACCGTAAATTCTCTTTCCTTTAGTCCAAAGCAGCAGCACATACTTACCCACCCAATAAAGTGATTGTTGAAACTTACCTTGAGTGTTATTTTTTGGTATGACTGGAAGTTCAGTTGGAAGTACACAATAGGAGGGACTAAGTTAGGCAGTTTTATAGGAGCTGTATTAAATTGATTAATTGACATCTCCTGTCCTACATTTTCAGGAGGATTAGAAATCCCCGTGGGTGCTGCTGCTTTGGACTAAAGGAAAGAGAATTTACGGTAAGAAAAATTACACTTAACCTGTGAGCCTCAGTGAAATCAGTGGTGTGAAGTATATGTACAGATGTGCTGACATTGCAAAACCTTGGAAAAACGCGCATGCATGTGTATTTAGTAGAACATGAGTAATATAACTTATACAAATTTACTATAAAGGAGCGCTTGAAATTACACACGAGTGGGGACTCATTACTGGAATCAGCACAGTGTATGTTTAATAAATGCTCTATATTTTCCATGACAAACCAGTCCATGTAAGTCCATCTATTTGGGTGCCAGCCAGAAACCTATATATAACTTTTAAAATACAATGTTGTCTATATTCACTATGACTCTTATACAAACTGAATTTCAGCCACATAACAGAACTTTGGTTCAAGCTGATTTCACTCTTTACCCCTTAGGCCCCTTTCAGACGAGCGTGTCCGGATAAGGTCCGGATGCATTGCGGGTGCGTTGCAGAAAACCTGCGCGAGTAGGTACCCAATTGCAGTCAGTTTTGACTGCGATTGCGTTCCGTTGTTCAGTTTTTATCGCGCGGGTGCAATGTCTTTTGCACGCACGTGATAAAAAACTGAATGTGGTACCCAGACCCGAACTTCTTCACAGAAGTTCAGGTTTGGGTTCAAGGTTGTGTAGATTGTATTATTTCCCCTTATAACATGGTTATTAGGGAAAATAATAGCATTCTGAATACAGAATGCTTAGTACAATAGGGCTGGAGGGGTTAAAAAAAAAAAAAAAAAAAAAAAATTTAACTTACCTTAATCCACTTGTTCGCGCAGCCGGCATCTCTTGGAAAATTTGCCCAAAAATTTAAATTCTTAAATTTCATCTCCATTTGCCAATAATTTTTATGGAACACCTAAAGGGTTAACGACATTTGTAAAATCAGTTTTGAATACCTTGAGGGGTGTAGTTTCTTAGATGGGGTCACTTTTCATGGAGTTTCTACTCTAGGGGTGCATCAGGGGTTCTTCAAATGGGACATGGTGCCAAAAAAAAAAGCCATCAAAATCTGCCTTCCAGAAACCATATGGCGTTCCTTTCCTTCTGCGCCCTGACGTTTGGTCATACAGCAGTTTACGACCACATATGGGGTGTTTCTGTAAACTGCAGAATCAGAGTAATAAATATTACGTTTTGCTTGGCTGTTAACCCTTGCTTTGTTACTGAAAAAAACGGTTTAGAATGGAAAATTTGCCAAAAAATTGCTGTTTTGGCACCGTTTTTATTTTATTTTTTTGACCGTGTTCATCTGAGGGGTTAGGTCATGGGGTATTTTTATAGAGCAGATTCTTACGGACGTGGCAATAACTAATATGTCTACTTTTTTATTTTATTTAGGTTTTACACTATATTATCCTTTTATAAACAAAAAATAATAATTTTGTATCTCCATAGTCTGAGTAATTTTTTATTTTTTTAGCCGATTATCTTAGGTAGGGGCTCATCTTTTGCGGGATCAGAGGACGGTTTTATTGGCACTATTTTGGGGGCATCTGACTTTTTGATCGCTTGCTATTACACTTTTTGTGAAGTAAGGTGAGAAAAAAAATACCCTTTTTTGCACCGTTTTTATTAAATTTTTTTGACCGTGTTTATCTGAGGGGTTAGGTCATGGGGTATTTTTATAGAGCAGATTCTTACGAACGCAACAATACCCAATATGTCTACTTTATTTATTTATTTTAGTTTTACAAAATAATATTGAAATTTTTTTTTTTTTTCGTTTTAGTGTCTCAAGTCTGAGAACCATGTTTTTTTCCCAATTGTCAGTGGCTAAATGGAAATAAAATTGGGGAAGGGGAATATAAATTTAGTACTCCATGGAAGTGCGGTACTCCCTAAAGCAACCAATAATGCAGAGGCCCGGATGATCGGGGCACGTGTCACACTGAGTGGTGGTGTCCTTCCGTATCCCCCTCCTGTGACACATTCTGCCCTTTTTTCCAGTATGGGGGACCTGGCCAGGGACGATCCGGGCGCCTCCAGTTCCCGAGGTACTCCGGCCTGCTCTTTCCCGGTCAGAAAAGATCAGGGCCTTGAGAACTGCAGGAATTTCCCTGTGTTGCCAGCGCTCCGGGACAGCACAAAAGAGTTGTACAAGGCAACCTGTACCAAGTAGACCGCAACTTTTTTGTACCATGCCTGGGTTTTGCGCATGGCGTTATATGGCTTGAGGACTTGATCAGAGAGATCAACTCCTCCCATATACCGATTGTAGTCGACGATACAATCGGGCTTGAGGAACGTTGCCGCGGTACCTCGCACAGGGACAGGGGTGAAGCTGTTACCGTGAATTGTGGACAGTACAAGGACATCCCTCTTGTCCTTATATCTGACCAGCAACAGGTTTCCACTGGTAAGGGCACTGGTCTCACCCCTGGGGATAGGTACCTGGAGGGGGTGGATAGGGAGGCCGCGTTGATTTTTCCGCACGGTCCCACAAGCGGACGTGGATCTGACGGCGAGGGACTGGAACAAGAGGATACTAGTGTAAAAGTTATCCACGTACAGGTGGTAACCTTTATCTAGCAGTGGGTGCATAAGGTCCCACACAAGTTTCCCGCTAACACCCAGAGTGGGGGGACATTCTGGGGGTTGAATACGGGAATCTCGCCCCTCGTACACACAAAACTTGTAAGTGTACCCTGAGGTACTCTCACAAAGTTTGTACAGCTTCACGCCATACCTCGCCCGCTTAGAGGGAACATACTGGCGGAAAAGGAGTCTCCCCTTGAAAGCAATGAGAGACTCGTCAACCGCGACCTCCCTTCCAGGTACATAGGCCTCCAAAAATTTGGCCCCAAAGTGATCGATGACTGGCCTGATTTTGTACAGGCGGTCATAGGGGGACATGCTGCATTATCTGCATAATGCAGGCATTTCCGGATGGCCTCAAACTGGGTACGTGTCATGGCCGTACTGTAAAGTGGGGTCTGGTAGAGGACGTCCCCACTCCAGTAATGCCTGACACTAGGTTTTTTGACTAGGCCCATGTGCAGCACGAGGCCCCAAAATGTCATCTCGGCTGCACTGACCGGAGTCCAGCCACCGGCCCTAGCCAAAAAGGAGCCCGGGTGTTGAGCAATGAACTGTTGGGCGTACAGGTTCGTTTGCTCCACCATCAGATTCACAAAGTGGTCACTGAAAAAAAAAAGACTAAAATAGTTATATTCAGTGAAGCCCACTGTGGGAATCTGGATTCCTGCTTGGCCAACAAAATCAGGAATCACAGGCTCAAAATGCTCTGGGGTACACCAGACAAGTTCAACGGTAGGGGGCTCAGGTGGACTTATCTGGTGGGCTGGAAAACTAGTACGAGCCCCAGAGCTGCTCGTAATAGTGTGGGCCACAGGGTCCCTAGCATGGCGGTCCCCTTGCTCCGCCTGGCGGCATCTCCGCCGCCTTGGGGGCTCATCATCATCGCTAGATGATGAGGAGGACGCGGATGACAAAAGGAAAGTGGGGTCATCCACACTGGGTCTCTCAGAGTCGGAGGCAAGCAGGGCGTATGCAGGGGAGTGTGTGCGTGCGTGGAAAACTTTATTCAGTGTGCGTGTGTGTGGGGGGACAGGTGTTCACGGACTTTGCCCTACACCTAACAAAGTGTGCAGCTCCCCTGGGGGGTCTTGGGTCACACAGCTGAGTGCTGTGGACCCCAGACACCTGATCTGGTGCTACAACCCAATAAAAAAAAAGTTTTTTTTTTTTGCCTAACTCTCCCTCCCTAATCTACCTCTCCCTACCTCACCAAAAAACAGATTTGTGCCTGATGGCACAAAAAAACCCCTCACAGCACAGCCAGGCTCCTCTCTCTGCCGCTCCACAGACAGGTTTGAGTGGGGAGAGGAGCTCCGGCAATTCAAAACTGCCGCTCCGCCCGCTCACGTGGCCAGCCGACCAATCATAAGCGATCCTGAGAGGTGGCGTGATCGCCACCTGTCAGGATCGCAGGACGGTGATTGGTTGTGTATTATAACACCACCGATCTCGGTCCTATTCCGGGTTATAGGGTCACCAGAGACCCGAATAACCCGGAAACGCAGCAAACCGCAGGTCTGAATTGACCTGTGGTTTGCTACGATCGCCAGGTTGTACGCCCAGTGTCCGTAACAGGTTAAAGGCAATGAGCATCCATTTGACTATAATATAATCAGATAATACTGTATACTTATAAAAATGTACTACAGTTTGGGGTGCCCTTAATGGTGATACGTGCTGTAAGATGCAAGGCAGGGTTCCCCTGAAGCGTGGAGACAATGATGAGTCTGGGGTTTGGTGCAAGAAGTCCACTGTACTTTACTGAAGCAATTCAATAGATGGTTCACACAGGCAATGGATATCTTTAATTAGGCTGTACAATCTCTCCTTTCCTAGCTTAAAGGGTTGCACTTTCTCTCTCGATATAGATATAGATATAGATATAGATATAGATATAGATATAGATATAGATATAGATATAGATATAGATATAGATATAGATATAGATATAGATATAGATATAGATAGAGAGAGAGAACAGACCAAAAGTTTGGACACACCTTCTCATTCAAAGAGTTTTCTTTATTTTCATGACTATGAAGGCATCAAAACTATGAATTAACACATGTGGAATTATATACATAACAAACAAGTGTGAAACAACTGAAAATATGTCATATTCTAGGTTCTTCAAAGTAGCCACCTTTTGCTTTGATTACTGCTTTGCACACTCTTGGCATTCTTTTGATGAGCTTCAAGAGGTAGTCCCCTGAAATGGTCTTCCAACAGTCTTGAAGGAGTTCCCAGAGATGCTTAGCACTTGTTGGCCCTTTTGCCTTCACTCTGCGGTCCAGCTCACCCCAAACCATCTCGATTGGGTTCAGGTTCGGTGACTGTGGAGGCCAGGTCATCTGGCGCAGCACCCCATCACTCTCCTTCATGGTCAAATAGCCCTTACTTTCAAAGTTTTCCCAATTTTTCGGCTGACTGACTGACCTTAATTTCTTAAAGTAATGATGGCCACTCGTTTTTCTTTACTTAGCGGCTTTTTTCTTGCCATAATACAAATTCTAACAGTCTATTCAGTAGGACTATCAGCTGTGTATCCACCTGACTTCTCCTCAACACAACTGATGGTCCCAACCCCATTTATAAGGCAAGAAATCCCACTTATTAAACCTGACAGGGCACACCTGTGAAGTGAAAACCATTTCAGGGGACTACCTCTTGAAGCTCATCAAGAGAATGCCAAGAGTGTGCAAAGCAGTAATCAAAGCAAAAGGTGGCTACTTTGAAGAACCTAGAATATGACATATTTTCAGTTTCACACTTGTTTGTTATGTATATAATTCCACATGTGTTAATTCATAGTTTTGATGCCTTCATAGTCATGCAAATAAAGAAAACTCTTTGAATGAGAAGGTGTGTCCAAACTTTTGGTCTGTACTGTAATATATATATATATATATATATATATATATATATATGTTCCCAGTATCCACAAAGGAATGCAGTCTATGAAAAGAGGGCCCTTTCAGTCCTTTTGTTATAATGGGGAGCCTGGAGTTTATTGTTCCCACCAATATGCAGAGAAAGAAAATTCTCTGCAATACTCTTTTTATGGCTGCTTAGCTTTTTGCAGTTTTTTAATAACTGGCACAGATATTGTCAATATGCTAGTTTTTAATCCATAAGGTGAGAGGTTGTCCCTGTCAGTTTTGCTCCTTAGCTGTTTTTTCATCTGCAGCTCACACTAGGTTGAACTTCAATTCTTCCTGAAAGGAAGGGATAGTGCCGAACCCAACCTAGCAACAGTAGCTAGGAACTCCCCTATCTCTCTCCATATACAGTCTACGGGACATATAATGCACAGAATACAGTGACATTAACACTTGCAGTAAGGACATTGCACCTACAAAGCATTTTTCACATAGAAAAAGTCAAAATGGTTTCTCTTCTGTGTGACTTCCCTCATGTGTAACAAATGTTGATTTATCTGTAAAGCACATTCATAGTATAGCTTCTCTACTTTGTGAATTCTCTCATGCGTAACAAGATTTTATCTGTCTACAAAGCATTTTCCACATTGTGAACATAAATATGGTTTCTCTCCTGTGTGACTTCTTCCATGTCTAACAAGATTTGATTCACCTATAAAACATTTCCCACATTCTGAACATGAATACGGTTACTCTGCTTTGTGACTTCTGCCATGTGTAACAAGATTTGTTTTATCTGCAAAACATTTCCCACATTCTGAACATGAATATAGTTTCTCACCTGTGTGAATTCTCTCATGTCTAATAAGATTTGATTTCAGTGCAAAAGATTTAACACATTCTGAACAGGAATACTGTTTCTCTCTTTTGTGATTTTTCTCATGTCTAATAAGATTTGAGTTGTCTATAAAACATTTCCCACATTGTGAACATGAATACGGCTTCTCTCCTGTGTGAATTCTCTCATGTGTAATACGACTTGATTTGTGTGTAAAACATTTACCACATTCTGAACACGAATATGGCTTCTCTCCTGTGTGAATTCTCATATGTCTAACAAGACTTGATTCACCTGTAAAACATTTCCCACACTCTAGACAAGAATATGGCTTCTCTCCTGTGTGACATCTCTCATGTTTAATAAGATTTGATTTCTGTGTAAAACATTTCCCACATTCTGAACATGAATATGGTTTTTCTCCAGTGTGAATTAGCTCATGTGTAAGAAGACTTGATTTGTGTGTAAAACATTTACCACATTCTGAACACGAATATGGCTTCTCTCCTGTGTGAATTATCTTATGTCTAACAAGACTTGATTCACCTGTAAAACATTTCCCACACTCTAGACAAGAATATGGCTTCTCTCCTGTGTGACATCTCTCATGTTTCATAAGATTTGATTTCTGTGTAAAACATTTCCCACATTCTGAACATGAATATGGCTTTTCCCCTGTGTGAATTCTCTCATGTGTAACAAGATGTGATTTATTTGTAAAACATTTCCCACATTCTGAACATAAATATGGTTTTTTTCCAGTGTGAATTTTCTCATGTGTAAGAAGACTTGATTTACCTATAAAACATTTACCACATTTTGAACATGAATATGGCTTCTCTCCTGTCTGAATTCTTCTGTGTGTAGAAAGACCCAAGCTTTTTCTGAACTCTTTACCACAAAGGAACCTTTTACCCCCTTTTCGACCTGTAATTGTTGTAACAATCTGTGATTGGTCAGGAGAAGGTTCCTCATGATTACGGGACTGTGCACTGTGAAGTCCTGAATGTACATTAAGGATAACAAGATTTTCTCCTGAAGCGTGCTGCATGAGATCTTCATCTTCTGCTTCATAATTTAGCGATAACATGAAGTTTCCCTCAGAATTCTTACTGGGATTTCCTGTGAAAATAAAAATTGGAATTTGTGATTTATTTTCAAACTACATAGAATACAAACATATAACATTCGTATTAGTTTGGAAGGCATTTATTTTAATTCTACTCCTTGTGTTTGGTTAAAAAAAGGCCCATTCCAACCTTACAAAGATCTTTACATAATTCTCTAACATTTGTTTGCCAATCTGCCTTCTGTCAACAAATGTCAGCATGTCTGAGGACCCAGTTCTTTCAGTCACCACCCCACATTTGGTAGGTCACAGGGTCGTTGCTAGGCTAAAACATTTGGGGTTTGGGCCCCAGATGTTTTGTCCCAGGCCCCGAATGTACTGCCTTCCATGCAGATCCAACTGTATTGCCGTCCTCAGGACAGCAATATAATTGAATCTAATGCACTGCAAGATCTGATGACATCATATGTCGTGTGATCAGTGCAGAAGGCAGGGGATGAGAAGGACCTGCGATGATGTCACAATCATGTGACTAGTGTGAGAGAGGACAGCAGTAAGGAGGAAAAGTCCTGAAAAGAATCTGTGGTGATGTTTGCTACATGAGGAGAGGTAAGTGAAGGGGGAGGCAGAGCAATGCTGGGAGTTGTGGTTATTTAACTAGGACTGTATGTTAGGGCTGAAGGGAGGGATGTTATCATGGGACTAAATGTTCAGGAGTGATGTTATTTACATGAGGCTGCATGTTGGAGGTGGCTGTGGGAGTGGGGGATATTATTTATATGGGACTGTATGTTGAAGGCGGCTGTGGGATGGAGTGATGTTATTTACATGGGACTGTATGTTGAAGGTGGCTGGGGGAGGGAGTGATGTTTACATGGGACTGTATGTTGAAGGCGGCTGTGGGAGGGAGTGATGTTATTTACATGGGATTGCACGTTGGAGGAGGCTGGGGAGGGGGTGATGTTATTTACATGGGACTGTATATTGATGGTGAATGTGGGAGGGAGTGATGTTATTTACATGGGACTGAATGTTGAGGGGTTGATGCTGTTTACATGGGACTGCATGTTGGAGGCAGCTGGGGAGTAGGTGATATCATTTCCATGGGACTGTATGTTGAAGGTGGCTCAGGAGAGGGTGATGTTAATTACATGGGACTGTATATTGGAGGGGCTGAAAGGAGGGCAGTGATGTTATTTCCATGGGACTGTATATTGGAGGAGGCTGTAGACAGAGAGGGATGGTATTTACATGGGACTGTATATTGGAGGGCACTGTAGATAGAGAGGGGTGTTTTTTCCATGGGACTATATATTGGAAGGGGCTGGAGAGAGGAGTATTGGAGAGCGCAGCGAGCAGCAGAAGGTCCGGCCGCAGCACGGCAAACATGGCGAGAGGTGGGCTACAAAAATTACAGCATGCTGCAGTTTTATTCCAGCCGCCTCTCGGCATGTTTGCCGTGCTGCGGCCATACGTCTGCCCCCCCCCCCCCCCCCCATTATAGTGAATGGGGCCAGAGCGGACTTCCAGCGGCACGGTGCACACATCCGACAGGCTGTTCCCTCGCCGGAACAGCCTGCCGGAGAAGGCTACAGCTAGTGTGAAAGTAGCCTTAGAGAACTGGGCCATATTCATTGGGTATTTGAGACCCTAGCAATGCCCCTTGTTGGTCTTGGCCAGCATCTTCATCATGTGTGCCATAGTAATTGTTAGCTGTCAGGGTATGACAACACAGAACTCACACAGACAGGGATAGTGTAGCCCTAAAACTTCACAGACCCATTATCCCTGCCTACTTGCACGGTCACCCTACGTGATGACCCCACAACTGGTCAACAGTTCCTTTACTCCGTATGTGAGGAAGCACTACGCAAACATGGAACAAGCAAACAGGCACAAAAGAATAGTCGTACGGTACTAGGGTCAAAAGCCAATCAATCAGCAAAGTGCCAAGAATGCCAGAAGCAAACGGGAAAGCCAGACATGTCAGAAGTCAAAACCAGGAGAGCAAAACAAGACCAAATCGCCAGAAGCCAGAAAGTCACAATACCAGATTCTGAAGTCCACACCAAAGTACATGTAAACCAAAAAGGAACAGCAGAGGGAGCCAGAAAAACAGAAATTTACCGGCATCTGAACACTTCATATTGCGACCTTTAGGGCTCGTTCATACGAACGTGTGATGCCCGTTGCCGCAATACACGGGCACCATTCCGTGGCCATTCCGCATCACGGATGCGGACCCATTCATTTCAATGGGTCCGCAAATCCGGAGATGCGGAACGGAACTGAACACTACGGTGTGATTTCTGGGGTTCCGTTCCGTGCCTCCGCACCGCAAAAAGATAGAACTTGCTCTATCTTTTTGCGGAACAGAAGGACTGCAGACCCATTCAAGTGAATGGGTCTGCGATCCCCATGCGCCTGCCCCACGGATGGTGCCCGTCCATTGCTGACCGCAATTTGCGGTCCACAGCACGGGCACGGCCTTCACACGTTTGTGTGAACGAGCCCTTATACTGAGTAGAGGCAGCTCACGCCAGGTACAGCTGACGCCCAGGAGACCCGATGCACACTTTCATTGGCCCGGACCCCTGTTAACCTGGTTCCTCTGACAACCGGAATGGCAGCAGCAGCCGGGAAAACCATGACATTAGCCTTGTCCCCTAGCTCTGCCTGTGAAAGCTCCACTTTCCCCTGCACCACCAACTCCTCCTAAACCAGCTGTAATGTGTGTCTACAGATGAAGCTTTCTTTACTGTCTCTCCGACAGGCATCCTGTCACATCAATGCACAAGCTCGGAAAACTCATGTATTTCCTGCTTGGGATCTGCGTATGACACATGTCAGTATTGTTCTTCCTGATTGCCCATAACATCTTGCAGTTAGCCTCAGCCAATCTTGGCAGCCAGGGCCCTGTGATTCTCCTGCTCTGCCTTTTGATCTGTAAGATGGTGTACTTAATTTTGGGTGTTTTATGGCAATAGAATTCTAAATTAATTTAACTCGCTTAGAATCTATTCTAGAATTGAATCTTCTACTTTATAAATTAGTGATAAGATTATGTTTTCCTTCAGAATTCTTAATGAGATTTTGGCCTCATGCACACTACCATATGTATTTTGCGGTCCGCAAAAAGTACGGATGCCGTCCATGTGCATTCCGTATTTTGCGGAACGGAACAGCTGGCCCCTAATAGAACAGTACTATCCTTGTCCGTAATGCGGACAATAATACGACATGTTCTATTCTTCTGCGCAAAGGTAATACGGAAACTGAATGCACACGGAGTAACTTCCTTTTTTTTGCGGACCCATTGAAGTGAATAGTTCCGCATACAGTCCGGAAACGGAAAGAAAATACGTTTGTGTGCAAGAGGCCTTTCTGTGAAGATACAAATTGGAATTTGAGTTTTTTTTCCCAAACCATGCAGTAGACAAATGTGTAATATTCCTATACAGCTGGAATTGGATCCGGCACAAATTAGAGGTATACAGTAAGACACGCATTTTAAATGCTCTTCTGGCTTTGGTGTCTTCCGCAGTGGTGATTAGTGGCTTCAGTTTGTGAAGGTGATCGTGCCCTGGATCGCTTCTTGGAGGATTTTCTAAATTGTTGATAAAATGTAGACAGGCTCAGACTGGCCCACCGGGGTACAGGTGAATCCCCTGGTGGGCCCCCGAGGCACCCCAGTCTGACACTGAATGTAGAAACCCCATTAATGTCTTAAATTGACCTCTTGACATTACTGAACCAAAAACTGGGGTTGCATGGGTAGCTCTTGAGAACCAGTAAGCACAGGTGGACAGCTTCTTTACAATGCCCATGTTCAAAATGAGCCCTAAAAACTTTTTCATGTCACAGACAATTGTGGGAGCCCAGACACTTGTATAAGAAGATGCCGGTTTCTTGCATAGAGGTTTGTCAGGTCCACAGTAGACTGTAAACGTTCATCCATAATAAATACTTTAAAATAATTGGGCAGGGCAAAATCCACTCGGGCCGAACACATCGGGATGTTCAGGTGCTCGACTGAGCACCCGAGTATAATGGAAGTCAATGGGAGAACCAGAGCATTAAACCAGTTACCCCCTGCTCGGAAAGAGGGGAGGGTGCCTGGTTCATAGGAAAATGTCAGAAATTGATGGAAACACCACCAAAATGGTTCTGGAACAGCATGGGGAGGATGTCTGGAGGCATCTTGGACTCACAGGTCGCTGCTGGGAACGATGTTGTCCGAATAGTACGCCACTTTTACAGACTGACAATAATACGCACAAAACCGAATAAAAAATCGATTTTAGAGGAAAAATTGTTAGGAAACATTCTTTCCTGTATATTTACTTGTATATAAAGTGCAAATGCTGCCAAAAATTACAAGGAAGAGGCACTCCGATACAACCTGTATATCACATAAAGGAGGGCCTCATTCACATTGTGGTACAATAGTTCAGGTAGTGGGACTCCTACACTCATAAAGCCTATGCACTAAGTGAAAGGGCTGCCAAAAATTCAAAGGAACCGGCAATACAATACACCCTTTATTACACATAAAGGAGGGCATCATACACACCCTTTAAAAATTATCATTGATGGCCTGCTGGTGACCCTCAAAAACATTTGGATCAGGGGCCTGCTGATCTGACCATCTAAAACATTATGGGCGAGGCCTGCTGCCGCTTTGGTGACTCTAGTTAACCTGGGGCCGATCACACGTCCCCGTGACGGCAACGATGCATTCGGATGTCTGGCCTATCAACTTTTGATGTTATTGTCAGCGCAAACCATTGTAACTACGGGTAACGGGGAATCGATGTTTGATTCCGGAGAGGCAGCCTGAGAAACGGCTATGGCTACCACATCCAAGGCAGCATGCGCGCAAATTACCTATTAGGTATAATTAGGTGAGGGCCTGCAAGTGAGCTGACCCTGTAAAAGATTTTAGGTGCGGGCCTGCAGGTGAGCTGACCCTGTAAAAAATTATATGCGAGCGTGTGCTGGTGAGCTGACCCTGTAAAACATTATATGCAAGGGACTGCAGATGAGCTGACCCTCTAAAAAAATGATATGCGAGGGCCTTCAGGTGAGCTGACCCTGTAAAAGATTTGAGGTGCGGGCCTGCTGGTGAGCTGACCCTGTAAAAGATTGTAGGTGAAAGCCTCCTGGCGAGCTGACCCTCTAAAAAATTATATGCGAGGGCCTGCAGCAGAGCTGACCCTATAAAAAATATGCGAGGGCCTGCAGCTGAGCTGACCCTCTAAGAAAATTATATGCGAGGACCTGCATATAAGCTCACCCTGTAAAACATTATATGCGAGCGCCTGCTGGTGAGCTGACCCTGTAAAACATATGCAAGGGACTGCAGGTGAGCTGACCCTCTAAAAAATTATATGCGAGGGCCTGTAAAACATTATATTTGAAGGGTATATATGCAAGGGCATTATATGCGACGAATAAGCATGTTGATATGATGGAAGAGGAGGAGGATGAGAAAAGGAAGATTCAACCATATACCCTTGTTTATTGTGGAAGGTGTGCATGGGAATACAGTGTATTCAGTACATTATAAACAACACATTTAAAGTGCCTTTATGTTCATCCGCTTTCCTCTGGTGGAGTCAACCTGTCAGCATTTTCAGTTGACAGGCGGATACGCTTATCTGTTATAATGCCACCAGCAGCACCAAATACCCGCTCAGACAAAACGCTGGCGGCAGGGCAGGCCAGCACCTCCAAAGCATAGAGTGCCAGTTCGTGCCACGTGTCCAGCTTGGACACCCAGTAGTTGTGAGGCACTGAGGGATCATTGAGGACGCTGACATGGTCTGCTATGTACTCCTTCACCATCTTCCAAATTTTTTCTCTCCTTGTGACAGTAGGCCACACATCAGGGCGAGGGTGCTGGCAGGGTGTCATGAAGCTGTCCCAGGCTTTGGAGAGTGTTGCCCTGCCTCTGTTGGAACTGCTGTGTGTTCCCCTTGTCTCCCCTCCTCGGTTGGCCAAGGAACTACTGACTCTGCCGCTAGCGTTGTCAGATGGAAATTTTTGGAGCAATTTTTCAACAAGGATCTTCTAGTATTGCACCGTTTTGCTCATCCTCTCCACCAGAGGAATGAGAGATGAGAAGTTCTCTTTGCAGCAGGGGTCCAGAAGGGTGAACAACCAGTAATCCATGTTGTCTAAAATGCGTATAACGCGCAGGTTGCGGGAAAGGCAGCCTAACATGAAGTCAGCCATGTATGCCAGAGTACCAACAGGCAAGACTTCGCTGTCGTCATCAGGAGGATCACTCTCAATCTCCTCATCCTCTTACTTGTCTTCTGCCCACCCACGCTGAACAGATGGAATTAAACTTCCATGGGTACTACCCTCTGTAGCGGAAGTAACTGTCTCCTGCTCCTCCTACTTCTCGTCATTGTCCAATTCACTTTGCGCTTTGAAGACAAACTGAGGGTGGTCTGGCTATCACCCAGTGTAATGTCTTCCCCCATTTCCACATGCAAAGTGTTGTCCTTAATTGTGAGCAGCGTTTGAGTAGACACAGAAGTGGGATGGTTACGCTGATAATAGCGTTATCGCCGCTCACCATCTGTGTTGATTCCTCAAAGTTTGGCATGGCATGGGATGTGTCTAAGCTTGCTGAGCTCCAAAGCCGCCACCAAGTTACAACCATTATCAGACACAACCATGCCTGGTTCTAGGTTGAGTGGCGAGAGCCACAGCTCAGTCTGGTCTCTTATCCCCTGCCACAGCTCTGCGGCGGTGTGCTGTTTGTCCCCTAAGCATATCAGCTTCAGCACGGCCTGTTGCCGCTTCCCCACTGCAGTGCTACACTGCTTCCAGCTACCGACTGATGACTGACTGCTGCTGCACGTAGATAATTCGGAGGTGGAGGAGGAGAAGTGGGGGTTGGAGCCACTAACGTAGGTGCTGGCGGAAACCCTGATCGATTTAGGGCCCGCAAATCATTGGCCTCGGTAGCACCTGTGCCATCCCAGGGTACGAATCCCTCCCAGCCTTCACAACATTCACCCAGTGTGCCGTCAGGGAAATGTAGCGTCCCTGGCCGAATGTATTTGTCCATGTGTCCGTGGTCAAGTGGACCTTCCCAGTAATTGCTTTGATCAGGGCACGTATGATGTTACAGGACACATGTGGGTGTAAGGCGGGCACGGCACACCTTGGAAAATAGTGGCGGCTGGGGACTGTGTAACGCGGGACGGCCGCCGACATCAGGCTGCGGAATGCCTCAGTGTCCACAAGCCTAAATGGCAACATTTCCAGGGCCAGTAATTTGGAAAGCTGCACATTTAGTGCTATGGCCTGTGCGTGGGTGGGTGGGTGGCTGGGTATTTTCTCTTGCGTTCAAAGGCCTGGAATAATGACATTTGGACACTGTGCTGGGACACGGAAGTGGTCGCAGATGGTGCTTGAGAAGGTCCAGGTGCAGGGCGGGAGGCATCCGGGCCTTCGTCTTCGACAGGGGATTGGCCAGCACGTAAGATAGGGAAAGAGGAGGCAGTGGTGTGACCCGCAGACACAGATTGTGGACCCAGGCGTTCGTCTCACTTATTACGGTGCTTGGATGCCATGTGGCGGATCATGCTGGTGGTGGTGAGGTTGCTAGTGTTCACTCCCCGACTCAATTTCGTATGGCACAGGTTGCAAACTACAATTTTTTTGTCGTCTGCACTTTCTTCAAAAAAGCGCCAGACTGCAGAACATCTACCCCTTGGCAAGGGAGATTTCCGCAAGGGGGTGCTCAGTGGAACAGTTGCGGGCCTGTTTGGTGTGGCCCGCCTTCTCCCTTTTGCAACCCCACTGCCTCTTCCAGCCTGTTGTGGTGCTGAAGATCCCTCCCCCTCTGTACTGCTGTCCTCGCTCAGCTTGCCACCTTTCCAGGTTGAGTCAGTGACCTCATCGTCCACCACCTCCTCACTCTGATCATCCTCCTGATTTGCGGTTGACTCATTGGCAACTGTGTCTCATCGTCATCCACCTCATTAAACTCTAATTGCCGTTCACCACCATCATGTTCTTGTGACTGTGGATGCTCAAGAGGTTGGGAATCAGGGCACAAGATCTCATGTACCTCTTCAAGCGTGCTTGGCGAGAGAGCCAAATCAAGTAATGGCGCTGGAAAGAGCTCCTTGGAATATCAGAGTGTGGGATCACTTGTTTGGCCACACTGTAAATGATGGTAGGAAGGAGGATCAGGGTGAGGATTGTGTGGACCAGAATCCTGGCTACTGAGACTGGACTTGGTGAAAGACAGGGTGGTGCTTAACCGACTGGAAGCATTATCTGCTGCAATCCAACTGACCACCTGCTCGCACTGGGCTGACTTCAAAAGTGGTGTCCTGCGCCACCCTGCAAACTGGGACATAAAGCTAGGTAGCGTGGATGAGTGTTTTTCTTGTGCTCTGGCAGCAGGCACAGTTTCTCCGTGCCCAGGGCCACGGCCTCTGCGTGCACCATCAGCAGCACGGCCACTGCCCCGTCCCTTACTGCTCGCCTTCTTCATTTTAAATGAGATATATTTTTGAAAGTATACAAAGATAAAACAAGAGAACACAGCGCCTCATGTGCAGTATCGCCTTGAGGACAGTAAAAGTATATAGTACTTATTGCGCTTACCGAATACTGTTGTGAGGAGTCACAACAGCTATGTGAGCTATGCTGGTATCTAACCCCACCAGCTTAGGGGATGCCTTGCTGCTGCCCGGTCTCTCCCCGTTTTGTTCCACAAGCTCCAGGAGAATTGCTTGCAGGATATAGGGTTAAAAAAAAGTGAAAGACCGCTCGTACGGCGCTGCTGGCATACAGAGGAGTCTTCAGTATAATTAAATGTTCTTTTATTGAATAAATTAAAAAGAACATTTAATTATACCGAAGAATCTATATGCCAGCAGCGCCGTACGAGCGGTCTTTCACTTGTTCATCCTATATCCTGTAAGCATATTCTTGAAAGTATGTCACACGTACAGTAGTGTAGGATTTAGAAGTGTATGTGCAAAAGAATTTACAACAGTATTTGTGATGAGGAAACGTTATACAGGACAGGTACCACAGGTAATGTCACAGGTCGCAGTGTCTACAGAAAAAGTGCACTGGATGTCACTGATATTTTAGGGATGCGCACACTTTACACAAGAGATGTGGCGCGGATAATTTAACAGTCCGCACCAGCCTATTACACGGTATTTAGCTAAAAATATATATTGCTGCTGTCACACACAATAGTCCTTAAAAGGACTTTCGGGTCTCTGATTTTTTTTTTTGTATAAAAATCTTCCTATTACACTCACTACACTGTCTGTCCCTTCCTATGCACAGCTCTCCCTAACACGGAGCAATTTAGCGCAGGTTGCGCTACAAACATATATTGCTGCTGTCACACACAATAGTCCTTACAAGGACTTTTTGGTCTCTGAAACGTTTTTGTACACTTAGTGTAGCAGGTTGTATCTTCTCTGCTCGTGGAGTGACTAGAGGATCCCAGACAAGGAGAGCCGGAGAACGACTGGAAGGTCACTATGATGGACTCTCCTTATAAAAGTAAGGACCTGTTCACACCACGTCTGAGCCTCCAGCAGAACATACAGGGAGTGCAGAATTATTAGGCAAATGAGTATTTTGACCACATCATTCTCTTTATGCATGTTGTCTTACTCCAAGCTGTATAGGCTCGAAAGCCTACTACCAATTAAGCATATTAGGTGATGTGCATCTCTGTAATGAGAAGGGGTGTGGTCTAATGACATCAACACCCTATATTAGGTGTGCATAATTATTAGGCAACTTCCTTTCCTTTGGTAAAATGGGTCAAAAGAAGGACTTGACAGGCTCAGAAAAGTCAAAAATAGTGAGATATCTTGCAGAGGGATGCAGCACTCTTAAAATTGCAAAGCTTCTGAAGCGTGATCATCGAACAATCAAGCGTTTCATTCAAAATAGTCAACAGGGTCGCAAGAAGCGTGTGGAAAAACCAAGGCGCAAAATAACTGCCCATGAACTGAGAAAAGTCAAGCGTGCAGCTGCCAAGATGCCACTTGCCACCAGTTTGGCCATATTTCAGAGCTGCAACATCACTGGAGTGCCCAAAAGCACAAGGTGTGCAATACTCAGAGACATGGCCAAGGTAAGAAAGGCTGAAAGACGACCACCACTGAACAAGACACACAACCTGAAACGTCAAGACTGGGCCAAGAAATATCTCAAGACTGATTTTTCTAAGGTTTTATGGACTGATGAAATGAGAGTGAGTCTTGATGGGCCAGATGGATGGGCCCGTGGCTGGATTGGTAAAGGGCAGAGAGCTCCAGTCCGACTCAGACGCCAGCAAGGTGGAGGTGGAGTACTGGTTTGGGCTGGTATCATCAAAGATGAGCTTGTGGGGCCTTTTCGGGTTGAGGATGGAGTCAAGCTCAACTCCCAGTCCTACTGCCAGTTTCTGGAAGACACCTTCTTCAAGCAGTGGTACAGGAAGAAGTCTGCATCCTTCAAGTAAAACATGATTTTCATGCAGGACAATGCTCCATCACACGCGTCCAAGTACTCCACAGCGTGGCTGGCAAGAAAGGGTATAAAAGAAGAAAATCTAATGACATGGCCTCCTTGTTCACCTGATCTGAACCCCATTGAGAACCTGTGGTCCATCATCAAATGTGAGATTTACAAGGAGGGAAAACAGTACACCTCTCTGAACAGTGTCTGGGAGGCTGTGGTTGCTGCTGCACGCAATGTTGATGGTGAACAGATCAAAACACTGACAGAATCCATGGATGGCAGGCTTTTGAGTGTCCTTGCAAAGAAAGGTGGCTATATTGGTCACTGATTTGTTTTTGTTTTGTTTTTGAATGTCAGAAATGTATATTTGTGAATGTTGAGATGTTATATTGGTTTCACTGGTAAAAATAAATAATTGAAATGGGTATATATTTGTTTTTTGTTAAGTTGCCTAATAATTATGCACATTAATAGTCACCTGCACACACAGATATCCCCCTAAAATAGCTAAAACTAAAAACAAACTAAAAACTACTTCCAAAAATATTCAGCTTTGATATTAATGAGTTTTTTGGGTTTATTGAGAACATGGTTGTTGTTCAATAATAAAATTAATCCTCAAAAATACAACTTGCCTAATAATTCTGCACTCCCTGTATGTGCGGAGGGTTTCCTGATATCTCCCTCTGACAGAAGCTCCAACGTCAGGCTCTATACAGTCACTAGGGGCGGACATTGCCCATAAGCTCCATGTATAATCTACAATGTATACGCTGCGGAACACGGATTTTACAGGAAGTCTCTGATAGAGCAGTGTAGTCTACTATACCGGCCCGATGGAGGCCAGAAGGACACGCTCTCATCATGTGACTGGAGACCTATGGATATGACTGACATATAAAGAACATGTAGCCTCTAATGTAATGTGAGAAGAAACTGTGGAGATCCTCCATTACATGTCACTGCACACACGTGTATACACTGCACATGACGGCTCTTACCTTGTGATATAAGAGGCTGGTGCTCCTCCATTACATGTCACTGCACACACGTGTATACACTGCACATGACGGCTCTTACCTTGTGATATAAGAGGCTGGTGCTCCTCCATTACATGTCACTGCACACACGTGTATACACTGCACATGACGGCTCTTACCTTGTGATATAAGAGGCTGGTGCTCCTCCATTACATGTCACTGCACACACGTGTATACACTGCACATGACGGCTCTTACCTTGTGATATAAGAGGCTGGTGCTCCTCCATTACATGTCACTGCACACACGTGTATACACTGCACATGACGGCTCTTACCTTGTGATATAAGAGGCTGGTGCTCCTCCATTACATGTCACTGCACACACATGTATACACTGCACATGACGGCTCTTACCTTGTGATATAAGAGGCTGGTGCTCCTCCATTACATGTCACTGCACACACGTGTACACACTGCACATGACGGGTCTTACCTTGTGATATAAGAGGCTGGTGCTCCTCCATTACATGTCACTGCACACACGTGTATACACTGCACATAACGGGTCTTACCCTGTGATATAAGAGGCTGGTGCTCCTCCATTACATGTCACTGCACACACGTGTATACACTGCACATGACGGCTCTTACCCTGTGATATAAGAGGCTGGTGCTCCTCCATTACATGTCACTGCACACACGTGTATACACTGCACATGACGGCTCTTACCTTGTGATATAAGAGGCTGGTGCTCCTCCATTACATGTCACTGCACACACGTGTATACACTGCACATGACGGCTCTTACCCTGTGATATAAGAGGCTGGTGCTCCTCCATTACATGTCACTGCACACACGTGTATACACTGCACATGACGGCTCTTACCTTGTGATATAAGATGCTGGTGCTCCTCCATTACATGTCACTGCACACACGTGTACACACTGCACATGACGGCTCTTACCCTGTGATATAAGAGGCTGGTGCTCCTCCATTACATGTCACTGCACACACGTGTATACACTGGACATGACGGCTCTTATCTTGTGATATAAGAGGCTGGTGCTCCTCCATTACATGTCACTGCACACACGTGTATACACTGCACATGACGGGTCCTACCTTGTGATATAAGAGGCTGGTGCTCCTCCATTACATGTCACTGCACACACGTGTATACACTGCACATGACGGCTCTTACCCTGTGATATAAGAGGCTGGTGCTCCTCCATTACATGTCACTGCACACACGTGTATACACTGCACATGACGGCTCTTACCTTGTGATATAAGAGGCTGGTGCTCCTCCATTACATGTCACCGCATACACGTGTACACACTGCACATGACGGGTCTTACCTTGTGATATAAGAGGCTGGTGCTCCTCCATTACATGTCACTGCACACACGTGTATACACTGCACATGACGGCTCTTACCTTGTGATATAAGAGGCTGGTGCTCCTCCATTACATGTCACTGCACACACATGTACACACTGCACATGACGGCTCTTACCTTGTGATATAAGAGGCTGGTGCTCCTCCATCATGGCCTCCTTGTACAGGTCCTTGTGTCCTTCTATATACTCCCACTCCTCCATGGAGAAATAGACAGTGACGTCCTGACACCTTATAGGAACCTGACAACACAATGACACCGTCATCACCCAGACCCCTCCAGTGCTGTTACTGGAGAATTTCCCAGCATTCCCAGCAGTGTCACCTCTCCAGTCAGCAGCTCCATCATCTTGTGGGTGAGTTCTAGGATCTTCTGCTCATGTATCAGGGGGTGAGGGGGAGGCTCTGTGATGGGGGGAGGGGTCCTGCTCCGCCCTCCTGACTCCTGGAGATGGATGATGGGAGTCACACAGTCCCCCGATGTCTTCTTCACTATTGTGTACTCCTGTGGATGGAGAGAGACACTTAGGGAATAAACCCTTCAGGGGCCATGTGCTCTCCTCCGGCCCTCTCCTCCTGGTACAACGTGCCTACTTACCTCCTCATGGCTCCTACAACATGGCTATTGGTCACTAGTCACATGACACATCACTCACCATATTGGGGGTTGATCTTCAGGTTCTCCATCACTTGGAAGGTCTGGAGGCCGTTCTCCAGGACCCTGGACTCTTCCTATCACTTCCTATGATGGATTCTCCTTCCCGATGTCTGACTTGTTACAGAATACAATAAAGAGGAGAGAAATCTAGAAAAGTTTACCTCTCCGCTCAGCAGGGAGATGATCTCCAAGGTGAGGTCTAATATTCTTCTGCTGATCTCCTTCCTGTCCATCCTTGGTGGTCATTCAGGAGAAGAGGAGAGAACTGGAGGAGCTGGAGGCTTCTAGTACTGCAGGCGCCTTTATGAGAAGAGGAGAGGAAATCATCCAGGGGACAAGACCAGATGTCACCTCCAGAACCGCACTTCCTGAGCCTGGAGGGGCCCCGCTTCTCAGAGCCCCCACATGGAGATCTCTGGTGGCTCCACAGGAGATAAATGTCTGATAGATGCAGGTCCCACCTCTGGGCTGTGCTCAGCTGTGTCCAGAACTCCTAGAGAAGAGACTGGAGAGAGCTGAGCTCAGGCCGGGCCCCCGCACCAGTCATTCTCCTCCTGGAGGCAGGGGCCCCTCACCAGGACAGTCAGGGGCCAGCGAATGATGACAACCCCCACTATCCCCACTACTCCTCCCCCCATCATACTAAGCTGAGGAGCGGAGAAGGATTCCTTGTGTGTAATGGAGGAGAATCTCCAGAGGTGACATGTCTGAGCTCTCCACCACACTGTCTCCTCACAGCTCATCTTACCTGCAGGCTGGAGGAATGGCTGATACCAGAGAGAACAAGAGCCCTGACTACCGACCAGGACCTGCCCAGTATCTGCTGCACTGCCAGAGCTGAAGGACCTGGGGTGACGTCACCGTCATGTGATCACTGCAGGGGGCGGAGCTCAGCAATGGTGGGGAGAAGAGGTGGTGAAGGACCTGGGGTTATGTCATTGTCATGTGATCAGTGCAGGGGGCGGGGCTCAGCTGTTGGAAGAGGAGGTGGTGAAAGACCTGTGATGATGTCACCATCATGTGATCAGTGAAGGGGCGGGGTCAGCTGTAGAGCAGAGATAAGGAGGAGGAGCTGTAATTGTGGTCATGTGACATGTGAGGGATGATCCTTGTATGGAGAAAGCATTTTATGATTTCTTTCCCACAGAACTGGAAAAATGCTGGGAGTTGTAGTTCTTGCCTCTGAAACCTACAATGACAGCCTGGAGTGTTACCTCTGAGATATCATATAACATTCTGTACTCTTCTCCTCTGATATATCACAGTCTGGACATTGTGAGAGTTGTAGTTCTCTCCTCTGGACATGCTGGGGGTTGTAGTTCTCTGATATAACAGTCTGTACAGAGCTGTGGTCACCTCTCTAGAGTCTCCTATGGACGACATAAAGACTGAGATGTAATTGTTCCCGGAATGCAGGTCTGAAGAGGAAGCCCCTGATGGAGAATTCAGGATAAACTGTTTCCTCCTCTGAGGAGGAGAAGAATAAAGAGGGGAATATTCATTCTAAGGGAAGAAAGTAACAAAGAGATTGTTCATGTCCGACCGGTTGGGGGACCAGGATGATGACCAGGGGGTCTCCACCTGTAGGGTTCTAGGGCCTTCAAAGTGGTTGAAGGTTTGAAAAAAGCTATGATGGCAGAATGGAAACATCCTGGAAATGATCCAGTTCAGTCCGGATTCACTATAGACCGCCTTCCTTACTGAACAGGTCTTCTCCTGCCTAATGTGGGAAGCTGTTCTGGGTTGGGGACCTACACCTCTACTCAGGAGCTGCTGTACTTGAGAGAATAAGACCACAAAGTCATCTGCTCAGTTTTCTTCTCTGGAAGTGTAGACGTCATCAGATCTTTCATCTGCATAAAGTGAATCATCTACTGAGGTGAATGTGTCTGCCCTCATCGGAGTACAATGTACTCAGCTTCAGGCCTGTAAAGTACAATAAGTGGGTTCCTCCTCCTAAAGGTAATAAAGCTATAGCCAGATTATCTTGGAATTCTGTTGTACCTACAGAGACAGAACTATGAGTTAGACGCCCGTCTGTGGTCGCTCCTCCAAGCTGAGAGAACCCTACCCTCAGGTTGCTGTGGCTGCTTATATTATCTCCAAAGTCCAAAGGAAATGTATCCTTCAGGTCGAGAGTTCCAGCTATGACACATTTGCTGTGATTCCAACTCCTAATGCAGTTGTCAGAAAAATCTATGGCCTCGATTACGATGGGTAAGTTGCTCTCTGTAATGAGTCAAGTAGACTCATTGGTTCACAGCTGAAAAGGGTAATGGAGACCTTATCATATATGAAATGATCATTACAGCAGTTCTTCAGGGTAAAGATATACCCTCCATAGGCAGAACATCTCCTCTGACGTTCCTGAAGTCAATTCTGAGACAAGAGGATATAAAGCCTTGACGGAGTCAGTCCGGATGGCTGCATATTTTATAATCTCAGCTAAGGTGGTCATAACTCGTGTTGATCGAGCATGCTCGGCACATGGCGGTGATATCGCCGTGTGCTCCTTTGTCTCGTTCTCACAACCCGAAAACGACCGCCAGAAGTACAATCGGGAAATCCTTGGTGTAGTGTGCGTCGAAGTGTGCGCAATTCCTCCAAAATAACATCACAGAGACGTTCTCAAGTAGGTTCCAATAATGTGCCTGCTTCCAATGGCTAGGCATGGTTTATTTATACCAGAAGATGGGAGGCGGTCTTACAATCATGACCAATGAGGAGACAGGTTATGGTATGAAGTGATTGGCTGGCGAAGATGTGAATGATCGCGCAAACTTATTTGCGCCATTTCCGTTGCCGCGCTTATCCTCGTGGATGAAGAAACCTTTGTTCGACGGTCCCCATCCCTCCCTCCTCAGCCGGCGCCATGACACTGGTATCCTGCAGTAATACCAGGCCGGGCACAAATCGGCTACAGGTTGGGACGACCAGACCATCGTGCGAAAGTCTCTGCGCAGATGCGAATGAATCTGCGCATCTCCATAGGATAGATGGCGACCATTCGGCGAACAATAATTTTTCCACAAAAGCGGTAATCGGCCGAATACCGTATGTGCTCGAGCGCAATGATCGAGTCTCCTCCCCGCACGTTTCTTGCCTGCTACGCTGCCAATAAACGTGCAGGTAAGTACTGCCATTCACTGTCATGGTGTAGCCATGTTGGCTGCTGGCATTACAGTGATTGGCTGGCCGGAACGCGTGTTCGGCTCAGTCTTAGTCAGGGAGAGCTGATCATAAGAAAGGACAGACAGTGTAGGGAGTGAAATAGGAATAATTTTATTAGAAAAACTTTTCAGAGACCCAAAAGTCCTTTTAAGGATATTGTGTGTGTGTGTGGCAGCAATATCTATTTTTATAATAGCGTGCAATAGTTAGTCCGCTGCAGACAGCGACATTATCTGCGCTACATCTCCAGTGCAAAGTGTGCGCATCCAAAAAATATCTGACATACAGTGTACTTTTTCCATAGATGGTGTCCGCTTCTGACAGTGACATTACCAGCGGCACATCTCCAGTGTAAAGTGTGCGCTGAAAAAATGTATCTGTGACATACAGTGTACTTTTTCTGTAGATGGTGTCCGCTTCTGACAGTGACATTACCGGTCCCACATCTGCAGTGTAAAGTGTGCGCTGAAAAAATTTATCTGTGACATACAGTGTACTTTTTTGCGTAGATGCTGCGGACAGTGACACTACCGGTGGTACCTCTCCTGTATAACGTTTCCTCATCCCAAATACCTGTGACATTCCCTGTAATTTTTTATTAACCGCTGGTGACAGCATTGACATTATCTGCAGGATATCTCCTGTGTGACGTTTCCACATCCCAAATACCTTTTGAAAATGTACGCTACTGTACGTGTGACAGACTTTCAATCATATATAACATTTAATATGCCGAATGCGAGCAGTAAGGGACGGGGAAGTGGCCGTGATGCTGATAGTGCACGCAGAGGCCGTGGCCCTGGGCGCGGTGAAACTGTGCCTGCTGCCAGAGCACAAGAAAAACAATCATCCAAGACACCGAGCTTCATGTCCCAGTTTGCAGGGTGGCGCAGGACACCACTCTTGAAGTCAGACCAGTGCGACCAGGTGGTCGGTTGGATTGCAGCAGATAATGCTTCCAGTCGGTTAAGCACCACCCTGTCTTCCACCATGTCCAGTCTCAGTAGCCAAGAGTCTTCTCAACCCAATCCTCACCCTGATCCTCCTTCCTCCCACCATGGAGAGTCTGGGCAAAGAAGTGATCCTACACTGGGATATTCCGAGGAGCTCTTTTCAGTGCCATTCGTTGATTTGTCCCTCTCGCCAAGCATGCTTGAAGAGGGACAGATCTTGTGCTCTGATTCCCAAACTCTTCAGCATCCACGATCACAAGAAGATGATGGTGGGGAATGGCAATTACTGTTAAAAGAGGTGGATGATGATGAGACACAGTTGCCAATTACTCAACGGCAATTACTGTCTCAAGAAGTTGATGAAGAGGATAAGACACAGTTGTCAATCACTGATGTAGTGGTTAGGTCAACAAGTCAGGAGGATAATCAGAGTGAGGAAGAGGAGGTGGTGGACGATGAAGTCACTGACCCAACCTGGGAAGGTGGAAAGCCGAGCAGCAGTACAGAGGGGGAGGGATATGCTGCACAGCAACAGGCTGGAAGAGGCAGTGGGGTGGCAAAAGGGAGAAGGCGGGCCACACCAAACAGGCCTGCAACTCTTCCACGGAGCACCCCCTTGTGGAGATCTCCCTTGCCAATGGGTAGGTGTTCCGCCATATGACGCTTTTTTGAGGAAAGTGTGGAGGACAAAGGAATAGTAGTTTGCAACCTGTGCAGTACCAAAATGAGCTGGGGCGTGAACACTAGCAACCTCACCACCACCAGCATGATCCGCCACATGGCTTCAAAGCACCGTAATAGGTGGGACGAACCCCTTGGTCCACAATCTGTGTCTGCGGGTCACACCACTGCCTCCTCTTCCCCTGTGTTACGTGCTGGCCAATCCCCTGTCGAAGACCTTCGCAAGCACCATCAGTGACCACATCCCCTTCCGTGTCCCAGCGCAGTGTCCAAATGTCCTTACCCCGGGCCTTTGAACGCAAGCGGAAATACCCAGCCACCCACCCACAGACCATAGCACCAAATTGCTGGCAATGTAGCCATTTAGGCTTGTGAAAACTAAGGCCTTCCGCAGCCTGATGTCAGCGGCCGTCCCGCGTTACACAGTCCCCAGCCGCCACTATTTTTCAAGGTGTGCCGTGCCCGCCTTACACCAACATGTGTCCCGTAACATCACACGTACCCTGACCAACAGTTACTGGGAAAGTCCACTTAACACATGGACAAGTGGAATCGGCCAGGGACGTTACATTTCCTTGACGGCACACTTAGTGAAGGTTGTGGAGGCCGGGAGCGAGTCGTACCCTGCGATGGGACAGCTGCTACCGACGCCAAGGATTGCGGGCCCTACATCGATCAGGCTTTCTGCCAGCACCTACGTTAGTGTCTCCAGGGCCGGCCTTTGGGGTGTGCGGGCTGTGCGGCCGCACAGGGCGCCATAGCAACAGGGGTGCTGGGCGGCCGACAGCTCGCAATGTAATATGCGGCAGGCGAGGCTGCACTTGTGTTCTCCCTCGGGGCGCCCCCTCCATCTCCCCCTCCCCTGTCTGACCTGATTCGTTCCTCCTCCCCTGTGTCTGACCTGCCTGCTGCCCAAGCCGCTGCCAATAAGAGAGACAGGAGGAGGAGGGGAGGGGCTGTGGCCACTGCGCCACCAATGAAGAAAACTGACCTGTAATACAAATACAGGAGGCGGGTGCTGGAATCAAATAGCGGCACCCGACCTCTGTGACAGGGAGCTGCGATCAGCTGCAGTTGAGTTAACCCTTCAGGTGCGGTACCTGAGGGGTTAACTGCCGCTGATCGCAGCTCCCTGTCACAAAGGTCGGGTGCCGGCTATTTGATTCCAGCACCCGCCTCCTGTATTTGTATAAGAAATGTTGGTGGCACAGTGCGCCCCCCCCCTAGTATAAGAAACGTTGGTGGCACAGTGCGCCCCCCCCCCCCCCTCAACACCCCAGTATAAGAAACATTGGTGGCTCAGTGGGAAGTGCCAATGAGGGTTAAAAAATAATAAAAATTAACTCACCTCCTCCAGTTGATCGCGTAGCTGCCGGTCTCCTGTTTCTTCAGGACATGTGGTGACGTCACTGAGCTCATCACATGGTCCATTACCATGGTGATGGATCATGTGATGTATCATGTGATGAGCACAGTGATGTCACCACAGGTCCTTTGACAGGTCCTGAAGAAAGAACAGGAGACGATCAATTGGAGGAGGTGAGTTAATTATTTTTTTATTTTTTAACCCTCATTGGCACTGCCCACTGCGCCACCAATGTTTATTATATTGAGGGGGGACGCACTGCACCACCAATGTTTATTATATTGGGGGGGCGCACTGCGCCACCAATGTTTATCATACTGGGGTGTTGGGAGGGGCGCACTGCGCCACCAATGTTTATTATATTGGGGTTGTTTATTATACTGGGGTGTTGGGGGGGCGCACTGCGCCACCAATGTTTATTATATTGGGGGGTGCACTGCGCCACCAATGTTTATTATACTGGGGTGTTGGGGGGGCGCACTGCACCACCAATGTTTATTATATTGGGGGGGGCGCACTGCGCCAATGTTTATTATATTGGGGGGGCGCACTGCGCCACCAATGTTTATTATACTGGGGTGTTGGGGGGGCCCACTGCGCCACCAATGTTTATTATACTGGGGTGTTGGGGGGGCGCACTGCGCCACCAATGTTTATTATATTGGGGGGGCCCACTGCGCCACCAATGTTTATTATACTGGGGTGTTGGGGGGGGCACTGCGCCACCAATGTTTATCATACTGGGGTGTTGGGAGGGGCACACTGCGCCACCAATGTTTATTATATTGGGGGGGGCGCACTGCGCACAACGACGGGTTAGGGAAATTTCACAGCAGAGTGCGCATGCGCTGGGAGCCTCGCCGGCGGTTAGGGTAGGGAAAAATTATGGGCCAGTGCACAGGTGCGGTGATCGGATGGATGTTCTCAGCTGGACACCGGCCGACACTGCGCATGCGCTGGGAGCCTCACCAGCGGTTAGGGTAGGGAAAAAGCACTGGCCCGTACGTAATTTTTCCCTTCCCTAACCGCTGGTGAGGCTCCCGGTGCATGCGCAGTGTCGGCCGGTGTCCAGCTGAGAACATCCATCCGATCACTGTGCCTGCGCACTGGCCCATAGTTTTTCCCTACCCTAACCGCCGGCGAGGCTCCTGGCGCATGCGCACTCTGCTGTGAAATTTCCCTAACCTGTCGTTGTGCGCCTGCGTAGCGCTGCACACCTCCTCACGTCATGTCCGGTGCGACCGGAAGTGACGAGGGTAGGGAAATCTCACGAAGTAGGGAAGTATAACATTACACCGGCCTTTGGGGTGTGTGGGTTGGTAACTACTTGGTTGGATAGTCAGCCAGCCTATGCCATGATGCCAGCAACAAGCAGTGTTTTTTTTTTTTTTTTTTTTGGGGGGGGCGCCACAAGGTTAGCTCGCACAGGGCGCCTGAACACCTAAGGCCGGCCCTGAGTGTCTCCAACCCCCACTTCTCCTCCGCCTCCGAATTATCCGTGTGCAGCACTAGTCAGCCATCAGTTGGTAGCTGGAAGCAGTGTAGCACTGCAGTGGGGAAGCGGCAACAGGCCGTGCTCAAGCTGATATGCTTAGGAGACAAAGAGCACACCGCCGCAGAGCTGTGGCAGGGTATAAGAGACCAGGCTGAGCTGTGGCTCTCGCCACTCAACCTAGAACCAGGCATGGTTGTGTCTGATAATGGCCTTAACTTGGTGGCCGCTTTGGAGCTTGGCAAGCTCAGACACATCCCATGCCTAGCCCATGTCTTAAACTTCGTGGTTCAGCGGTTTCCCAAAACCTATCCCAATTTGGATGAGCTGCTGGTGAAGGTGCGCCGCGTGTGTGCCCTTTTCCGCAAGTCATCAACAGCTTCAGCCGGTTGTGCGATGTGAGCACGTGCTGGAACTCCACGTTCCACATGTTGGCCAGGCTTTGTGAGCAGCAGAAGGCAGTAGTGGAATACCTGCTGCAACATGGTCGTCAGCTTCCGCTATTTACAAGCGAGGAGTAGGCATGTATGTTTGATTTCTGTGAGGTTTTAAGAAACTTTGAGGAATCAACACACATCCCACTTCTGTGTCTACTCAAAAGCTCGCTGCTCACAATTAAGGACGACGCTTTGCATGTGGAAGACGTAGAAATGGGGGAAGAAAGTACACAGGGTGATAGCCAGACCACCCTCAGTTCGTCTTCTCAGCGCGAATTGGATGATGAAGAGGAGGAGGATTAGCAGGAGATGGTTGCCTCCGCTACAGAGGGTAGTACCCATGGAAGTTTAATTCCATCTGTTCTGCGTGGGTGGGCAGAGGAGGAGGAAGAGGATGAGGAGATTGAGAGTCATCCTCCTGATGATGAGACAGCGAAGTTTTGCCTGTTGGTACTCTGGCACACATGGCTGACTTCATGTTAGGCTGCCTTTCCAGCGACCTGCGCGTTATACGCATTTTAGATAGCACGGATTACTGGTTGGTTACCCTTCTCGACCCCCGCTACAAAGAGAACTTCTCAT
The DNA here is from genome assembly GCF_905171765.1 of Bufo bufo. Classification (NCBI taxonomy): domain Eukaryota; kingdom Metazoa; phylum Chordata; class Amphibia; order Anura; family Bufonidae; genus Bufo; species Bufo bufo. The sequence continues at coordinate 18,514,089 of NC_053390.1, read as the reverse complement.
CTCTCATTGCTCTGGTGGAGAGGACGAGCAAAATGGTGCAATACCAGAAGGTCCTTGTTAAAAAATTGCTCCAAAAATTTCCTTCTGACAACACTGGTGGCAGAGTCTGTAGTTCCTTGGGCAACAGAGGAGGGGAGACAAGGGGAACACACAGCAGTTCCAACAGAGGCAGGGCAACACTCTCCAAAGCCTGGGACAGTTTCATGACACCCCACCAGCACCCTCAACCTGATGCGCGGCCTAGTGTCACAAGGAGGGAAAAATTTTATAAGATGGTGAAGGAGTACATAGCAGACCAAGTCAGCGTCCTCAATGATCCCTCAGTGCCTCACAACTACTGGGTGTCCAAGCTGGACACGTGGCACGAGCTGGCGCTCTATGCCTTGGAGGTGCTGGCCTGCCCTGCCGCCAGCGTTTTGTCTGAGTGGGTATTTAGTGCTGCTGGTGGCATTATAACAGATAAGCGCATCCGCTTGTCCACTGGCAATGCTGACATGTTGACTCTTATAAAAATGAACAAGCCCTGGATTGACCATGACTCTCGACTCCACCAGAGGAAAGCGGCTGAACATAAAGGCACTTTAAATGTGTTGTTTATAATGTTCTGAATACACTGTATTCCCATGCACCCCTTACACCACAAACAAGGGTATATGGTTGAATCTTCCTTTTCTCATCCACTTCCTCCTCTTCCATCATATCAACATGCTTATTCGTCGCCTATAATGCCCTCGCATATATACCCTTCACATATATATGCCCTTCGCATATAATATTTTACAGGGTCAGCTCACCAGCAGGCCCTCGCATATAATATTTTACAGGGTCAGCTCACCAGCAGGCCCTCACCTACAATCTTATACAGGGTCAGCTCACCAGTAGTGTTGGGCGCGAATATTCGAATTGAGAATATTAATCGCGAATATCGGCACTTCAAGAATTCACAAATATATTATAATATTATATAATACTATAATATAGTGATATATATTCGTAATTTCGAATATTCTAGATTTTTTTTTTCATCAGTAACCTCCCTTTTTGCTTGTGGGCCAATGAGAAGGCTGCAATGTCTTTGTCTGAGCTTAGCAACATCCCTAGCAACCAATAGGAAAGTTGCCTACTCCTTACTATATAAGAAGCTCCCCAGCAGCCCTTGTATGCAGTATTTTGCAGATCTGAGAGAGACAGCAGTGTCATTGCTGTGATCTCTGCTTTCCTGTGTCATTACATTAGATAGTTAGTGGGAGATAGTCAGTGTAGGTTAGATAGTGATATAGTGGAGCTGCTGTCCATACATACATGCTACAGACATAGTGCTGTGATGTCACAAGTTCACAACAATACTTAGTGCACCAATTAGTAATAAGTAGTCAGACCTGTTAAAATGTGAAGTTGCACGTATTGCGCCAAAATATGATAAACCGCAGGCCAGGTTGTCTGCCAGAGAGGCATGAGCGCCAACTTAGCCCAGTTTATATGTAAACCTGAAAATTGTCATAATTTCTCTGTAAGGTCTATTGCCCTTGGTAATGTGGTCTCCACTGCACTGCAGGCACCGGCTTCCGATCACAGCCCGCCGCGCGGCGGTGATCAGAAATACACAGGGCGTACAGGTACGCCCTGTGTCCTTAAGTACCAGGACATAAGGGCGTACTTGTACGCCCTGTGTCCTGAAGAGGTTAATAGGAATTATGAAGTCACAAGGAAAGAAAAGGAATAATTTCTGCCCTTTACACACACCTTTTGGGGAATCATATGTCATCACAACCACTCATGGTTGAAAGTAGATGGAGGGGGGACATCCCTTATCTTACTGCAGAAGACAGAGGCACTAGAGGCCACAAAAAAAAGTCTCACCCTCTATAAACAACAGGCTTGTACAACTAGTCATATTGCACAGGAGTTATTTAACTCCCACCAGGCTGCATAAGATGGGCAGGTTGTCTCATTCCAGATGCCTTAGATGTTCACACGCGAATGCCGATTTTTGACATATGATGTGGGAATGTAGCTATATCAGATCATTTTGGCAGGCAGTGCTTGATGTACTTTCAGCCATGGGCCTAAGGACCCATACTATTGTGCCCCAAAGTGTGTTTACTGGGTATATTGGATAAAGACGGTTGGACACACTATAATAAAATATTCTTGGGGGAAATCCTGTTCCTAGCTCGGAAGGTTATAGCTCTTAAATGGATGGCGGATAACCTGCCTACAATAGGGCTTTTGAAAAAGTTAGTAAATCAAGTGATACCTTTGGAGAATGTAATGTTTATACATAGAAAATGTCCTCACAAATTTCTGAAAGTATGGGGCCTTTGGTGTGAATCGCCATTGACCCTAACTGTCCCACAATACCTGATAACTTCACCCTGTGGTACAAAAGACAGCTAACACACGCCTTTGTAGCATTTATCTGTTTTATTGTATTCGTACTGCATAAGATGACTAATGGTGCTCACATACACAAATATATACTTATCACCGATTGTGGAATGTCCTTGTTACTCAGGTCTTTCATGTACTGTGCATTGACAATCTTGTACGATTGTATCTGTATTGATGCCTTGCCTTATTACTCTTCAATAAAACGAGTTTAAAAATAAATAAATAATTGAGTCAACACAGTTTATTTTTTTTACGGTGTCCACCTGAGGGGTTAGTTCATGTGATATTTTTATACAGCAGGTTGCTACGGACGCGGCAATATCTAATATGTATACTTTTATTTATTTATTTAAGTTTTACACAATAAAAGCATTTTTAAAACAAAAAAAAAACATTTTTTTTTTTTTCGGGCGATTGTCTTAGGTAGGGTATAATTTTTGCGGGATTAGCACTGTTTTAATTTTATTTTTTTGACGGTGTTCACCTGAGAGGTTAGGTGTTTTTTTATAGAGCCGGTCATTACGCATGCGGCGATACCAAATATGTCTGTTTTTAATTTTTTTTTTACAATTTTATGTGTTTTATTTTGGGAAAGGGGCATTTTTTTATTTAAAACTTAATTTTTTTTAATTAGGGGAAACTGTTTTTTTACTTTTTATTTTTGTCCCACACTGGGGGTCTGTTCCCCTTTACAATACTTCTGTATTGTAATGCATTGGCTGTAAGTGTATTACACTGTGTAATACACTTACAGCTTCCTGCCTGTGAGATCCAGGGGGCTGGATCTCACAGGCTGTCACGGAAGGCATCAGGCTGCCTTGCCTGCCATCGGCCACAGCAGCGCGGAGACCCGGTGGACATTCCGCACCTGGCAGGATACCGCACGTGCCGCAGGGACCCGGCTGTCAGTGACAGCCGGGTCAAGGCCGCTAATCGGGCAGGCGCAGCTCCTGCAACCACCCGATCAGCATACCGTACATGTATGTCACTGGTCCTTAAGTTATGTTCAGCTGTGACGTACATGTACTGCAAGAGTCCTTAAGGGGTTAGATCCACAATACTTTTCTTTCATGGATACCGGTCAGTTGACCTCAGAAAAATATCATTAGGTCATTGGGGTAATCCAGGATAATAAGAAGATTAGAAAAAATGCGTCACTCCTCGACTTCAAAAAGTTTCCTTATTTATTTGCACCAAACAAGCCAGAAAAAAAAAAAGAGTATAAGACAGCACTATTCACTGAGGTTTCTCAAAAAGACCATTCGTTGGCGGTGCCTGCAGTGTTGAGTCCCGGCCTGCTGGACTCCCAGTTGTCAAGAAGATTAGAAAAAAAACTGCGTCCTTGTCTTCAAAAAGTTTCCATATTTATTTGCACCAAACAAGCAATATAGGATAATACCACCAAAAAATTAATCTTCTTATTGGCTTTATAAGGTCCACGAATAACCTATGTTAAATTATATGAAAATGTTTCTCTCCTGTGTGAATTCTTTCATGTGCCAAAAGATTAAATTTTTGGGAAAAACATTTCCCACATTCAGAACAGGAATATGGTTTCTCTCATATGTGAATTATCTTATGTGTAATAAGATCTGATTTCCATGTAAAACATTCCCCACATTCTGAACATGAATATGCCTTCTCTCCTGTGTGACTTCTTGAATGTGTAACAAGCTGTTATTTATGTTTAAAATATTTCCCACATGCTGAACATGAATATGGCTACTCTCCTGTGTGACATCTCTTATGTGTAAGAAGATGTGATTTTTGTGTAAAACATTTCCCACATTCTGAACATGAATATGGTTTTTCCCCTGTGTGGCATCTTTCATGTTTAACAAGATTTGATTTTTGAGTAAAACATTTCCCACATTCTGAACATGAATATGGTTTCTCCCCTGTGTGGCATCTTTCATGTTTAACAAGGTCTGATTTTTGTGTAAAACATTTCCCACATTCTGAACATGAATATGCCTTCTCTCCTATGTGACTTCTTGAATGTGTAACAAGCTGTGATTGCTCTGTGAAATATTTCCCACATTCTGAACATGTATATGGTTTCTCCCTGTGATTTATCCTATGTGTAACAAGATCTGATTTCCATGTAAAACATTTCCCACATTCTGAACATGAATATGGCTTCTCTCCTGTGTGAATTCTCTCATGGTTAACAAGATATGATTTCCATGTAAAACATTTCCCACATTCTGAACATGAATATGGTTTCTCTCCTGTGTGACTTCTTAAATGTGTAAAGAGCGATGATTTTTGTGTAAAACATTTCCCACATTCTGAACATGAATGTGGCTTATTTCCTGTGTGACATCTCTCATGTCTAAGAAGATGTGCTTTTTGTGTAAAACATTTCCCACATTCTGAACATGAATATGGTTTCACTCCTGTGTGATTTCTCTTATGTGTAGAAAGATATGATTTTTCTGCAAAACATTTCCCACATTCTGAACATGAATATGGTTTCACTCCTGTGTGACTTCTCTGATGTATAACAAGAGTTGATTTGTCTGTAAAACATTTCCCACATTCTGAACATGAACATGGTTTATTTCCTATGTGACATCTCTCATGTGTAAGAAGATGTGATTTTTGTGTAAAACATTTCCCACATTCTGAACATGAATGTGGCTTCTTTCCTGTGTGACATCTCTCATGTGTAAGAAGATGTGATTTTTGTGTAAAACCTTTCCCACATTCTGAACATGAATATGGCTTCTCTCCTGTGTGACTTCTTAAATGTGTAACAAGCTTTGATTTATGTGTAAAATATTTCCCACATTCTAAACATGAATATGGCATCTCTCCTGTGTGACGTCTCTCATGTGTAAGAAGATGTGATTTTTGTGTAAAACATTTCCCACATTCAGAACATGAATGTGGCTTCTCTCCTGTGTGGCATCTTTCATGTATAACAAGATGTGATTTATATTTAAAACATTTCCCACATTCTGAACATGAATGTGGCTTCTCTAATGTGTGAATTCCTCTGTATGTAAAAAGACCTGAGCTTTTTGTGGACTCTATACCAAAGTGAAACCTTTCACCCCCTTTCTGACTTGTACTTGTGGTAACAATCTGTGATTGGTCAGGAGAAAGTTCCTCATGATTAGGAGGATTATAGGATATATCTGTATTGTGAAGTCCTGGATGTACATTAGGGGTAATGATGTTTTCTCCTGAAGACCGCTGCAGGATATCTTCATCCTTTAGTGATAACAAAAACTTTTCCTCAGAATTCTTGCTGGGATTTTCTGTTAAGATAAAAATCAGAAATTGCATTTTTTCCTCCAAACTAGATAAACATAACATTTCTATTAGGCTGGAAGTGGATTCAACAGGAAGGAGAAGCATAAGCCATTCTCCTGGATTTGAGTAAAAAATTAAAAATCAGCACCAAAAACTGCACATAGGACTGAATTGATATTGCCTTAAAGCTATGGCTACACGGCCACTTGTTTTTTTTTTAGACTCTCATCACAGTCACAGCATGTTGACACCATTAACCCTTTCGCTACCAAGCATGACGCCCGCTTGCGCGTGCAGCGGGCGTCGTGGCCGACAAGTCTCTACTGTTTCAAACAGCAGAGACTTGTGGCTAATTACCACAACCTGCAATAATGCCGATCGCGGTAATTAAATGCTTTAGATGCCGTGATCAAATGAGATCACGGCACCTGAATGCGCAAAAACCCGGAAGCGTGAAACCCTGTGCGGCCAATCGGGACTTCAGTACATGCGATGAATGCGCTGAGTCTCTATGAAGAAATTCAGAGCATTAATGCTGCAATTCTTATTTTGGCCACCAGATGGCAGGCCAACATAAGAAATGATCAAAATGCAAAGAAATTTTTATTTTTTAAATCCCTTATAGGTCAAAATTAAAAAACATAAAATTTATAAGGTAATTCATGAGCCTTAAAATGATGATAAAAAAAAAAAAAAAAAAAAATGTTTAAAATCACCCCCATTCCGTATGATAAAAAAAATATATATAAAAGAATAAATATAAACATCCCAGGACCGAAAATTCTCATAATATTAAAATAAAAATCCAATACGGCGAATGGCGTAACAGAAATTTTTTTTTCATTGCTTCTCTTAAATGTGATCCAAAAGTCATGCACACTCCAAAATCAATAAAACTATGAATTTTCCCGCAGAAATGAGCCCCTAAACAGCTCAGAAGATATAAGTATAAAAAAGTTATGGGGGTCAGATGTATTATGGGGTTTTAATGTATTTTTTACACTATTTACACATAAAAAATCTATACATATGGTGTATCGTTGTAATCGTACTGACCTAGAGAATGAAGGGCATGGGTCAGTTTTGCTGTAAACAAAACACTGTCGGAAAAAAACCAGTGAAACGGTGGAGGGATTGAGTTTTTTTTCCAATTCCACCCCATTTGGAATTTTTTCCCACATAATTAACAGTGGCATTAGAAAGTACAACTTGTCCCGCAAAAAATAAGCCCTCAGACAGCTATGTGCCTGGAAATATAAAAAAGTTATGGCTCACAGAAAATAGGGAAGAAAAATGAAAATGCAAAAACCAAAAAACCTCTGGAAGCCAAAGGGTTAAAATACATTACGAGATGGCTCGCGACATTGTCACATGACACCATCACCGTGGAGCCCTAGCTTAAATCAAAATAACAATTAATTGAACATTTTTCTGTGGTTACAATTAGAGATGGGACGGGGGATTCGTCGAATCCACGAATCCCTCGAATCTTGCTGGATTCGTGGACTCGAATCCCGATGTAATTTACCAGATACGAATCCGACGAATCCCGGTGGTGCCCAGACTGGTGGTGGCGGTGGCAGGGAACTCTAGAAGATGAGCGCTTCGCTGCTGCGACAGGGGAGGGAGAGGCGTTTCCTTTCCCTGTTCCTCTGATAGGCTGCGGGCCGGTGCAGGCGGCGCGATGACGTCATCGCACCGCCTGAGCCGTACAGCACGGGACACAGGCCAGACACAGGCATCGCAGCGGAGGTAAGTAAAAGTGTTTTTTTTTTTTTTTATCTGTTACTGGCACATTGTCGAGGGGGAGAGGTGAGAGGCACTATGATACTACTGGCACATTGGGGGGGGAGGCACTATGACACTGGCACATTATGGGGGGAGATGGCACTGATACTACTGGCACATTGGGGGGAGGCACTATGATACTGGCACATTATGAGGGGAGATGGCACTATGATACTGGCACATTATGGGGGGAGATGGCACTATGATACTGGCACATTGGGGGGGGGAGGCACTATGACACTGGCACATTATGGGGGGGGAGGCACTATGACACTGGCACATTATGGGGGGAGATGGCACTGATACTACTGGCACATTATGGGGGGAGATGGCACTGATACTACTGGCACATTGGGGGGAGGCACTATGATACTGGCACATTATGGGGGGAGATGGCACTATGATACTGGCACATTATGGGGGGAGATGGCACTATGATACTGGCACATTATGGGGGGAGATGGCACTATGATACTGGCACATTATGGGGGGAGATGGCACTATGATACTGGCACATTATGGGGGGAGATGGCACTATGATACTGGCACATTATGGGCGGAGATGGCACTATGATACTGGCACATTATGGGGGGAGATGGCACTATGATACTGGCACATTATGGGGGGAGATGGCACTATGATACTGGCACATTATGGGGGGGGGATGGCACTATGATACTGGCACATTATGGGGGGAGATGGCACTATGATACTGGCACATTATGGGGGGAGATGGCACTATGATACTGGCACATTATGGTGGGAGATGGCACTATAATACTGGCACATTATGGGGGAGATGGCACTATAATACTGGCACATTGGAGGGGAGATGGCACTATAATACTGGCACATTGGAGGGGAGATGGCACTATGATACTGGCACATTATGGGGGGGAGATGGCACTATAATACTGGCACATTGGGGGGGAGATGGCACTATGATACTGGCACATTATGGGGGGAGATGGCACTATAATACTGGCACATTGGGGGGTGGCACTATGATACTGGCACATTGGGGGGGGGGGGGGGATTGCACTATGATACCGGCACATGGGGGGGGGGGGAGGAGAGAGGCATTTGATACTGGCACATGATTAGGGGGCCACTTCTTATTGGCACATTATTGGGGGGCACTATGGGGGCATCTACTGAGGCCACAAAGAAGGGGTATTTTATATGGGGGGCTCTGTGTGGTACTAGTATTATCAGGGGTATTATCTGTTTCTGCAGTATAGTATTGGGGAGCACAGCGGAACAGTATTGGGGGTGTTAGGATGATTTGTCCAGAAGATGGGAGGATGATGGAAAAGTAGTAAACTAATATTTTTTTGTCAAACTGCAAAGACGAAAAATGGCTGAAAAATGGTGGTCTGGTCTGAAGGTCTGAAAGGAGAAGATGAGGAAAGAGAACATCTACATCAAAGGAGACATCACTGAATGTAAGAGGTATGTGGCGCTGTATTACCCGGTATGTTCTGTAGTGATAGGAGCAGGGAAGTAACGATCGCAGTCATATAGGGTGCGACCGTGACTGGGAGGTGGAGGTTCAGACAAACTGACGCGGTCTGACTTTGTTTCTTACACCGTTCACACAATTATGTACAGGATTCGTAGGATTCGAGATTCGAAAGATTCGATATATTCGAGAACCTTTTCGAATTCGGATTTGAAAAAAAATTTGATTCGTCTTCTAGTTACAATGAATGGACCGATATATTGTTAGCGGTGTGCGGGCAGACAGCGTCCGCCCCTCTCTGCTGTCTCCATCCCTGCAGGCAGTGGTTTCTCTGGGATATATGAAGGTGCTCTGCATAGCAAGCATACCCTGACGTATCACTGGCCCTGCTCCTTTACCATCTGTCCCAAGGAAACACAATTCAATAAAAGAGCGGAGGGAGTACCACCTTTTAGTGGAGGGAAATATATATATATTTGTGTTGTATCCTTCAGGAAACAGCAGCTGGATATGGTAGGAGTACCTCCACCAGCTTCAGCTTATTTTATATGGGAGTACCACCTGTCCTTGGAAGACAAGACTATTTCAGTGGCAGGTGGAAGTACCACCCTTCTATGCAGGGCAATACACTCAGCTATGTGTAATATATAAGAAATGAAGCATTTTCAGCAGGATATTACAGGACTACCACCACCACCATCCTGAGCCGCTTCCAATGCTTCCCATAAAGCAGATCCTGGATTTGAGACCCAGCAATATTCCCCTCAGCACCTCCATCTCTTCCACAGGACTCCTTACAGCTCTGCTGAAGGGCCCTTCCCTGAGGAAATCCCCATCCCTATGACGGGACTCCTTACAGTGCAGCAGAGCCGGTGAGGGCGAGGACACGATCAGGTCAGTTACTGAGTCTGCATTTTGGTTTCTATTCTATTTCTATTAATTGCCCAGACCAAACTCCACGTGTGATCCCAGCCTTATAAAGCTTTCTATAAGTTCCTGACAGAATCCAGGATTCTTCTCTACACCCGGTCATGACTTATATATAAACGTCCGACCATCTCTGACAACCAGCCCTGCACTCTTCTGACACATTTTACCCTTCAACACTTTCATTTAACAAGTTTATGTAAAAGGATCCGTCAGCACATTCCTCAACACAACCTGCAGTCATTATTTAACAGATCTTAGCCCTGAGGATGTTGGTGGACTCACTAGAAGAATCCATGTCATAATACACACCTAGAGCTGAATTCACACTGTCTTTTTTAGTGCACCTCCTCTCCTGCTGCTGCTGCTGAAATCTCACACTGTTCAGTACAGGCTGCAGTCTCGCTGGCTCTTTTGTGAGAGAGCGCCCGTCTCCAGGAGAAGTTTCAGTGTGAACTTCCATCTGCTGATTTATGTTACTGCACATTGTACTGAGCATGTGTGAGATATCAGCAGCAGCAGGAGAGGAGGTGCACTGAAAGGAGCTTGTCAGTTAAGCCACAGTTCAAGAATACAGGACTCAGGAGCGCTCTTACTTTCTAGATGGGGTCATAAATGTTCATTTTAAGATCAGCCATTCCCACACAGAATTTCAAAGTAAGTAAGTACACCGGCCTCATCAGGTCTAAGAGATCTTAATACTACATGTCGCCTGTATTGAGAAATTTTGTGAGAGATTCTCTATTATATTATTTTTTTAACATTACTTTTTTTATTTAAAGTTTTACATCCAACAAATATGCAGCAGCTTCACATTTGTTACATCAGTAATAAGTAATAAAGATATAAAATCTTCTATTATCACCTGATTATATTTATATTACATATGGTAACTGCCTGATAGAGACATATAAGAAAAGAAACATAAATAAAACACAATGAAAGTAATAAACCTTTCAAGTATCAGATCTGGTCCGAGTCTGTAGGGAGAGTCTTATATCTCACCTAACTCCGACAACAGTCCGAGATCAAGAGTCAGAAGGAGTATCTGAGATACTTAGACTGCTCTTAGATCTTCATCGTCCTCGTCCCTTTGGCATAAAAATACGTCTAGCTATGTTGGAGCGGTTTTTGGGGGGTGCTTCCGCCATAGGTCCCACAAGGTCTTAAATGCCTCATATCTGTTTAGTCTGATTGCAGTCATTTCCTCCACAGAGATCCTCTATAATATTATGGACAATCTGGTCCTGACCACACAATCCTACATTTACTAAGATCATGCACCATGAGGTGAAGCGCACGTCTCAGGGAGAATCCATGGACATGACAATGCGGTCTGTAAGGTCTAATGGCCGCACAGTCACCAGATCTCGGGTTTATAGACATCTACTTGTGACAAAAAATAAAAACTTCCATAAACTCACTATGCCCATCACAAAATACCTTGGGGTGTCTTCTTTCCAAAATGGGGTCACTTGTGGGGTAGTTATACTGCCCTGGCATTTTAGGGGCCCTAATGCGTGAGAAGTAGTTTGAAATCCAAATGTGTTAAAAATGCCCTGTGAAATCCGAAAGGTGCTCTTTGGAATTTGGGCCCCTTTGCCCACCTAGGCTGCAAAAAAGTGTCACACATGTGGTATCGCCGTACTCAGAAGAAGTAGGGCAATGTGTTTTGAGGTGTCTTTTTACATATACCCATGCTGGGTGAGAGAAATATCTCTCTAAAAGACTTTTCCCATTTTTTTTATACAAAGTTGTCATTTGACAGAGATATTTCTCTCACCCAGCATGGGCATGTGTAAAAAGACACCCCAAAACACATTGCCCGACTTCTCCTGAGTACGGCGATACCACATGTGTGACAGTTTTTTGCAGCCTAGGTGGGCAAAGGGGCCCACATTCCAAAGAGCACATTTCAGATTTCACAGGTCATTTACCTACTTACCACACATTAGGGCCCCTAGAATGCCAGGGCAGTATAACTACCCCACAAGTGACCACATTTTGGAAAGAAGACACCCCAAGGTATTTCGTGATGGGCATAGTGAGTTCATGGAAATTTTTATTTTTTGTCACAAGGTAGTGGAATATGAGACTTTGTAAGAAAAAAAAAAAAAAAATCATCATTTTCCACTAACTTGTGACAAAAAATAAAAAGTTCTATGAACTCACTATGCCCATCAGCGAATACCTTAGGGTGTCTACTTTCCGAAATGGGGTCACTTGTGGGGTGTTTCTACTGTCCGGGCATTGTAGAACCTCAGGAAACATGACAGGTGCTCAGAAAGTCAGAGCTGCTTCAAAAAGCGGAAATTCACATTTTTGTACCATAGTTTGTAAACGCTATAACTTTTACCCAAACCATTTTTTTTTTTTATCAAAGACATGTAGAACAATAAATTTAGAGAAATTTATATATGGATGTCGTTTTTTTTTTTTAACATTTTACAACTGAAAGTGAAAAATGTCATTTTTTTGCAAAAATTTCGTTAAATTTCGATTAATAACAAAAAAGTAAAAATGTCAGCAGCAATGAAATACCACCAAATGAAAGCTCTATTAGTGAGAAGAAAAGGAGGTAAAATTCATTTGGGTGGTAAGTTGCATGACCGAGCAATAAACAGAAGGGAAGGCGACGTTTCATCGTTTTTGGAATAAACAGTTTTTTATCTGGCGATTTCCATTCTCTTTTAATTAGTTCCATCATGTTTTTATGGACCGGAAACACTCTCTTTTTTCTTTGTTCTAGACCGCTGTACATTTGGTCCTGGACCGACCTCTGCACTTTTTCATCTGAAGGCCCCATAGTAGCCCTGATAGCTTTTACTAACTCCTTTGTGTCCTCAGAGGAAAAAAGGAAGTTTTTATACTCTGAATCAGACCCAGAAGAGATCTCGGAATCCTCATCCTCCGAATCCGAGTCAGAGGATGACGACCCGGAGATGCTCATTTTAGTATCTCTGTGTTTAGAGCCAGATGTCCCAGGGGTAACTACAGGACTTTCTGCCATGGCAGATCTCATTTCTTCCCTTATTACATCTCGCCGCGCCTCTCTAATTGACGGGACTAAGTCCTTCACCATATTAGAGGTACATTTCTTGCAAAGCTTTTTGTTATATATGCGTCGGGCAATCTAGCTGAGCACATAACACATTTTTTAGTTTTTGGACTAGCTTTTTTCAGAGCTACATCCTTCTCACTCTGCATTCACACAGGGAGAGGTACCATCGAGAGAGAGAGCGAGAGAGAGAGATACCATCGAGAGAGAGAGAGAGATACCATCGAGAGAGAGAGAGAGAGAGAGAGAGAGAGAGAGAGAGAGAGATACCATCGAGAGAGAGAGAGAGAGAGAGAGAGATACCATCGAGAGAGAGAGATACCATCGAGAGAGAGAGAGATACCATCGAGAGAGAGAGAGAGATACCATCGAGAGAGAGAGAGAGAGAGAGATACCATCGAGAGAGAGAGAGAGAGATACCATCGAGAGAGAGAGAGAGAGAGACCATCGAGAGAGAGAGAGGTACCATCGAGAGAGAGAGAGATACCATCGAGAGAGAGAGAGATACCATCGAGAGAGAGAGAGAGAGATACCATCGAGAGAGAGAGAGAGAGAGAGAGGTACCATCGAGAGAGAGAGAGAGACCATCGAGAGAGAGAGAGGTACCATCGAGAGAGAGAGAGGTACCATCGAGAGAGAGAGAGGTACCATCGAGAGAGAGAGAGGTACCATCGAGAGAGAGAGAGATACCATCGAGAGAGAGAGAGATACCATCGAGAGAGAGAGAGAGATACCATCGAGAGAGAGAGAGATACCATCGAGAGAGAGAGAGAGAGAGAGAGATACCATCGAGAGAGAGAGAGAGATACCATCGAGAGAGAGAGAGAGAGGTACCATCGAGAGAGAGAGAGAGAGAGAGAGAGAGAGAGATACCATCGAGAGAGAGAGAGATACCATCGAGAGAGAGAGAGAGAGAGAGATACCATCGAGAGAGAGAGAGATACCATCGAGAGAGAGAGAAAGAGAGAGAGACACATACTGGGGTTAGCAAAAGGTAATATAACCAGCATCCCCCATCCCCAGGAGACCTTGACTTACGATAGAGGGTCCCTGAGAGGTTTCCATCTGACCAGCTTGCTCAGACATGTTTGCACCATCCCCTCTAAAAACCCCTCTTAAATACTCTCACCTGCAGACCTCAGATCAGTGGGCGACTTCCGCCATGATCCAGCGCGCCGACTTGTGGCTCCGCCCCCTCAGCGTGCGTTCCACAGAGCGGAAGTACCGTTTGGAATGCACATGAGCCGCATACGACTTCCGGTGGCGTCATCGCGAGAACCGAAACTATCGGAACGTGATGAGGAGCTTTTCAATAGACCGGAGGGACTCACTGAGTGTCTGGTCGCACATGGGCTTCCGCACCCGACGCGCACAGCGGGAGGTAAGGAGCAGCAATCTCGGCCATCTTCACAGCACCTCAATACCCAACTAGGGCACGGGCGCTGTCGCTCCCTCATGTGCAGATAAGGCATGTTTTTCTTCTTACCGCTCTGCCTGCCTGAAACAGAACGGGCTCATGGCATGTGCCATGAGGATGATCCTTCTCTTACCTGGAGGGACAGGAAGACACTGAGGAGGAGCTGGAGGAGGGTCTAATTTATACTTCCTGTCCCTACCTGGTTGGAGGCGCGGTCATCTCTCATGGTATGCCGTCATGGAGGATGAAAGGGAAAATACTGAATCCACCTTTAGTTTTTCACACACTGCTCTGTTCTATATGAATACGTTCTCTTTATTCTAGGGGTCGTTATAAATGTGTCTGAACCAAATATATAGAACAATTCTAAGGACGTTATTTTTCATTGTATAAAAGTTTTTTTTTGTTTTTTTTTTATGCGGAGGGGGAAGAGTCCTACATGTCTTTCTTCCTAGGGGACTTGTAGCTGTGATCCTTTTATCACTTGTACAATGCTTTGCAGTTCATAGTTTTCCATAGCATTACTGGCGGTAGTACACTGACCGGAGATCTATTAGGCTGTACCGCTGGGGTCTCCTATTACACAGCAGGTCTGGGGTCTTTGTGAGGCCTCTGGGCGCCATTGTACCTGATTGGAACCTCACAATGACATTTTGGGGTGCCTATGGCCAGACAGATGGAGACCCAGCCTCTTGTCAACCACTTAGATGTTGCTACACATATGAGGGACATTTCCATTATGAGTCCAGTGTATTCATCAGATATGGGCTCCCCCCCCCCCTCATACTACTGACTGACAGTAATAGGGAGAAGTCTGTCAATCAGCGGCAGGTGGGCAGTAAGAGCCTCATCTCCGGACTCCTAGCACTCACACTGCACTGCCACAATCAGCGACTTCTCCAGAACTACTGCAGAGTCACAGATATGTGATAGACCAGAGACATCAGCCGTCACCGCTCAGAGAGGGGGCATAAGGGGGGAAAGGTTCCCTCCATAGACCCTTATAGGAGACCCCCAGAAGACATGTTCCCGGAGAGCTGTATAGTGGGCACTAGATTATAGACATCAGCCGGTCACCGCTCAGAGAGGGGGCATAAGGGGGGAAAGGTTCCCTCCATAGACCCTTATAGGAGACCCCCAGAAGACATGTTCCTGGAGAGCTGTATAGTGGGCACTAGATTATAGACATCAGCCGGTCACCGCTCAGAGAGGGGGCATAAGGGGGAAAGGTTCCCTCCATAGACCCTTATAGGAGACCCCCAGAAGACATGTTCCCGTAGAGCTGTATAGTGGGCACTAGGTTATAGACATCAGCCGTCACCGCTCAGAGAGGGGGCATAAGGGGGAAAGGTTCCCTCCATAGACCCTTATAGGAGACCCCCAGAAGACATGTTCCCGGAGAGCTGTATAGTGGGCACCAGGTTATAGACATCAGCCGGTCACCGCTCAGAGAGGGGGCATAAGGGGGGAAAGGTTCCCTCCATAGACCCTTATAGGAGACCCCCAGAAGACATGTTCCTGGAGAGCTGTATAGTGGGCACTAGATTATAGACATCAGCCGGTCACCGCTCAGAGAGGGGGCATAAGGGGGAAAGGTTCCCTCCATAGACCCTTATAGGAGACCCCCAGAAGACATGTTCCTGGAGAGCTGTATAGTGGGCACTAGATTATAGACATCAGCCGGTCACCGCTCAGAGAGGGGGCATAAGGGGGGAAAGGTTCCCTCCATAGACCCTTATAGGAGACCCCCAGAAGACATGTTCCTGGAGAGCTGTATAGTGGGCACTAGATTATAGACATCAGCCGGTCACCGCTCAGAGAGGGGGCATAAGGGGGAAAGGTTCCCTCCATAGACCCTTATAGGAGACCCCCAGAAGACATGTTCCTGGAGAGCTGTATAGTGGGCACTAGATTATAGACATCAGCCGGTCACCGCTCAGAGAGGGGGCATAAGGGGGGAAAGGTTCCCTCCATAGACCCTTATAGGAGACCCCCAGAAGACATGTTCCCGGAGAGCTGTATAGTGGGCACTAGATTATAGACATCAGCCGGTCACCGCTCAGAGAGGGGGCATAAGGGGGGAAAGGTTCCCTCCATAGACCCTTATAGGAGACCCCCAGAAGACATGTTCCCGGAGAGCTGTATAGTGGGCACTAGATTATAGACATCAGCCGGTCACCGCTCAGAGAGGGGGCATAAGGGGGGAAAGGTTCCCTCCATAGACCCTTATAGGAGACCCCCAGAAGACATTATACACTGCACATGACGGCTCTTACCTTGTGATATAAGAGGCTGGTGCTCCTCCATTACAGGTCACTGCACACACACGTGTATACACTGCACATGATGGGTCTTACCTTGTGATATAAGAGGCTGGTGCTCCTCCATCATGGCCTCCTTGTACAGATCCTTGTGTCCTTCTATATACTCCCACTCCTCCATGGAGAAATAGACAGTGACGTCCTGACACCTTATAGGAACCTGACAACACAATGACATCGTCATCACCCAGACCCCTCCAGTGCTGTTACTGGAGAATTTCCCAGCATTCCCAGCAGTGTCACCTCTCCAGTCAGCAGCTCCATCATCTTGTGGGTGAGCTCTAGGATCTTCTGCTCATGTATCAGGGGGTGAGGGGGAGGCTCTGTGATGGGGTGAGGGGTCCTGCTCTGCCCTCCTGACTCCTGGAGATGGATGATGGGAGTCACACAGTCCCCCGATGTCTTCTTCACTATTGTGTACTCCTGTGGATGGAGAGAGACACTTAGGGAATAAACCCTTCAGGGGCCATGTGTTCTCCTCTGGCCCTCTCCTCCTGGTACAACGTGCCTACTTACCTTCTCATGGCTCCTACAACATGACTATTGGTCACTGGTCACATGACACATCACTCACCATACTGGGGGCTGATCTTCAGGTTCTCCATCACTTGGAGGGTCTGGAGGCCGTTCTCCAGGACCCTGGACTCTTCCTATCACTTCCTATGATGGATTCTCCTTCCCGATGTCTGACTTGTTACAGAATACAATACAGAGGAGAGAAATCTAGAAAAGTTTACCTCTCCGCTCAGCAGGGAGATGATCTCCAAGGTGAGGTCTAATATTCTTCTGCTGATCTCCTTCCTGTCCATCCTTGGTGGTTCATTCAGGAGAAGGGTCGTATTGCTGGTTTTCTTCATGACGCCTCCAAAAAAAGGAATAAAGGTTCATCAGTGAGTCCCATGTCCCCGATAATGAGGCCGAGAGAAAGTACAACTCATCCCGCAAAACTCAGACCCTCATAAAGCTGCACTGAGGGGAGACTCTGAGCTCCGGGTGGATCTAAGATGTAAATGATGGAAACCGGAAGTATTTCTCTTACACATCTATGGTTCCCCAGCTTTCCATGGTGCAGTAAGGGGGCAGGACGGGCACAGCACATAATGACTCCAGTCAGTGCAGATACACAGCCCCCTCCCCCCCTCCCCTATTTTCTCACATTCCTGATTACTATCAGACATCAGAAGTAGTGTTGAGCGAACTTCTGTTTTAAGTTCGGCGTCTAAAGTTCGGCTTCCGGTTAGCGGAGAATCCCGATATGGATTCCGAATTCCGTTGTGGTCCGTGGTAGCGGAATCAATAATGGCCAATTATTGATTCCGCTACCACGAACCACAACGGAATTCGGAATCCATATCGGGATTCTCCGCTAACCGGAAGCCGAACTTTAGACGCCGAACTTAAAACAGAAGTTCGCTCAACACTAATCAGAAGTCATCAGTGATCCCTCAGTGACCTGCACCCAGTAGAAACACCACAGTCAGGTGCAATACTAGGATGTAACCACCAGAGGGCAGCCTGATACTGGAAAACCATCACATACAGCCAGAGGTTACTGGAGTCACTGCCCGATAACAGCCGCAATCTAACACTGGAGAAAGAAAAAATACTAAATATATTTAACCCCTTAATGACCGCTGATGCTGGATTTCTAGGGCGGTTATTAATGGGCTTTATTCTAGGCCGCTGTGTTTCTACAATGGACTAATACACTCAGCAGGGGTCTCCTGTGCAGGACAGAGCGGGGGCTGGGCTCTCACATGACAGCCAGGCTCCTGCTCTAACGGCCCGGGTCAGCAGAAACACCGATCCACGTCCTCCATTACATGTCACTGCACACACTGCACATGACGGCTCTTACCCTGTGATATAAGAGGCTGGTGCTCCTCCATTACATGTCACTGCACACACGTGTATACACTGCACATGACGGGTCTTACCCTGTGATATAAGAGGCTGGTGCTCCTCCATTACATGTCACTGCACACACGTGTACACACTGCACATGACGGCTCTTACCCTGTGATATAAGAGGCTGGTGCTCCTCCATTACATGTCACTGCACACACGTGTATACACTGCACATGACGGCTCTTACCTTGCGATATAAGAGGCTGGTGCTCCTCCATTACATGTCACTGCACACACGTGTATACACTGCACATGATGGCTCTTACCCTGTGATATAAGAGGCTGGTGCTCCTCCATTACATGTCACTGCGCACACGTGTATACACTGCACATGACGGCTCTTACCCTGTGATATAAGAGGCTGGTGCTCCTCCATTACATGTCACTGCACACACGTGTATACACTGCACATGACAGGTCTTACCTTGTGATATAAGAGGCTGGTGCTCCTCCATTACATGTCACTGCACACACGTGTATACACTGCACATGACGGCTCTTACCTTGTGATATAAGAGGCTGGTGCTCCTCCATTACATGTCACTGCACACACGTGTGTACACTGCACATGACGGGTCTTACCTTGTGATATAAGAGGCTGGTGCTCCTCCATTACATGTCACTGCACACACGTGTATACACTGCACATGACGGCTCTTACCTTGTGATATAAGAGGCTGGTGCTCCTCCATTACATGTCACTGCACACACGTGTATACACTGCACATGACAGGTCTTACCTTGTGATATAAGAGGCTGGTGCTCCTCCATTACATGTCACTGCACACACGTGTATACACTGCACATGACGGCTCTTACCTTGTGATATAAGAGGCTGGTGTCCTCCATTACATGTCACTGCACACACGTGTACACACTGCACATGACGGCTCTTACCTTGTGATATAAGAGGCTGGTGCTCCTCCATTACATGTCACTGCACACACGTGTATACACTGCACATGACGGCTCTTACCTTGTGATATAAGAGGCTGGTGCTCCTCCATTACATGTCACTGCACACACGTGTATACACTGCACATGACAGGTCTTACCTTGTGATATAAGAGGCTGGTGCTCCTCCATTACATGTCACTGCACACACGTGTATACACTGCACATGACGGCTCTTACCTTGCGATATAAGAGGCTGGTGCTCCTCCATTACATGTCACTGCGCACACGTGTATACACTGCACATGACGGCTCTTACCCTGTGATATAAGAGGCTGGTGCTCCTCCATTACATGTCACTGCACACACGTGTATACACTGCACATGACAGGTCTTACCTTGTGATATAAGAGGCTGGTGCTCCTCCATTACATGTCACTGCACACACGTGTATACACTGCACATGACGGCTCTTACCTTGTGATATAAGAGGCTGGTGCTCCTCCATTACATGTCACTGCACACACGTGTATACACTGCACATGACGGCTCTTACCTTGTGATATAAGAGGCTGGTGCTCCTCCATTACATGTCACTGCACACACGTGTACACACTGCACATGACGGCTCTTACCTTGTGATATAAGAGGCTGTGCTCCTCCATTGCATGTCACTGCACACACGTGTATACACTGCACATGACGGGTCTTACCTTGTGATATAAGAGGCTGGTGCTCCTCCATTACATGTCACTGCACACACGTGTATACACTGCACATGACGGCTCTTACCCTGTGATATAAGAGGCTGGTGCTCCTCCAATACATGTCACTGCACACACGTGTACACACTGCACATGACGGCTCTTACCCTGTGATATAAGAGGCTGGTGCTCCTCCATTACATGTCACTGCACACACGTGTATACACTGCACATGACGGCTCTTACCTTGTGATATAAGAGGCTGGTGCTCCTCCATTACATGTCACTGCACACACGTGTATACACTGCACATGACAGGTCTTACCTTGTGATATAAGAGGCTGGTGCTCCTCCATTACATGTCACTGCACACACGTGTATACACTGCACATGACGGCTCTTACCTTGTGATATAAGAGGCTGGTGCTCCTCCATTACATGTCACTGCACACACGTGTATACACTGCACATGACGGCTCTTACCTTGTGATATAAGAGGCTGGTGCTCCTCCATTACATGTCACTGCACACACGTGTATACACTGCACATGACGGCTCTTACCTTGTGATATAAGAGGCTGGTGCTCCTCCATTACATGTCACTGCACACACGTGTATACACTGCACATGACAGGTCTTACCTTGTGATATAAGAGGCTGGTGCTCCTCCATTACATGTCACTGCACACACGTGTATACACTGCACATGACGGCTCTTACCTTGTGATATAAGAGGCTGGTGCTCCTCCATTACATGTCACTGCACACACGTGTATACACTGCACATGACAGGTCTTACCTTGTGATATAAGAGGCTGGTGCTCCTCTATTACATGTCACTGCACACACGTGTATACACTGCACATGACGGCTCTTACCTTGTGATATAAGAGGCTGGTGCTCCTCCATTACATGTCACTGCACACACGTGTATACACTGCACATGACGGCTCTAACCTTGTGATATAAGAGGCTGGTGCTCCTCCATTACATGTCACTGCACACACGTGTATACACTGCACATGACGGATCTTACCCTGTGATATAAGAGGCTGGTGCTCCTCTATTACATGTCACTGCACACACGTGTATACACTGCACATGACGGCTCTTACCTTGTGATATAAGAGGTAGGTGCTCCTCCATTACATGTCACTGCACACACGTGTATACACTGCACATGAGGCTCTTACCCTGTGATATAAGAGGCTGGTGCTCCTCCATTACATGTCACTGCACACACGTGTATACACTGCACATGACGGCTCTTACCTTGTGATATAAGAGGCTGGTGCTCCTCCATTACATGTCACTGCACACACGTGTATACACTGCACATGACGGCTCTTACCTTGTGATATAAGAGGCTGGTGCTCCTCCATCATGGCCTCCTTGTACAGATCCTTGTGTCCTTCTATATACTCCCACTCCTCCATGGAGAAATAGACAGTGATGTCCTGACACCTTACAGGAACCTGACAACACAATGACACCGTCATCACCCAGACCCCTCCAGTGCTGTTATTGGAGAATTTCCCAGCATTCCCAGCAGTGTCACCTCTCCAGTCAGCAGCTCCATCATCTTGTGGGTGAGCTCTAGGATCTTCTGCTCATGTATCAGGGGGTGAGGGGGAGGCTCTGTGATGGGGGGAGGGGTCCTGCTCCGCCCTCCTGACTCCTGGAGATGGATGATGGGAGTCACACAGTCCCCCGATGTCTTCTTCACTATTGTGTACTCCTGTGGATGGAGAGAGACACTTAGGGAATAAACCCTTCAGGGGCCATGTGCTCTCCTCCGGCCCTCTCCTCCTGGTACAACGTGCCTACTTACCTTCTCATGGCTCCTACAACATGACTATTGGTCACTGGTCACATGACACATCACTCACCATACTGGGGGCTGATCTTCAGGTTCTCCATCACTTGGAAGGTCTGGAGGCCGTTCTCCAGGACCCTGGACTCTTCCTATCACTTCCTATGATGGATTCTCCTTCCAGATGTCTGACTTGTTACAGAATACAATAAAGAGGAGAGAAATCTAGAAAAGTTTACCTCTCCGCTCAGCAGGGAGATGATCTCCAAGGTGAGGTCTAATATTCTTCTGCTGATCTCCTTCCTGTCCATCCTTGGTGGTCATTCAGGAGAAGAGGAGAGAACTGGAGGAGCTGGAGGCTTCTAGTACTGCAGGCGCCTTTATGAGAAGAGGAGAGGAAATCATCCAGGGGACAAGACCAGATGTCACCTCCAGAACCGCACTTCCCGAGCCTGGAGGGGCCCCGCTTCTCAGAGCCCCCACCACATGGATCCCAGGGGCCCCAACATGGAGATCTCTGGTGGCTCCACAGGAGATAAATGTCTGATAGATGCAGGTCCCACCTCTGGGCTGTGCTCAGCTGTGTCCAGAACTCCTAGAGAAGAGACTGGAGAGAGCTGAGCTCAGGCCGGGCCCCGCTCCATTCATTCTCCTCCTGGAGGCAGGGGCCCCTCACCAGGACAGTCAGGGGCCAGCGAATGATGACAACCCCCACTATCCCCACTACTCCTCCCCCATCATACTAAGCTGAGGAGCAGAGAAGGATTCCTTGTGTGTAATGGAGGAGAATCTCCAGAGGTGACATGTCTGAGCTCTCCACCACACTGTCTCCTCACAGCTCATCTTACCTGCAGGCTGGAGGAATGGCTGATACCAGAGAGAACAAGAGCCCTGACTACCGACCAGGACCTGCCCAGTATCTGCTGCACTGCCAGAGCTGAAGGACCTGGGGTGACGTCACCGTCATGTGATCCTTGACTATACAGTTTAGCCCCGCCCCCTAACCTGATCACATGACGGTGACGTCACCCCAGGTCCTTCAGCTCCACAGTGCAGCAGACACTGGGCAGGTCCTGCTCTGGGCTACAGGACATTTATTTTATATAGAATCCTGTGGTGATTTTTCATTAGTTTTTTTAAGATTACCTAAAGAAGTTTTCTCAAAAACTTAAAAAAATAAATACAGAAGGGCAGGAAAGGCAGTTAAAGAGAACCTGTCACCAGGATTTTGTGCATAGAGCTGAGGACATGGGCTGCTAGATGGCCGTTAGCTCATCTGCAATACCCAGTCCCCACAGCTCTCTGCGCTTTTATTGTGTTAAAAAACTGTTTTGATCCATATGCAAATGACCTGATATGTGTCCTGTATCCGGAGAGGAGTCCAGCGGAAAGGAGCCCAGCACCGCCCCGCGTCCTCCGAATCTCCTCCTTGCTGGCTGACGTCACAGAGCTGGAGCGCCGAAATCTTGCGATGCGCGAGCTAGCGCATGCGCAGTGTCGGCATTATGTTCATTCCCTGTACTGGCATCAGCACAGGGAACGAACTACGCATGCGCCAGCTCGCATTTGGCTCCGGGAGAAGTATATAGTGGGCTCAGCGTGCATGTTGGTACTTGCATCCCTGGATCCGATGAAAGCTGTAATGGCACCGGACGGGGTTAAAAGCAGAGTGTGCTTGGCGTGCATGCTGACCTGCATTCCCTGGACTTTGTGTGGCTGTCATGGCCCATAAACAGGTAGGTACTAGTGTTAGGGACCACTCCATAGAGGCGACCTTGACGTGGTGAGTGGCTTATTACGCTTTGGCCAAAATGTACACCAATGTCTCATCCAGCATGGAGGCAGGGCAGAGTGCTGGTTGCAGAGTGCCATTGCATTTGTGTTTTTGCGTTTGTATCTGTATTTCGCCATAGTGATGTGCACCTACATACAGGTTGTGCTGACTGTATCCCCCACATTTTGTCTTGAGCTTTATCCCTCAAAACTTCCTCCCAGTGAAGTGAGTGGAGAATATTATTACCCATTTTAGATTTTTCCATTTATGGTTTTATCGCTATTGTTTTTAGTATATCTTATATTGAGTCACATTAAGGCTTTTATCTATATCCTTTTAGCTATACCTACCATAATTTATTGGTTGATTATTGGTTTCTTTTCCAGATAGATCTGCTATTAGTACTATTTGTTCAAATAGGGGTTCACCATTGTACCTAGATTGGCGCCTCACATTGTGGTTTTTCTTTTCTTTTCATGGTTTCATTATATGTATGTGCTGAACTAGTTCACACTACAAACCACATCAGGGAGCCTCTCTAATATTCTATTTTGTCCGCTTTTTACCTACTATTTCATTCTCTCCTCCTCTGGCGCCCTGCCAGTTAATTATATAGACTTCTTGGATTGCTCCGAGTAAGTCTTGTGATTAACCCTCTACATCTTCTTCTCTTTTATCTGTTCCTCGGGGTGAACACATGCCATACAGTGTACTCGGGACAGGGCATCCACGTTTCCCTGCAACCGGCCTGCCCTGTGTTCTACTGAGAACTTTTAGTTATGTAAGGACAGGAACCACAGGAGTGGTTAGTCACCAGGCGGAATGTTCTCCCCAACAAATAATAGCGAAGAGACTCGAGTGCCCACTTGATAGCCAGGCACTCTCTCTCCACTATAATATACTGGGTCTCGACTGGGGTGAGCTTATGACTAAGGAAGATAATGGGATGCTCCTCCCCGTTGACTTCCTGAGACAATACAGCACCGAGGCCTACTTTGAAGCCATCGGTCTGTACTATAAACTCCCTTTTGAAGTCGGGCATCACCAAAACCGGGGACCTGCACAGGGCCGACTTTAAAGCGCAGAAAGCCTCTTCTGCCAGATCATCCCAGCAAACCATCACTGACTTGTGTCCCTTCAAGAGCCCTGTCAATGGCGCGGCACTGTAGAAAAGTGGGGGACAAACCTCATGTAATAGCCCACTATTCCCAGAAATAACTTTACTTGCCTAGTGGTGATAGATCGGGGCCAATTTCGTATTGCCTCTATTTTGTTCACTTGGGGTTTGATGACTCTGCGCCTAATGACATACCCCATGTACTTAGTCTCCTTTAACCCTATCGCACATTTTTTTGGGTTAGCGGTTAGTCCCGCCTTCTGAAGGGAGTCTACTACAGCCTGCACTTTGGGTAGGTGACTTTCCCTGTCGGTAATGTGAATAACAATATCGTCCAGGTAAGCTGAAGCGTACCGACTATGTGGACGCAGCACAATGTCCATAAGCCGTTGAAAAGTGGCGGGGGCACCATGTAGACCACCTTGTACTGATACAACCTTTCAGGTGTGATGAAGGCAGTTTTCTCTTTGGCAGCCTCCGTTAAGGGCACCTGCCAGTACCCTTTCGTGAGGTCCAAAACAAAAAAATACTGGGCTTGTCCTAACCTCTCGATAAGCTCATCCACCAGGGGCATGGGATAAGCATCGAATTAGAAAATCTTGTTTACGAAAATCGTTACAGAACCGTAACGTCCCGTCTGGCTTGGGTATTAAGACTATAGGACTGGCCCACTCACTTTTAGACTGCATTAACTGCACTTCCTCCGAGATGGCTTGTCGCCAAGCCTCGGGTACCCGGTATGGTTTTAACTGGACTTTGGCCTGAGGTTCCATGACAATGTCATGCTGGATTGTGGAAGTGCGCCCAGGGAGGTCCGAGAACACATCCGTGTTCCGACTAATGCACTCCCTGGCCTCCTGAGCCTGTTTAGAGGAGAGACTGTCAGCAACTTTTACAGCGGCAACCGCTTCCCTTGCATCAGATATTTATCAATATATTTATTAATGATCTTGTAGAAGGCTTGCATAGTAAAGTATCAATTTTTGCAGATGACACCAAACTGTGTAAAGTAATTTACACTGAAGAGGACAGTATACTACTACAGAGCGATCTGGATAGACTGGAGGCTTGGGCAGATAAGTGGCAGATGAGGTTTAACACTGACAAATGTAAAGTTATGCACATGGCAAGGAATAATGCAAGTCACCCGTACATACTAAATGGTAAAACACTTGGTAACACTGACATGGAAAAGGATCTAGGAATTTTAATAAACAGCAAACTAAGCTGCAAAAACCAGTGTCAGGCAGCTGCTGCCAAGGCCAACAAGATAATGGGTTGCATCAGTGATGAGAACATATTCCTACCACTTTACAAATCGCTAGTCAGACCACACATGGCGTACTGTGTACAGTTCTGGGCTCCTGTAAACAAGGCAGACAAAGCAGAGCTGGAGAAGGTCCAGAGGAGGGCAACTAAAGTAATAACTGGAATGGGGCAACTACAGTACCCTGAAAGATTATAAAAATTATGGTTATTCACTTTGGAAAAAAGACGACTGAGGGGAGATCTAATTAATATGTATAAATATATCAGGGGTCAGTACAGAGATCTATCCCATCATCTATTTATCCCCAGGACTGTGACTGTGACGAGGGGACATCCTCTGCGTCTGGAGGAAAGAAGGTTTGTACACAAACATAGAAGAGGATTCTTTACGGTAAGAGCAGTGAGACTATGGAACTCTCTGCCTGAGGAGGTGGTGATGGTGAGTACAATAAAGGAATTCAAGAGCGGCCTGGATGTATTTCTGGAGCGTAATAATATTGCAGGCTATAGCTACTAGAGAGGGGTCGTTGGTCCAGGGAGTTATTCTGATTGCCTGATTGGAGTCGGGAAGGAATTTTTTATTCCCCTAAACTGGGGAAAATTGGCTTCTACCTCACAGGGTTTTTATTTTGCCTTCCTCTGGATCAACTTGCAGGATAACAGGCCGAACTGGATGGACAAATGTCTTTTTTTCGGCCTTATGTACTATGTTACTATGTTAGATAAAGGGGCCAGAACTTCCCCTAGAAAATCCGGACGCGGGCTGTCCTCCGTAGAGGTTTCCCTATCCTTTCACGGCTTAAGTAAATTTAAATGGTAGATCTGTTCCAGGTTTTGCCGCCCTGGCTGGTGTACTGTAATGCAAGGCACCAATGAAACAGACCAGTGAGGATGAAGTCAAAGGGGTTTATTAACAAAATAAACAAAGTCCAGGTAAACTTCACTGTGCAAATATCAGGCAAACAAAAAACGAAGGAAAGCCAGGAGTAGTCCCAATCGGTGCATAAGTCTCTGTGCAACTTGCCAGGTAAACGGATGCATCATGGAAAGTCCCGGGTCCTGGGTCCCACTGGAACGGACGGAGTCCCAGCAATCTTCAGTCAGTAGCTAGCAGTAATGACCTGCACCTGGATAAGGAAGGATAACAGTGGGCACTGACTAACCTGGGAGGCCACCTTTTATGTGCCTGCTAACAAATCCCAGGGCGCCAGGTCTCCACTCCCCATTGGTCATGATCCTGCCCTACACCTGTGTACAAGGCTTTGGTCGATCATTAGTCAATTAGACCAATGCCGGCCCCCTAATCTACTTTGAACTTGTGGCCAGGTGCTATTCCCTTTGCTGGTCGGCGAAGCGCATAAGAAGCGCGTACGCGCGACCGCGTTTCCCCTTGTGAACCCATTTTAGAACGTACACGCGTTTGCATGACAGGCTCTGCAAGAGTGCACGAGCGCATCGACATGGACATCGGAATGGAATCCGCAATAGGCACCGGAGACAAGCTCGACCGAAGCGCACTGCCACTAGCCCGGCCAAGCTGTCCCCGAAAGCCATGCGGTCTTCCTCTCCAGCGCACATGCGAATGCATCCCCGCGTCGGTTCGCAAAGGGGTCGGAGCTGGTGTATCAATGGAGACACGCGTAACCTGTCCCGCAGCTTCATGAGGTCCCTTTTTGGTCACACCGGAGTGCGAGACAGGTGAGGATCTTACATTACCCCCTGCTCGAGGAGGCGGCTCAGAAGACTCCAGGCAAGCTTTCCCCGGATTATCCCGGTGGAAAGCTGCCACCAATTCATTTGCATGCACCTGACGAGCAGGTACCCAACATCTCTCCTCTGGACCAAAGCCCTTCCAGTCTATCAAGTATTGGAGAGACCTCTGGACAAAATGAGAGTCCAAAATCCTGTTCACCTCGAACTCTGGCACCCTTTGGACTTCCAACGGGGGTGGAGTCTGAATGAAGGGTGGAGTGGGGTGGAGTGGGCTGCTGATTTTAGAAGTGATACAAGAAAGGTATTCGCTCCTCGAATCGACGGTGGAAGAGCAACCTTGTACGTAACTCGGTTGATCTTCTGCATCACCGGGTATGTACCAATGAATCGAGGACCCAACTTGGAAGATGGCTGATGCAGGGGAATGTTCCGGGTGGAAACCCACACCTGATATCCCACCTTAAACTTTTGCTCTATAGTGCGATGACAATCAGCAAATTTCTTCTGTTGCGGCACCGCACTGCGGAGACTCCACTGAACCGACGACCAAAAGGGATGTCTATCCTCGAACCATTGATCCACCAACGGTGAATCAGTGGAGGACCCGGCCAGAGAAGAGAGCCTTGGATCCCTTCCCCCCACGCACCTGAATGGAGACATCTTAGTGGAAGCATGCTCAGAGTTGGCACATCTGCGCACAATGAACGCGCGCACGAATATGCGCATGCGCTAGTTCCGTCCCGCATGCGCATTATCAACCAAGAGATGCTGATATACTAAAGCTTTTGGCACGCGCATGAATGTGCGCATGCGCAGATTCTGTCCCGGAACGCCTGCGCAATTTGAACCACGAGACGCCGATATACTACAGCTTTTTGTGCGCGCACGAAAGTGCACTGATTGATGTGCATGCGCACAGGAGTTAGGGTGATGCTGACTTACTGGCGTGACACTTTGGGATATGATGACCCTACATCCCACCAGCATTCCACCGGGTGTTCTAATGTAAGTGCTGATTTGTTGATTTGAAAGGATGCTTTACCCTGTATCATTTTACATTGTTGTGATTTGTTATATTTGTGGTAGCCCCTCCTACAAGGAGGGTATTTAAGCCTGGTAATGAGCTATTGTCAGTTGCTTGAAAAAGACCGCTCTGGTCGAAACGTCGCATGAATTTGATGGAATAAAGGATACAAAGAGACAAGAGAGTGCTGCGGTTTCTTTAACCACTAGATGCCAGAGTTGTTATAAGTCACCTCCATGAAGGGTAGATGCGCGGCCCATTCCTCCTGGCAGTCTGACACGAAGCACCGGAGATATTGCTCCAGGGTCTGGTTAGTCCTTTCCGTCTGACTGTTGGTCGTTGGTGAAAACCGGAAGAGAAAGACAACTTTATACCCAACCGGGAGCAGAAAGAACACCATAGAGATGAATTGAACACCTCTATCTGAAACAATATCATTCGGCACTCCATGTAATCGAAAGACATGATTCAAAAACAGATTTGCCAATTCTCTGGCCGAGGGCAATACAGGAAGTGGGATAAAATGGGCCA
Source organism: Bufo bufo (assembly GCF_905171765.1). NCBI lineage: Eukaryota > Metazoa > Chordata > Amphibia > Anura > Bufonidae > Bufo > Bufo bufo. Next base: position 18,484,716 of record NC_053390.1, on the reverse strand, counting down.
TTTTACTAAAACGGTCCACCACTACCCAGATTACTGTACTTCCAGAGGACCTTGGCAAATCTGTGATGAAGTTCGTGGAAATGTGAGTCCATGGAACCTGAGGAATGGGTAGTGGGAGCAAAGAACCAGAAGGAGCGGACCGAGACAGTTTACATCAAGAAGATAATCTAAGTCCCTTTTAGAGACCCTCGGGATATAATTTGCAATTTATATACGGTCTGTGGGACCAACAATCCCTTTAGGGGTCCCTAACTAATAAAAATACAATATTATCTTTATTTAAAATGTACAGTCGTGGCCAAAAGTTTTGAGAATGACATAAATATTGGAAATTGGAAAAGTTGCTGCTTAAGTTTTTATAATAGCAATTTGCATATACTCCAGAATGTTATGAAGAGTGATCAGATGAATTGCATAGTCCTTCTTTGTCATGAAAATTAACTTAATACCAAAAAAACTTTCCACTGCATTTCTTTGCTGTCATTAAAGGACCTGCTGAGATCATTTCAGTAATCGTCTTGTTAACTCAGGTGAGAATGTTGACGAGCACAAGGCTGGAGATCATTATGTCAGGCTGATTGGGTTAAAATGGCAGACTTGACATGTTAAAAGGAGGGTGATGCTTGAAATCATTGTTCTTCCATTGTTAACCATGGTGACCTGCAAAGAAACGCGTGCAGCCATCATTGCGTTGCATAAAAATGGCTTCACAGGCAAGGATATTGTGGCTACTAAGATTGCACCTCAATCAACAATTTATAGGATCATCAAGAACTTCAAGGAAAGAGTTTCAATTCTTGTTAAGAAGGCTTCAGGGCGTCCAAGAAAGTCCAGCAAGCGCCAGGATCTTCTCCTAAAGAGGATTCAGCTGCAGGATTGGAGTGCCACCAGTGCAGAGCTTGCTCAGGAATGGCAGCAGGCAGGTGTGAGCGCATCTGCACGCACAGTGAGGCGAAGACTTTTGGAAGATGGCCTGGTGTCAAGAAGGGCAGCAAAGAAGCCACTTCTCTCAAAAAAAACCCATCAGGGACAGATTGATCTTCTGCAGAAAGTTTGGTGAATGGACTGCTGAGGACTGGGGCAAAGTCATTTTCTCCGATGAAGCCTCTTTCCGATTGTTTGGGGCATCTGGAAAAAGGCTTGTCCGGAGAAGAAAAGGTGAGCGCTACCATCAGTCATGTGTCATGCCAACAGTAAAGCATCCTGAGACCATTCATGTATGGGGTTGCTTCTCATCCAAGGGAGTGGGCTCACTCACAATTTTGCCAGAAAACACAGCCATGAATAAAGAATGGTACCAAAACACCCTCCAACAGCAACTTCTTCCAACAATCCAACAACAGTTTGGTGAAGAACAATGCATTTTCCAGCACGATGGAGCACCGTGCCATAAGGCAAAAGTGATAACTAAGTGGCTCGGGGACCAAAACGTTGACATTTTGGGTCCATGGCCTGGAAACTCCCCAGATCTTAATCCCATTGAGAACTTGTGGTCAATCCTCAAGAGGCGGGTGGACAAACAAAAACCCACTAATTCTGACAAACCCCAAGAAGTGATTATGAAAGAATGGGTTGCTATCAGTCAGGAATTGGCCCAGAAGTTGATTGAGAGCACGCCCAGTCGAATTGCAGAGGTCCTGAAAAAGAAGGGCCAACACTGCAAATACTGACTCTTTGCATAAATGTCATGTAATTGTTAATAAAAGCCTTTGAAACGTATGAAGTGCGTGTAATTATATTTCACTACATCACAGAAACAACTGAAACAAAGATCTAAAAGCAGTTTAGCAGCAAACTTTGTGAAAACTAATATTTGTGTCATTCTCAAAACTTTTGGCCACGACTGTACACACAAGAAAACCCATTGTTAAAATTATCAGAGTGCAGTGAAGTATGGAATGGGCTATTTTTTGTTATTCCTGGTTGCTGATGGCAACCTTATATTTATTTATTTATTGATGCCTGTAAGGTGCATTACTTTTGTCACTCTACGGGGCCACATTGATCGATTAGTATAATCGTCCTTTATTCATAGATGTGTATATTGTTGTTTTCATTTTCTCTATTACTATCTATCTGCCGTGGAGCCCTAACACTGAAGTACGCGCACCATATATACTGTATCAGCCTGTCCGAGCATACACTGTATCTATTTGTATCAGAAGCTGGGAGGAGGTTCCAGGATTGGCAACAATTCGCTATCTCCTCAGGTTTGTGCTGATGCCCTACAGGTTGATAGATAACACAGGGGCGTGCTTCAGTCTCCTACTGGTGACTGCTGTTGTTTTCTCAATGTAAATTGATATATAGTCAATATGGAATACACCGGGCACTTTGTCCCTCACTACAAGCTACCTGTGGCTGCCTATGCCGCTCGTAATGCTCCTGGATCTACTCACTGGCTCTATCTAAAATTAGCGCTACACTAATACACCCCTCCCGACATGTTTCGCCACATGCGTGGCTTAGTCAGGGAAAGTGGGGTATAGGCGTGCGCGTGCTCACAATGACCTCTTTTTGTATGACGGGAAGTCACACCCATCCCTCCTCTGCAGCCACTGAATGTTCCGCTGCCTCTAAATGGCATGTTACAGGACCTATCAGAGAGGAGCGCGTCATCTTGCGTGTATACTATGCGCTACTTACTCTGTAGGACCATCGCAGGTCCTGTCGGACCGGGGCGCGTCATCTTTACATGTATATTGTGCGCTCCTTGTTTTGTAGGTCCATCGCAGATGGATCCAATGTTGTGGTTACCTCCCCTTTGGATGACGTACCTCCTCTTTTCTCCATGCCCATTAACTCGTTCCTGCCGGTCACTCAGAGTCACTGATGAGGGTATATGAAATAGTTCTGTATCCACCTCCATGTATAGTTCTGTATCTACCTCCTTACTTTTCTGCTTTTTGCATATAGGATAGATGATGTATCGATCTTCCACCAGAAACTATTTATAAAACGCAACACAAGTTGCTGTGAGTCCAATTATCCTCTAGGTTACCACATATCTATTTCAAAAGCCCATCTACTTCAATGATAGTTGTACATGGCGTTCTATAGTCGGTCTGTGGAGGATGTATTATTATTAGCCAGTTCGATTTTATGATTGAATAATTCTATTCAGAGGTAACTCATCATTACTCAATTTCTCCTACCTATATATTATTATTTTTTTTTATATTTATAGGGGCCATTTTCACTAGGGCGGACAATCGTTCTGTAATCTACAGTGTCTGCAGACACTTCACAGTACACAGGAGTTGTGACCTGTATTTCTGCATTATTGTTATTCTTATGATAAGCTGGATGGAATGTGCTAACTTAGCCTATGAAAAAGGGTCTAATTACGTTTTCTCTTGTCTACTTCTGTGACATTCTTATATTTATATGCTATTTTATCTATGCACGACTATGTCTATGTTAAATGAAAGCCGTAAAGGAAAAGCCTTTATTTAGGCCTCTTGGACTCAAGGTCTGTAATTTGTGTATCCATTTGGCTTCTTCCTGTAAGAGTTTCTGATCTAGGTTGCCACTCCTTGGTCCCAGAGTCATCTTGGTCAGTCCCCAAAATTTTAGGACTTCAAGATTCCCACCGTGGGCATATGTGATGTGCATGTAGAGTGACGTGTCTTTGCCTGTATTTATGGCGCTGATATGCCCTGATATCCTCCGTCTTAATTCCTGTGTGGTTTTACCCACATACAAATTTGGGCAGTTGCATGATGCGACATAAATGATGCCGCTGCTGCGGCAATTGAAAAATTCTCTTATTGTGTATTCACGTCCATCTGTTGGATTTTTGAATTTCTTTACTCTGGGTACATATTTGCAAAAAGTGCAATTGCCACACGGGAGGGAACCTATGATGCTGGATCTTAACCAATTTGGGTTTATGTTTTCTCTTTTAGGAAGGAAGCTATGGACAAGCTTGTCCCTAAGGTTTTGTCCCCTTCTGTACGTGACACTAGGATACGGTGACAGCACAGTGCTCAACTCTTCATCACTGGTAAGTACCTTCCAATGTTTTTTTAGAATTCTCATTATCTGTTCATTGTTAGGTACCAATGCAGTCATAGGTACCAATGCATCTTATCCTTTTTTCCTCTTGTATCTGATCTTTTCCATGTTTTTTAGATATTAAATCCTCCCTATTGGCACTTTTGGCACGATTAAACGCTTTTTTAAGGCATTTTCGTGGATAGCCTCTAGCTCTAAATCGTTTAAAGAGCTCATCCGCTTCCTTTTTGAAAGTTTCTTCTGTGGTGCAGTTTCTCCTCGCTCTTAAATACTGCCCCACAGGTATTCCTTTCTTCAGGGCCGTTGGTGGAGGAGACTGTTTGTCGAGGTTGGCTTACGGTAGATTTCTGTTAGTATCTGCCCATCCACTCGTTTCTGGATCATTAGATCCAGAAAGCAGGTTTGACTTTGATGGATTTCGAAGGTAAAGTGCATCCCTATCTCATTGTGATTCCTGTTTCTCACCCTCCCAAAATAACAAAACATCATCAATAAATCTACCCCAAAATAATATGTGACTAGTGAAATGTGCAAGTGTGTCTGAAAAAACTCTAGTGTCCTCCCACCACCCCAAAAATAAATTTGCAAAAGTCGGTGCACAAGGAGTCCCCATCGCGGTCTTTCATCTGTTGGTAAAAGGTAACGTTACATAGGAAATAATTGTGAGTGAGGATGAATCTTAACAAAAGGATGACAAAATCATTGTGTTCGTGAAAGCTAGTGCTCTTGGTGTCCAGAAAGTATTTGGTGGCTTTTATTCCTAGCTCATGTTCGATGTTACTGTACAAAGCCTCCACGTCCAAGCTAGCCAGATATGTGGACGGAGATAGTGAGATTTCCCTAATTTTGGTCAGTACATCAGTAGTGTCCTTTATATGGGAAGGTAGTGATGCAACAAATGGTCTCAGTATCTCATCTACATATTAACTGGCTGGTTGGCTTAGGGAGTCATTCCCTGACACTATCGGGCGCCCAGGTATTGGATTTCTCTTTTTGTGCACCTTTGGCAGTGCGTAAAATGTAGGGATAGTGGGGCTTTTGTAAAGAAAATCAAACTCTTCTTTAGATATCAGACATTGATCTCTAGCTGTCTTTAGAATTCTTTTCAGGTCCTCTAGGTACCTCTTAGTTGGATTTTCTTGTAAGCTCTGATATATTTCCCTGTCCATTAACTGCCTGTCTACCATTCCTTCATAATCTTCCTTATCTTGGACCACTATATTGCCCCCTTTATCGCTTGATTTCAGAATTATATCCTTGTTTGCTCTCAATTCTTCCAAAGCAGTAAGTTCCTGGTTTACATCGAGCACACACACTACATGCCTGGATGTAGGCCTTAACATCCACGGACATACTGGGCCACCAAACGTGAAGTTTAACAAGGGCAAGTGTTTTCTTAACACCCAGATGCCCTGTAGACTTGGAGTTGTGAAGCTGTTGGATAACCTTTAACCGAAGGTTAACTGGTACAAATCACCGCCCCTCGGGCTTGTTGGGCAGCCAGGACAAGTCCTCCATTAACTTTGTGGTCCCTAGGGCGGCCAGAAAACATTTAGTTGGAAGAATAGTCTCTGGCTCAGAGCTCAGGATGGAAGCAGCCTCAGGCAAGCAATGGGACATAGCATCTGCCTTCACATTTCTAGAACCTGGCTTATACATAAGGCGAAAATTGAAGCAGGTGAAAAACAATGACCACCAAGCTTGTCGGGAGTTGAGTTTCTTGGCAGTCTCTAGGTACTCTAAATTTTTGTGGTCAGTGTAAACCGTAATGGGATGTTCTGCACCCTCTAGCCAATGTCTCCACTCTTGAAAAGCCAATTTTACTCCCAGAAGCTCTCTATTGCCGAGACCTAGAACCACCAATGATCCCCAACCAGCACGGATCATTGCTAATTTTGACGCTGCCAACGGTGCTATTAGGGAAGTCCTGACTAAATACTGGCCCATTTTACATATGGATTCCGACCTATCTGACATCGTGAGTAAATATCCCTCGGTTTCCTACAGACGGGGTAGGAGCCTGAGGGACCGCCTCGTCCGTAGCCACTTCTCACCACCAACTAAGGGCGGCTGCTGGTTGGATCGCAAACCGATTGGCATCTTCAAATGTGGGAGATGTAAGGCCTGCAAATTCATCTCGACTGCAAAAATCATCACCTGCTCGGCCACAGGTCCTCCCTATCAGGTTCGCGACTTTGCCAACTGCGTGTCGAAGGGTCTGGTGTATCTTTGCCAGTGCTCCTGCCCACTGGACTACGTGGGCAAGACCATCCGCGAGTTCAGGAGGAGAATCCTGGAACATATTAATGATGTAAATAAGAAGGAGCCAACCCCGTTGGCTTTACACGTTAATGATTGTCACGGGGGAGATCCCTCCGTTCTCCGTTCTTGAATTGGTACCGCCCTCCCCACGTGGAGGTGACTGGGACAGACGTATTTTACAAAAGGAGAGTGAATGGATACACAGGTTCCGTTCACAATCTCCTCGTGGTTTAAACGAACGCCTCACCTTCTCATGTTTTTTATGAGTCATATTTTTTAACCTCCTTGGTATTATTCCATCATTAATAGGCTGATCTCCATTCATTTTATAAGCATCCATATGTTACTGGCTTACTTTCACAATACACTTTTTAGGGTCCTTACTCTGTCTCTGCTTCAGCTCTGGCCTCGCGCGGGGACTCTTCCTGTTATGTCCCGTTCGCCATTGTGGCCATCCGTGAGGATATTAAGTATCCCCCACCTCTTAGCCTGGGTACGCAAAGTACCTGAATGTTATATCGATCATGGTGTGGCCCTCTATCAGTGCACACCATCTATCTGGCACCTGTCATCATCAGGGTTGTCAGTCTTTTATTATCATGTTTTGAGTATGTATTTGCCTTTTCTATTATTATCCAAAATTTCTTGCACACATTTCTTTTCCCCCTTTCTTTCGTTTCCCTCGTCCTCCACTTCTCATCCCCATCATTTATCATCCATATGTGGCTTGTCACTATATCTTTACACAGCTGTGTACCTCACTTCTGACAGCGCTGCATACCCGACCTGGCTTCTTCCGGTTTGCGTTCCACGCTGGGACGCATGTTCATCCTCGATCTCAGGATGTCTGCGGTCCACAGACCGGATATCCGGCCGGCGGCGCTCCGACTGTGATTCTCAGGCGTGCGTTCCATACTGGAACGCACCCCTGACGGCAAACGCACAGCAGTGGCTGATGATGGAGCTTACTTCACCTGGCGTTAGGTAGGTCGTCTGCGGCACCTCCCTTCTGGTTTCCCGCCCCCCGCATCTCACAAAGGGGTGGGTATTTATAGGATGGAGGTGTCCACCATCGCCACCCCAGACCCCCTTTCTTTATCTGAGACGGCATCATGTGAGTACTTACCTCTGCGTCTATATGTTTCCTGGATGGTTCGTCCACAGGCTTATCAATATAGCCCCTCTTTCCATCCCCAGGTCTCGGTTGGGTTGGCAGCCCTGTATCTTAGGAGCCACACCCTGCATTTTTATCTGATACCAGAAATACATATCAGGTACTGGATTCGGTTCCCTCTTCATATAGCATAGCCTTGCGAGGCTACTTAATACCATCTCCATGGTCAATATCTTATCTATTTGCAGTTATACCGATTGTGGCCTGTGGTCAATATCTCTGATGTTGCTCCCGTGTGCTTATGCATTATTCATGAGGTTGCGCTTCTGTGACTCCAGGTAACTTGATCCTCTATTTACGTATGTATGAGTCACACTCGGAACTAGACCTGTATTTTTATGAGTTACTTCTTTGACGCATGTATCACTTAATCTTTGTTCCATTCCCTTTAGAGACGAGTACCTTGTATGTATTGAACTTGCCTGATTGCCTACCTCATCTTCAGTGACTGTATGTATTCAGTCCTTATTTGATTTTCATTTACACAGTTTTTGGGTCTGGTGTATTTTATTGAATCTCCCTAACGTATTTACTAATTACGCCTTTCTACGGGGCCTACTTTATATCCAGCGGGCTTCCTATATGCAGTACGGGGCCCACGTATCTAATTGATGGGCTCCTCATATCTACTTTGCGTCTATGTATTTCGCTATCTCCATATATCCACCTCGTATTACCCCCTGATGATCCCACTTTGTGGGTGAAACGCGTCGGGTTCGTTTCTGTATCTATAACATATTATTATAGTATCCTTTTGGTTCGTTGTTTGTGCGTATGTTCTGTTTGCGTATTTTTAACTTCTAGGTGGACCCTATACCTCCTGGCATTCGGTCACGAGGGATGTATATAGTGGACACCATTGTGTCTCTATTTTTGTGTTTGTTTTTTGCTAGTCATTCATCGGGTGGCCACTTTAGGTGCCAGCGTCACTCCACCTGTCACCTTCAATAGGGCCAGACAGGAGTCTGAGGCTAGGTACGAGGACAGGGAGTCCCCACCATCAGGGGACGTCCCTGGGCATAGGACCAGTTCAGGGCAGTACTGGCAGGGTCACCGTCCCTACCATTTACCCAGTAAGCTGGACCCGGTTGTGGCCCACCCGATTTTGACTATTTAGGTATAGTTCTCTCATTAAATTTAGACATTGCATTATGTATTAGGGTATTGCTGCTGGACGTGTTCAATTCTACCTGTTACCCGTATTCTTTGTTACATCAATATCGTTTCTTGCTGGACTCTCGATGTCATAATTACACTCGGCTGGAGAGAGCTTCCGAGAGAAGAAGGCACAGGGATGTAACCTCTCAGAGACCCCAGAATACTGTGAAATAACTGCCCCAACACCCACCTCGGAGGCGTTGACCTCGAGGACAAAAGGTCAGGAAGTGTCTGGATGAGTAAGGATTGGCGCAGTGCAAAAGGCCTGCTTTAGCGTCTCGAAGGCTCTGTCTGCCTCTCTCGTCCACTTTGAAGGATTAGCTATCTTCTTAGTGAGGTTTGTGAGAGGTACCACTATCGCAGATAAATTCTTAATAAACTTGCGGTAGAAGAAACGCTGCAGTCCCTTCAGATCCTTAGGCCGAGGCCAATCCAAGACAGCAGAAAGTTTGGATGGACCCATAGCCAGTGCCCTTGCTCAGATAATGTACCACAGAAAATGCTATTCCATTACCTCAACTGGGAAAGTTGTCTTTTTCTCCTTTATAGTATGACAGTGAGACCTTATCCTCGCTCTGAGTGTCTGCCCTGTTTCCGCCACATAAATAGAGAGATGGGAGAGATATGGTCTATTGGTGTCTCATCTTAAATTTCCTAGTTCTTCCCATATGCACAATGCTTATTCTTCTCTCTTCTGTAACTTGCTACGCGTCATAGAAGGTGATGAATGGAAGACCGCATTCAACACCAGGGACGGGCATTACGAGTATCTCGATATGCTTTTTGGTCTCTGTAATGCTCCTGCGGTCTTCCAGGAGTTTATCAATGATGTCCTCAGGGATTTCTTAGGTAGATTTTTTGTTGTCTATTTAGACGCCATACTAAGAGTATAAGAGTAGACAGCACTACTCACTGAGATTTCTCAAAAGGACCATTCGTTGGCGGTGCCTGCAGTGTTGAGTCCCGGCCTGCTGGACTCCCAATTGTCAAGAAGATTAGAAAAAAACGGTGTCCTTGTCTTCAAAAAGTTTCCTTATTTATTTGCACCAAACAAGCAATATAGGATAATACCACCAAAAAATTCATCTTCTTATTGGCTTTTTAAGGTCCACGAATAAACTAATATGTTAAATTATGTGAAAATGTTTCGATCCTATGTGAATTCTTTCATGTGCCAAAAGATTAGATTTTTGGGTAAAACCTTTCCCACATTCAGAACATGAATATGATTTCTCTCCTATGTGAATTCTCTCATGTGTAACAAGATTTATCTTTAAAAGATTTCCCACTTTCTGAACATTAATATGCTTTCTCTACTGTGTGACTTCTTAAATGTGTCACAAGCTGTTATGTGTGTAAAATATTTCCCACATTCTGAACATGAATATGGCTACTTTCCAGTGTGACATCTGTTATGTGTAAGAAGATGTGATTTTTGTGTAAAACATTTCCCACATTCTGAACATGAATATGGTTTCTCCCCTGTGTGGCATCTTTTATGTTTAACAAGACCTGATTTTTGTGTAAAACATTTCCCACATTCTGAACATGAATATGGTTTCTCCCCTGTGTGGTATCTTTCATGTCTAACAAGATCTGATTTTTGTGTAAAACAATTCCCACATTCTGAACATGAATATGCCTTCTCCCCTGTGTGACTTCTTGAATGTGTAACAAGCTGTGATTTCTGTGTGAAATATTTCCCACATTCTGAACATGTATATGGTTTCTCCCTGTGATTTCTCTTATGTGTAACAAGATCTGATTTCCATGTAAAACATTTCCCACATTCTGAACATGAATAAGGCTTCTCTCCTGTGTGAATTCTCTTATGGTTAACAAGATATGATTTCCATGTAAAACATTTCCCACATTCTGAACATGAATATGGTTTCTCTCCTGTGTGACTTCTTAAATGTGTGAAGAGCGATGATTTTTGTGTAAAATATTTCCCACATTCTGAACATGAATATGGCTTCTTTCCTGTGTGACATCTCTCATGTCTAAGAAGATGTGATTTTTGTGTAAAACATTTCCCACATTCTGAACATGAATATGGTTTCTCTCCTGTGTGACTTCTTAAATGTCTAAAGAGCGATGATTTTTCTGTAAAATATTTCCCACATTCTGAACATGAATGTGGTTTCTTTCCTGTGTGACATCTCTCATGTCTAAGAAGATGTGATTTTTGTGTAAAACATTTTCTACATTCTGAACATGAATATGGTTTCTCTCCTGTGTGATTTCTCTTATGTGTAGAAAGATGTGATTTTTCTGCAAAACATTTCCCACATTCTGAACATGAATATGGTTTCACTCCTGTGTGACTTCTCTGATGTTTAACAAGAGTTGATTTGTCTGTAAAACATTTCCCACATTCTGAACATGAACATGGTTTATTTCCTGTGTGACATCTCTCATGTGTAAGAAGATATGATTTTTGTGTAAAACATTTACCACATTCTGAACATGAATATGGCTTCTCTCCTGTGTGACTTCTTAAATGTGTAACAAGCTTTGATTTATATGTAAAATATTCCCCACATTCTGAACATGAATATGGCTTCTCTCCTGTGTGACTTCTTAAATGTGTAACAAGCTTTGATTTATATGTAAAATATTTCCCACATTCTGAACATGAATATGGCATCTCTCCTGTGTGACATCTTTCATGTATAACAAGATGTGATTTATATTTAAAACATTTCCCACATTCTGAACATGAATGTGGCTTCTCTAATGTGGGAATTCCTCTGTATGTAAAAAGACCTGAGCTTTTTGTGGACTCTATACCAAAGTGAAACCTTTCACCCCCTTTCTGACTTGTACTTGTGGTAACAATCTGTGATTGGTCAGGAGAAGGTCCCTCATGATTAGGAGGATTATAGGATATATCTATATTGTGAAGTCCTGGATGTACATTAATGGTAATGATGTTTTCTCCTGAAGACCGCTGCAGGATATCTTCATCCTTTAGTGATAAAAATGTTTCCTCAGAATTCTTGCTGGGATTTTCTGTTAAGATAAAAATCAAAAATTGAATTTTTTCCTCCAAACTAGATAAACATAACACTCCTATTAGGCTGGAAGTGGATTCAATAGGAAGGAGAAGCATAAGCCATTCTCCTGGATTTGAGTAAAAAATAAAAAATCAGCACCAAAAACTTACATAGGACTGAATTGATATTGCCTTAACTCCTTAAGGACACAGCCATATTTCACCTTAACCCCTTTGGGACACAGCCTTATTTCACCTTAAGGACCAGGCCATTTTTTGCAAATCTGACCAGTGTCACTTTAAGTGGTGATAACTTTAAAACACTTTGACTTATCCAGGACATTCTGAGACAGTTTTTTCGTCACATATTTATTGCCCCGATTCTGTAGTTTGCAGAAACACCCCATATGTGGCCATAAACTACTGTACGGGCACACAGTAGGGCATAGTGGGAAAGGTATGCCGTATGGTTTAGGAAGGCAGATTCTGCTGGACAGTTTTTTTTTACACCATGTCCCATTTGAAGCCCCCATGATGCACCCCTAGAGTAGAAACTCCATAAAAGTGACCCCATCTAAATAACTACACCCCTCAAGGTATTCAAAACTGATTTTACAAACTTTGTTAACCCTTTAGGTGTTCCACAAGATTTAATGGAAAATAGAGATACAATTTCAAAATTTCACTTTTTCGGCAGATTTTCCATTTTAATAATTTTTTTCCAGTTACAGAGCAAGGGTTAACAGCCAAACAAAACTCAATATTTATGGCTCTGATTCTGTAGTTTACAGAAACACTCCATATGTGGTCGTAAACCACTGTACGGGCACACAGCAGAGTGCAGAAGGAAAGTAATGCCATACGGTTTTGGAAGGCAGATTTTGCTGGACCGTTTTTTTTGACACCATGTCCCATTTGAAGCCCCCCTGATGCACCCCTAGAGTAGAAACTCCAAAAAAGTGACCCCATTTTAGAAACTATGGGATAGGGTGGCAGTATTGTTGGTAGTAGTTTAGGGTACATATGATTTTTGGTTGCTCTATATTACACTTTTTGTGAGGCAATGTAACAAGAAATAGCTGTTTTGGCACCGTTTTTATTTTTTGTTATTTTCAACATTTATCTGACAGGATAGATCATGTAATATTTTTACAGAGCAGCTTGTTACGGATGCGGCGATACCTAATATATATACAATTTTTTTATTTATGTAAGTTTTACACAATGATTTCATTTTTTAAACAAAAAAAAATCATGTTTTAGTGTCTCCATTGTCTGAGAGCCATAGTTTTTTCACTTTTTGGGCAAATATCTTGGGTAGGGTATGATTTTTGCGGGATGAGATAATGGTTTGATTGGCACTATTTTGGGGCGCGTATGACTTTTTGATCGCTTGCTATTACACTTTTTGTGATTTAAGGTGACAAAAAATTGCTTTTTTTACACCGTTTTTTTTTTTTTTTTTTTTACTGTATTCACATGAGTGGTTAGATCAGGCATCTCAAACTCGCGGCCCTCCAGCTGTTGCAAAACTACAACTCCCAGCATGCCCGGACAGCCTACAGGTATCAGCCTACAGCAGGGCATTGTGGGAGTTGTAGTTTTACAACAGCTGGAGGGCCGCGAGTTTGAGATGCCTGGGTTAGATCATGTAATATTTTTATAGAGCAGGTTGTCACAGACGCGGCGATACCTAATATGTATAGTATTTTTTATTTATATAAGAAGTCTTACACAATGATTTCATTTTTGAAACAAAAAAAATCATGTTTTAGTGTCTCCATATTCTGAGAGCCATAGATTTTTCAGTTTTTGGGCGATTATCTTAGGTAGGGTCTCATTTTTTGCGGGATGAGGTGACGAGTTTGATTGGTACTATTTTGATCACTTTTTTTTACCTTTTTTGGGAAGTAAGGTGGGCAAAATTTCAATTTCATCATAGTTTTTTATTTTTTCATTTTTATGGCTTTCACCGTTCGGGTAAAGTAACATGACCGTTTTATAGATCAGGTCGTTACGGACGCGGTGATATCAAACATGTTTAGGGAATTTTTTTTTTTAATCAGTGATAAATGTGTTTTTTTATTTAAACTTTTTTTTCCACTTTGTTACTTTTTTTTGACCCAGACCCACTTGGTTCTTGAAGTTCCAATGGGTCTGATGTCTGTATAATACAGTATAGTGTGCATTTTCACTTTACAAAGTCTGATTAGACTTCTGCCTTTAGCAGAAGTCTAATCAGCACCATGGGCAGCCTCTGATCAGTACCATGGACAGCCGGACGCCTGTGAAGGCGTCCAGTTGCCATGGTACCCATCACTCGCTGCCACAGCAGAGCAGTGGGTGATGGGGAGGGAGGGGGGCCCCCTTCGAGCAGAGTGTTAGCAATGTGCTGACACTCTGCAAACCGCTCGGCTATCCTGAGAGAGGGGGCAGGCGGATGATCGCATGCCTGCCCGCCCCCCCAAGCACCGCCCGCCCTCCCCCGCCGGCAGATAACAAAGAGGGCAGCAGGGGGGTTAAACATTAAAATAAAGCTTATTTGAAGTTTCTGATCCCCGCGGGGATTAGAAACTTCCGAAACCGCAGCAAACCACAGGTCTGAATTGACCTGCGGTTTGCTGCGATCGCCGACATGTGGGGGGGGGGGTTCACAGGACCCCCCGGCGCATCTAACCAAGGTGCCTGCTCAATGATTTGAGCAGGCACCGGGTTCCGATCACCGCCCGGTGTCCTGAAGAGGTTAAGGATCAGGCCATTTTTTGCAAATCTGACCAGTGTCACTTTATGTGGTGATAACTTTGAAACGCTTTGACTTATCCAGGCCATTCTGAGACAGTTTTTTCATCACATATTGTACTTCATGACACTGGTAAAATGAAGTAAAAAAAAAAATCATTTTTATTTATAAAAGAAAAAATAAACAATTTAGGAAAAATTTGCAAATTTCCAAGTTTCAATTTCTCTACTTCTATAATACATACTAATACTTCCAAAAAATATTATTACTTTACATTCCCCATATGTCTACTTCATGTTTGGATCACTTTGGGAATGACATTTTAGTTTTTGGGGACGTTACAGGGCTTAGAAGTTTAGAAGCAAATCTGGAAATTTTTCTGAAATTTTCAAAAACCAAATTTTTAGGGACCAATTCAGGTCTGAAGTCACTTTGTGAGGCTTACATAATAGAAACCACCCAAAAATGACCCCATTCTAGAAACTACACCCTTCAAGATATTCAAAACTGATTTTACAAACGTCGTTAACCCTTTAGGTGTTCGACAAGAGTTAATGGCAAATGGATATGGAACATGGGTTACTGTAGGTTCTGGTAGACTGAGAGTTGTGGATAGAAGACATGTTCCACAGTCTGTGGCTCTCCATAATTCATTTGCAGCACTTTCAGAGTGCAAGAGCAACATGGTGGGTGGCTCTAGCACAGTGGGTGTCGGGATTCGAACCCGTGACCAGCCACATCCCAGGCGGTAGCCCTGCTTACTAGGCTACCGTCCTCTCTGGACATTCCTGAAACCTATTATGTAACCTCAGTCTTGCCAAGCCTTGCTCATCACCCTTGATTCCTCACACCTGGTACTTCCCTATATAAGTCCAGCCCCTTGCATTCCAGCTTGCTGATTATTGAGCTCCTGAGCCTTGATCAAGCTTCTCCTCATCTGCTGCTCTAGCTACTACTGGAAGTCCACTGCTGACCAGGAATTGCCTACCGACTACTCTTCTGCTTTGTCCCTACCTACTGAACTGCTACCACCGTTGCCATCCGGATTGTCTGACCACGCTTACTGCCGCCTGCCCTGACCCACCGCCTGCCTACCGACTACGCCTCTGCCAGACTTCCTGCACCTACTACCTGCCTGCGGTCCTTGCCACTGGGCTCCACTCCTACCTCCAGCCAGCGGTCCTCTGACTCAGGTGAGCCTGTAGGAAGGTTACAGTGGGTGAGGAAAAATCATCTCCCATGCCTAAAGTATGCAAGACTGCAGCCAAAGACAAAAAGGAGAAGGTGAGGACTGATAGTAAGCAGCTGTTGGTGGGCGATTCCATCATAAGTGGTGTGAAGTTTGAGGAGAATGGTGTTGTGAGATGTCTCCCTGGGGCTACCGCTAGCAGGGATAGATGACGGATGCTTAATATTGTTAGGCAAGCAAAGCAGGAAAGGGAAGTGGATGTTATTGTTCATCTTGGGACAAACGATCTGGCTTGCAATGAGGTTTCAAAGGTGAAAGAAGCTTTTCACACACTTGGAAAGGATATACGGGAGGTTGCATCAACTGTTTCATTCTCTGCAGTTTTGCCTGTGCATAACGTTCAGCATGACAGGAAGATGCGCATTAAGGAATTCAATGTATGGCTTGGTAAATGGTGTCTGAACCAAGGGTTTGGCTTTGTGTCTCATGTTAGCTCTTGTTGGAATGGAAAAGAACTGTACAAGAAAGATGGTTTGCATCTTTCTCTCAAGGGAACGAATGTCCTCGGTGAACAGTTCCAAGTATTTGCTAAGGAGCATTTAAACTAGGAAAGGGGGACAAAAGAGTGATAATCCAGCAGCCCAACTGCCCCCGGAACAATGCCAGAAGATGCCAGTAGCACAAAGGTTAAGAAATGACAAGCTCAGATTCTTGTCTACAAATGCTCGCAGTTTAGGGAATAAGATCAATGAACTTGAGGCTATAATGGCATCTGAGAATATAGATGTAGTGACTGTTACTGAGACGTGGTTCAAGGGGAGTAATGACTGGGATATATCAATACCAGGGTTCTCTCTATACAGGAAAGACAGAGAAGGCAAGAAGGGGGAGGGGTGGCCCTGTATGTGAAAGATAGCATAAAATCTAATTTGATACAAGTTAGCGAGAACAATTTAGAGTCAGTTTGGGTTACCTTACAGCTTGATAATCATAAGGTAACTCATGTAGGTGTGATATATAGACCACCTAGCCAAGTCAAGTCAAAATTAGATGATCTACTAGTTGAGGAAATAGCTAAAATGACATTGAAGGGGGAAGTTATCATTATGGGAGACTTCAATCTTCCAGATGTAAACTGGAAAACCAAAATAGCTAGTTCTGCCAGGAGTACAGATATTCCCATTTGAAGCCCCCCTGATGCACCCCTAGAGTAGAAACTCCATAAAAGTGACCCCATTTTGGAACCTACGGGATAAGGTGGCAGTTTTGTTGGGACCATTTTTAAGGTACATATGATTTTTGTTTGCTCTATATTACACTTTTGTGAGGCAAGGTTACCAAAAATATAAATTCTGAAATTTCATCTCCATTTGCCATAAACTATTGAGGAACACCTAAAGGGTTAATAAAGTTTGTAAAATCAGTTTTGAATACCTTGAGGGGTGTAGTTTCTTAGATGGGGTCGCTTTTATGGAGTTTCTACTCTAGGGGTGCATCAGGGGGGCTTCAAATGGGACATGGTGCCAAAAAAAAAAAAAAAGCCCATCAAAATCTGCCTTCCAGAAACCATACGGCGTTCCTTTCCTTCTGCGCCCTGCCGTTTTGTCATACAGCAGTTTACGACCACATATGGAATGTTTCTGTAAACTGCAGAATCAGGGTAATAAATATTAAGTTTTGTTTGGCTGTTAACCCTTGCTTTGTTACTGGAAAAAAAATGATTAAAATGGAAAATTATCAAACAAATTGCTGTTTTGGCACCGTTTTTATTTTATTGTTTTGACCGTGTTCATCTGAGGGGTTGGGGGGGTATTTTTATAGAGCATATTCTTACGGATGCGTCGATACTTAATATGTCTACTTTTTTATTTATTTTAGTTTTACTAAATAATATTTTTGAAAAAAAAATCTTTAAGTTTTAGTGTCTCAAGTCTGAGAACCATAGTTTTTTTTATCCGATTGTCAGTGGCTAAATTGGGATATAAATGTAGTACTCCATGGAAGTGTGGTACTCCCTGAAGCAACCAATAATGCAGAGGCCCGGTCGATCGGGGCACGTGTCACACTGAGTAGTGGTGTCCTTCCGTATCCCCCTCCTGTGACACACTCTGCACCTTTTTTGGGTCCGTCCCTTCTTTCCAGTATGGGGGACCACACCTGGAAAGTGTTGGCCAGAGACGATCCGGGCGCCTCCAGTTCCCGAGGTACTCCGGCCTGCTCTTTCCTGGTCAGAAAAGATCAGGTCCTTGAGGACTGCCTCATAGAACTGAAGGAATGTCCCTGTGTTGCCAAAGAGTTGTACAAAGCAACCTGTACCAAGTAGACCGCAACTTTTTTGTACCATGCCCGGGTTTTACGCATGGCATTATATGGCTTGAGGACTTGATCAGAGAGATCAATTCCTCCCATATACCGATTGTAGTCCATGATACAATCGGGCTTGAGGACCGTTGCCGCGGTACCTCGCACAGGGACAGGGGTGATGCTGTTACCATGAATTGTGGACAGTACAAGGACATCCCTCTTGTCCTTATATCTGACCAGCAACAGGTTTCCACTGGTAAGGGCACGGGTCTCACCCCTGAGGATAGGTACCTGGAGGGGGTGGGTAGGGAGGCCGCGTTGATTTTTCCGCACGGTCCCACAAGCGGACGTGGATCTGGCAGCGAGGGACTGGAACAAGGGGATACTAGTAAAAAAGTTATGTACAGGTGGTAACCCTTATCTAGCAGTGGGTGCATAAGGTCCCACACAAGTTTCCTGCTAACACCCAGAGTGGGGGGGCATTCCTGGGGGTTGAATACGGGAATCTCGCCCCATGTACACACAAAACTTGTAAGTGTACCCTGAGGTACTCTCACAAAGTTTGTACAGCTTCACGCTATACCTCCCCCGCTTAGAGGGAACATACTGGCGGAAAAGGAGTCTCCCCTTGAAAGCTATCTGAGACTCATCAACTGCGACCTCCCTTTCAGGTACATAGGCCTGTACAAATTTGGCCCCAAAGTGATCGATGACCGGCCTGATTTTGTACAGGCGGTCATAGGCAGGATCACCTTGGGGGAAGGGGGGGGACATGCTGCATTATCTGCATAATGCAGGCATTTTCGGATGGCCTCAAACCGGGTACGTGTCATGGCCGTATTATAAAGTGGGGCCTGGTAGAGAATGTCCCCACTCCAGTAATGCCTGACACTAGGTTTCTTGACTAGGCCCATGTGCAGCACGAGACCCCAAAACGTCCTCATCTCGGCTGCACTGACCGGAGTCCAGCCACCGAGCCTAGCCAAAAAGGAGCCCGGGTGTTGAGCAACGAACTGTTGGGCGTACAGGTTCGTCTGCTCCACCATTAGATTTACAAAGTGGTCACTGAAAAAAGATTAAAGTAGTCGTATTCAGTGAAGCCCACTGTGGGACTCTGGATTCCTGGTTGGCCTACAAAATCAGGAATCACGGGCTCAAAACGCTCTGGGGTACACCAGACAAGTTCACCGGCAGAGGGCTCCGGTGGACTTAACTGGTGGGCCGGAAAACTAGTGCGAGCCCGAGAGCTGCTCGTACCAGTGTGGGCCACAGGGTCCCTAGCATGGCGGCCCCCTTGCTCCGCCTGGCGGCGGCTCCACCGCCTTGGGGGCTCATCATCATCGCTAGATGATGAGGAGGACGCGAATGACAAAAGGAAAGTGGGGTCATCCTCGTCCTCACTGGGGCTCTCGGAGGCAAGTTGGGCGTATGCCTCCTCGCCTGAGAACATCCGGTGGGCCATAGGGGAGTGTGTGTGTGTGCGTGTGCATGCGTGATAAACTTTATTTGATGTGCGTGTGTGTGGGGGCAGACGTAACAGACAAAAAACAAATAAACTAACTAAAAAAAGGGCAAAAAAATTGGAAAAATAAAAAATAAAAAAAATTCTAAAATCGCTGATCAACCGTCCAAAGTTGATCAGCGGTGGGGTGTGCGATGCGCTAACAGTGGCCGGACGCTGAGTGCCGGCCATAGTCAGTGTACGCAGAAAAAAAATAAAAAATGCTTGCGCCCCCAAAAAAGTTGAGGGGGGAGAGGAGGGGAGGGGGGCAAACTGCAGCACCCCTGGGGGGGGTGTCTAGGGTCACCCAGCTGTGCTGTGGACCCCAGACACCCGATTTAGGGTGATGCAACAAAAATTGTTTCGTTTTTTTTCTCACTAACTTTCCCTTAATATCCCTGCCTAACCTAACCTTTCCCTAAATACCTGGGTGCTGGGGCACAGATGGGGTGCTGGATGATGATCCCTGAACAGATGGGGGTGCTGGCTCTGAGATCAGACGTGTCCGCCCCTGCAGCCGACCAATGAAAGGCGATACTGAGAGGTGATGTCACACCACCGATCACTATCCTGTTCCGAGTTATCGGGTCCCCAGAGACCCGGAAATGCAGCACACAGCAGGTCTGAATTGACCTGCGGGTTGCTGCGATTGCCGACACGGTTGCTGCGATCGCCGACACGGCCACTTGGATTTTTTTAGACTCTCCTCACAGTCACAGCATGTTGCATGGTGACACCATTAACCCTTTCGCTACCAGCGCCGTACATGTTTAGCCCTGGTAGCGTTGTGCAAGCATGACGCCCGCTCGCGCGTGCAGCGGCATTGTGGCCTGACAAGTCTCTGCTGTTTCAAACAGCAGAGAGCTGCGGCTAATTACCACAACCGGCAATAATGCCGATTGCGGTAATTAAATGCTTTAGATGCCGTGATCAAATGAGATCACGGCACCTGAATGCGCAAAAACCCGGAAGCGTGAAGAGCCAATCGGGACTTCAGTACATGCGATGAATGCGCTGAGTCTCTATGAAGAAATTCAGAGATTAATGCTGCAATTCTTATTTTGGCCACCAGATGGCAGGCCAACATAAGAAATGAGCAAAATGCTAAGAAATTGTTATTTTTTAAATCCCTTATAGGTCAAAATGAAAAATAAAAAAACATCATTTATAAAAGGTAATTTATGAGCCTTAAAATGATGATAAAAAAATAAATAAATTATATATATATATAAACGTTTAAATCACCCCCCATTCCGTATAATTTAAAAAAATAAAATAAAGAAGAATAAATATAAACATCCTGGGTATCACCGGGACCGAAAATGCCCATAATATTAAAATAAAAAAATTAAAAAATCCAATATGGCGAATGGCATAACGGAAAAAAAGGGTCAAAATGGGCGTTTTCCATTTTTTCATTGCTTTTTTGGGTACCTGGCAAAACTGAACCGACTCTGACTCCTACTAAATTTAAATTGGAATAAAAAAATATATAAATAAAAAAGCAAGTTTAAATGTCCCAATTCACAAAAAGTTATAATTAATTACTTCTCTACTGTAAGAATAAAGGCCAATGCATGCAGTGCGTCACGTTACCGCAAAACGAACACGTTAAGTGACCGTGAAGAAGCTTTTCATATGCTTCACTATATGGAACGCAACGCCCATGGTTAACCTCGCCTCTCGCTGATAACTGATTAAGTAAATATGTTTTTTGCAGGACTAGACACTTGTATAAGTGAAGGGAATGGATAGTCAATAGCTCAAGACTGAAGCTGTAAACCATTTGAAAAACTGCTGTCATTCAGCTAAGGCTATAAAAACGTGTAAACTCACATTGTTAGCTTAACCCCTTAACGACCCAGGACGAGAATGCTCATCCTCAATCGCCGGCACTTAGCGATCGAGGACGAGCGTTCTTGTCCTGCAGTCGTTCCTCCCCCCGCGCGCGGTCCCCCCGATCAGCAGCAGAGATCCGGCGGTTACTGACAGACGGATCCCTGCTGCATCCACCAGCATCGGCAATAAGGCCGATGCCGGTGGATTAACCCCTCATATGCCGCGGTCAGCGCTGACCGCGGCATATAGGAGGTTTTCGCTCCCTCACCTCATGCATCGGGTCCCCGCGCTACTGTGGCGGGGACTCGATGGTTGCCATGGCAGCCCCAAGCCATTCCAAGGCTTGGGGCCTGTCATGTACGGAGGCCTAAGAGGCCCAGCCCCCAGGCTGGGTCTCCTAGGCAACTGTTAGCATCTTACAGTGTAAGACACTAACAGTTCAATACAGCACAATACAGATGTATTGTGCTGTATTGAAACAAGGATCAGACCCTGTCCCATAGTGGGACAAATAATAAAGTGAAAAAAAAAAAAAAAATTAAAATGAATTTTTTTTTTTTTAAGTTTCAAGTAAGAAAAAAAAACTAAAACGTCCTTTTCCAAAAATAAAGTAAAAAAGAAAATAGGGAAAAGACAAATAGACATTTTAGGTATCGTCGCGTCCGTATCGACCAGCTCTATAAACATATCACATGACCTAACCCCTCAGATAAACACCGTAAAAAAATAAAAATAAAAACTGTGCTAAATAAACAATTTTTTTGTCACCTTACATCACAAAAAGTATAACAGCAAGCGATCAAAAAGGTGTACGCCCTCCAAAATAGTACCAATCTAACCGTCACCTGGTCCCGCAAAAAATGAGCCCCTACCTGAGACAATTGTGTCAAACTTACATAAATAATTTTTTTTTATACATATTAGGTATCGCCGCGTCCGTGACAACCTGCTCTATAAAAATACCACATGATCTAACCTGTCAGATGAATGTTGTAACTAACAAAAAAAAAACGGTGCCAAAAAAGCTATTTCTTGTTACCTTGCCTCACAAAAAGTGTAATATAGAGCAACCAAAAATCATATGTACCCTAAACTAATACCAACAAAACTTCCACCCTATCCCGTAGTTTCTAAAATGGGGTCACTTTTTTGGAGTTTCTACTCTAGGGGGGCATCAGGGGGGCTTCAAATGGGACATGGTGTAAAAAAAAAAAAACAGTCTAGCAAAATCTGCCTTCCAAAAACCGTATGGCATTCCTTTCCTTCTGCGCCCTGCCGTGTGCCCGTACAGCTGTTTACGACCACATATGGGGTGTTTCTGTAAACTACAGAATCAGGGCCATAAATATTGAGTTTTGTTTGGCTGTTAACCCTTGCTTTGAAACTGGAAAAAAAAAATTAAAATGGAAAATCTGCCAAAAAAGTGAAATTTTGAAATTGTATCTCTATTTTCCATTAATTCTTGTGGAACACCTAAAGGGTTAACAACGTTTGTAAAATCAGTTTTGAATACCTTGAGGGGGTAGTTTATAGAATGGGGTCATTTTTGGGTGGTTTCTATTATGTAAGCCTCACAAAGTGAACTGGTCCTTAAAAAGTAGGTTTTTGAAAATTTCAAGATTTACTTCTAAACTTCTAAGCCTTGTAACGTCCCCCATAAATAAAATGTCATTCCCAAAATGTTTCTAACATGAAGAAGACATATGGGAAATGTAAAGTAATAACTATTTTTATAGGTATTAATATGTATTATAGAAGTAGAGAAATTGAAACTTGGAAATTTGCTAATTTTTCAAAATTTTGGGCAAATTTGGTATTTTTTTTATAAATAAAAATGATTTTTTTTTACTCCATTTTACCAGTGTCATGAAGTACAATATGTGACGAAAAAACAATCTCAGAACGGCCTGGATAAGTCAAAGCGTTTTAAAGTTATCACCACATAAAGTGACACTGGTCAGATTTGAAAAAAATGGCCTGGTCCTGAAGGTGAAAATGAGCCTGGTCCTTAAGGGGTTAAACTTTAAACATGACTATGGGATTCTACTAGGGAAATCATGTTTTAAAATAAATTCCCCTTCCTGGATCCGCCCACTGCCCGATCTTCAGCAGAAGATCAGCACACAATGGAGAAGGCAGCGGCTTCTGCCCAACGACCTCTCTCTGCTATAAGAGCTTAGAAGAACTTGGTGGAACACATTGCGTTTGTCTTTTGCTTAAACTGTTCAATACAGTAGACTGTTGGCTTCCTAGCCAGTAGTTCTGTGGTAATGACATGTATGTTGCCTTTCTTACCTTCAAGGAATGTATAAAATACATTTGCATATTAAATACAGAGGAGTCGGGGAGTCGGAGTCAGAGGTACCAAAAACTGAGGAGTCGGAGCATTTATCCACCGACTCTACAGCCCTGCTCAAAAATCAATAAAACTATGAATTGTCCCTCAAAAAATGAGCCCCTAAACAGCTCAGAAGACATAAGTATAAAAAAGTTATGGGGGTCAGAATATGATGATGTAAAAAAAAAAAAATTTCTCAAAGTTAAAATAAATTTTTACATTATTTACACATAACAAATCTATACATATGGGGTATCGTAAATCGCACTGACCCAGAGAATGAAGGACATGGGTCAGTTTTGCTGTAAAACAAAACACCGTCGGAACAAAACCCGTAAAACGGTGGAGGGAATGAGTTTCTTTTCCAATTCCACCCCATTTGGAATTTTTTTTCCCGCATAATTGATGGTGGTATTAGAAAGTACAACTTGTCCCGCCAAAAATAAGCCCTCAGACAGCTATGTGCCTGGAAATATAAAAAAGTTATGGCTCACGGAAAATAGGGAAGAAAAATGAAAATGCAAAAACGAAAAAAAGAAACTCCGGTAGCCAAAGGGTTAAAATACATTACGAGATGTCTCGCGACTTTGTCGCATGACACCATCACGGTGAAGCCCTAGCTTAAATCAAAATAACGATTAATTGAACATTTTTCTGTGGTTACAATGAATGGACCGATATACAGTATTGTTAGCGATGTGCGGGCAGACTGCGTCCACCCCTCTCTGCTGTCTCCATCCCTGCAGTCAGTGGCTTCTCTGGGATATATGAAGGTGCTCTGCATAGCAAGCATACCCTGAAGTATCACTGGCCCTGCTCCTTTACCATCTGTCCCAAGGAAACACGATTCAATCAAAGAGCGGAGGGAGTACCACCTTTTAGTGGGAGGGCAATATATATATATGTGTATCCTTCAGGAAACAGCAGCTGGATATGGCAGGAGTACCTCCACCAGCTTCAGCTTATTTTATATGGGAGTACCACCTGTCCTTGGAAGACAAGACTATTTCAGTGGCAGCTGGGAGTACCACCCTTCTATGCAGGGCAATACACTCAGCTATGTGTAATATATAAGAAATGAAGCATTTTCAGCAGGACATTACATGACTACCACCCACCACCATCCTGAGCCACTTTCAATGGCTCAACTAATAAAGTTTTGCTTCCCATAAAGCAGATCCTGAATTTGAGACCCAGCAATATTCCCCTCAGCACCTCCATCTCTTCCACAGGACTCCTTACAGCTCAGCGGAAGGGCCCTTCCCTGAGGAAATCCCCATCCCTATGACGGGACTCCTTACAGTGCAGCAGAGCCGGTGAGGGCGAGGACACGATCAGGTCAGTTACCGAGTCTGCATTTTGGTTTCTATTCTATTTCTATTAATTGCCCAGACCAAACTCCACGTGTGATCCCAGCCTTATAAACTTTCTATAAGTTCCTGACAAAATCCAGGATTCTTGTAACAGGGTTCCGAAGGCGCACTCGGTCCCCCATTGCCCGCAGACCTGCTGCTTAGCTTCGGGAGCGAGGATCTGTGTTTGACCTCGTTCCCAGGGCGGCTTTGCTAGCTGGGAGGTCCCCTGCTCCTAAGTCTGCCTTGAGCGCCGAGCTGATCACTCGGTGCTCGACTGGTTGGTCTGTCGGTCATGTGACGCTGGCCACGTCACATGACCCTCACTCCCCACTATAAATACAGGCAGCCTGCTGGCCACAGGTTGCCTGTTAATTTAGGTTCCACCTGTGATTTTGTCTTTCCTGGCGTACTTACCTCCTGCTCAGTGGCGGATTACAATAGGGACGTTCGGCAGCCCCGGGCCCAGCACTGATGGGGGGCCCAACGCTGACCCGAACGCCCACATACTGCGGCGGGGCACGGGAGCGCATAGCTCCCTGGCCTGAGGCCTATGCGGTAGTGAAATCCCGACGCAGGCGTGCGTGATGACGTCATCGCGCGCCTGTGCCGGGACGCAGCACTGTGACGCGCCTGACTCATCCCGCCTTCCTCTGCGAGCAATAGGTGAGTATTTATCTTTTCATTTTTTGTTCATTTTTTTATTTCTTTATTTCATGTGCCTACTTTGGGGGGGACACACACAGGAGGACATATTAGGGAAGATAAATCGAGTACATGGGGGGGGGTGTGGGGGCTGTATGGGGGAAAATTATTGGATTATGGGAGGGAATACTATGTGGGGGCAAATTACTAGTTGGGGCAGTGTGGGGGCAAATTGCTATGTGGGGGCAAATTGCTAGTTGGGGCAGTGTGGGGGCAAATTGCTATGTGGGGGCAAATTGCTAGTTGGGGCAGTGTGGGGGCAAATTGCTATGTGGGGGCAAATTATTATGGGAGGGACTACTATGTGGGGGCAAATTATTATGAGAGGGACTACTATGTGGGGGCAAATTATTATGAGAGGGACTACTATGTGGGGGCAAATTACTAGATGGGGCAGTGTGGGGGCAAATTGCTGTGTAGGGGCAAATTGCTATGTGGGGGCAGTGTGGGGGGCAAATTATTATGGGAGGGACTACTATGTGGGGGCAAATTTCTATATGGGGCAGTGTGGGGGAAACTATTGTGTGGGGGTAATTGCAATGTGGGGGCAGTGTGGGGCAAATTACTGTGTGGGGGCAAACTACTATATGGGGGCAGTGTGGTGGAAATTACTATATGGGGGTGTTGCTATTGGGGAGGCACTGTAGGGGCAATTCTATTATTTCTGGGGACACTATACAGGGATTATTACCTGGAGCACAATATAGGGTGTTATTATTACTGGGGGCTATTTAGGGGACATTATAGCTGCTGTGGACACTATAGGAACATTTGGGGTAATTTATCAAACTGGTGTAAACTAGAACTGGCTTAGTCGCCCATAGCAGCCAATCAGATTCCACCTTTCATATTTGACAGCTCTTTTGGAAATCCAGTTCTACTTTACACCAGTTTGATAAATTACCCCAATTATGTCTATTAGGGTCACTATTTTTTCAGCAGTATAGTACCTGGGGCATTGGGGGGCACAACGGGCACAGTATTGGGGGTGGCAGGATGACGCTGTGGGGACACCAGGATGGGGAGGTTGATCTAACGTGTCTGTGTTACAAACTGTAGAGACGAGATGCGGCTGAAAGAATTTTCCATGGCGGTCTGGGTCAACATGACAGGAGATGTCACTGGATGTAAGAGGTATGTGGTGCTGTATTCTCCTCCATGTCTTTTTTATTACAATTATATGTATTTTAAATTTGGCGACCAAATTTTTCAGTTTAGGACCCAATTTGGGGTATTTTTTTTTAGTCTGAAGATGCCATATAGCCTAAGAAGAGACTGTGGCGCTCATGAAGCACCACAGCCTCTTCATACAAAAAAAAAAAACTAAAATGGAGGGGGGGGGGGGGGGGGGGCAAGTTGGGTAGACAGCCCTGGGCCTATCATGCACTTAATCCGCCCCTGCTCCTGCTGAATTCCTGACGATCCTCTGCCTGCTCCTTGTGTACTTTGCTGCTCTCCTGGTATTCTGACCCCGGCCTCCTCCTGACGATCCTCTGCTGACTCCTTTGGTACTTCACGTCATGTACTTTGTAGCTTTCCTGGTATTGACTCGGTCCGTTCACGTCCTGTTGTTTGTCTGTCTGTCATCCCTGCACTTAGTCCAAGCTAGGGATTGCCGTCCAGTTGTCCCCTGTCATTAGGACTCGCGAGGCAAGTAGGCAGGGCCAGGGGTAAGGGTGGAGCGCAGTGGTCACTTCCCTTCCCCCTGTGTGTGTGTGTACGCGACCGTTACAATTCTGCTCTACACCCGGTCATGACTTATATATAAACGTCCGACCATCTCTGACAACCAGCCCTGCACTCTTCAGACACATTTTACCCTCCAACACTTTCATTAAACAAGTTTATGTAAAAGGATCCGTCAGCACATTCCTCAACACAACCTGCATTCATTATTTAACAGATCTTAGCCCTGAGGATGTTGGTGGACTCACTAGAAGAATCCATGTCATAATACACATCTAGAGCTGAATTCACACTGTCTTTTTTAGTGCACCTCCTCTCCTGCTGCTGCTGAAATCTCACACTGTTCAGTACAGGCTGCAGTCTCCCTGGCTCTTTGGTTAGAGAGCGCCCGTCTCCAGGAGCAGTTTCAGTGCGGACTTCCATCTGCTGATTTATTTTACTGCACATTGTACTGAGCATGTGTGAGATATCAGCAGCAGCAGGAGAGGAGGTGCACTGAAAGGAGCTTGTCAGTTAAGCCATAGATGGTCAGAGAATGAGGATAGGTCATGAATACAGGACTCAGGAGCGCTCTTACTTTTAGATGGGGTCATAAATGCTCATTTTAAGATCAGCCATTCTGACACAGAATTTCAAAGTAAGTAAGTACACCGGCCTCATCAGGTCTAAGAGATCTCCTTAATGCTACATGTCTCCTGTATTCAGAAATTCTCTATTATATTATTTTTTTTAAATTACATTTTTTAATTAAAGTTTTACATCCAACAAATATGTGGCAGCTTCACGTTTGTTACAGCAGTAATAAGTAATAAAGATATAAAATCTTCCACTATCACCTGATTATTTTTATATTACATATGGTAACTGCCTGATAGAGACATATAAGAAAAGAAACATAAATAAAACAAAATGAACAGAAGTTGATTTTTAACTTCATTTTTTAAATTCCTGTCGGATGAGGAGTGGGAGGGAGGTGTGGCCTAACCGTATTGGGGTTGTGGCTTAGCGGGACCTGGGGGTGGGGGTTTTAAGTTTGTCTTTTGAGGGTGGCCTCCTACCTGCCCCCTGCACCGTGACCTCCACAGCATTTCGCTCCCTTAACAGTGTCATCCACAGCTATTAGGCCAGGGCTTTACTTCAATAGCGATTATCCTGGTGACTTCCTTTAAAGCTCTCCTACAGCAGTGAAGATAAATGGCTGGGTTGTTATGGAAACCTGGAGTAAAACTGTGTATGTGGAGACTGGAGGACCTGCAAGCTTCTATTGGCTAATAAGGGTCATGTGACCAGGCTTCTATTGGCTAATAAGGGTCATGTGACCAGGCTTTTATTGGCTAATAAGGGTCATGTGACCAGGCTTCTATTGGCTAATGCATTTTTTGGGAATATCTCAGGAACGGTACGTCCTAGAGAGCGGAGACCTTCCCAGACACCTGATGTACCTGTGTGCCAAATTTGGTGATTGTAAGTGCAATGGTGCGGAATCCTTTAGTGGACATACATACACACACACATACATCTTTATATATTAGATTAGAGGGCACACATAAAGCCCCGCTATTCCTCCAATGTTCCTTGTGGTTTTTTGCCGTTTTTTGCGCAGTAAAAACAACGTGTGACCGTTATTCAATGGGACGGCACGAATGAAGTGACACCAGAGATGGAGATTATTTATGATGTTTTGCTCAATACAAATATATTTTATCAACAAAAACAGTGCTTTTTTGG
Organism: Bufo bufo; assembly: GCF_905171765.1. NCBI lineage: Eukaryota > Metazoa > Chordata > Amphibia > Anura > Bufonidae > Bufo > Bufo bufo. Next base: position 18,455,725 of record NC_053390.1, on the reverse strand, counting down.
TTTTTCTTTTCCTTACAAGACACAACTATTTCCTGTTACCGTCGATGGGCCGGTACGAGGCTCTTATTGTTTTACTGAGTTGTCATTTTTAACGGTTCCATTTTGGGGAACTTATAATTCATTGACTAATTAACATTTTTTGGGGGGTGGAGAAAGGAAAAAATCGTGAATCCACCTTTTAGTTTTTTCACACACTGCTCTGTTCTATATGAATACGTTCTCTTTATTCTAGGGGTCGTTATAAATGTGTCTGAACCAAATATATAGAACAATTCTAACGACGTTATTTTTCATTGTATAGAAGTTTTTTTTGTGCGGAGGGGGAAGAGTCCTACATGTCTTTCTTCCTAGGGGACTTGTAGCTGTGATCCTTTTATCACTTGTATAATGCTTTGCAGTTCATAGTTTTCCATAGCATTACTGGCGGTAGTACACTGACCGGAGATCTATTAGGCTGTACCGCTGGGGTCTCCTATTACACAGCAGGTCTGGGGTCTTTGTGAGGCCTCTGGGCACCATTGTACCTGATTGGAACCTCACAATGACATTTTGGGGTGTCTATGGCCAGATAGATGGAGACCCAGCCTCGTCTCAACCACTTAGATGTTGCTACACATATGATGGACATTTCCTTTATGAGTCCAGTGTATTTATCAGATATGGGCTCCCCCCACCCTCATACTACTGACTGACAGTAATAGGGAGAAGGCTGTCAATCAGCGGCAGGTGGGCAGTAAGAGCCTCATCTCCGGACTCCTAGCACTCACACTGCACTGCCACCATCAGTGACTTCTCCAGAACTACTGCAGAGTCACAGATATGTGATAGACCAGAGACATCAGCCGGTCACCGCTCAGAGAGGGGGCATAAGGGGGGAAAGGTTCCCTCCATAGACCCTTATAGGAGACCCCCAGAAGACATGTTCCCGGAGAGCTGTATAGTGGGCACTAGATTATAGACATCAGCCGGTCACCGCTCAGAGAGGGGGCATAAGGGGGGAAGGTTCCCTCATAGACCCTTATAGGAGACCCCCAGAAGACATGTTCCCGGAGAGCTGTATAGTGGGCACTAGGTTATAGACATCAGCCGGTCACCGCTCAGAGAGGGGGCATAAGGGGGGAAAGGTTCCCTCCATAGACCCTTATAGGAGACCCCCAGAAGAGATGTTCCCGGAGAGCTGTATAGTGGGCACTAGATTATAGACATCAGCCGTCACCGCTCAGAGAGGGGGCATAAGGGGGCAAGGGTTCCCTCCATAGACCCTTATAGGAGACCCCCAGAAGACATGTTCCCGGAGAGCTGTATAGTGGGCACTAGGTTATAGACATCAGCCGTCACCGCTCAGAGAGGGGGCATAAGGGGGGAAAGGTTCCCTCCATAGACCCTTATAGGAGACCCCCAGAAGACATGTTCCCGGAGAGCTGTATAGTGGGCACTAGATTATAGACATCAGCCGTCACCGCTCAGAGAGGGGGCATAAGGGGGGAAAGGTTCCCTCCATAGACCCTTATAGGAGACCCCCAGAAGACATGTTCCCGGAGAGCTGTATAGTGGGCACTAGATTAGACATCAGCCGTCACCGCTCAGAGAGGGGGCATAAGGGGGGAAAGGTTCCCTCCATAGACCCTTATAGGAGACCCCCAGAAGACATGTTCCCGGAGAGCTGTATAGTGGGCACTAGATTATAGACATCAGCCGTCACCGCTCAGAGAGGGGGCATAAGGGGGGAAAGGTTCCCTCATAGACCCTTATAGGAGACCCCCCAGAAGACATGTTCCCGGAGAGCTGTATAGTGGGCACTAGATTATAGACATCAGCCGGTCACCGCTCAGAGAGGGGGCATAAGGGGGAAAGGTTCCCTCCATAGACCTTATAGGAGACCCCCAGAAGACATGTTCCCGGAGAGCTGTATAGTGGGCACTAGATTATAGACATCAGCCGGTCACCGCTCAGAGAGGGGGCATAAGGGGGGAAAGGTTCCTCCATAGACCCTTATAGGAGACCCCCAGAAGACATGTTCCCGGAGAGCTGTATAGTGGGCACTAGATTATAGACATCAGCCGTCACCGCTCAGAGAGGGGGCATAAGGGGGGGAAAGGTTCCCTCCATAGACCCTTATAGGAGACCCCCAGAAGACATGTTCCTGGAGAGCTGTATAGTGGGCACTAGGTTATAGACATCAGCCGGTCACCGCTCAGAGAGGGGGCATAAGGGGGGAAAGGTTCCCTCCATAGACCCTTATAGGAGACCCCCAGAAGACATGTTCCCGGAGAGCTGTATAGTGGGCACTAGATTATAGACATCAGCCGTCACCGCTCAGAGAGGGGGCATAAGGGGGGAAAGGTTCCCTCCATAGACCCTTATAGGAGACCCCCAGAAGACATGTTCCCGGAGAGCTGTATAGTGGGCACTAGATTATAGACATCAGCCGGTCACCGCTCAGAGAGGGGGCATAAGGGGGGAAAGGTTCCCTCAGAGACCCTTATAGGAGACCCCCAGAAGACATGTTCCAGGAGAGCTGTATAGTGGGCACTAGATTATAGACATCAGCCGTCACCGCTCAGAGAGGGGGCATAAGGGGGAAAGGTTCCCTCCACAGACCCTTATAAGAGACCCCCAGAAGACATGTTCCCGGAGAGCTGTATAGTGGGCACTAGATTATAGACATCAGCCTGTCACCGCTCAGAGAGGGGGCATAAGGGGGAAAGGTTCCCTCATAGACCCTTATAGGAGACCCCCAGAAGACATGTTCCCGGAGAGCTGTATAGTGGGCACTAGATTATAGACATCAGCCGGTCACCGCTCAGAGAGGGGGCATAAGGGGGGAAAGGTTCCCTCCATAGACCCTTATAGGAGACCCCCAGAAGACATGTTCCCGGAGAGCTGTATAGTGGGCACTAGATTATAGACATCAGCCGTCACCGCTCAGAGAGGGGGCATAAGGGGGGAAAGGTTCCTCCATAGACCCTTATAGGAGACCCCCAGAAGACATGTTCCCGGAGAGCTGTATAGTGGGCACTAGATTATAGACATCAGCCGTCACCGCTCAGAGAGGGGGCATAAGGGGGGAAAGGTTCCCTCCATAGACCCTTATAGGAGACCCCCAGAAGACATGTTCCCGGAGAGCTGTATAGTGGGCACTAGATTATAGACATCAGCCGTCACCGCTCAGAGAGGGGGCATAAGGGGGGAAAGGGTCCTCCATAGACCCTTATAGGAGACCCCCAGAAGACATGTTCCCGGAGAGCTGTATAGTGGGCACTAGATTATAGACATCAGCCTGTCACTGCTTAGAGAGGGGGCATAAGGGGGGAAAGGGTCCTCCATAGACCCTTATAGGAGACCCCCAGAAGACATGTTCCCGGAGAGCTGTATAGTGGGCACTAGATTATAGACATCAGCCGGTCACCGCTCAGAGAGGGGGCATAAGGGGGGAAAGGTTCCCTCATAGACCCTTATAGGAGACCCCCAGAAGACATGTTCCCGGAGAGCTGTATAGTGGGCACTAGATTATAGACATCAGCCGGTCACCGCTCAGAGAGGGGGCATAAGGGGGGAAAGGTTCCCTCCATAGACCCTTATAGGAGACCCCCAGAAGACATGTTCCCGGAGAGCTGTATAGTGGGCACTAGATTATAGACATCAGCCGGTCACCGCTCAGAGAGGGGGCATAAGGGGGGAAAGGTTCCCTCATAGACCCTTATAGGAGACCCCCAGAAGACATGTTCCCGGAGAGCTGTATAGTGGGCACTAGATTATAGACATCAGCCGGTCACCGATCAGAGAGGGGGCATAAGGGGGGAAAGGTTCCCTCCATAGACCCTTATAGGAGACCCCCAGAAGACATGCTCCCGGAGAGCTGTATAGTGGGCACTAGATTATAGACATCAGCCGGTCACCGCTCAGAGAGGGGGCATAAGGGGGGAAAGGTTCCCTCCATAGACCTTATAGGAGACCCCCAGAAGACATGTTCCCGGAGAGCTGTATAGTGGGCACTAGATTATAGACATCAGCCGGTCACCGCTCAGAGAGGGGGCATAAGGGGGGAAAGGTTCCCTCATAGACCCTTATAGGAGACCCCCAGAAGACATGTTCCCGGAGAGCTGTAAAGTGGGCACTAGATTATAGACATCAGCCTGTCACCGCTCAGAGAGGGGGCATAAGGGGGGAAAGGTTCCCTCATAGACCCTTATAGGAGACCCCCCCAGAAGACATGTTCCCAGAGAGCTGTATAGTGGGCACTAGGTTATAGACATCTGACTGCTGATATCACAGCCTAAGGTTGTTCTATAGGAATATCCTGAAGACAACATGTCCCCCTGTGACTTGTGTGCAGAGTTGTCAGGAGACCTTGTGTGTTGTCAGATGTCTCCTCAGTTCTTGCCCCCAGCCTCATATATGAAATATAGAAGATGAGGAGCTTTCTTCTCCGCTGGTATTATTGGGGGATTTCTTCACTAATTTATTTGATTTAAAGGAAATCACCAAAATGTCAGGATTTATTGTAATATCTGCTGACGAGCCCAAAATGATGCTTAACCCTAGAGCAGCAGCCGGTGATCAGATTCTCCTCCTGCCCTGAAGGCACCAAGGACAGAATCTGAAGTCACTTTCACCATTCATGATTCCATACCTGTGGTGACATCTCCTGGAATGTCCTCCTCCACCTCACTCTTACACGGGGGATCGCCCATCATCCTCTCCTCTTCATCCTCCACTTTAATATCAGTCAGATCTTCCCCCTGATTTATCATCTGTAACAATTCAGTACAATACAGCAGACAGGTGGGAAATCTAACAGATCCACAGAAGAGACCCCCACAATCTATGACCCCTCTATGACTGCAGGACCCCCCTATATAGATGTGTATAGGGCTCAGCTCCATCTACCTGAGGGTTCTCTGGGACCTTCTCCTCTGGAGAGTCCTGGGAATACAGAGGACGAGGACATCTCTCGGGGGGATTTCTCCTCCTGGATCCATCTGTGGAGACACAAGCACACAGTGACTGAATACATGGCCTCCTGTAGATCTGTCTATGGATCAGACTCTTCTCTCAGCTCCTTCACTTCTAGGTTTAATGATCGGAGGAAATAACACTGGAGGGTTTCCTGATATCTCCCTCTGACAGAAGCTCCGACGTCAGGCTCTATACAGTCACACAGGGGCGGACATTGCCCAGAAGCTCCATGTATAATCTACATTGTATACGCTGCGGAACACGGATCTCACAGGACGCCTCTGATAGAGCAGTGTAGTCTACTATACCGGCCCGATGGAGGCCAGAAGGACACGCTCCCATCATGTGACTGGAGCGCTATGGATATGACTGACATATAAAGAACACGTAGCCTCTAATGTAATGTGAGAAGAAACTGTGGAGCTCCTCCATTACATGTCACTGCACACACGTGTATACACTGCACATGACGGGTCTTACCCTGTGATATAAGAGGCTGGTGCTCCTCCATTACATGTCACTGCACACACGTGTATACACTGCACATGACGGCTCTTACCTTGTGTTATAAGAGGCAGGTGGTCCTCCATTACATGTCACTGCACACACGTGTATACACTGCTCATGACGGCTCTTACCTTGTGATATAAGAGGCTGGTGCTCCTCCATTACATGTCACTGCACACACGTGTATACACTGCACATGACGGCTCTTACCTTGTGATATAAGAGGCTGGTGCTCCTCCATTACATGTCACTGCACACACGTGTATACACTGCACATGACGGCTCTTACCTTGTGTTATAAGAGGCAGGTGGTCCTCCATTACATGTCACTGCACACACGTGTATACACTGCTCATGACGGCTCTTACCTTGTGATATAAGAGGCTGGTGCTCCTCCATTACATATCACTGCACACACGTGTATACACTGCACATGACGGCTCTTACCCTGTGATATAAGAGGCTGGTGCTCCTCCATTACATGTCACTGCACACACGTGTATACACTGCACATGACGGCTCTTACCTTGTGTTATAAGAGGCAGGTGGTCCTCCATTACATGTCACTGCACACACGTGTATACACTGCTCATGACGGCTCTTACCTTGTGATATAAGAGGCTGGTGCTCCTCCATTACATATCACTGCACACACGTGTATACACTGCACATGACGGCTCTTACCTTGTGATATAAGAGGCTGGTGCTCCTCCATTACATGTCACTGCACACACGTGTATACACTGCACATGACGGCTCTTACCCTGTGATATAAGAGGCTGGTGCTCCTCCATTACATGTCACTGCACACACGTGTATACACTGCACATGACGGCTCTTACCCTGTGATATAAGAGGCTGGTGCTCCTCCATTACATGTCACTGCACACACGTGTATACACTGCACATGACGGCTCTTACCCTGTGATATAAGAGGCTGGTGCTCCTCCATTACATGTCACTGCACACACGTGTATACACTGCACATGACGGCTCTTACCTTGTGATATAAGAGGCTGGTGCTCCTCCATTACATGTCACTGCACACACGTGTACACACTGCTCATGACGGCTCTTACCTTGTGATATAAGAGGCTGGTGCTCCTCCATTACATGTCACTGCACACACGTGTACACACTGCACATGACGGCTCTTACCTTGTGATATAAGAGGCTGGTGCTCCTCCATTACATGTCACTGCACACACGTGTATACACTGCACATGACGGCTCTTACCTTGTGATATAAGTGGCTGGTGCTCCTCCATTACATGTCACTGCACACACGTGTATACACTGCACATGACGGCTCTTACCTTGTGATATAAGAGGCTGGTGCTCCTCCATTACATGTCACTGCACACACGTGTATACACTGCACATGACGGCTCTTACCCTGTGATATAAGAGGCTGGTGCTCCTCCATTACATGTCACTGCACACACGTGTATACACTGCACATGACGGCTCTTACCTTGTGATATAAGAGGCTGGTGGTCCTCCATTACATGTCACTGCACACACGTGTATACACTGCACATGACGGCTCTTACCTTGTGATATAAGAGGCTGGTGCTCCTCCATTACATGTCACTGCACACACGTGTATACACTGCACATGACGGCTCTTACCTTGTGATATAAGAGGCTGGTGCTCCTCCATTACATGTCACTGCACACACGTGTATACGCTGCACATGACGGCTCTTACCTTGTGATATAAGAGGCTGGTGCTCCTCCATTACATATCACTGCACACACGTGTATACACTGCACATGACGGGTCTTACCTTGTGATATAAGAGGCTGGTGCTCCTTCATTACATGTCACTGCACACACGTGTATACACTGCACATGACGGCTCTTACCTTGTGATATAAGAGGCTGGTGCTCCTCCATTACATGTCACTGCACACACGTGTATACACTGCACATGACGGCTCTTACCTTGTGATATAAGAGGCTGGTGCTCCTCCATTACATGTCACTGCACACACGTGTATACACTGCACATGACAGATCTTACCTTGTGATATAAGAGGCTGGTGCTCCTCCATTACATGTCACTGCACACACGTGTATACACTGCACATGACGGCTCTTACCTTGTGATATAAGAGGCTGGTGCTCCTCCATTACATGTCACTGCACACACGTGTATACACTGCACATGACGGCTCTTACCTTGTGATATAAGAGGCTGGTGTTCCTCCATTACATGTCACTGCACACACGTGTATACACTGCACATGACGGCTCTTACCTTGTGATATAAGAGGCTGGTGCTCCTCCATTACATGTCACTGCACACACGTGTATACACTGCACATGACGGCTCTTACCTTGTGATATAAGAGGCTGGTGCTCCTCCATTACATGTCACTGCACACACGTGTATACACTGCACATGACGGCTCTTACCCTGTGATATAAGAGGCTGGTGCTCCTCCATTACATGTCACTGCACACACGTGTATACACTGCACATGACGGCTCTTACCTTGTGATATAAGAGGCTGGTGCTCCTCCATTACATGTCACTGCACACACGTGTACACACTGCACATGACGGCTCTTACCTTGTGATATAAGAGGCTGGTGCTCCTCCATTACATGTCACTGCACACACGTGTATACACTGCACATGACGGCTCTTACCTTGTGATATAAGAGGCTGGTGCTCCTCCATTACATATCACTGCACACACGTGTATACACTGCACGTGACGGGTCTTACCTTGTGATATAAGAGGCTGGTGCTCCTCCATTACATGTCACTGCACACACGTGTATACACTGCACATGACGGCTCTTACCTTGTGATATAAGAGGCTGGTGCTCCTCCATTACATGTCACTGCACACACGTGTATACACTGCACATGACGGCTCTTACCTTGTGATATAAGAGGCTGGTGCTCCTCCATTACATGTCACTGCACACACGTGTATACACTGCACATGACGGCTCTTACCTTGTGATATAAGAGGCTGGTGCTCCTCCATCATGGCCTCCTTGTACAGGTCCTTGTGTCCTTCTATATACTCCCACTCCTCCATGGAGAAATAGACAGTGACGTCCTGACACCTTATAGGAACCTGACAACACAATGACACCGTCATCACCCAGACCCCTCCAGTGCTGTTACTGGAGAATTTCCCAGCATTCCCAGCAGTGTCACCTCTCCAGTCAGCAGCTCCATCATCTTGTGGGTGAGCTCTAGGATCTTCTGCTCATGTATCAGGGGGTGAGGCTCTGTGATGGGGTGAGGGGTCATGCTCCGCCCTCCTGACTCCTGGAGATGGATGATGGGAGTCACACAGTCCCCCGATGTCTTCTTCACTATTGTGTACTCCTGTGGATGGAGAGAGACACTTAGGGAATAAACCCTTCAGGGGCCATGTGCTCTCCTCCGGCCCTCTCCTCCTGGTACAACGTGCCTACTTACCTTCTCATGGCTCCTACAACATGACTATAGGTCACTGGTCACATGACACATCACTCACCATACTGGGGGCTGATCTTCAGGTTCTCCATCACTTGGAAGGTCTGGAGGCCGTTCTCCAGGACCCTGGACTCTTCCTATCACCTCCTATGATGGATTCTCCTTCCCGATGTCTGACTTGTTACAGAATACAATAAAGAGGAGAGAAAACTAGAAAAGTTTACCTCTCCGCTCAGCAGGGAGATGATCTCCAAGGTGAGGTCTAATATTCTTCTGCTGATCTCCTTCCTGTCCATCCTTGGTGGTCATTCAGGAGAAGAGGAGAGAACTGGAGGAGCTGGAGGCTTCTAGTACTGCAGGCGCCTTTATGAGAAGAGGAGAGGAAATCATCCAGGGGACAAGACCAGATGTCACCTCCAGAACCGCACTTCCTGAGCCTGGAGGGGTCCTGCTTCTCAGACCCCTACCACATGGATTCCAGGGGCCCAACATGGAGATCTCTGGTGGCTCCACAGGAGATAAATGTCTGATAGATGCAGGTCCTACCTCTGGGCTGTGCTCAGCTGTGTCCACAACTCCTAGAGAAGAGACTGGAGAGAGCTGAGCTCAGGCCGGGCCCCGCTCCATTCATTCTCCTCCTGGATACATGGGCCCCTCACCAGGACAGTCAGGGGCCAGCGAATGATGACAACCCCCACTATCCCCACTACTCCTCCCCCATCATACTAAGCTGAGGAGCGGAGAAGGATTCCTTGTGTGTAATGGAGGAGAATCTCCAGAGGTGACATGTCTGAGCTCTCCACCACACTGTCTCCTCACAGCTCATCTTACCTGCAGGCTGGAGGAATGGCTGATACCAGAGAGAACAAGAGCCCTGACTACCGACCAGGACCTGCCCAGTATCTGCTGCACTGCCAGAGCTGAAGGACCTGCGGTGACCTCACCGTCATGTGATCATTGACTATACTGTTTAGCCCCGCCCCCTTCCCTGATCACATGACGGTGACGTCACCCCAGGTCCTTCAGCTCCACAGTGCAGCAGACACTGGGCAGGTCCTGGTCTGGGCTACAGGTAGAGATGGGAAGTTCGGATCTTTCAGATGAATCGGATCTTCGGTTCACCTCCTGAGTTGGCTCTCAAGTGAACCGAAGGTCAGGAGGGACTGGCTCCTGGCAAACACAGCTCTGCTGCAGTGGAGCAGACTGTGATGTAGTGGCTATAGTTATTGCAGGGACTCAGATAATTGAGAGTTTATTAGTTAAAAGAATCGTGTCACTGAGTCCCTACCAGGCTTCCTGCTCTGCTACACTGCTGCATGCACTCTGTACACACACAGCTCTGCTACATGCTACACAAAGAGCTAGTATAGCATGTAGCAGAGCTAGTATAGCACATAGCAGAGCTGCTACATGTTACACACAGCTCTGCTACATGCCCTCCCCCCACGGACTTGTGGAGACAGGGAGCCTGGCAGGGACTCGGTGACTCACAGTTCTTTTAACTAACAGACTCAGACGATTCTCTGAGTCCCTGCACGATTCCCCCTGTGCTGTGAGTCAGTGCTGGTGGCCTCTGATTGGTTGGAGGGAGGGGCGGGGCTAGCCTCCACTGTCGGCTCCTATTACACTGCCTGCTGCTGCCTCTATGCTAATCTGACTGAGCGGCTTCACACGGATCGGCTCAGTCAGAGGAACCGACTCCTCCGGATCAGTGAACTGAATCCATTCAAAAGAACGATTCGTTCATGATCCGGACATCACTAGCTACAGGACATTTATTTTATATAGAATCCTGTGGTGATTTTTCATTTCCCTTAGTCCTAACCAGTGGCACAGATGGGGTATTCTGCCCCTGTGGACTGGTTAGGACCGGTGGAAGTTTTAATGAACTAATAAAAAACTGGCATACACACGCCCTCCCTGCCCCCAATAAAGAGGGGTGTTACCCTCAGAACCTCGTGTTTTTTTCTGTCCTGCGGACAGGACAGGACGGGTGGTTCATTCCTCCATCCCTGCGGTGGAGAGAGTGTTTCTTTTTTATTATCTTTTTCCCTCTGGGAGAGGAGCAGCTCCTCCTATGCGGCCTGAGGAGATAACGCTCAGGCCTTAGCTGGGGTTCAGCCCTATCCCTGTTTGGGCTTGCCTCATTTCGGGGTCTGGAGCGGCGGTAGCGGCGTCCCGCATGTTCGGCTGGGCGCCACCATCTTGCGGAAGTGACTTCCGGGTTTTCTCCGGCCGATCGCAGTAGCGTCGGCCGGGGAGTATTTTCATTGTTTAGGGCCGTTGGGTGCCTTTAGATGTTTCAGGGTCCCTCTCTGAGCTAAAAAATAAGCTTTAGAGGTTTACCCCGCCCCTTTTGTGGGCGGGGCTTTCTTTTGGCGCCCAAACACCCTATTTAAACTTGGTGAGGCTCCAGGTTCAGTCTCCTGGAGCGCAGTTAGTTCTGTTAACCTTGAGTCGTGTGGTTGGTGCTAGAGTTGTTTGCGTGCAAACCTCTGTGTTGCTGAAAACCTTTTTTCCTTTACAATAGAACTTGCTAGGATCTTCTGGGTAAAGATCCTGAAGCTTGCGGTTAAAGGTCTTTTTTTCTTGAATTATGCTTAAATTCATATCTCTATCTTCCTGGGGGCCTGTCCCCAAGGTGGACATGGCAATTGCAAAGCTATCTAGAAGGACCCTGATCCCATCAGACGACGGGTCAAGTTTGCAAGACCCAATGGACCAGAAGGCGGATTGCGCCCTTAGGCGCGCTTATTCCTCAGCCTTGGCCTCCGCCTCGGTTGTGATTTCTTCGTCTGAAGTGGCGAATTTTCTGAAAAAGAGATTCTCCCAGATTCAGTCTGACCTAGACCAGGGGGTCTCTAGGAACGACATACTGGCCTCATGTAAGACGGCCAGCCTTGCCATAGACTTCTTGTGTGACGCAGCTCCTACAACAATTGAAGCTGGCATCTAAGTCCATGGCTCTCTCAACCGCGGGCAGGCGTCCGCTTTGGTTGAAACCTTGGAAGGCCGATACGACCTCAAAACACAATCTTTGTGCCATGGCATATGAACCCGGCAAACTCTTTGGTGCAGAGCTTGACCAGATAATGGAAGGGCTGTCGGACAAGAAGGGCAAGTCCCTTCCCCAGCAGTCCTTTCGTGGTCGGGGCAAGGGGTTTGGTTCCAGGGCGGAACCTCAACCCAGAGCCCAGAGGAATTGGGGCTCCCGTAGAGGAGGAAGATCCTCTCGGGGTTCTAGACCCCCCAAGAAGTCCTCAGCGCTCTGATTGCGGGCCTCCTCGAGGCTCTTGGTATTTAGCCGATCTGACTGGAAATCCCAGGCTCCCTTCTCCCCACATTCCCGTAGGCGGTCGCCTACAGCATTTTCTACCTTGTTGGCAGGATCATATCCAGGACAGTTGGGTCCTGTGAGTAATTTCTCTGGGCTACCTTGTGGACTTGAGCAGTCCGCCTCCGGACAAGTTCGTCCAAACAAGGCTTCTTCCCAGCAACAAGCAAAAGATTCTAGAAGATTATGTGCTAGAATACTTCCAGAAGGGGGCCTTAGAAGAGGTTCCTCTCCAAGAGAGGGGAACTGGTATCTACTCCCCAGTCTTCCTGGTACCCAAGAATACTGGAGGTTGGAGGATGATTATAGATTTAAGGTTCTTCAACCGTTTCATAAAACAAAAGAAGTTCCGTATGGAAACTATCCAGTCGATGACCAATCTTCTTATGCCGGGAGATTTCTTGGCAACCTTAGACCTCAAGGATGCTTATCTCCATATTCCCATCCATCCTGGGTCCAGAAAATTCTTAAGGATCGCGGTAAACATCGGGGGGGTCCTAAAACATTTTCAGTTTGTGGCCCTCCCGTTTGGGATTTCTTCAGCCCCACACACTTTCACCAAAGTGGTGGTCTCTGTGGTGGCCGCGCTAAGGCTTCAGGGCCTAAGTATAGTTCCATACCTGGACGACTGGCTCCTCAGAGCGCCTTCCCAAGCGATCCTGTCCCAACACATTCAACAGGCTGTCACATTCCTGCATCTGTTGGGATGGATAATCAATTGGGACAAATCCCAACTTCAACCAGCCACCTCGGTAAGGTTCTTGGGGTTCATGGTGGATTCAGTCAGGATGACGATTCATCTCACTCCCGAAAGAGAGCAATCCGTGCAACAGACAGCCCGTTCTCTTTCTGTACCAAAACAGGTAACAATTTGAACATGGATGAAAATGTTGGGACTAATGTCTTCAACCGCTCAGTCGGTTCCTTGGGCATTATGGCATCTACGTCCGCTCCAGTCGGAAGTACTAGCCAAGTGGAATCACAGTCCAGTGGGACTCAATTCCGTGCTCTCCCTGCCTTACAAAGTCCGATCCTCTCTAAGGTGGTGGTCCCACCTCAAGGACGGCAAGTCCCTGATCCAGCCCTCTTGGATCATACTTACTTCAGACGCATCCCTAGTAGGCTGGGATGCGCACCTTCAGGACATGACAGTCCAGGGAACCTGGACACCTCAGGAGAGGTTGTCATCAAATCTCCTGGAGATCAGAGCAATCAGACTAGCTCTTTTTCATTTTGCTCCCTTCATTCAAGGGAAGGCAGTGAAGGTACAATCAGACAGCATGACCGCTGTGCTGTATATCAACAAGCAGGGAGGCACGAGGTCACAAAGTCTCCTGAGAGAGATAGGGGTGATATTGGATTGGGCAGAACTGAACCTCACCCACTTATCAGCCGTTCACATTCGCGGAGTTCTCAATGTGATTGCGGATCGCCTGAGCCGAGGTCTTCCAACCGGAGAATGGTCACTTCATCCAGAGGTCTTCAAGGAGATAACGCTCAGGTGGGGCATGCCAGAGATCGATCTCATGGCAACGAGGTTCAACACCAAGGTGGAGAGGTATTGCTCCCTTTACAGGGAGGACAACCCGGTGGCTATAGATGCTCTGTCAATCCCATGGAGGTTCAGGCTGGCCTACATCTTCCCTCCAATTTCCTTGATACCAAGGGTCTTGATGAAAATCAGGCAGGACCAAGCGTCAGTTATCGCCATTATCCCATACTGGCCGAAAAGAGCTTGGTTTACCCAACTCTTACAGATGAGTCGGGGTCAATTTCTGAGGCTTCCCCCAGAGAGAGTACTGGTGACGGGGGACACCCAGATCTCCTCAAATCTTCAAATGTTCAACCTGACGGCCTGGAGGTTGACCAGTCCCTTCCACGGTTAGAAGGGCTATCAGGGTCTGTCTTGAGAACCTTAGAGCACTCCAGATCAGAAGCTACCAATAAGGCATACTCCAGAATCTGGAAGATCTTTTCATCCTGGTGTACAAGGCATCAGCAAAGATCCGCTGAAGCTTCCATCCCGATAATTCTCCAAGACTGTCTGGACAGGGGGCTATCACCAGCTACCCTTAACCCCTTAAGGACACAGCCTTTTTACACCTTAGGACCAGGCCATTTTTTGCAAATCTGACCAGAGTCCCTTTAAGTGCTGATAACTTTAAAACGCTTTGACTTATCCAGGCCGTTCTGAGATTGTTTTTTCGTCACAGATTGTACTTCATGACACTGGTAAAATGAAGTCAAAAAAATTATTTTTTTTGCACCAAAAAATACCTAATTTAACAATTTCAAAGTTTCAGTTTCTCTACTTCTGTAATACATAGTAATACCCCCAAAAATTGTGATGACTTTACATTCCCCATATGTCTACTTCATGTTTGAATTGTTTTGGGAATGATATTTTATTTTTTGGGGATGTTATAAGGCTTAGAAGTTTAGAAGCAAATCTTGAAATTTTTCCGAAATTTACAAAAACTCAATTTTTAGGGACCAGTTCAGGTCTCAAGTCACTTTGCGAGGCTTACATAATAGAAACCACCCAAAAATGACCCCATCTAAGAAACTACACCCCTCAAGGTATTCAAAACTGATTTTGCATACGTTGTTAACCCTTTAGGTGTTGCACAAGAGTTATTGGCAAATGGGGATGAAATTTGAGAATTTCATTTTTTTGTCTAATTTTTCATTTTAACCCATTTTTTCCACTAACAAACCAAGGGTTAACAGCCAAACAAGAATGTATCTTTATTGCCTTGACTCTGCCGTTTACAGAAACACCCAATATGTGGCCGTAAACTACTGTACGGCCACACAGCGGGGCATAGAGTGAAAGGTGCGCCGTTTGGTTTTTGGAAGGCTGATTTTTATGGACTGGTTTATTTACACCATGTCCCATTTGAAGCCCCCCTGATGCACCCCTAGAGGAGAAACTCCCTAAAAGTGACCCCATCTAAGAAACTACACCCCTCAAGGTATTCAAAACTAATTTTGCATACGTTGTTAACCCTTTAGGTGTTGCACAAGAGTTATTGGCAAATGGGGAGGAAATTTGAGAATTTCTTTTTTTTGTCTAATTTTTCATTTTAACCCATTTTTTCCACTAACAAAGCAAGGGTTAACAGCCAAACAAGACTGTATCTTTATTGCCCTGACTCTGCTGTTTACAGAAACACCCAATATGTGGCCGTAAACTACTGTACGGGCACACAGTAGGGCGTAGAGGGAAAGGTGTGCGGTTTGGTTTTTGGAAGGCTGATTTTGCTGGACTGTTTTTTTGGCACCATGTCCCATTTGAAGCCCCCCTGATGCACCCCTAGATTATAAACTCCATAAAAGTGACCCCATCTAAGAAACTACACCCCTCAAGGTATTCAAAACTGATTTTACAAACTTTGTTAACCCTTTAGGTGTTGCACAAGATTTAATGGAAAATAGAGATACAATTTCAAAATTTCACTTTTTTGGCAGATTTTCCATTTTAATATTTTTTTTCCAGTTACAAAGCAAGGGTTAACAGCCAAACAAAACTCATTATTTATGGCCCTAATTCTGTAGTTTACAGAAACACCCCATATGTGGTCGTAAACAGCTGTACGGGCACACGGCAGGGCGCAGAAGGAAAGGAATGCCATACGGTTTTTGGAAGGCAGGTTTTGCTGGACAGTTTTTTTTTACACCATGTCCCATTTGAAGCCCCCCTGATGCACCCCTAGAGTAGAAACTCCAAAAAAGTGACCCCATTTTAGAAACTACGGGATAGGTTGGCAGTTTTGTTGGTACTAGTTTAGGGTACATATGATTTTTGGTTGCTCTATATTACACTTTTTTTGCGGCAAGGTAACAAGAAATAGCTTTTTTGGCACCGTTTTTTTTTTTTGTTATTTACAACATTTATCTGACAGGTTAGATTATGTTGTAATTTTATAGAGCAGGTTGTCACGGACGCGGCGATACCTAATATGTATACAATTTTTTTTATTTATGTAAGTTTTACACAATGATTTCATTTTTAAAACAAAAAAAATGTTTTAGTGTCTCCATAGTCTAAGAGCCATATTTTTTTCAGTTTTTGGGCGATTATCTTAAGTAGGGTCTCATTTTTTGCGGGATGAGATGACGGTTTGATTGGCATCTATTTTGGGGTGCATATGACTTTTTGATTGCTTGCTATTACACTTTTTGTGACGTAAGATGACAAAACATGGCTTTTTTTACACCGTTTTTATTTTTATTTTATTACGGTGGTCATCTGAGGGGTTAGATCATGTGATATTTTTATAGAGCCGGTCGATACGGACGCGGCGATACCTAATATGTATACTTTTTTTTTTATTTATGTAAGTTTTACACAATGATTTCATTTTTGAAACAAAAAAAATCATGTTTTAGTGTTTCCATAGTCTAAGAGCCATAGTTTTTTCAGTTTTTGGGCGATTATCTTAGGTAGGGTATGATTTTTGCGGGATGAGATGACGGTTTGATTGTTACAATTTTGGCGTACATGCGACTTTTTTGATCACTTTTATTACCTTTTTTGGGAAGTAAGGTGGGCAAAATTTCAATTTCATCATAGTTTTTTATTTTTTATTTTTATGGCGTTCACCGTTCGGGTAAAGTAACATAACCGTTTTATAGATCAGGTCGTTACGGATGCGGCGATACCAAACATGTGTAGGGAATTTATATATTGTACTGCACTGTATTTTACACTTGTCTGAACAGATCTATGCCTTTTAGCACAGATCTGTTCAGCACCATGGACAGCAGGATGCCTGAGAGGCGTCCTGTTGCCATGGGAACCTTCCCCGTCTGCTCAGTACTGGTCAGAACTGCGCAGACGGGGAAGGGTAAGGAGGGGATCTGTCGGGGGGCTGTCTGGGAGCTCTCTCCCTCTCCCATCGGGGGGCTGCAAAGGCACAGCAGCCCCCCGATGGGAGAGGGAGGGAGCTCCCTGCGCTGTTAACCTTTTCCATACAGCGGTCCGTACTGACCGCTGTATGGAAAGGGTTAAACGGCTGACATCGCATCGCAGATGTCAGACGTTTATACCAGGGTGCCAGCAATGTGCTGGCACCCTGGTATACCCACTAGAAACCAACGATTATACAAGGGGAGGCGGGCGGGGGATCGCGATCCCGCCTGCCGCACCGCCCGCCTCCCGCACCGCCCACACCGCCCGCAACCCTCCCCCTGCACCTCCCGCCACCATAAAATCATTCGGGGGTGCAGGGGGGGTTAATAAAACATTATTTTAGGCAGAAACCGCGGGGACCAGAAACTGCAGAAACCGCAGCAAACCGCAGGTCTGAATTGACCTGCGGTTTGCCGCGATCGCCGACATGGGGGGGTCACGGGACCCCCCCGCGCATTTAGCCTAGGTGCCTGCTCAATGATTTGAGCAGGCACCGGGTTCCGATCACTGCCAGCCGCACGGCAGTGATCGGAAATACATAGGACGTACCTGTACGCCCTGTGTCCTTAAGTACCAGGGCACAAGGGCGTACCTGTACGCCCTATGTCCTTAAGAGGTTAAAGTGCAGATTTCAGCAATCTCTGTTTGTCTCAACAGAGCTATTTCTCAAGACCCCCTTATCAAGAGATTCCTGAAGGGAGCCTCAAGATTAAAGCCTACAGTAATCAGACCTATCCCTGTTTGGGATTTATCGTCGTGCTCAGGGGGTTATCATCTCCCCCCTTTGAGCCCCTAGAGGAGGCGGGATTCAAGTTCCTGACCTGGAAGATCACCTTCTTGTTGGCTGTTACCTCTGCAAAGCGAGTTGGGGAACTCCAGGCTTTTTCTGCCTTTGAGCCTTATACAAAGTTCCTGCAGGATCGGGTACTTCTCAAATTTTTGCCTACTTTCATCCCAAAAGTTCCTTCCTTTGACAATATCAACCAGGTGATCTCCCTACCAACGTTGGCTCCACCCCCCTCCTCTGAGGAAAGAGGGCTCCATACCCTCGACATTTCGAGATGTCTTAGGATTTACCTGGAACGCTCCAAGGATGAAAACCTCCTTATCCTTTTTTCCGGTACCCATAAGGGGAGGAAAGCCTCTAAGCCCTCCATCAGTCGCTGGATTAAAGAGGCAATTCGGGAGTCTTATATGTCTCAGGGCTCGGAGCCCCCTGAATTTGTAAGGGCCCACTCTACTCGAGCAGTGGCCACTTCTTTTGCAGAGAGAAGCTCGATCCCATTGGACGTGATCTGTAAGTCAGCTTCTTGGAGTTCTCACTCCACTTTTATCTCACACTATAGAGTGGATACTAGAATACATAGTTATTCCTCATTTGGCCGGACAGTGTTATCTTCCACCAGGCATGAGGACCCTCCCATGGGGGTTTCTACTTGCTAAATCCCCATCTGTGCCACTGGTTAGGATGTAAGGGAATCGTTAATTTCTAACGATAATTTGTTTTCCCTTAGTCCTAACAGTGGCACACAAATTTCCCCCCCTTTTTTTAGTAATTGTGGTTATTTTTGTCTACTTGTAATTACACGAGGTTCTGAGGGTCACACCCCTCTTTATTGAGGGCAGGGAGGGCGTGTGTATGTCAGTTTTTTATTAGTTCATTAAAACTTCAACCTGTCCTAACCAGTCCACAGGGGCAGAATACCCCATCTGTGCCACTGTTAGGACTAAGGGAAAACAAATTATCGTTAGAA
Source organism: Bufo bufo (assembly GCF_905171765.1). Classification (NCBI taxonomy): domain Eukaryota; kingdom Metazoa; phylum Chordata; class Amphibia; order Anura; family Bufonidae; genus Bufo; species Bufo bufo. The sequence continues at coordinate 18,436,810 of NC_053390.1, read as the reverse complement.
ATTAACGATTCTTTTTATAAGATTACGTAAAGAAGTTTTCTCAAAAACTTGAAAAAAAAATACAGAAGGGCAGGAAAGGCAGTTAAGAAATCAATTAGAAAACCTCCTTGTACCCGCCCTCCGCTCCGCACTGAAGCCTGAGAGCATTGGCTGCAGAGACATGTGAGCGATCAATGTGAGGTCATCGTTATTGATCCAAGGGTGGTCGTAACCGTCAGGGACCGGACAAAAAAAATCAGAGTACATTCTTCTTCTTCTTTTTTTTCAGAAAAACATAAGGCGCCGTCTGTCCGCTCAGTGTTTTCAGTTTTTTTTAAAACATGACAAAGAATAAAAAAAGAAAACTAAAGAAATGGCCCCGACTACATTTGTCAGTGAGGACTGATAGAAATTGACTTTTTTCCTTTAGTATCTGTTTATCCGGAAGGGTAAATGCCCGCTGTTCTGATCTGCCGCTCACAGGCACCTGAGGGGTTAACTGACGCGGATCGCCGCACTCTGTCATAGAGGGCGAGTGCCGGGTATGTGATAGAGCCAGCACCCGCAGCCGACATTTGTATTCAGGGGTTAATCATATTCATTGGTGGCCACAGGAGCCCCCCTCCCCTCCTCCTTAGTATATTCATTGGTGGCAGTGGCAGCTTCCGATCGGAGCCCCAGCAGTATAAGCCTGGGGCTCCGATTGGTTACCATGGCAGCCAGGACGCTACTGAAGCCTTCCATGGTTTATTTTTCTTTATATGGAGTTGTGTGAGGGCTTGATTTTTGACAACTTGTATTTTTCATTTTGGAGTAAATAGCGCTTTTTGATCAATTGTTATTAGTTTTTTTTGTGGCAACTAAGAATAAATTAGCAATTCTGTCTTTTTCTTTTTTTTCTTTAACGGCGTTCACCATAGGGGATAATTTACGTGATATTTATGAAGTCCGGGTCGTTACGGATGTGGCAATACCACACATATAGGGAAGATTTTTTATTTTTATTTTTTTATTGAAAAACATTTTTTTAATGGAAATAAAAAGCGTAATTTTTTTAATGGGATTTTTTTTATTGAATAAATGAGTTTATTTTTTGTTTTTTTACCACTTAATAGTCCCACAAGGGGACTATAACAGACAGCCTTTTGATTGCTTTTAAAATGTAATGCACTATCCCTTTAGTGCATTGCATTTTAATGGCAAAGCTATTCTGCAATTAACCAGCAGGCTGCGCCAGAGAGGTGCAGCCTGCTGGAAATTACTTAAGGCTGGTCTGGGGCCTACATCAGACCCCAGTAAGGCTTCACACACATCGGCACCCCGCGATCGCATTTGCGGGGTGCCGATGTGAGACAGAGGGAGTCCGTTCCTTCTGTCAGCACTTTACATGCGGCAGGCGCCAAAGTCTTAAACATCCCGGATCGGCACTTCCGCCGATCCGGGCTGTTAGAGCAGGACCACGGCTCTCATGTGAAAGCCGGGTCCCCGCTGTGTAGCGCTTTAACTGGGCCGCCGTAAAAAAGTGCCAGCCCAGCCTAAGGCCCCTTATTGACCACTGTAAAAAAGCATATGGGTGGCCACTATGGGGTTAAGGCGGGCTAATAGTTATAAAAAAAAAACACCAAAATATTAACATTTTAAATCACCCCCTTTCCCAATTTTACATATAAAAATATATAAACCATAAGAAAACTAAGCATAATAGGTATCGCCGCATCCGAAAAAGTACGAACTATCAAAAAATATCTCCTATGCGGTAAACGCCGTAACAGAAAATAAAAAATAACATGCGATTCACAATTTTTTTTGTCACCTGGTCCCCTCCAAAAAATAGGATCGAACTGTTGTATTATGGGCCGTACGTTCCATAAAATGCGGTGGTGTTTTATTTTTTTCACATGGTACCGAGTATTGCAATACTTTTTTATGAAATCGAATCATAATTTTGGTATCGTGACAACGCTAATCTGGGACAGAGTAGAAAAATTATCACGTAGATTACTAGAGGCTGTTTCGGGAAGGGGGGGAGGGGGTAGTGCTTAATATTACAGCTGCTGCAGAACGTCACCCCAACAGTTCTGACTACATTTGACAGAAAGACGGCGAATTTTAAGTATCTCAGGCTTATGAGCAGCTCATTTACCCTACAGTTAGCGTTATGCTGCAGCGCTAACTGCTGAGCTGTTACTGTATGCTTTGTATCCGATTGTGCTGAACACGCTGCATTGTAGAAGCATCTCAGCAATGGTGATTGTTTCATCGTGTCTGAATATAAATTACACCGTACACAGAGTTCAGACCGCCTGCTCTGCACGGTACTATAAATGAGCGAATCGAAGTTGACGAAGTGGAATTCGATCCGAATTTCAGGAAAATTTTGATTTGCACCAAAGCCGAATTTCCTCGCGCTTTGTGGTAACTGTAACGGTATCAACAATTGGCGACTTCCCTCTCCCCTGGTCAGCGTGGCGCTGTAGAGCTGCTCCAGAGACTTCCAAGCCGAGTTGCGATTTCCAGTAGCTGTGCAGCTCTTACAAGAGCTAGTAGTGATATAGCTGTTCCCTACAACACGAGAAGAGTCTGCGAGTTGAGGGTAAGAAGAACAACATTTATTGGTGCCACCCTTGGCCTTATATACCAGTCTCCATGGAAGGGGACCTCCCCTGGGGACCTGATGGAGAACTGCGTGACAAACACACAGACTAATGGAAATAATCACACAATCCGGGACAGTCCCACACAATGTCTCCCCTCTGCCTGGAAGATAATCAGGTTAGACACTGTAGGTAACCTAATCATCTCCAGACAGTAAAACCACATTGTGTATAAAGACTCCCATACAGGACGTAAAATGTCTTCCCCATGACTGGGGGATAATTAAGTCAGACACTGTAGGTAAGCCAATCATTCCAGAAAGTAAACCACATTTTTTTATAACGCATTAAAAAGTACCCCAAAATCCACAATATTCCAACAGACAAACAGAGGGCTTCTGTTACATGGCTCCCTCTCAGTGGAACATGCTGTCAGACCCGCTTTGACCCTTTTTCAGGGCAACTTGGGGCTGTCCAGTCTCTGTTATTCGGTTCTAGCTTGGGCCTTGGTCGTCACGGGGTGTGCAGCTGTTCTAGCCACCTCAGCCCCCAGTGCTTAAACACCCTTAATGACCAGGCCACTTTTTACACTTCTGACCTACACTACTTTAACCGTTTATTGCTCGGTCATGCAACTTACCACCCAAATGAATTTTACCTCCTTTTCTTCTCACTAATAGAGCTTTCATTTGGTGGTATTTCATTGCTGCTGACATTTTAACTTTTTTTTGTTATTAATCAAAATTTAACTATTTTTTTGCAAAAAAATGAAATTTTTCACTTTCAGTTGTAAAATTTTGCAAAAAAAACGACATCCATATATAAATTTTTCTCTAAATTTATTGATCTACATGTCTTTGATAAAAAAAAATGTTTGGGTAAAAAAAAAAATGGTTTGGGTAAAAGTTATAGCGTTTACAAACTATGGTACAAAAATGTGAATTTCCGCTTTTTGAAGCAGCTCTGACTTTCTGAGCACCTGTCATGTTTCCTGAGGTTCTACAATGGCCAGACAGTATAAACACCCCACAAATGACCCCATTTCGGAAAGTAGACACCCTAAGGTATTCGCTGATGGGCATAGTGAGTTCATAGAACTTTTTATTTTTTGTCACAATAGCGGAAAATTATGATTTTTTATGAAGTCTCATATTCCACTAACTTGTGACAAAAAATAAAAACTTCCATGAACTCACTATGCCCATCACGAAATACCTTGGGGTGTCTTCTTTCCAAAATGGGGTCACTTGTGGGGTAGTTATACTGCCCTGGCATTTTAGGGGCCCGAATGCGTGAGAAGTAGTTTGAAATCAAAATGTCTAAAAAATGGCCGGTGAAATCCGAAAGGTGCTCTTTGGAATGTGGGCCCCTTTGCCCACCTAGGCTGCAAAAAAGTGTCACACATGTGATATTGCCGTACTCAGGAGAAGTTGGGCAATGTGTTTTGGGGTGTCATTTTACATATACCCATGCTGGGTGAGAGAAATATCTCGGTCAAATGCCAACTTTGTATAAAAAAAATGGGAAAAGTTGTCTTTTGCCAAGATATTTCTCTCACCCAGCATGGGTATATGTAAAAAGACACCCCAAAACACATTGCCCAACTTCTCCTGAGTACGGTGATACCAGATGTGTGACACTTTTTGCAGCCTAGGTGGGCAAAGGGGCCCACATTCCAAAGAGCACCTTTCGGATTTCACCGGCCATTTTTTACAGATTTTGATTTCAAACCACTTCTCACGCATTCGGGGCCCTAAAATGCCAGGGCAGTATAACTACCCCACAAGTGACCCCATTTTGGAAAGAAGACACCCCAAGGTATTTCGTGATGGGCATAGTGAGTTCATGGAAGTTTTTATTTTTTGTCACAAGTTAGTGGAATATGAGACTTTGTAAGAAAAAAAAATCTGCATTTTCCGCTAACTTGTGACAAAAAATAAAAAATTCTAGGAACTCGACATGCCCCTCACGGAATACCTTGGGGTGTCTTCTTTCCAAAATGGGGTTACTTGTGGGGTAGTTATACTGCCCTGGCATTCTAGGGGCCCTAATGTGTGGTAAGTAGGTAAATGACCTGTGAAATCCTAAAGGTGCTCTTTGGAATGTGGGCCCCTTTGCCCACCTAGGCTGCAAAAAAGTGTCACACATGTGGTATCGCCGTATTCAGGAGAAATTGGGCAATGTGTTTTGGGGTGTCTTTTTACATATACTCATGCTGGGTGAGAGAAATATCTCGGCAAAAGACAACTTTTCCCATTTTTTATACAAAGTTGGCATTTGACCAAGATATTTATCTCACCCAGCATGGATATATGTAAAATGACACCCCAAAACACATTGCCCAACTTCTCCTGAGTACGGCGATACCAGATGTGTGACACTTTTTTGCAGCCTAGATGCGCAAAGGGACCCACATTCCTTTTATGAGGGCATTTTTAGACATTTGGATCCCAGACTTCTTCTCACGCTTTAGGGCTCCTAAAATGCCAGGGCAGTATAAATACCCCACATGTGACCCCATTTTGGAAAGAAGACACCCCAAGGTATTCAATGAGCGGCATGGCGAGTTCATAGAATTTATTTATTTTTGGCACAAGTTAGCGGAAATTGATTTTTTTTTTTTTTTTCTCACAAAGTCTCCCTTTCCGCTAACTTGGGACAAAAATTTCAATCTTTCATGGACTCAATATGCCCCTCACGGAATACCTTGGGGTGTCTTCTTTCCGAAATGGGGTCACATGTGGGGTATTTATACTGCCCTGGCATTCTAGGGGCCCTAAAGCGTGAGAAGAAGTCTGGAATATAAATGTCTAAAAAATTTTACACATTTGGATTCCGTGAGGGGTATGGTGAGTTCATGTGAGATTTTTGACACAAGTTAGTGGAATATGAGACTTTGTAAGAAAAAAAAAAAATTTCCGCTAACTTGGGCCAAAATAATGTCTGAATGGAGCCTTACAGGGGGGTGATCAATGACAGGGGGGTGATCAGGGAGTCTATATGGGGTGATCACCCCCCTGTCATTGATCACCCCCCTATAAGGCTTCATTCAGATGTCCGTATGTGTTTTGCGGATCCGATCCATGTATCCGTAAAAAACATACGGACGTTTGAATGGAGCCTTACAGGGGGGTGATCAATGACAGGGGGGTGATCAGGGAGTCTATATGGGGTGATCACCCCCGTCATTGATCACCCCCCTGTAAGGCTCCATTCAGATGTCCGTATGTGTTTTGCGGATCCGATCCACGTATCAGTGGATCCGTAAACAATATGTAACATCTTTATATGTTAAAAATGACTTAAGAAAGCTTGCAAGAACAAAATGTTAAATGTTTTGGTAGACTAACTTTATTCTACTTTCCTTAAAAAATAAAATAAAAATGTATAGATATATCGATAAGACATGATATAAACTATTTCATAATGTGGGAACTCTATAGTTAAGAAAACAATAACTTGTAATGAATAATCCACATGTAATGTATATCATTTATGATGGAATAGATGTATACCTACGATATTTCAATAATAATTATTCTAACTAAAAATCATACGGACGTTTGAATGGAGCCTTACAGGGGGGTGATCAATGACAGGGGGGTGATCAATGACAGGGAGGTGATCAGGGAGTCTATATGGGGTGATCACCCCCGTCATTGATCAACCCCCTGTAAGGCTCCATTCAGATGTCCGTATGTGTTTTGCGGATCCGATCCATGTATCAGTGGATCCGTAAAAATCATACGGACGTCTGAATGGAGCCTTACAGGGGGGTGATCAATGACAGGGGGGGTGATCAGGGAGTCTATATGGGGTGATCAGGGGTTAATAATGGGTTAATAAGTGACGGGGGGGGGGTGTAGTGTAGTGGTGTTTGGTGCTACATATTACTGAGCTGCCTGTGTCCTCTGGTGGTCGATCCAAGCAAAAGGGACCACCAGAGGACCAGGTAGCAGGTATATTAGATGCTGTTATCAAAACAGCGTCTAATATACCTGTTAGGGGTTAAAAAAAATCACATCTCCAGCCTGCCAGCGAACGATCGCCGCTGGCAGGCTGGAGATCCACTCGCTTACCTTCCGATCCTGTGAGCGTATATGCGTCCAGGAGGAATGAATCAACCACCTCCAGGACGCGTCGCTGCGTTCGGCGGTCCGGAGGTGGCTAGAAGTGGGGACGTAGGCAGAAGTGAGGGGGCCCAAATCGTTGCCCAGAAGGACTTCTGCAGGTAAGTTATCCGTTATGCCAACTTTCACTACACTGGATTCGGCTCCCCAGTCTAGGTGAACGCGGGTGATAGGCAGGTGAAATACGGCTCCCCCAGCCACTCGAACAACTACGGGTTGGCCCGTACTCCTTTGGGCTGGAACCAAGTGCCTCTGTACAAGTTTAATGGTAGCCCTAGTGTCCCGTAATCCTTGGGCGACCTGTCAGTTAAGTTTGACCTCTTGTCGGTGCTGCTGTCTATTATCCCCGGAATCAGCATGAATGGGATTGACCTCATACAATACCCCCAGATATTCCTCAGGGTGAGTGTCTGTGTCCATGCAGTGGACAGCCGGGGTAGGGGATGCAGCAGGGGTTGACACAGGGGATGAGTTCCAGGAAGGTCGGGAGGGCCAAAAGGGCAATTGGACACTAGATGTCCTGGTTTGAGGCATCAGTGACATTTCACCTTGGAACACGCTGAACTATTCCTGGAAGGACCAGTAAAACGAAGTGGGCAGGGCGGAACAGGGGCCCTAAACTCCTCTCGGGGAGGGCCAAAAGGGCAATTGGCCACTAGGTGTCCTGGTTTGTGGCATCGGTGACATTTCACCTTGGAATACTCTGATCTATTCCTGGAAGGACCAGCAAAATGAGGGGGGCTGGGCGGAACTGGGGCCCTAAACTGGTCTGGATACAATGGGGACCCGGGCATCGGCTCGAGGATTAGGTCGGGATAACGCTGGGTCCAGTCACCTGGAATCCGCATACTCATCGGCCAGGTGTGCCGCTTCTGTGAGGGTGTGGGGACGTTGGTCTCTTACCCAATTGCTTAAGTCCTGCTGTAGATTATTGAAGAAATGCTCTAAGAGAAAAAGTTGTAGCACCTCCTCGGCAGATACGGCCTGGCATCCATTAATCCAATGGGTAGCGGTGCGGTGCAACCTGTTAGCCCATTCCATGTGGGTGTCACATCCCCGCTTTTTGGTATCTCAGAATTTCTTCAGGAGTTATGGCATACTGTTTAAGTAAGGTGTCTTTGACAAGGTGGTATTGTTTTACCTCATCCTCTGGGATGGCCCGGAAGGCTTCTGCTGCTCTCCCGGATAGCTGGCTGGATAGAATGGTAACCCATTCCTCTGGGGGTACCTGGTGAAGTACACCCTGTCTTTCAATGTCCGCCAAATAGCTGTCGATCTCCCCCACTAACTCCCGGAACTGTTTAAATGCAGCACATGGTACCTTCCGCTTTTCTATGCTGGCCGGAGTAAGGGTTACTGGGGGTGGCTCTGGAGGTCACTGGGCAATAATTAGTTGCAGCTCGTATTCCCTCTGTTCTCAAGCTTCCGCTGATACCTGGGCAAAAATCTGTGCTATCCGTTCTTCAGAGGGGTTTGGCCCATAGTTCGTCTACCGCTCCCTCACTATGCGAGCCGTTTTGTCTCCAGACGGGGTAGGGGTTTCAGCCATGGCAGAATTCCGATCTAGCTACTGTAACTCCGCAATCACCTTCCTCTTAGGTCGGTTGCTGGCACTCCCTCCACGACTTTCCAGTAGATCCTTGAGGGTCGTCCTTTTTTGCTGCTCATATCGGCTTTCCATTCGACTTGCACGTCTTCTGGGGTAGAAGGACCATCCCACTGCTTGCCACCAAATGTAACGGTATCTACTGTTGGCGACGTCCTTCTTTCCTGGTCAGCGTGGCGCTGTAGAGCTGCTCCAGAGACTTCCAAGCCGAGTTGCAATTTCCAGTAGCTGTGCAAAGAATAAATCAAGGCAACTGGACTTACTGTAGATTTCTTGAAAACGTTTCACTCGTTCTTCCAACGAGCTTTCTCAATTCTGAGTGACTGTACAAGAATTCTCTGGGAATAAATATGTAACTGAATCAACATCTGGTAATTATACCCAGCATGGGGTCAGAGGTCATTATACCCAGCATGGGGTCAAAGGTGTTGATTCCATTATCCTAATTGGAGTCAGTAGGTGATAATGACCTCCCAGAAAAAGGTGTCAAGACAGCATTGTATGTAACCCAATCATCTCCAGACAGTAAGCCACATTGTTTACAATAGCAACGAATCACATTTTTTCCTGAAATGGCTGCTGCACGTGTGAAGACATGGAGCAAAGAACTCTGGGAACGAGGGATCACCCACAATGCCATGCATGCAGCCAATCAGCAGCCAATCAGCAGCCAGCCAGCCCTGTGATGTCATAGCCCTAAAAATAGCCTCAGCCATCTTGGATTCTGCCATTTTCCAGTGTACTTAGTGCAGGGAGAGACGTCAGCAGGCGCTAGGGACAGTGCTAGGAAATACTTCATAGTAGTACGTATTGTTTGCCATTCTGCAGTGCAGTTACTTTGTACTACAGCCTTTTTTGGGATGTATAAGTGTAAAAAAAAGTACATCTTATTTACCTTTTTTAGGGGCTATTATTTTACTTTTAATTCTTATATTATACAGTATGTCAGACAGACAGGTGACAGGCCCTTCAAAGGGAACGGGCAGTGGCCAAAATATATCGTCGGCAGCAGAAGAAGGGGGGGGGGGGGTGGCAGCAGGAGTCACAGCAAAAGGCCTGAGCTCCCGGTGTCATCTAGTCTGACCAGCAACCCAGCGGTGCTTGAATGGTTGACTCGGTCATCCACTTTGTCACAAGTGACATCAGATACCCCCAGCCAAGAGTCGGTGGGTTCTTCAGACACAACGCTTAGTTGACATGGCCCGAGAGCAGGCCCTGTGCCCTCACCTGTCCTCAACTTGCCTATGTCCTTTTCTGTTCCCTCAGCCAGAGGAGTACTATACGCTGTGGGCTCATCTCCACTATACAGAGAGGACGAGCTACTAGAGGACAGTCAGCAGCTACTGCCCAGCCAAGATCTGGAGGAGAGATCCGCTGCTTCCTCTGGTAGGTGGATAAGTAGTGATGATGAGAGTCGCATGGGAGCTGATGTGAGCAGTCAGGCTCCTGGCCCTGAGACCATTGAGGGGGACATCAGTGACGTGCAGACAGTAGCGGATGATGATGAAGCCGATCGCACTTGAGAGCTGGGTGAAGAAGGGGCTTCATCATTATCAGGAGAAGAGGGTGGCAGCCTGCGCGTGAAGCAGCGGCTGAGCCAGAAAGGTGGTAGCGTGGCTGGGAGTCAGCAGGGTGGCAGCAGTGGGAGGTCGGTAGAATATTGCACAACTATGCAATATTCATGCTGTCTAATTAGCACCTTGATATGGCACACCTGTGAGGTGGGATGGATTATCTCGGCAGAGGAGAAGTGCTCACTAACACATCATAGACAGATTTGTTAACAATATTTGAGAGTAATGGGTCTTTTGTGTATGTAGAAAATGTTTCAGATATTTGAGTTCAGCTCATGCAAAATGGAAGCAAAACCGAAAGTGTTGCGTTTATATTTTTGTTCAGTGTATGTCCTTTACTGCCCACTGGGTAAATGTGGTTCCTGCCCAGCCACACCCGCAACTTGGCCAGGTGACGCCGCTTCCGCCTCCACATTCTCACGAGGTTGTTCCTGCCACAATGTCCGCCTCTGCCTCCTCATACCCCACCGTGTCCTCAGCCTCTACTGCAGGGACAATTCAGTGCCCCACCATCATACCACATATGCAGGGCATGGCGGTGTCACACTGTTCTGCACCTAGTTTGCCTGGGCGAACGGAGTCACAAAGGGAAGGAACTGCTCTGCGTCCTTCATGATGAAATCCTGACTTTCTCCTCGAAAACTCAAAAGCGGAACCATGGTGACTGACAACTGGAAGAACATGGTGTCGGTGCTGCGTCAAGGAGGGCTGAGCCATTCGCCCTGCATGGCACATGTGTTAAATCTGGTTGTAATGCGGTTTCTGAATTCTTCCGCTCATCGGCAAGACATCCTGAAAATGGCCAGGAAACTTTGCATGCACTTCAGCCAGTCCGCACAGTACACTGCAAAGCAGCAGAACGGCATCCCCCAACATAGGCTGATATGTGACGTTTCCACACGTTGGAATTCCACCCTCCATATTTTGGACCAATTATATGAACAGAGAAAGGCCATAAACGATTTCTTGATGATACAGCTGGACAGAGGTACTCTCCTGTATAACTTCGATGTTAGCCAGTGGCAGCCCATCCGTGACACTTGCAATTTGCTCGGGCCCTTTGTGTCTCAACAGTACTCTACCGACAAGTCTTTCTTGTGTCTATGTTGCACTGCCTGGCTCTCTAAAACCAGTATTCAAACATTGGTGGCTGTTCAGGCTGTATCTACAGTTTTTTGGTGTGTTTTCTATATCCGGAGCTCCCAGTGCTTGCATTGGAGTCCCCGATCCCAGTAAGTCAGCTGCCAACTACACCGGGACTATCCCAGGAGGTAGTGGTCTGGTTGCTTCCCTGCAACAAAGTCCAGATCCCTGTATAAGGGTGAATGCCAGTGGAGCACCAGAATAACACTCTTAGGGTTAGCCAAACTGGTTAGTTGGCACAGTGGGTTCAGGATCACCCACTGTGGTGATCAGTTGCTCACTGATCCAGTTAGTTGGCACAGTGAGTGTATTGTGTTTAGTTTGCTGTGAGGAAGCAGGACTACGGGATAAACAATGTCACTGATTCATGTCCTGGAACAGATGCTGCTAAATCTGGCTGGCCAGGGGACAGGAGACATGGCGACTACATCGGGGGCTGAACTAGAAGAGGACATTCGAGCACAAGCAATGCGTAGACAAATGGTGGTTTTTCTACACAGGTGAGAGGAGGAGCAGGAGCTGCTGGAGGAGCTGCAGAGCGATGAGGAAGACAAGGCAGATGACCCAGACACACCATGGCAGTATGCAGTGGATATGGAGGCAGGGAGTCCCTCCGAGTCACTTGCGCAAATGGCCCGATGCATGCTCAGTTGCTCATTTAAGAGATGTCAAAAATAGGCACCCCATAAGAATAAGCTAATATCTATATAATTTCTAGCTTCAACAATCCACAAGTATGACTGTATTATATTAAATTCATGACATTGCTATTAACCACCAGTAGATGGCAGCAGAGCGAAAGCTTGAATAGCAGAGCTACAAACAGCAAAGGGGAACTGAATAACGCAGATCTTGGTTTATGGGAGGACAGGATTTACTGCTACATTTCCTGTATCCCCATATACTGAAGGTCATGTATTTGTTCATTCCAGGACATGTTCAATAAAATTACTTCTGTCTTCACCCAGCCTGCTCCCTTCGCACATTGGAATTATTGACCATACTTTCAGCATATGTGCAACAAAATTGGTGGCCCGTACGGGGAGCGGGTGAAGAAGACGCGGTCCCGGAAGTGAGAAAAAAAAACGGTTATACGAAGCATAGAGGAGAAATTAACCCTTGCCACATCGCCAGCGAACACAAATGGATCTAGAAAGCCTGCAGGATAAAATCAGTGGTCACCTAATCCACTTGCCAGTCGGTGATCTCATCGAGATTTGCCAATTCATCAAAGCCCCTGAAGCCAGAAAAACCTGGCGCCATTTTATGCGGATCATTAATGAGGTAATAGATGAACTGGTCGAAGTTGAAAGTGAGGAGGCGGTGACACAATTTCTGCAAGCCACAAAGGGATTCATTAGCGAACTAGAGAAGAAGAGGGACAATGCGGTAGTCTCAAGCTTCAGTGAGAAAGACCTTCAATCAGAACAACAATTGGCCGACTTAAAGCGACAGTATCACACTATGCAGGAGAGGTTCCAGGAAACGTCCAGAATAATGGAGGAACAGATAGAGAGCTGAGTACAGAAGTAAAGACTCAAGTAACAGTCAGCCAAAACCAGTGCCAGTCCCGATTACTCAGAGACTACACCATGGCAGGGCTCCAGATGGCGACCAAAATGGTCGCCAATGCGATTTAGAATTGTAAAATGGCGACAAGACTTTGTAGTCTTGTCGCCATTTGCGCCTAGACCCTCCGCTGCTCTGCCGCTATGAGAAGAACGGGATTTCACACAGCAGGCAGGCGGCAATCCAATAACAGAGCTCCGCTATTAGAGAGGAGGCTGCTGATTGGTCATAGTATCCGCGGGCTGCCCTGCCATTGGCTGCTCCTCTCACACCCCCATTCTCCCGCGCTGAACACAGCAGCAGCTTGATCTTCAGTCAGAGTCATGAGAACAGGGAGCCGCTCCATGCCGACTGCTCCATAGAACAGGTTAGCTTGAGAAGCGAATACTTAATCCACAAACAGACTGTCACAGTCACCCCTGCGCTGATAAAGGCTAATCCTTATCGTCTTTACAACCCTGATAACACTCAGGGGCCGCTGCTGGTGCTCCGTGTGAGCTCCCTGCCTGGGCTCACAAACATTCTTAATAAGGGAATAAAAGGGTTAATAGGAGCCCGGGGCTGGTCAAGACACTAAAAAGCCAGTGAACCATAACCTCCCCCCCTACTAAGCACGGACTTTTGAAAGAGACATGGTTCACTGGCTTTAGTGTCTTGTCCAGCGCGGGCTCCTATTAACCCTTTACATACTTAACATTAGCAAGTGGTGAGATGACTGATGATCTCCTCGCCACTTGCTTATGGCTGGCGCTGCCCAGTATCCCCCCCCCCCCCCCCGCCTACCTACCTAACTTTCTCTGTGCATCTCCTATTTTATGCTGAAGTGGGGGGGGGGGGGGGAACCTTTTCTGGTGTGAGCCTGGTAAGTGCAATTGTGACCAGATCCATCAATTGGCACACGTGCGGCGGTATGAGGGAGCTCTCCGCCATTTGTACAGCCTACAATGCGGAGATGCCACCACGCTGGGGAGGCTCAGGTGTGGCTGGCAGTGAAGGTGTTAAGGCTGCAGGGCTGCCGGTCGTTAAAGTAACCTTAGGCTGATATAAGGCGCAGCCTTCGCAGCCCACCTGCTCCTTGCAGGACTCTGATCATGCACCCTCCCTATCCACCCTTCCCAAACTATGGTCCCACTTACCGGCTACAGCCCCCCTACTACAAACCCAACGGGCCCTACTGGAAGCCTCCCTGCAAGGGGGCCCCGGGGCCCATGAAGTCTGCCCTTCCCTTTGACTGCCTGGATAACTACCGGTTATGGGCTCAGCTGTAGGCCTTGCTCAGCCAGCTGGGGCCGGAGCTGACTGAGCCGCTCTTACACCAAAGTAGGGGTTCAGGTGAACCCCAGAGTGGACGCGTCTGTTTAGCGTTCACTGGGGCCCTGTACGCTGAAGAGCCGCAAGGGATGGGCCCTACTGTGCCATGCCACACCTGAGCAGCATGCCGGACTGCGTATCGTCACTATCCGCTTTCCCCGCACTGTAGCCGTGTACCCAGACTGTCAGACCGGAGACTGTTCACACTGCCCCCTGCCCAGAGGAAAGAGGGGGAGCAACTGGAGGAAGACTGGGGGAGCAATACTGGGACCAAGAGACCCACAATCCAGGTGAGACCGCCGGCAGAGGACAGGAATTTCACAACGGGGGTGAAAGGGTACCCTAAAAAAACTTGTATCCCTGCTTAGTAATTGCTCTGAAGTTACTGGTCATCACCTGTCCCCAATACAAAGAACGTGAGCCCTCCCTTAAGAACTGGTGGTAGAGTGCCCCTAAGTGGTCAACCCTGCATCCACAACTTCCAAATCAGACCTGTCCTAGAAGTACATGTATAACCTGCACTGATCCTGTGTTATACTCCAGAGCTGCACTCACTATTCTGCTGGTGCAGTCCCTGTGTGCATACATTACTTATCCTGTACTGATCCTGAGTTACATCCTGTATTATACTCCAGAGCTGCACTCACTATTCTGCTGGTGCAGTCCCTGTGTGCATACATTACTTATCCTGTACTGATCCTGAGTTACATCCACCCCAGCTGCAAATTGCATCGCTCCGCTCCTTACTCTTTGCAGTCTCCGGTCTGGCATAGTCCCGCCAAGTGCCAGAGTCTGCTAAAAACAACTCTAAGTACATTTTTCAAGGCTCCTACAAAAGAAAGCAAATGTAAATTATTTCCTTAAAGGGGTTTTCCCATCTCAGACAAAGGGGGCATATCGCTAGGGCATATCCTATCGATATGCCCCCATATCCTAGGGGCATATCCAAATGCTGGCTCGGCTATTTCCGTCTGCCCCATAGAAATGAATGGGAGCCGTGCGCTCCCATTCAATTCTAGGGGAGCAGCGCTTGGTGGCGGACGGACCTTGGGAAATCCGGCGGTTCCTCCAGCCACAAGCTCTCCCGCTTTGTTCTCATTGTAGGTGCGGGTCCCAGCGGTGAGACCCGCGCCTATCAGACAATGGGGGCATATCCTAGCAATATGCCCACATTGTATGTGATAGGACTAGAGCTAACATTGTTCACACATTGTGTATAAGACTGTCCTAAAACTGCCTCCTTTGCATTCATCCCAGACCGCCACCCAGTGCCACCAAGCTACCCACTGCTCCGACACAACGACCAGACGTCCCTGTTCAATTCTTACTGCATTGAGTTTTGCAGAATATACCGCTCCAATCCCTACGTGACAGATTTGGTGCTTCGAGAAAGGTGGATTCAGTCTGAGAGAGAAATTTAAATTTAAAATGGTCAAATGGTCAGGAACAATGAGGGGGTGTAATGAAGTACGGTGAGCCTCAAGATTGATGGCTGGGGTGTGAAGGAGGAAAAAGTGTTCTTGTATATTATAATATATTCTTTATCCATAGGGAGTATTTTTAAGTAGCTTATCTACAGGGTGGGCCATTTATATGGATACACCTTAATAAAATGGGAATGGTTGGTGATATTAACTTCCTGTTTGTGGCACATTAGTATATGTGAGGGGGGAAACTTTTCAAGATGGGTGGTGAACATGGCGGCCATTTTGAAGTTGGCCATTTTGAATCCAACTTTTGTTTTTTCAATAGGAAGAGGGTCATGTGACACATCAAACTTATTGGGAATTTCACAAGAAAAACAATGGTGTGCTTGGTTTTAACGTAACTTTATTCTTTCATGATTTACAAGTTTCTGACCACTTATAAAATGTGTTCAATGTGCTGCCCATTGTGTTGGATTGTCAATGCAACCCTTTTCTCCCACTCTTCACACACTGATAGCAACACCGCAGGAGAAATGCTAGCACAGGCTTCCAGTATCCGTAGTTTCAGGTGCTGCACATCTCGTATCATCTGAAGGCAATCGTCTATGCTGTGGATTCAAAATGGTCGACTTCAAAATGGCCGCCATGGTCACCACCCATCTTGAAAAGTTTCCCCCCTCACATATACTAATGTGCCACAAACAGGAAGTTAATATCACCAACCATTCCCATTTTATTAAGGTGTATCCATATAAATGGCCCACCCTGTAGACTCATCTCTGACACACAGCAGGAAAGCCAGCCACTGCTCGCCTGTGCAGACAGGAAAGCCCACCTGTGCAGACAGGAAAGCCCGCCACTGCTCGCCTGCACAGACAGGAAAGCCCGCCACTGCTCGCCTATGCAGACAGGAAAGCCCACCTGTGCAGACAGGAAAGCCCGCCACTGCTCGCCTGCACAGACAGGAAAGCCCGCCACTGCTCGCCTGCGCAGACAGGAAAGCCCGCCACTGCTCACCTATGCAGACAGGAAAGCCCACCTGTGCAGACAGGAAAGCCCGCCACTGCTCGCCTGCACAGACAGGAAAGCCCGCCACTGCTCGCCTGCGCAGACAGGAAAGCCCGCCACTCACTTGCGAGTTACAGCAAGGAAGAATCTGGTAAGCCGCATCACCAGTAGATACTGATTCTTGTGTATTGTAAAGCCCTGGCTATTACCGCCTGTGGCAAAGAGAACGTATGGCTTATTTTGGTAGTAGTGATGTTTTTATCCATAGTGGGCAGTATTATAGTAGTCACATTCTTGTACATAGGGGGCAGCAGGAAAGCCCGCCGCTGCTCACCTACGCAGACAGGAAAGACCGCCGCTGCTCACCTACGCAGACAGGAAAGCCCAGCACGGGGAGAGAGAGAGACACGGCGGCACTGCTCCCACTATAAAGCCGCTGTATAAATAACAGAGTCAGCGTACATGCGGTATAACAGGAATCCCAAGCGTGGTGCTCAGCAACAGGAGCTGACAGACAAAACTTCACGATGGGCAGAGAGAAGGATAACAGAGTTGCGGCACTCACCAGGATATCAGCAAGTTTCTTTATTCTGGCTTCCTTGGAAGTCGACACATTTAGGATCCAGGGGCGGACACAATGTTGCAGGCGGCGACGGCCGTTTCGCGCGTGGGATCGCGCTTCCTCAGGCCGCTAGCATACGTCATGACGCAGGTTTGCATTTTATACATGCGGACAGGGGACGGCCGACGCCGTCAGCCACAGGTGTGCGCCCTAGGATGAGTGACATATGTTAAAAACATGCGAGCAGGATGGACAAGTGTGGATACCAATAAACATATAAAAGCATGAGCACAGAAACAAATACAATTGCGGATCACTCATTAATACCCACGGACAAAGTGGAGTACCAATAGGAGGTCCTAGATAGATAACATGAGTAACAAAGCGAAATATAGTACATATGGTTTTCCAATGGATTAAGGGGGCGCATTATGTCAGCGCAAACAAATGCGGATACATGACCGAAAGCAAAGGCACAAGCAGGGAATAACAGAATATGGGAGGGGCCTGAATCCTGCAGACAGTTGCCCTCTGTTTACAAAAACACGGACATATCATTCCTGTCATTCATGCCCGCTTTGCGCCCGTTTGCATTATCCACCTTGCCTCCCTCTGCAGGAGTAGGCGATGCCGGTCGCCCCCCCGGGGGATGGGACGGACATGCTCCACCCCCGCAAAGGAGAGGCAACGTGGAAACGCATTATGGGCAGTACGGATATGGTCAATGAGGCGTGGACTACCTCTACCTGACCGTATGGAGCCGACGTGCTCGCGGATGCGCTCAAAAAGAGGGCGAATAGTTTTGCCTATATAAAAACGCTTGCAGGGACAAAAAATTACGTATACCACGTAAGAAGTGCGGCAGTTGATAAATTCCCGCACAGTATGTGGTAACCCCCCTATAAGTAAGTGTTTGCTGCAGACGTTGAGTGTACAAAAAGAACAATGACCGCATTTAAAGTTGCCCTTTGGCTTACCAAGCCAGGTCTCGCCCTTAGGTGTGGAGAATACACTCCTGACAAGTTTATTTTTAAGTGTGGGGCACTTCCTAAATGCGATCAGAGGTTTTTCGTCAGTCACACTGCTGAGAGAGGAATCCCCTTTCAGCAAGTCCCAGTTCTGATTGATCACCTGTTTAACTGTGTCTGCGGCAGCACTGTATTGAAAAGAGAAAGCGAAGCGTAATGAACTAAAATTGGTTCCTCTCTCCTTAAGCAGAGAGGTGCGGTTCAGTTTGGCGGCTTTGCGGAGGGCCGCTGAGACACCCCCGACGGGTAACCCCTATCCAGGAGCCTATTGCTAAGCTCTCTGGCTTGCCTAAAAAAGCCCTCATCAGTGTCATTAATCCTGCGTAATCGGACAAACTGTCCATACGGGACAGCACGTTTAACTGAGGGTGGATGAAAGCTGGCCTGGTGGAGGAGGGAGTTGGTCGCGGTGGGTTTATGGTAACCACTGGTATGTAGCGTACCATCTCGTGCTGTGACATGCACATCCAAAAAGTCTAAAGACTCACCACCAAACTTGATGGTGAATCTCATATTCATTTGGTTATGTGCATTCAAATGGTCAACAAAAGCATGGCACGACTCCTCACTCCCCCACCAGACCAGAAAAATGTCATCCACATACCTCAGGAACAGATGAATGTGGCACAGGAAGGGGTTATCCGTCGAGAAGATGTAGGTCTCTTCAAATACCGCCAGGTACAGGTTTGCAAATGTGCACGAGACAGGGGTGCCCATCGCAGTACCTAGTACCTGGCGGTACCAGAGACCATCGAACTGAAAAACATTATTGCTGAGGACAAGGTCCAACGCTTCGTTGATGAAATCAATAAATGCTACACTCTTGTCAGTTTTACTCAGGACCGTATTGACTGCTCGAAGTCCCAGGTCGTGTGGGATACGAGTGTAAAGACTCTCGACATCTAGAGAGACAAGGTGAAAGTCTTCGTGCCACTCAAAGTTACTGAGCGCACGAAGAAAGTCACCCGTGTCACCGTGGGAAGGCCGGTATAAGTCGCTCTTTCATGTTCTTTGACAGGAATCCATTAAATGTATAACGGTTAATTAAGGCGAACAACTTGGAGGAAATACCAGGCATGGGATCCCCCCTAAGCTTGGAGTATACCGTGCGGTCTCCCAATTGCCTATGTGCCTCCTCCAAATAATAATCCCTGGGCATCAGGACCACATTCCCTCCCTTGTCGGCCGGCTTAATGACCATGCTGGTCTGTTTGCTTAACCACAAAAGAGCGTGAGATTCTTCTATCGTTAGATTAGAAGGTGCAGCTGGGTACACCAGCGCACAAATTTCTCTTAATACTCGTTTGTGGAAGAGGTCTATAGGCGAGCCGGCCGGCATGGGAGGAAGGAAGGTGGACCTGACGCCCCCTGTGTACTTATTCACATAACCAACCGTGGCTACGGGCTCCTCCGGTTCAGTGTTAGACAAGAACTGTATACAGGCAATCTCTTCCTCAGTGAATCTGCCCGACAGGTGAAAGTCGGTAAGGGACAAGAAAGCCCGCCAGTGCTCACCCGCACAGACAGGAAAGCCCGCCACTCCTCACTTGCGAGTTACAGCAAGGAAGAATCTGGTAAGCCGCATTACCAGTAGATACTGATTCTTGTGTATTGTCTGCCTATTACCGCCTGTGGCAAAGAGAACGTATGGCTTATTTTGGTAGTAGCGATATTTTTATCCATAGTGGGCAGTATTATAGTAGTCACATTCTTGTACATAGGGGGCAGCAGGAAAGCCCACTTACGCAGACCGGAAAGACCGCCGCTGCACAACTAGGAAAGCCTGCCACTCCTCACTTGCACAGACAGGAAAGCCCGCCGCTGCTCACTTGCACAGACAGGAAAGCCCGCCACTGCTCGCCTGCGCAGACAGGAAAGCCCGCCACTCACTTGCGAGTTACAGCAAGGAAGAATCTGGTAAGCCGCATCACCACTGATTCTTGTGTATTGTCATCTAGGCAGATCAGGTAATTCTACATCATTGTTATTCACAGGCTACAACACTTAGCTCAGTATGGCAACACGTAAAATCACAGACTTTTTTAAAGATCCATCCTCCAGAGAGTCTTGTACCTCTTCACTAGATCATCAAAATTCAAGTGAAGCCCTTTCATTAGTCACAGACAACAGTTCATCTGATCAACCATCAGATCAAACAGCCCGTAGTGGGACAAAAGGTTCTGCTAAATTTTAAAAGTTTATGGCTTCAGGAATTTGCTTGGCTTAGATATAATAAAGAGAAAGAAATGATGTACTGTGAGTTTTGTTCTACGGCTGGCCCAGATATTGCAGGGAACGCATCATTTCAAGAAAGAAACTATAAAAAAACATGGAGAGAGTCAGAAGCATAGAAATGCTCGTGACAGTATCATAGCCAGGTGTGCCCCAGCAGAGGCACCTTTAGCCCGTTTTGTGTCCAGAGCCCGTGAAAAAATGGCAGAGAAAGATTTTAAAGAAATGAAGCTTAAATTTAATGCAGCCTACATGATTGCACGTGAAGAGCTACCATTTACAAAGTTTGCCTCTCAAAATCTTGCTTATGAAAAAAAACGGAATGGATATATCCAAAACGTATGATAACGACACTGCGTGCGCTGAGTTCATTGGTTGCATTGCAGATGAACTAAGAGCCCAAACAGTAAATAAAGCTAGCAAGGCAACTTACATTTCAGTCATAACAGACTGTGGAACAGATGTATCCGGAAGCGAAAATGTGATTGTGTACTTACGGTACATTTTGTCTGGTATGCCAGTAAACAGTCTTGTTGGATTAGCTGCGTTTCAGGGATTATTTACAGCAATAACAGATATACTTACTAGTGCAGACCAAAGTAATCCAAATTGGTGGCAAGATAAGCTCAGTGCTTTTGGTGCAGATGGAGCTAGTGTTAATATGGGTGCGACAGGTGATGTAGGTGCACTGATAAGAAAAGATATAGGAAAATATATACTCTCTTTTCACTGCTTACCACGCACGCTGGAACTGGCCATGTTGAACACACAAAAGTGTCTTCCTATGGTTCAAAAAGTATATGACCTGTTGCATCTTGTTTGGAAGACTTATCATTTTAGTTCCAAAAGTAAAAGGGAGTTGAGAGCAATTGGCACAGAGTTAGGCTGTAAAATCCGCTGCCCTGGGGCAGTGAAGACCCAGCGTTGGCTACCGCATATTTCTCGTGCACTCTCAGTCTTCCTCTCCTCCTTGGATCATGAAACAGGACAGTACACCGCTGTACATCATCACATGGAACACCTTGCTGCCTCGTCCAAAAACAGTGATATATCTGGAAGAGCTAAGCACATTGTACAGCAAATGGAGAACATAGTGTTTGTTGGATTCTGTCACTTTCTCCATGACCTCTTTGGAGAAATCTCAAAGTTGAGCCTTAGTCTTCAGAAAAATTCTCTAATATTACCACAAGCTGTTGCTGCTATTAAAAGTTGTATTATGACAATAGAAAGCATTAAAGAAAAGCCACTAAGAAATGGGAAACTGCAGAATTTTTTCCTGCAAATAGCTGGTAAAGAAATGCATACCCAGACAACGGTTGCTAAAAGGCGGGATAAAACCACAAGTGTTACATGCATTCAGTTTCAAAATATTCAGCTGAAAGAAAGCCATTCCATTTTTATGGATATCCTTAAAGAACATATAAAAAAAAACTGTAGAGGTAACAATTACAGAACTGGAAAAAAGATTTGGAATGATGATAGGGAAAGACCAGGAAGATAACATAGGAGGGTCAGGAATCATCCGATGTTTCTCTATCTTTTGTCACGATTCTTGGCCTGAAGACTTCATCACGCATGGAGAAGAGGAAATTGACATGCTAATACAGTGGTATAAGCCCATCTTGTTGAAGAATCACTGTGATTTGGAGGCAATCCACAGTGAGTGGAGATTGCTAAAATTCTTAATCAACGGCCAGTTTGCAGACATGTCTTATAGCAATTTGTGGGAGGTAATCCTGACAAAAGAGCCTTACTCCACCGACTACAAAAATGTTTTACATTTGGTGAACATTATGCTTATACTTCCTATAACTGCTGCACAGTGTGAACGAGGCTTTTCTGCGCAAAACAGAATAAAATCACAAGTACGCAATTCACTTCATATTTCTACACTGGAGGATTTAATCCGAATTAGCTCAGAAGGCCCTTCACTTGAGCTGTTTGATCCCGAGCCCTGCGTGAGATGCTGGTTTGGAGCCAAGAGGAAGAGGAGGCCTCATTATTCTGGATGGCCAAGTGACACTGACTTATTGGTAGTCAGTGACACTGACTCAGAATCGGAGCAATAAGTTGTCTATTAAGGACTGTAAATAGTTTAAACGTTTTTGTTGGCTGTAAGAAGAACGAATCCAAAAGAACATATGGGCAACTGCACAAGGTAAGACAAGTCTTTTATTTTTTATTATAATTATATGTATTTTACATTTGGCGACTAAAAAATTCATTTGGAGACAAAAATTTTCAGATTAGGAGCCAATGGCTCCTTGAGATTTTTTTTTGTCTGGAGCACTGCATGGTAGCTTGCCAGAGGTGACAATCAGAAAAGACTTCAAAATCACAGGACAGATTGGAGAAAAAGAGCAGAAGGATAAGCTGTCCTACACCAACTTAATGCACCAAATCGACCTAGGACTACAGAAAGTATATCCCGAGACTGAGATTATTGAAGCAGTGGTCAAAGCTATTAGCCCTGGCCTAAGCCTTAGGGCCCATTCACACGACCGTATAAACGGATCCGCATCCGTTCCGCATTTTCGCGGATGGTATGCGGATCCATTCATTTCTATGGGCTCTGAATAGATGTGGACAGCACACCGTGTGCTGTCCGCATCCGTAGTTCCGTTGCCCCATTCAAGTCTATGGTTCCGCAAAAAAACGGATCATACGGAAGAGCTTCCGTATGTTATCCGTTTTTAAACGGATGAATGTCCGCAATTTACATATCCCTGCCCCCAGTAAAAATAGATACATTTTTCAGACATGTCTATGTGCCCCTCTCAAAAATCAGATAGAAGAGCCATATTTGTCAGAGAGCAAGATGTATTTTTCTGTGGAGCGCTTAATCGTCTTAATTCAACAAAATCCAGAGCTGTGGGATACACGCTCTGATTTGTACCACGACCGTGTCCGTAAGGATAGGTCGTGGTACGAAATTGCTGAGGAGCTTATGCCTGAGGAGTGGGCGAAGGGCGATGGCAAGGTGCACAAGAAACTTGGTAAGTAAACTAAAAATGTAAAAAAAAAGATAAAAATTAAAAGTTGTATAGGTTTTAATTGTAGTGTAGCATGCTCAGAGAACTTTGCAAACTTCCCTGAGCATGCACATCATATTCTATAAGTGCACGTGTATCATGTCATTTTTGAAAAGTGCACTTGCAGGTACTTTATCTAATACATTTTGAAATTGTATTGTGACATTAAAAAATTCACACTATATTAATTTTTTTCTTTAATTATTTTTATTTAAATACAGTCAAAACCATGAAGACAAGATGGCACTCTTGCCGAGATCAATTTCGGCGGGAGGAGACGTCCAAAAAAGGACGTAGTGGTGATAGTGGTGGGGAAAAAAAAAAACCTTATCTATACACCCAGCAACTACAGTTCCTGAAGCCCATTTTTGAAATGCGGTCGTAAGTTATTTTTTTGATATTTTTATAAAAAAATTAAATACAAATTTAAAAATATTAATTAAAAATTCTAATTTTATTCCTTATTAAGAACTGTCGACAGTCTGGATGAAGGCCCATCTGAAACACGGTCTGTGGACAGTAATCAAGTGATGTCACCTCCGGACCCCTGCTCTCCAGCACGTACACCACCGCAGCCTTCTACTCCACCAGCTGACCTTCCGGATGAACCCCAGACTGGCACAGCATCCAGGAAGAGGAGACGACAGAGTCCCACTCCGCAGCCTATTTCGGGATCAAATACTCGAGAATTGGTGGATACTCACGTTCTCAAGTATTTATCCCGAAACAGGCCGGAGTGCCAGGAGGACTCTATAATGCTCGGACTGGGACCATTTCTGCAAAAAGTTCCACGGTCAAGGCAGCATATGTGCGTGTCGTCATTGACTGCTGTCCTGGAATTATTTGCTGGGCCAATAATGCCTATGGATATTTATAATTGTTTAAATGAGGCGCGAAAAAAACTGCATGGAACGTCGGATTAGCCAACGTTCGAGCCAGTATTGAGCCAGCCTCAAAGGGTCACTCGAGTTTACCCCCCCGCCTCTACCTCCTCAACATGTGAGGGTTACTCTTTTACCCAAGACCTGTATGAGTTATGATTTTTTTGTTTTATAAAATTTATTTGATTCAAACACATTTACGTATTTTTCATAATGTTTTATTAATTCAGGAAACTCGTGATGAAATACACAACTAGATTGGAAGAGGTTGCACCTTACACACTTTAGTTTCGTTAACTAAATAACACGATTTATCTAACTGCGGCCCTTCAGCTGTTGGAAAACTACAACTCCCACCATGCCAAGTAGTAGGCTGATAGCTGTAGGCAGTATGGGAGTTGGAGCTTCGAAACAGCTGGAGGGTCGAGTTTGGCCATCCCTGGTAGCCATTCAATAATTTTATGGCCTCTAATTACACACGCCCATTGGGCTGCCATGGCTGTGCCTGACTACATTCAGCCGTGATATAGCATAAAGTTTGTTTCCATATCCCAATGAGGTATTAGTCAGTTTTTGGATAAATCATTGATTAAATGTTTTAATGATTCTCCAAAATACCTTAGCTCGCAAGCCAACGTCAAGGCTCCTCATTATATTGCGAGTCCCTAATCTAATCTAACAATATGGGAGCTAACTAACTAGAAAATTATTTTAAATTCATTTAGATAACCATAACCCAAAAATTAACGACGAGTACCACGGATGCTGTTCAGCTGCCATGATAATGCAGCCTCTCTACTAATGAAGTAATCGGCAAAGAGTTCTCGAACTGCTAGTCCAGCAGATCCAGGCCTTCCTTGCGGATTATGGTCTAATCCAACAGATGTGGTTGTTGGAAAAGGGGCCACTTCAGGTTCAGAGGGTGCATCATGAATCCTGGTGAAGTTGTGTAAAATCACACATGCCTGTATCACCAGGGTGGCATTTTGCGGACTCATTTGCAAGGATGACATGAACACTCTCCATTTATTGGACAGTATCCCAAAAGCACATTCTACATATCGACGTGCACGAGACAGACGATAATTAAATATGCGCTTTCGGTCATCCAAATCGCGTCTAGGAAAAGGTCGCATTACATGGGGAGATAATGCAAACCCTTCATCTGCCACGATTACAAATGGAGCGGCTGAAGCAGAAGATCCGGGTAGTCGTCTGGGCTCTGGCAAGGCAAGTTGGTTGGCGCGAAGCCGTTCACCCATTCGGGAAGAACAGAAGATGCGGGCGTCTGCTGTGCTTCCATAGGCCCCAATATCAACAATAATAAATCTATAATTACTGTCAACTAATGCCAACAGCACTATAGAAAAATATTGTTTAAAATTAAAATACTGGGACCCTGAGTGAGGCGGTTTCTTAACACGTATGTGTTTGCCATCCAATGCCCCTAGACAGTTTGGAAACTGTGCAGATTGATAAAACCCATCAGCAATTCTAAGCCAATCTTCTGCCTTGGGTTGGGGCATCACCGCATCTCTGAGTCGCTGCCAGATAAGTTGACATGTGTGACAGACGATCCCAGATATCGTTGAGATTCCCAGCAGATACTCATAATGCAAAGATGCAAAAGAGTTCCCAGTCGCAAGGAATCTGTGAAGAGAAAAATGACATTATTAAGTCTCTGGTTTTTTTTTAAATTTAATTTCAATAAAAAATATAAGATAGACTAGTAAACTTACCTCAACGTGACTAGAAGTCTTTCTTCAGGTGAGATGCTGCGCCTCATGTTGGTGTCCTGGAAAGTGAGCCCAGAACGGAGAGACGCGAGCAACATATCAAATGTCTGTACAGACATACGGCAGTAACCCTGGAATTTATCAGGGTACTGCCGTAAGTCAAAGTATAATTTGTGAAAGTGGCCCTTCTGTAGACGCTGCGAGACAATGGGATGAACCCACCGCCTCCTCCTCGGTTCTTCAGACAGCATTGCTGGCTGCTGTCCAAATCTGCGAGAAATTAGCCAATACAGAAGAACCTCTCGATGATTAGCCATGATAGACCAGAAATATAGCACGAAACAGATGCCGACCAAGCACAAGTCTCACACTAAGCTCTTGGTGCAATCAAAGCCAGACAAAATGGCTCTCAAGCTATCTGACAGGAATTATTTATATAACTTTTTTTTTTTTCACCACAGAGATCTTTATATAAAAATTACAAAGACACCTTCCGTTTTTTTGCGGATCCGCAAAAAAACGGAACATCATCTGTTCCGTTTTTTCACGGAAGAACGGATCCGCATATTTGGGGCCTTAGAGATATGCTGGAGATGAAAAATGGACTGACTCTAGTGCAACTTAGACGAATCTTGAAAAGTCACTACAAGGAGGAGAATGCCTCAGAACTGTACCAGCAACTCCTTAATATTTCCCAGAAAAGCGACAAGACTCCACAGAATTTCCTGTTCAGAGCTATTGAATTGAAAGATCGGCTGGTATTCGTCTCCCAAGGTGAAGTCTCGGAAGAACATTTTGGGACTGAGCTGATCCAGAAGAAATTTCTAAGATCAGTAGGTACTGGACTAAGAAATGACCATTGGTGAAAGAGGATCCCATGAAACTGAATATACAACCGGAGTATTGAAGCGCTTTAAACCAACTATAAGGAGAGGGATCGGTATCAAACAAAATTGGCAGGAGAAATCTAAGACTGATTGCCGCAGTAAAAACCAGCCTGCTGCTTGATCAGAGCACCTGGCAGGAATCTCCACCTACAAATTCCTAACTACGGCACTCCTGCAATTGATGACCGAAGATCCCTGGATCCATACCCTGGAAGCTACATCACTGCCTGCAAGCGGAGCATACGTGGGACGCCACGCTAACCGCAATACAGCCGGCACAACCGTGAGTAGAAAACTATTGCTGAACTAGTGCATATATAAAAGGTGAGCTTTGGGACACCAAAACCAAACAAAAGGAATATAAGTGACAAAACTACTTACCCCTATCCGATTATACGGGGGTCACTTTGTGAACTTTGCCCTGCAGTTCCTGAATACTACGAACTATGTTAAAGAGCTGAATATCTCTGACTTGCTATGTGAGCATCACACTACGGACAAACATAGCTGGAAGGTTTTATCCTTCTCTGTCCATATTAGGCTCTCCTTTTCAGGACTACATATTTAAGTGTGTGTTTCAGTGTGCATTTTTATCGATTTTATAAATTTTTATGAGAATTTATAGCATGCGAATATTTGTTTAATCAAGTTTTATATGTTATTATACATATGTGTTATTGTACACAGTGTTTGTTTGCATAAATTGTACTATATCAAATCTCCTATGTGTGTCCAAGTGTAGGTGTGCCCTACTACTCTTTTATTTATACATTATTTTCCGAAGATTGGGTGTAATCTTCTTTGTAGGTGCACCCATTCCAATCATTGTCCAAGAAGTGAGCCATCTCTAAACACTAATTTTTCATATAGTCATCTTGTATACGCATTCATTAACGGTTTCCAGAAAGCGGCCAACCTCTTTAATATGCCTACATATGTTATAAATCAATTAATCCAAATGTCAGGCTTTATTCAGACATCAGTGTATCACAAGTGCGCTGTCATGTTCTTCCCATAGCCATTTTTTTTATTATGTGTATTCACACATCCGTGATTTACCATGGTCCAGGGATCCATTGTTACATAACGGAAGCACGCCCATTTCTTAGTGTTTATGGATGGATCATGCCCATTATAGTCTATGGGTCCATGAAAGGACACGGACACAACACAGATGGCATCTGTATTTCATCCCCGTTTCATGGATCATTGCTACACTGCGTGCAGAATTATTAGGCAAATGAGTATTTTGACCACATCATCCTCTTTATGCATGTTGTCTTACTCCAAGCTGTATAGGCTCGAAAGCCTACTACCAATCAAGCATATTAGGTGATGTGCATCTCTGTAATGAGAAGGGGTGTGGTCTAATGACATCAACACCCTATATTAGGTGTGCATAATTATTAGGCAACTTCCTTTCCTTTGGCAAAATGGGTCAAAAGAAGGACTTGACAGGCTCAGAAAAGTCAAAAATAGTGAGATATCTTGCAGAGGGATGCAGCACTCTTAAAATTGCAAAGCTTCTGAAGCGTGATCATCGAACAATCAAGCGTTTCATTCAAAATAGTCAACAGGGTCGCAAGAAGCGTGTGGAAAAACCAAGGCGCAAAATAACTGCCCATGAACTGAGAAAAGTCAAGCGTGCAGCTGCCAAGATGCCACTTGCCACCAGTTTGGCCATATTTCAGAGCTGCAACATCACTGGAGTGCCCAAAAGCACAAGGTGTGCAATACTCAGAGACATGGCCAAGGTAAGAAAGGCTGAAAGACGACCACCACTGAACAAGACACACAAGCTGAAACGTCAAAACTGGGCCAAGAAATATCTCAAGACAGATTTTTCTAAGGTTTTATGGACTGATGAAATGAGAGTGAGTCTTGATGGGCCAGATGGATGGGCCCGTGGCTGGATTGGTAAAGGGCAGAGAGCTCCAGTCCGACTCAGACGCCAGCAAGGTGCAGGTGGAGTACTGGTTTGGGCTGGTATCATCAAAGATGAGCTTGTGGGGCCTTTTCGGGTTGAGGATGGAGTCAAGCTCAACTCCCAGTCCTACTGCCAGTTTCTGGAAGACACCTTCTTCAAGCAGTGGTACAGGAAGAAGTCTGCATCCTTCAAGCAAAACATGATTTTCATGCAGGACAATGCTCCATCACACGCGTCCAAGTACTCCACAGCGTGGCTGGCAAGAAAGGGTATAAAAGAAGAAAATCTAATGACATGGCCTCCTTGTTCACCTGATCTGAACCGCATTGAGAACCTGTGGTCCATCATCAAATGTGAGATTTACAAGGAGGGAAAACAGTACACCTCTCTGAACAGTGTCTGGGAGGATGTGGTTGCTGCTGCACGCAATGTTGATGGTGAACAGATCAAAACACTGACAGAATCCATGGATGGCAGGCCTTTGAGTGTCCTTGCAAAGAAAGGTGGCTATATTGGTCACTGATTTGTTTTTGTTTTGTTTTTGAATGTCAGAAATGTATATTTGTGAATGTTGAGATGTTATATTGGTTTCACTGGTAAAAATAAATAATTGAAATGGGTATATATTTGTTTTTTGTTAAGTTGCCTAATAATTATGCACAGTAATAGTCACCTGCACACACAGATATCCCCCTAAAATAGCTAAAACTAAAAACAAACTAAAAACTACTTCCAAAAATATTCAGCTTTGATATTAATGAGTTTTTTGGGTTCATTGAGAACATGGTTGTTGTTCAATAATAAAATTAATCCTCAAAAATACAACTTGCCTAATAATTCTGCACTCCCTGTAGATGCTCCTAAATTAATCTTCTGCTGAGTAGTTCTGGTATAATACGGATGAGACACAGAAGGCAAAAAATGGACGCACTGATCTTTCATGGACATCTTCACAGATAAACCACTGACTGTCTTGTCACTGATGTAATGGAAACATATGTGTGAATGAGGCCTCATTCTAAACTCTCCTGTAGTGTGGATGGGTATATGAATACAGGGATAAGAAGCAAGGTTCATGGGGACAATTCATCTTCACTGCTCGGGGAGTAAACAAAGTTCTTTTTCTCTTCCTTAACCCCTTCAGGACCCTGGCCGTTTTTTGGAAATTTGACATGTGTCACTTTATGTGGAACTTTGGAAACGCTTTTACTTATCCAAGCCATCCTGAGACTGTTTTCTCGTGACACATTGTACTTCATGATAGTGGTAAATTTCTGTCAATATTTTTAATTTTAATTTTTTTTTAAATACCAAATTTACAAAAAATTTGAAAAATTCGCAAATTTCCATTTCTCTGCTTTTAAAACAGATAGTGATACCTCATACAATAGTTATTACTTTACATTCCCCATATGTATACTTTATGTTTGGATCATTTTGTGAATGCCATTTTATTTTTTGGGGACGTTAGAAGGCTTAGAAGCAAATCTTGAATTTTTTCAGAAAATTTCCAAAACCCACTTTTAAGCACCAGTTCTGGTCTGAAGTCACTTTGTGAGGCTAAGATTATAGAAACCACCCATAAATGGCCCCATATTAGAAACTACACCCCTTAAGATATTCAAAACAGATTTTACAAACTTTGTTAAACCTTTAGGTGCTCCAGAAGAATTGAAGGAAAATGTAGATGAAATTTAAGAATTTAACTTTTTTGGCAGATTTTCCATTTTAATCAATTTTTTCAAGTAACAAAGCAAGGGTTAACAGCCAAACAAATATTCAATATTTATTGCCCTGATTCTGTAGCTTACAGAAACTGCTGGTCATAAACTGCTGTACGGGCACACGGCAGGGCATAGAAGAAAAGGAATGCCATATGGATTTTGGAGAGAAGATTTCACTGGGATAATTTTAAGTTGCCATGTCACATTTCAAGACCTCCTGATGCACCCCTACAGTAGAAACTCCAAAAAGTGACCCCATTTTGGAAAATACACTCCTCAAGGTATTCAAAACTGATTTTACAAACTTTGGTAACCCTTTAGGTGTTCTACAAGAATTAAAGGAAAATGTAGATGATATTTTAGAATTTCACTTTTTTGGCAGATTTTCCAATTTAATAGATTTTTTCCAGTAACAAAGCAAGGGTTAACAGCCAAACAAAACTCAATATTTATTACCCAGATTCTGTAGTTTACAGAAACACCCCACTTGTGATGGTAAACTGCTGTATGGACACACAGCAGGACGCAGAAGGAAAGGAGTGGCATGTGGTTTTTGGAGGGCAGATTTCACTGGGATAATTATAATTTTTAAAACGTTTTTATTGTAAATACTTCTGTAGCGATACAGGTTAGTTTACAATACAGAAGCATATTGTATAGATGTTTGGTTTTCAAAACATGTTAAATATACATATATACCGTATTGATACATACATTTTTCTTACATCTGCATCGCTATAATACAGTGTTGAACCAGTCAATTTCCTGTATTTAATATTCTAAGACAATAAGTGTTGCTAAACTAAAATTAACAAGTTAGCAAAATTGGTTGGTGAGACAGCAGAAAGTGTATATTGGTATGAAGTTAGAAACTTTAGTGGTTTCTGTTTAAGTCGGTTGAACGAAGTTTAAATTTTTTTGCCATGGATCCCATGTCTTTTCAAACAGACCTCAAGTATTTGCCTCCCAGTGGGCAAGTTGCTCCATACAACAAATCTCGTCACATTTGACTAACCATTGTGAAATTAAAGGGGGGCTCGTTAATTTCCAGTTTGCGGCAATTAGTAGTCTTGCCGCCGCTAAGAGATGATGGTATAGGCGACTTTCTTGCCTGTTGTAGTTTGCGCCATCCATAAGGCTTAAAAGACACATTTGTGGCGATTGCTTAAATACCCTGTTATGTCATTTGGTCAAAACCTGACATATTCAGACCCAGAATGGTGTGAGTTTTGAGCATGACCACCAAGTGTGCCCATATCTTTGTGGCATCTCCAGCATATTGGTGATGCAGTTGGATACATTTTGTGTAATCTCTCCGGGGTGTAATACCATCTAGTGAGCATTTTATAATAATTCTCTTGAAGATGGACACACCTAGATATTTTAGAGTTTTTACTGCTTTTTCTGTAAAGTTTATTTTTAGGTCACTTTTCCAGTGAGAAAGGAAAGAAGGTTTATTGGTTAGACCTTTTGTAAGAAGTAGCGTATAAAGCTTAGATATTTTCTTTGCCGGTACTTAGTGCCATCTGCTCAAAACCAGTATAGTCCACCCCTTCTGGTATTTCCATTTTTTTGAGGGCTTGTAGGAGATGTGAATTATGAAAGTAAGTAAGATCAGGTGCTAGTGAACCCTTAGGGTCGGTTCCTGTGGTTTCATTTTTCTCATTTAGGATATCCCATATTGCTATTTTATTCTTTTTACAAGAGTCAGTTAATAAAGCCCTAAATTCCTGGGGGGAATCCCACATTACATCTCTGACCTGTAGCAATGGAGTTGACGGGTTTGTGAGTAGGGTATCTGCAAGAACAGAATGCCATAATTTGACAGTGTTACGGGTCCTTGGGTATTCCACCTCTTTCATCAGGTCTCTTTTATATATTTTCGTCAAGACCAGAGATCTTAATGGTATACGTGTCAACGATTGTTCTGTAGATATGTCCATTCTGTCCTGCGGATTACGTATCAATTCCAGTACTCGTAAACCTTGTATAGCTTTGCAATATAAATGAAAATCTGGGACCCCTAGGCCACTAGCTTTAATTGATTTGACAGTTTGGGCATACGGTAGTCTAGGTCTATTACCATTCCATAAGAAATGGGTATTTTTTCATTTTTGTTAAAAAAAAGTGTCCAGGAAGGGAGATAGGCAAAACCTGTAGGTAATAGAATATTTTTGGAAGTATTATTGTCTTAATAAGAGATCTACGCCCGAACCAGGAGGTGAATGGTATGTCCCAAGTTTTGATGATGGGGGCGTCAATAATGTGTGGGAGATTTTTATAATTATCCGAGTATAGTGTTGAGGGCTGGGAAGTGAGGTTAATGCCTAAGAATTTGATGTTACGTGGTGCCCATGTAAAAGGTGAAATTCTCTCAAGCAATTTCTGTGTTAAAAGATCTAGAGTAACATTTAATACTTGGAATTTAGCAAAGTTTACTTTAAAGTTAGAGAATAAGCCGAAATCATCTAGCAGTGTATGTATTTCTGGGAAGGCTTCCATAGGGTTTGTAATGATCAAAAGTTCATCATCCGCAAATGCTGCTTGGGTGTGTATATCATTATGGATCTTTATTCCTTGTATCTTTGGGTTAAGCCTAATGGCTTGTAGGATGGGCTCCATGGAGAGGATAAATAGTAGTGGCGAGAGCGGGCAACCTTGCCTAGTCCCGTTGCTGATTGAAAAGGTGGGGGACAGTGTGTTATTGACCATAACTCGTGCACTTGGATCTCTATACATTGCCATTACCACCTTAATAAAGCCCTCTGGTATCTGAAAGCTCTGCAGAGCTCTAGTCATATACGCCCAATCTACTCTATCAAATGCCTTCTCGGCGTCTGTGCCGAGAAGGACTAGGGGGGTGGATACTGTATAATATTAATTACCCTGCTAGTATTCATTCTCCCCTTTACAAATCCTACCTGTTCCATATGGACAAGCTGTGGGAGGAAAGGTTGTAGTCTATGTGCTATTATTTTAGCTAGCAGCTTTAGATCATTGTTAAGTAATGAGATTGGCCAACAACTGGAGCACTGCGTTGGGTCCGTCCCCTTTTTAGGTATGATAGTGATTTGAGCTGTTAGCATACGTGAGTGAAGTGGTTTCCCCTCCCAGAGTGAATTGCATACCAGGAGTAATCTAGGTAATAACAGGTCTTGGAGTGTTGTAATATTTCATAGGTAAGCCATCTGGGCCTGGGCTTTATTGCATCGGCGTTGATTTTAGTGCTGTTTTTAATTCAGCTAATGTGAAAGGTCTGATCAGTACTTGCGCTTGATCTGTGTTTAAGGGAGGTAAACCACTTTTCCATATTGCTAGTTCTTTGTCTTTCATCTTGCGCCTGTAACAAACTTTTAATATTATATAGATAGGTATAGCACTCAGTAAACCTTTCGGCTATTTGATCTGTGTGATAAAGCATTTGGGCTGAAGAAGCCTGGATGTTATGTATATAGGAGTGCACTCTCCTCTTTTTTAGTTGAGAGAGCATAAATTAAGTGGCTTTATCCCCGTGTGCGTAGTATTTAAATTTAGCTGAGAGGTACATTTTGGCAGTTTTTTCATTAAGTATATTTTTTTATCGAGATCTTAAGAGATCCAAGTCATGTAACACATGTGGGGTAAGTTGTCGCTTGTGTAGAAATTCTAGTTATCCAATTTGGGCTTGCAATTTGAAGACTTTAGCTTCTTTTTTATGTGTGTTCCAAGTGAAATAAAGTGACCCCTGACGACCGCCTTATGCGCATCCCAGATCACACTCCGTGATACTCCTTCAGTATCATTTAGTGTAAAGTATTCTTTAATTTTCCCCTCCATTTGTTTTACGTTATCAAGATTGTGTAGGATCGTTTCGTTAAGTCTCCATATCATCTCCCTTTTGGGAGTATTTATCAAGGAGAATTGTAAATATATAGGAGCATGATCTTATAAGGTCATTGGCCTAATGGATGCACTCTTGCAGTAGGGCAGCAATGAGGAGGACACAAATATAATCTAGCCTTTGATATGATACATGTGCTGGGGAGTAGTATGTGAAATCTTTTTCTTTTGGGTGCAGTGTTCTCCAGCCATCTACCAAACCTGTAAATTAAATAGTATTGGACCGGCACTCAAACATATGGGTTCACGCAGAGAGCCAATACAGTAAAGTAGTGCATGTCCCACAGGATTGGCGCATGGCAAATGTGGTGCCAATATTCAAAAAGGGTCCAAAAACAGAGCCTGGAAACTATAGGCCGGTAAGTTTAACATCTGTTGTGGGTAAACTGTTTGAAGGTTTTCTGAGAGATGCTATCTTAGAGCATCTTAACGGAAATAAGCAAATAACACCATATCAGCATGGCTTCGTGAGGGATCGGTCATGCCAAACTAATTTAATCAGTTTCTATGAGGAGGTAAGTTCTAGACTTGACAGCGGCGAATCAATGGATGTTGTGTATCTGGACTTCTCCAAAGCATTTGACACTGTACCACATAAAAGGTTAGTATATAAAATGAGAATGCTCGGACTGGGAGAAAATGTCTGTATGTGGGTAAGTAACTGGCTGAGTGATAGAAAACAGAGGGTGGTTATTAACGGTACATACTCAGATTGGGTCCTTGTCACTAGTGGGGTACCTCAGGGGTCAGTATTGGGCCCTATTCTCCTCAATATATTTATTAATGTTCTTGTAGAAGGCTTGCATAGTAAAGTATCAATTTTCGCAGATGACACTAAACTGTGTAAAGTAATTTACACTGAAGAGGACAGTATACTGTATATATAC
Organism: Bufo bufo; assembly: GCF_905171765.1. Lineage (NCBI taxonomy): Eukaryota > Metazoa > Chordata > Amphibia > Anura > Bufonidae > Bufo > Bufo bufo. The sequence goes on along the minus strand of NC_053390.1, from coordinate 18,401,694 downwards.
TACAGAGGACAGTATACTGTATATATATACTACTACAGAGCGATCTGGATAGATTGGAGGCTTGGGCAGATAAGTGGCAGATGAGGTTTAACACTGACAAATGTAAAGTTATGCACATGGGAAGGAATAATGCAAGTCACCTGTACATACTAAATGATAAAACACTCGGCAACACTGACATGGAAAAGGATCTAGGAATTTTAATAAACAGCAAACTAAGCTGCAAAAACCAGTGTCAGGCAGCTGCTGCCAAGGCCAATAAGATAATGGGTTGCATCAGAAGGGGCATAGATGCCCGTGATAAGAACACAGTCCTACCACTTTACAAATCGCTAGTCAGACCACACATGGAGTACTGTGTACAGTTCTGGGCTCCTGTAAACAAGGCAGACATAGCAGAGCTGGAGAGGGTTCAGAGGAGGGCAACTAAAGTAATAACTGGAATGGGGCAACTACAGGACCCTGAAAGATTATCAAAATTAGGGTTATTCACTTTAGAAAAAAGACGACTGAGGGGAGATCTAATTAATATGTATAAATATATCAGGGGTCAGTACAGAGATCTATCCCATCATCTATTTATCCCCAGGACTGTGACTGTGACGAGGGGACATCCTCTGCGTCTGGAGGAAAGAAGGTTTGTACACAAACATAGAAGAGGATTCTTTACGGTAAGAGCAGTGAGACTATGGAGCTCTCTGCCGGAGGAGGTGGTGATGGTGAGTACAATAAAGGAATTCAAGAGGGGCCTGGATGTATTTCTGGAGTGTAATAATATTACAGGCTATAGCTACTAGAGAGTTGATCCAGTGAGTTATTCTGATTGCCTGATTGGAGTCGGGGAAAAGTGGGGAAAATTGGCTTCTACCTCACAGTTTTTTTTTTTGCCTTCCTCTGGATCAACTTGCACAATAACAGGCCGAACTGGATGGACGGATGTATTTTTTCGGCCTAATGTACTATGTTACTAATTTATTAAAACATGTTTTAATAAATTGCATTACTTTACTGTATTGGCTTTCTGCGTGAACCCATATGTTTGAGTGCCGGTCGAATACTATTTAATTTACTGTTTTTAAAGGGGTGATTAATTTTTGGACATTGGCACCAAGAGATAACGGTTAGATTGGTACTATTTTGGGGGGCATACACGTTTTTGATCGCTTGGTGTTGCACTTTTAGTGATTTAAGGTAACAAAAAAAATTTTTTGCCACAATTATTATTTCTTTTTTTTGACGGTGTTCACCTGGGGGGTTAGATCATGTGATATTTTTATAGAGCCGATCGGACACGGACACAGCGATACCAAATATGTCTGTCTTTCTATTTTTTTTTTACCATTTTATGTGTTTTATTTTGGGAAAGGGGAGTTTTTTTTTTTACCTGAAACTAGATTTTTTTTTTATTAAGGAAAACACAGTTTTTTTTTTACTTTTTATTTGTGTCCTACTCTGGGACTTCAACTTCTGGGGGTCTGATCCCCTTTACAATACTTCTGTATTGTAATGCATTGGCTGTAAGTGTATTACACTGTGTAATACACTTACAGCTTCCTGCCTGTGAGACCCAGGGGGCTGACTTCCCTGCCATCGGGTCCCCGTCACAGCAGCACGGGGACCCGATGGACACCCCGCACCCGGCAGGATACCGCACGTGCCGTGGTCAGCAGCGTATGCAGCAAGGACCCGGTTGTCAGTGACTGCCGGGTCCGTGCCGCTGATTGGGCGGGCGCAGCTCCTGTACCTGCCCGATCACCATGCCGTACATGTACATCACTGGCCCTTAAGTGACGTCCAGCTGTGACGTACATGTACTGCAAGAGTCTTAAGGGATTAAATCCACAATACTTTTCCTCCATGGATACCGGTCAATTGACCTCAGAAAAATATCATTAGGTCATGGGGGAGAGCCAGGATAATAAGAAGATTAGAAAAAACTGCGGCACTCCTTGTCTTCAAAAAGTTTCCTTATTTATTTGCACCAAACAAGCCAGAGAAGAAAAAAAAAAAAGAGTATAAGACAGCACTACTCACAGAGATTTTTCAAAAGGACCATTCGGTGGCGGTGCCTGCAGTGTTGAGTCCCGGCCTGCTGGACTCCCAATTGCCAAGATTAGAAAAAACTGCGGCACTCCTTGTCTTCAAAAACTTTCATTATTTATTTGCACCAAACAAGAAATCCAGGATAATACCACCAAAAAAAAAAATCTTATTGACTTTTTAAGGTCCATGAATAACATAATATGTTAAAGTATGTTAAACTGTTTCTCTCCTGTGTGAATTCTTTTATGTGCCAAAAGATTTGATATTTGGGTACAACATTTCCCACATTCTGAACATGAATATGGTTTCTCTCCTATGTGAATTCTCTCATGTTTAACAAGATTTGATTTATCTTTAAAACATTTCCCACATTCTAAACATTAATACGACTTCTCTCCTGTGTGATTTCTCCTATGTGTAACAAAATCTGATTTCCATGTAAAACATTTCCCACATTCTGAACGTGAATATGGCTTCTCTCCTGTGTGAATTCTCTCTTGATTAACAAGATATAATTTTTGTGTAAAACATTTCCCATATTCTGAACATGAATATGCCATCTCTCTTGTGTGACTTCTTGAATTTGTAACAAGCTGTGACTTATGTGTAAAATATTTCCCACATTCTGAACATGAATATGGCTACTCTCCTGTGTGACATCTCTCATGTGTAAGAAGATGTGATTTTTGTGTAAAACATTTCCCACATTCTGAACATGAATATGGCTTCACTCCTGTGTGAATTCGCTCATGCTTAACAAGATATGATTTCCATGTAAAACATTTCCCACATTCTGAACATGAATATGGCTTCTCTCCTGTGTGAATTCTCTCATGATTAACAAGATCTAATTTTTGTGTAAAACATTTCCCACATTCTGAACATGAATATGGTTTCTCTCCTGTGTGAATTCTTTTGTGTGAAGAAAGACACGATTTTCCTGCAAAACATTTCCCACATTCTGAACATAAATATGGTTTCTCTCCTGTGTGAATTCTCTCATGCATAACAAGAAAAGATTTATATTTAAAACATTTCCCACATTCTAAACATGAATGTATCTTATCTCCTGTGTGATTTGTCTGATGTGTAACAAGATTAGATTTTTGTGCAAAACATTTCCCACATTCTGTACATGAATATGGCTTCTCTCCTGTGTGAATTCTCAGATGTGTAACAAGTTTAGATTTTTTTGAAAAACACTTCCCACATTCTGGACATGAATATGGTTGCTCTCCTGTGTGTTTTCTCTCATGTATAACAAGAGTTGATTTGTCTGCAAAACATTTCCCACATTCTGAACATAAATATGGTTTCTCTCCTGTGTGAATTCTCTCATGCATAACAAGATAAGATTTATATTTAAAACATTTCCCACATTCTAAACATGAATATATCTTATCTCCTGTGTGATTTTTCTGATGTGTAACAAGATTAGATTTTTGTGCAAAACATTTCCCACATTCTGTACATGAATATGGCTTCTCTCCTGTGTGAATTCTCAGATGTGTAACAAGTTTTGATTTATTTGAAAAACACTTCCCACATTCTGAACAGGAATATGGCTTCTGACCTGTGTGACTTCTTGAATGTGTAACAAGATGTGATTTATGTGTAAAATATTTCCCACATTCTGAACATGAATGTGGCTTCTCTAATGTGTTTATTCCTCTGTGTGTAAAAAGACCTGAGCTTTTTGTGGACCCTATACCAAAGTGAAACCTTTCACCCCCTTTCTGACTTGTACTTGTGGTAACAATCTGTGATTGGTCAGGAGAAGGTCCCTCATGATTAGGAGGATTATAGGATATATCTGTACTGTGAAGTCCTAGATGTACATTAAGGTTAATAGTGTTTTCTCCTGAAGACCGCTGCAGGATATCTTCATCCTTTAGTGATAACAAAACTTTTTCCTCAGAATTCTTGCTGGGATTTTCTGTTAAGATAAAAATTAGAAATTGCATAGGACTGAATTGATATTGCCTTAAAGCTAGGGCTACACGGCCACTTGGATTTTTTGAGACTCTCATCACAGTCATAGCATGGTGACACCATTAAAATACATTACGAGTTTGTCGCATGACACCATCACCGTGAAGCTCTAGCTTAAATCAAAATAACGATTAATTGAACATTTTTCTGTGGTTACAATTAATGGACTGATATTTCGTTAGCGGTGTGCGGGCAGACTGCAGCCACCCCTCTCTGCTGTCTCCATCCCTGCAGGCAGTGGTTTCTCTGGGATATATGAAGATGTTATGCATAGCAAGCATACCCTGAAGTATCACTGGCACTGCTCCTTTACCATCTGTCCCAAGGAAACACAATTAAATCAAAGAGCAGAGGGAGTACCACCTTTTAGTGGAGGGAAAAATATATATATTGGTGTTGTATCCTTCAGCAAACAGCAGCTGGATATGGTAGGAGTACCTCCACCAGCTTCAGCTTATTTTATATGAGAGTACCACCTGTCCTTGGAAGACAAGATTATTTCAGTGGCAGCTAGGAGTACCACCCTTCTATGCAGGGCAATACACTCAGCTATGTGTAATATATAAGAAATGAAGCATTTTCAGCAGGATATTACAGGACTACCACCACCACCATCCTGAGCCGCTTCCAATGGAACAACTAATAAAGTTTTGCTTCCCATAAAGCAGATCCTGGATTTGAGACCCAGCAATATTCCCCTAAGCACCTCCATCCCTTCCACAGGACTCCTTACAGCTCTGCTGAAGGGCCCTTCCCTGAGGAAATCCCCATCCCTATGACGGGACTCCTTACAGTGCAGCAGAGCCGGTGAGGGCGAGGACACGATCAGGTCAGTTACTGAGTCTGCATTTTGGTTTCTATTCTATTTCTATTAATTGCCCAGACCAAACTCCACGTGTGATCCCAGCCTTATAAAGCTTTCTATAAGTTCCTGACAGAATCCAGGATTCTTCTCTACACCCGGTCATGACTTATATATAAACGTCCGACCATCTCTGACAACCAGCCCTGCACTCTTCTGACACATTTTACCCTTCAACACTTTCATTTAACAAGTTTATGTAAAAGGATCCGTCAGCACATTCCTCAACACAACCTGCAGTCATTATTTAACAGATCTTAGCCCTGAGGATGTTGGTGGACTCACTAGAAGAATCCATGTCATAATACACACCTAGAGCTGAATTCACACTGTCTTTTTTAGTGCACCTCCTCTCCTGCTGCTGCTGCTGAAATCTCACACTGTTCAGTACAGGCTGCAGTCTCGCTGGCTCTTTTGTGAGAGAGCGCCCGTCTCCAGGAGAAGTTTCAGTGTGAACTTCCATCTGCTGATTTATGTTACTGCACATTGTACTGAGCATGTGTGAGATATCAGCAGCAGCAGGAGAGGAGGTGCACTGAAAGGAGCTTGTCAGTTAAGCCACAGTTCAAGAATACAGGACTCAGGAGCGCTCTTACTTTCTAGATGGGGTCATAAATGCTCATTTTAAGATCAGCCATTCTGACACAGAATTTCAAAGTAAGTAAGTACACCGGCCTCATCAGGTCTAAGAGATCTCCTTAATACTACATGTCGCCTGTATTCAGAAATTTAGTGAGAGATTCTCTATTATATTATAATTTTAAAATTACCTTTTTTTTATTAAAGTTTTACATCCAACAAATATGTAGCAGCTTCACGTTTGTTACAGCAGTAATAAGTAATAAAGATATAAAATCTTCTATTATCACCTGATTATTTTTATATTACATATGTAAACTGCCTGATAGAGACATATAAGAGAAGAAACATAAATAAAACTAAATGAAAGTAATAAACCTTTCAAGTATCAGATCTGGTCCGAGTCTGTAGGGAGAGTCTTATATCTCACCTAACTCCGACAACAGTCCAAGATCGAGAGTCAGAGGGAGCATCTGAGATTTCCCCAAACTAAGACTGCTCTTCTATCTTCATCGTCCTCGTCCCTATGTTGGAGCGGTTTTTGGGGGGTGCTTCCTCCATAGGTCCCACAAGGTCTTAAATGCCTCATATCTGTTTAGTCTGATTGCAGTCATTTCCTCCACAGAGATCCTCTATAATATTATGGACAATCTGGTCCTGACCACACAATCCTACATTTACTAAGATCATGCACCATGAGGTGAAGTGCACGTCTCAGGGAGAATTCACAGACATGACAATGCGGTCTGTAAGGTCTAATGGCCGCACAGTCACCAGATCTCGGGTTTATAGTCATGACTTGTATTTCTTGATGGCACCATTTTGGGGCACATGTAATCGGTTTAGGTTTTATTCATTGTATTTGAGGGAACACATAAAGCCCCGCTATTCCTCCAATGTTCCTTGTGGGTTTTTTGCCGTTTATTGCGCAGAAATACAACGTGTGACCTTTACTCAATGGGACGGCACGAATGATGTGACACCAGAGATGGAGATTATTTATGATGTTTTGCTCAATAAAAATATATTTTATGAACAAAAAAAAGTGCTTTATTGTTTTTTTCCTTACAAGACACAACTATTTCCTGTTCCCGTCGATGTGCCGGTACGAGGCTCTTATTGTTTTACTGAGTTGTCATTTTTAATGGTTCCATTTTGGGGAACTTATAATTTATTGACTAATTTAATTTTTTTTGGGGGGTGGAGAATAGAAAAAAAATTGTTAATCAAACTTTTAGTTTTTTCACAGACTGCTCTGTTCTATATGAATACGTTCTCTTTATTCTAGGGGTCGTTATAAATGTGTCTGAACCAAATATATAGAACAATTCTAAGGACGTTATTTTTCATTGTACACGTTTTTTTTCTTTTTTCTTTTTTCTTTTAGGGGGAAGAGTCCTACATGTCTTTCTTCCTAGGAGACTTGAAGCTGTGATCCTTTTATCACTTGTATAATGCTTTGCAGTTCATAGTTTTCCATAGCATTACTGGCGGTAGTACACTGACCGGCGATCTATTAGGCTGTACCGCTGGGGTCTCCTACTACACAGCAGGTCTGGGGTCTTTGTGAGGCCTCTGGGCGCCATTGTACCTGATTGGAACCCCACAATTACATTTTGGGTGCCTATGGCCAGACAGATGGAGACCCAGCCTCGTCTCAACCACTTAGATGTTGCTACACATATGATAGACATTTCCATTATGAGTCCAGTGTATTCATCAGATATGGGCTCCCCCCACCCTCATACTACTGACTGACAGTAATAGGGAGAAAGCTGTCAATCAGCAGCAGGTGGGCAGTAAGAGCCTCATCTCCAGACTCCTAGCACTCACACTGCACTGCCACAATCAGCGACTTCTCCAGAACTACTGCAGAGTCACACATATGTGATAGACCAGAGACATCAGCCGTCACCGCTCAGAGAGGGGGCATAAGGGGGGAAAGGTTCCCTCCATAGACCCTTATAGGAGACCCCCAGAAGACATGTTCCTGGAGAGCTGTATAGTGGGCACTAGATTATAGACATCAGCCGGTCACCGCTCAGAGAGGGGGCATAAGGGGGCAAGGGTTCCCTCCATAGACCCTTATAGGAGACCCCCAGAAGACATGTTCCCGGAGAGCTGTATAGTGGGCACTAGATTATAGACATCAGCCGGTCACCGCTCAGAGAGGGGGCATAAGGGGGGAAAGGTTCCCTCCATAGACCCTTATAGGAGACCCCCAGAAGACATGTTCCCGGAGAGCGGTATAGTGGGCACTAGATTATAGACATCAGCCTGTCACCGCTCAGAGAGGGGGCATACGGGGGGAAAGGTTCCCTCCATAGACCCTTATAGGAGACCCCCAGAAGACATGTTCCCGGAGAGCTGTATAGTGGGCACTAGATTATAGACATCAGCCGGTCACCGCTCAGAGAGGGGGCATAAGGGGGGGAAAGGTTCCCTCCATAGACCCTTATAGGAGACCCCCAGAAGACATGTTCCCGGAGAGCTGTATAGTGGGCACTAGATTATAGACATCTGACTGCTGATATCACAGCCTAAGGTTGTTCTATAGGAAAGTCCTGAAGACAACATGTCCCCCTGTGACTTGTGTGCAGAGTTGTCAGGAGACCTTGTGTGTTGTCAGATGTCTCCTCAGTTCTTGCCCCCAGCCTCATATATGAAATATAGAAGATGAGGAGCTTTCTTCTCCGCTGTTATTATTGGGGGATTTCTTCACTAATTTATTTGATTTAAAGGAAATCACCAAAATGTCAGGATTTATTGTAATATCTGCTGACGAGCCCAAAATGATGCTTAACCCTAGAGCAGCAGCCGGTGATCAGATTCTCCTCCTGCCCTGAAGGCACCAAGGACAGAATCTGAAGTCACTTTCACCATTCATGATTCCATACCTGTGGTGACATCTCCTGGAATGTCCTCTTCCACCTCACTCTTACACGGGGGATCGCCCATCATCCTCTCCTCTTCATCCTCCACTTTAATATCAGTCAGATCTTCCCCCTGATTTGTCATCTGTAACAATTCAGGACAATACAGCAGACAGGTGTGAAATCTAACAGATCCACATAAGAGACCCCCACAATCTATGACCCCTCTATGACTGCAGGACCCCCCTATATAGATGTGTATAGGGCTCAGCTCCATCTACCTGAGGGTTCTCTGGGACCTTCTCCTCTGGACAGTCCTGGGAATACAGAGGACGGGGACATCTCTCTGGTGGATTTCTCCTCCTGGATCCATCTGTGGAGACACAAGCACACGGTGACTGAATACATGGCCTCCTGTAGATCTGTCTATAGATCAGACTCTTCTCTCAGCTCCTTCACTTCTAGGTTTAGTGATCGGAGGAAATAACACTGGAGGGTTTCCTGATATCTCCTTCTGACAGAAGCTCCGACGTCAGGCTCTATACAGTCACACAGGGGCGGACATTGCCCAGAAGCTCCATGTATAATCTACAATGTATACGCTGCGGAACACAGATTTCACAGGACGCCTCTGATAGAGCAGTGTAGTCTACTATACCGTCCCGATGGAGGCCAGAAGGACATGCTCCCATCATGTGACTGGAGACCTATGGATATGACTGACATATAAAGAACATGTAACCTCTAATGTAATGTGAGAAGAAACTGTGGAGCTCCTCCATTACATGTCACTGCACACACGTGTATACACTGCACATGATGGGTCCTACCTTGTGATATAAGAGGCTAATGCTCCTCCATTACATGTCACTGCACACACGTGTATACACTGCACATGATGGGTCCTACCTTGTGATATAAGAGGCTGGTGCTCCTCCATTACATGTCACTGCACACACGTGTATACACTGCACATGACGGGTCCTACCTTGTGATATAAGAGGCTGGTGCTCCTCCATTACATGTCACTGCACACACGTGTATACACTGCACATGACGGCTCTTACCTTGTGATATAAGAGGCTGGTGCTCCTCCATTACATGTCACTGCACACACGTGTATACACTGCACATGACGGGTCTTACCTTGTGATATAAGAGGCTGGTGCTCCTCCATTACATGTCACTGCACACACGTGTATACACTGCACATGACGGCTCTTACCTTGTGATATAAGAGGCTGGTGCTCCTTCATTACATGTCACTGCACACACGTGTATACACTGCACATGACGGCTCTTACCTTGTGATATAAGAGGCTGGTGCTCCTCCATTACATGTCACTGCACACACGTGTATACACTGCACATGACGGCTCTTACCCTGTGATATAAGAGGCTGGTGCTCCTCCATTACATGTCACTGCACACACGTGTATACACTGCACATGACGGCTCTTACCTTGTGATATAAGAGGCTGGTGCTCCTCCATTACATGTCACTGCACACACGTATATACAGTCGTGGCCAAAAGTTTTGAGAATGACACAAATATTAGTTTTCACAAAGTTTGCTGCTAAACTGCTTTTAGATCTTTGTTTCAGTTGTTTCTGTGATGTAGTGAAATATAATTACACGCACTTCATACGTTTCAAAGGCTTTTTTATCGACAATTACATGACATTTATGCAAAGAGTCAGTATTTGCAGTGTTGGCCCTTCTTTTTCAGGACTTCTGTGTGACAAACTGCCATTTGCCACTGGGCATTGTAGAAGACTTATGGCTAGCCTCCTGCCCTACGACTATGGCCCCGGGACATATTACCTTCTTCCATACTGAACTTTCAGCTCCAGAGACTAAGTCCCGTTCGAAGATGGGACTTAGTCGTTTTTCTGCATGAAATTGACCGACCACACAGCCCAAATCTATGGAACTGTTTTGGGCAGGAAATTGTGCTTGCGGTTGGTCATAAAGGACTTCCACTAAACTTTTGATCCGCTGGAGGGATTTGTGTGATTTTTGGAAGTGTTTATGTTTGATGTATGCTGAGTTTAAATATGTAATTTTTATGGAGATGGAATGTATGGTTTTAAAGTTACAGTGTATGTTTAAAAACTGTATTTTTACTGTCTGTGATAGTTATGTTAATCCATAATTATATCCCAGACAGAAGGGAGGATTTTGTGTATTTGGGTGGTGATTCCTCTCCTGTTGTTCCCACATGTGTATTGGCGATTTCCCTTTGTCCTGGGAGATAATTGAATTGCTCTTCGGATGTCTCCAGGGCAGAGAGGAGGAAACCATGATGCATTGTGGGGACCTGCATAAATACGGGCGGGTAGCCCTCAATAAAGAGTTCAGTTCAGTTCATGTTTTTCTAACCCTTCAAAACACAGCCTTGTCTCGTTATTGGAGGGAATTGCTGTATCACGCTGGGGATTGCTATGCTCTGCATATTCCCTGGAGGAGAGATCTTTCCCACACGGTCCTGAATGCTGGAGGTTCATTCAGGGTAGAAGGAAGACGGCGCGGCTCCAGTTAAGCTACGGCGGTTGTGGAGTCTGCGGTGGTTGTGGTGTCCAGTGTGGTGCTTGTGGTCCTCGGCGCAAGCTAGGAAGCGTCCATTAACGGAAGCGGATCCGTTACATTGGTGGCAAGCAGTGGGATGGCTTCTCTAGTGCGAGGAGCAGCATCCTGGGAACACCAAGCAGAGCTGGATTATTGGTATAGTCACGTACGGTTTGACGCTATGCTGAAGAGGCGGTTGGCTATCTACAGGCCCCACCTAACAGAGGAACTTGTACCGGAAGTGAGGAGAGAACTGGCGGAGTATCTGCAGCAGGAAGCAGAATATCGGGCAGAGATAGCGAAGTATTCCGTCCCTGCGCCCCAGCAAAAACGTGAGTTACAGGGGGCCGAAGGTGTCGTCCTTCCCCCCCAGCGGCAGTGTGTACCCCAGGGGGCGAAGGTGTCGTCCTTCCCCCCCCAGCGGCAGTGTGTACCCCAGGGGGCGAAGGTGTCGTCCTTCCCCCCCAAGCGGCAGTGTGTACCCCAGGGGGCCGAAGGTGTCGTCCTTCCCACCCAGCGGCAGTGTGAACCCCAGGGAGCCGAAGGTGCCCGCCTTCCCCCCAGCGGCAGTGTGAACCCCAGGGGGCCGAAGGTGTCGTCCTTCCCCCCCAGCGGCAGTGTGTACCCCAGGGGGCCGAAGGTGTCGTCCTTCCCCCCCAGCGGCAGTGTGAACCCCAGGGGGCCGAAGGTGTCGTCCTTCCCCCCCCCCAGCGGCAGTGTGTACCCCAGGGGGCCGAAGGTGTCGTCCTTCCCCCCCAGCGGCAGTCTGAACCCCAGGGAGCTGAAGGTGTCGTCCTTCCCCCCCAGCGGCAGTGTGTACCCCAGGGGGCCGAAGGTGTCGTCCTTCCCCCCAGCGGCAGTGTGAACCCCAGGGAGCTGAAGGTGTCGTCCTTCCTCCCCAGCGGCAGCCTGTGTTTCAGGGAGAGGAGTGCAGCACCCTCTCTCCCCAGCGGCAGCTTACCCTAACAAGGGGAGACACCAATCGCCCAGACGGCGCAGATGGGACCGTGGTCTCTGCGCCTGACCTACCGGGATGCTGGACAGCCTGTCCAGATCCCCCACTACCCTCACCAGGACAACAGGAGGAGGGGGTAAGTACAAATTCCCCTCCCCAGTTAACTCCTAACGTGGCCTCAGGGTTAACAGAGGCGATGTTAACCCCTGCTGACTCCCATGTTCCTCTGGCTACTGAGCCGGACTATGGTCTCAGCACCCCAGCAGAAGAGCTGGCAGCTTGGCAGAGTGCAGTCAGCCTCTGCCCTCCCTCAAGTCCCCACAGCATGTTGCCCCATCACCACAGCAAAATACCCAGGTGCAGTAACTGTTTCTTGTGTGTGGGTCACCCTTGTACCTGTTTGTTGTGGGTGGGCTACTCGGGCATTTGGTTACTGTGGGTTGGTGGATCGACTAACGGAGGCACTGACCGACAGAAGGTCAGGTGCCTGGTTAGTCTTCCCCCCAAAGGGGAGATGTGTGACAAACTGCCATTTGCCACTGGGCATTGTAGAAGACTTATGGCTAGCCTCCTGCCCTACGACTATGGCCCCGGGACATATTACCTTCTTCCATACTGAACTTTCAGCTCCAGAGACTAAGTCCCGTTCGAAGATCTAAGAGACTAAGTCCCGTTCGTTTTTCTGCATGAAATTGACCGACCACACAGCCCAAATCTATGGAACTGTTTTGGGCAGGAAATTGTGCTTGCGGTCGGTCATAAAGGACTTCCACTTAACTTTTGATCCGCTGGAGGGATTTGTGTGATTTTTGGAAGTGTTTATGTTTGATGTATTCTGAGTTTAAATATGTAATTTTTATGGAGATGGAATGTATGGTTTTAAAGTTACAGTGTATGTTTAAAAACTGTATTTTTACTGTCTGTGATAGTTATGTTAATCCATAATTATATCCCAGACAGAAGGGAGGATTTTGTGTATTTGGGTGGTGATTCCTCTCCTGTTGTTCCCACATGTGTATTGGCGATTTCTCTTGGTCCTGGGTGATAATTGAATGCTCTTCGATGTCTCCAGGGCAGAGAGGGAGGAAACCATGATGCATTGTGGGGACCTGCATAAATAACGGGCGGGTAGCCCTCAATAAAGAGTTTCAGTTCAGTTCATGTTTTTCTAACCCTTCAAAACGCAGCCTTGTCTCGTTATTGGAGGGAATTGCTGTATCACGCTGGGGATTGCTATCTCTGCATATTCCCTGGAGGAGAGATCTTTCCCACAGACGGTCCTGAATGCTGGAGGTTTCATTCAGGGTGGAAGGAAGACGGCGCGGCTCCACTTAAGCTACGGCGGTTGTGGGAGTCAGCGTGGTTGTGGTGTCCAGTGTGTGCTTGTGGTCCTCGGCGCAAGCTAGGAAGCGTCCATTAATGGAAGCGGAATCCGTTACACTCTGCAATTCGACTGGGCATGCTCTCAATCAACTTCTGGGCCAATTCCTGACTGATAGCAACCCATTCTTTCATAATCACTTCTTGGAGTTTGTCAGAATTAGTGGGTTTTTGTTTTGTTCACCCGCCTCTTGAGGATTGACCACAAGTTCTCAATGGGATTAAGATCTGGGGAGTTTCCAGCCATGGACCCAAAATGTCAAGTTTTTGGTCCCCTGAGCCACTTAGTTATCACTTTTGCCTTATGACACGGTGCTCCATCGTGCTGGAAAATGCATTGTTCTTCACCAAACTGTTGTTGGATTGTTGGAAGAAGTTGCTGTTGGAGGTGTTTGGTGCCATTCTTTATTCATGGCTGTGTTTTTGGGCAAAATTGTGAGTGAGCCCACTCCCTTGGATGAGAAGCAACCCCACATATGAATGGTCTCAGGATGCTTTAACTGTTGGCATGACACAGGACTGATGGTAGCGCTCACCTTTTCTTCTCCGGACAAGCCTTTTTCCAGATTCCCCAAACAATAGGAAAGAGGCTTCATCAGAGAATATGACTTTGCCCCAGTCCTCAGCAGTCCATTCACCATACTTTCTGCAGAAGATCAATCTGTTCCTGATGTTTTTTTTGGAGAGAAGTGGCTTCTTTTGCTGGCCTTCATGACACCAGGCCATCTTCCAAAAGTCTTCGCCTCACTGTGCGTGCAGATGCGCTCACTCCTGCCGGCTGGCCATTCCTGAGCAAGCTCTGCACTGGTAACACTCCGATCATGCAGATGAATCCCTCTTTAGGAGACGATCCTGGCGCTTGCTGGACTTTCTTGGACGCCCTGAAGCCTTCTTAACAAGAATTGAACCTCTTTCCTTGAAGTCTTGATAATCCTATAAATTGTTGATTGAGGTTGCAATCTTAGTAGCCACAATATCCTTGCCTGTGAAGCCATTTTTATGCAACGCAATGATGGCTGCACGCGTTTCTTTGCAGGTCACCATGGTTAACAATGGAAGAACAATGATTTCAAGCATCACCCTCCTTTTAACATGTCAAGTCTGCCATTTTAACCCAATCAGCTTGACATAATGATCTCCAGCCTTGTGATCGTCAACATTCTCACCTGAGTTAACAAGACGATTACTGAAATGATCTCAGCAGGTCCTTTAATGACAGCAATGAAATGCAGTGGAAAGTTTTTTTTTGGGATTAAGTTAATTTTTTATGGCAAAGAAGGACTATGCAATTAATCTGATGACTCTTCATAACATTCTGGAGTATATGCAAATTGCTATTATAAAAACTTAAGCAGCAACTTTTCCAATTTCCAATATTTATGTAATTCTCAAAACTTTTGGCCACGACTGTACACTGCACATGACGGCTCTTACCTTGTGATATAAGAGGCTGGTGCTCCTCCATTACATGTCACTGCACACACGTGTATACACTGCACATGACGGGTCTTACCTTCTGATATAAGAGGCTGGTGCTCCTCCATTACATGTCACTGCACACACGTGTATACACTGCACATGACGGCTCTTACCTTGTGATATAAGAGGCTGGTGCTCCTCCATTACATGTCACTGCACACACGTGTATACACTGCACATGACGGCTCTTACCTTGTGATATAAGAGGCTGGTGCTCCTCCATTACATGTCACTGCACACACGTGTATACACTGCACATGACGGGTCTTACCTTGTGATATAAGAGGCTGGTGCTCCTCATTACATGTCACTGCACACACGTGTATACACTGCACATGACGGCTCTTACCTTGTGATATAAGAGGCTGGTGCTCCTCCATTACATGTCACTGCACACACGTGTATACACTGCACATGACGGCTCTTACCTTGTGATATAAGAGGCTGGTGCTCCTCCATTACATGTCACTGCACACACGTGTATACACTGCACATGACGGCTCTTACCTTGTGAATATAAGAGGCTGGTGCTCCTCCATTACATGTCACTGCACACACACACATGTATACACTGCACATGACGGCTCTTACCCTGTGATATAAGAGGCTGGTGCTCCTCCATTACATGTCACTGCACACACGTGTATACACTGCACATGACGGGTCTTACCTTGTGATATAAGAGGCTGGTGCTCCTCCATTACAGGTCACTGCACACACGTGTATACACTGCACAATGACGGCTCTTACCTTGTGATATAAGAGGCTGGTGCTCCTCATTACATGTTACTGCACACACGTGTATACACTGCACATGACGGCTCTTACCTTGTGATATAAGAGGCTGGTGCTCCTCCATTACATGTCACTGCACACACGTGTATACACTGCACATGACGGGTCTTACCTTGTGATATAAGAGGCTGGTGCTCCTCCATTACATGTCACTGCACACACATGTATACACTGCACATGACGGCTCCTACCCTGTGATATAAGAGGCTGGTGCTCCTCCATCATGGCCTCCTTGTACAGATCCTTGTGGCCTTCTATATACTCCCACTCCTCCATGGAGAAATAGACAGTGACGTCCTGACACCTTATAGGAACCTGACAACACAATGACACCGTCATCACCCAGACCCCTCCAGTGCTGTTACTGGAGAATTTCCCAGCATTCCCAGCAGTGTCACCTCTCCAGTCAGCAGCTCCATCATCTTGTGGGTGAGTTCTAGGATCTTCTGCTCATGTATCAGGGGGTGAGGGGGAGGCTCTGTGATGGGGTGAGGGGTCCTGCTCCGCCCTCCTGACTCCTGGAGATGGATGATGGGAGTCACACAGTCCCCCGATGTCTTCTTCACTATTGTGTACTCCTGTGGATGGAGAGAGACACTTAGGGAATAAACCCTTCAGGGCCATGTGCTCTCCTCCGGCCCTCTCCTCCTGGTACAACGTGCCTACTTACCTTCTCACGGCTCCTACAACATGACTATTGGTCACTGGTCACATGACACATCACTTACCATACCGGGGGCTGATCTTCAGGTTCTCCGTCACTTGGAAGGTCTGGAGGCCGTTCTCCAGGACTCTGGACTCTTCCTATCACTTCCTATGATGGATTCTCCTTCCGATGTCTGACTTGTTTACAGAATACAATAAAGAGGAGAGAAATCTAGAAAAGTTTACCTCTCCGCTCAGCAGGGAGATGATCTCCAGGTGAGGGTCTAATATTCTTCTGCTGATCTCCTTCCTGTCCATCCTTGGTGGTCAGTTCAGGAGAAGAGGAGAGAACTGGAGGAGCTGGAGGCTTCTAGTACTGCAGGCGCCTTTATAGAAGAGGAGAGGAAATCATCCAGGGGACAAGACCAGATGTCACCTCCAGAACCGCACTTCCTGAGCCTGGAGGGGCCCCGCTTCTCAGAGCCCCCACCACATGGATCCCAGGGGCCCCAACATGGAGATCTCTGGTGTCTCCACAGGAGATAAATGTCTGATAGATGCAGGTCCCACCTCTGGGCTGTGCTCAGCTGTGTCCACAACTCCTAGAGAAGAGACTGGAGAGAGCTGAGCTCAGGCCGGGCCCCCGCTCCATTCATTCTCCTCCTGGAGGCAGGGGCCCCTCACCAGGACAGTCAGGGGCCAGCGAATGATGACAACCCCCACTCTCCCCACTACTCCTCCCCCATCATACTAAGCTGAGGAGCGGAGAAGGATTCCTTGTGTGTAATGGAGGAGAATCTCAGAGGTGACATGTCTGAGCTCTCCACCACACTGTCTCCTCACAGCTCATCTTACCTGCAGGCTGGAGGAATGGCTGATACCAGAGAGAACAAGAGCCCTGACTACCGACCAGGACCTGCCCAGTATCTGCTGCACTGCCAGAGCTGAAGGACCTGGGGTGACGTCACTGTCATGTGATCAGTGACTATACTGTTTAGCCCCGCCCCCTGGCCTGATCATATGATGGTGACGTCACCCCAGGTCCTTCAGTCCACAGTGCAGCAGACACTGGGCAGGTCCTGGTCTGGGCTACAGGACATTTATTTTATATAGAATCCTGTGGTGATTTTTCATTTCTTTTTATAAGATTACCTAAAGAAGTTTTCTCAAGGTGACAAGGTGACTAAAAAATGGCGAATGCTCACCGCATAGGAGATATTTTTTAATAATTTAATAGTTTGGACAGAGCTATGTAATATGTTTATTTATTGTTTATATGTAAAATTGGGGAAAGGGGGATTAACTTAATATTTTAGGGTACTTTCACACTAGCGTTATTCTTTTCCGGCACTGAGTTCCGTCCTAGGGGCTTTATACCGGAAAAGAACTGATCAGGTATATCCCCATGCATTCTGAATGGAGAGCAATCCGTTCAGGATGCATCAGGATGTCTTCAGTTCAGTTATTTTGACTGATCAGGCAAAAGATAAAACCGCAGCATGCTACGGTTTTATCTCCGGCGAAAAAAACTGAAGATTTGCCTGAATGCCGGATCCAGCATTTTTCCCCATAGGAATGTATTAGTGCAGATCTGGCATTCAAAATACCGGATTGCACCCGCACTAAATCCGGACCCATTCATTTCTATGGGGCTGTGCACATGAGCGGTGATTTTCACACATCACTTGTGCATTGCGTGAAAATCGCAGCATGCTCTATGTTGTGCGTTTTTCACGCAACGCAGGCCCCATAGAAGTTAATGGGGCTGCGTGAAAATCGCAAGCAAGTGCGGATGCGGTGCGATTTTCACGCATGGTTGCTAGGATGAAAGTTTATTCACTGTATTATTTTCCCTTATAACAACATGGTTATAAGGGAAAATAATAGCATTCATTAATACAGAATGCGTAGTAGAAGGTCAACATAATAAACATTGGTGGCGCAGTGCGCCCCCCCCAACACCCCAGTATAATAAACATTGGTGGCGCAGTGCGCCCCCCCAATATAATAAACATTGGCGCAGTGCGCCCCCCAATACAATAAACATTGGCGCAGTGCGCCCCCCCCCAATATAATAAACATTGGTGGCGCAGTGCGCCCCCCCAACACCCCAGTATGATAAACATTGGTGGCGCAGTGCGCCCCCCCAATATAATAAACATTGGCGCAGTGCGCCCCCCAATATAATAAACATTGGCGCAGTGCGCCCCCCCCAATATAATAAACATTGGTGGCGCAGTGCGCCCCCCCAACACCCCAGTATGATAAACATTGGTGGCGCAGTGCGCCCCCCCCCAACACCCCAGTATGATAAACATTGGTGGCGCAGTGCGCCCCCCCCAACACCCCAGTATAATAAACATTGGTGATGCAGTGCGCCCCCCCCAACACCCCAGTATAATAAACATTGGTGGCGCAGTGCGCCCCCTCAAAATAATAAACATTGGTGGCGCAGTGCGCCCCCCCCAACACCCCAGTATAATAAACATTGGTGGCGCAGTGCGCCCCCCCAATATAATAAACATTGGTGGTGCAGTGCGCCCCCCAACACCCCAGTATAATAAACATTGGTGGTGCAGTGCGCCCCCCAACAACCCCAGTATAATAAACATTGGTGGTGCAGTGCGCCCCCCCTCAATATAATAAACATTGGTGGCGCAGTGGGCAGTGCCAATGAGGGTTAAAAAATAAAAAAATTATTAACTCACCTCCTCCAATTGATCGTCTCCTGTTCTTTCTTCAGGACCTGTGGTGACATCACTGTGCTCATCACATGATCCATCACCATGGTAATGGACCATGTGATGAGCTCAGTGACATCACCACAGGTCCTGAAGAAAGAACAGGAGACCGGCAGCTACGCGATCAACTGGAGGAGGTGAGTTAATTTTTTAAATTATTTTTAACCCTCATTGGCACTTCCCACTGAGCCACCAATGTTTCTTATACTGGGGTGTTGGGGAGGGGGGGGGGGGCGCACTGTGCCACCAACGTTTCTTATACAAATACAGAGGCGGGGGCTGGAATCAAATAGCCGGCACGCGACCTCTGTGACAGGGAGCTGTGATCAGCAGCAGTTAACCCCTCAGGTACCGCACCTGAAGGGTTAACTCAACTGCAGCTGATCGCAGCTCCCTGTCATAGAGGTCGGGTGCCGGCTATTTGATTCCGGCACCCGCCTCCTGTATTTGTATTACAGGTCAGTTATCTTCATTGGTGGCGCAGTGGCCACAGCCCCTCCCCTCATCCTTCTCCCATCTCTTCTTATTGGCAGCGGCGGGGACAGCAGCACTGCGCTGCTGAGAACATCGGCGGCGGGGCAGAGAACTATCATCTCCAGCCCTGGCTCATCTCAGTGCCTGCCCCGCCGCCGCACACATTGCCCCGCTGCCGCTGGGGGGGATTTGACCATACCTGTCCCCCCCGCATTATTTCCTGGGGGGGATCCGTCACCCCCGTCCCCCCCGCTTCCTACGCCCATGATCCGGAAGGATTTATGCCCGCTGTTCTGATCTGCCACTCACAGGCACCTGAGGGGTTAACTGACGGGGATCGCCGCGCTCTGTCATAGAAGGCAGTTGCCGGGTATGTGATAGAGCCAGCACCCGCAGCCTACATTTGTATTCAAGGGTTAATCATATTTATTGATGGCCCAGTGGCCACAGGAGCCCCCTTCCCCTCCTCCTTATTATATTCATTGGTGGCAGTGGCAGCTTCTGATCGGAGCCCCAGCAGTGTAAGCCTGGGGCTCCGATCGGTTACCATGGCAGCCAGGACGCTACTGAAGCCTTCCATGGTTTATTTTTCTTTATATAGAGTTGTGTGAGAGCTTGATTTTTGACGACTTGTATTTTTCATTGGTATCATTTTGGAGTAAGTGGCGCTTTTTGATCACTTGTTATTAGGGGGGGTTTTTGTGGCAGCTAAGAATAAATGAGCAATTCTGTCTTTTTTTTTGTAACCTAATCATCTCCAGACAGTAAAACCACATTGTGTATAAAGACCCCCATACAGGATGTACAATGTCTCCCCCATGACTGGGAGATAATTAGGTCAGACACTATAGGTAACCCAATCATCTCCAGACAGTAAACCACATTTTTTTTTATAACGCATTAAAAAGTACCCCAAAATCTAAAATATTCCAACAGACAAACAGAGGGCTTCTGTTACATGGCTCCCTCTCAGTGGAATACGCTGGCAGACCCTGTTTGACCCTTTTTCAGGGCAACTTGGTCTCTGTTATTTGGTTCTAGCTTGGGCCCTGGTCGTCACGGGGTGTGCAGCTGCTGTAGAGGTGGGGACGTAGGCAGAAGTGAGGGGGCCCAAATCGTTGCTTAGATGGACCTGCAGGTAAGTTATCCATTATGCCAACTTTCACTACACCGCCTCCCCAGTCTAGGTGAACGCGGGCGATAGCAGGTGAAATACGGCTCCCCAAGGCGTGGCCGAGCCAGCATGGAGTGAGGAAGCAGGATTGCAGTGCTCCTACAAAATCCTGTGAAATATCCTTTATACACCTGGCATAATCGGGGTTTCTTGAGCTCATTCATTATTTGTTGGATCCCTTCATACTTGGGGACACTCTGCCAGGTGCTGGATTGCTGAGTTTTGGCTGTGGCGCTGTGGATGCCGACGGATTGAGGGAGAGGAGCGGAGGGACGCAAACTGAGGAGAGTGTGGAGTGAGGCCGGGACACGATCCGCCGCAAGGTACACAGAGCAGGTACGGCTTGCTGAAAATTGCTAACAACTTACCTTGGACTGCTGCCGATACCTGCTGGAGTCTTGAGCCCGTCGGCCGAGGCGGGAAGAAGCCGCGCGGTGGGCGCCATCTTGCCGTTAAGTGTATGTGCAGCGGCGCTCCTCTCTGCCCCAGCAAACGGAGTGGATCGGCGGAATGCTCTGTATCTCCCTACTTCCACTATTATCCTGAAGTCCTGCAGCGGTAATCCTGTTAGGAGCCCTTATATATGAAAGTTGCAGAGTTCACCGCAGTTTATATGAAAGTTTAATGGTGGTGCTGGTGTACTTATCCCCCTCCCCCTGAGGAATGTAAAGATATCTGGCAGTCTACTTGGCTGAGTGGCAGGACTTGCTGAATTTAATAAAGCCTTATCGTGATTTGCTGCATGAGTTACAGACCCCAGCAGATCTTTAAAGTGTCTGTGGACTATTTCTATGGGCCGCAAAACTTCTTCTGTGGCTCCATCATCTGTTAAACGATTCATGGATGCCATGAGTCAGACTGAGCAGGAAAGTGAGGGGTCTCCTGTCCCTGGTTCCTCTGCTGAAGCCTCTCAAATTATGAAAGCTATAGCTGCCTGTCAAGCTGCTCTTACATCAAAGATAGACCATCTACAGTCTGACCTTAGCTGTTTGCGACACGATTTTGACAAAATACGTGAAAGAACATCTGCAGTGGAGCAAAGAGTGAGTGATGTGGAAGATGCATCCAGAGCAGCTGGAAATGACACCAGGCAGTTACTGCAACAGGTACAGATGCTGCAAGCCAGGGAGGAGGACGCTGAGAACCGCAATAGACGTAACAACGTCCGTATCCTGGGCTTACCGGAGCGAGCGGAGGGGTCTACCCCAGAAATTTTTGCGGAACAGCTCATAAAAGAAGTGTTACATCCATCTCACTTTCCAGTTGCTTTGTTATAGAAAGGGCACATCGGATTCCAACCAGGCCCTTACCGCCGGGATCCCCTGCTAGACCTTTCATCATGAAGATCCTGAACTACAGGGACAGAGACGCTATTTTGCTAGCTGCTCGACAGAAGGGGAATGTCAGTTATGAGAATGTCCGTTTGTCCTTTTACCCAGACTTTACTGCAGAGGTCCAGAAGAAAAGGAAGCTGTTTACTGAGGTCCGAGCGCGACTGAGGGACAAAAATGTGAAATATGCCATGATCTACCCTTCTCGCTTGAGGGTGCAGGATGGTGAAACAGTCCGGTTTTTTAGTACTCCTGAAGAGGCTACTGAATGGATTGAGAGAAATCTAAATGCAAGGCCTCACCGCTGATGGATTATACTATAGTGTTGGCAGCTGGAGCAAATAAGACTTGATTAAATGTTAAATTGTTTTGCTGACAAGATGGTTGGGGGAGGGGGGGGGAGTATCTGGTTTAAATGCACCATTATTACTCCTGTTAAAATCCCTGTTCTTTGACTTTGTCTATTGATCAGATGTTTAACCCCATATTGGTATGCTGGGTGGCAACACCCTGTATGACTATGCACTGTTGTGGGTAGACGTATATACTTGCTTCCTATCACCAACGTACCTATATGGTATATATGTTCTAATGAGTTAGGGTAGGTTATCGTACCCAGGAGTTGCTAGTTTGGGGTATCAGGCTCAACCATGTTAGGAAGGTGTGGGCAGGGTGGGTTAGGGAGGTTGGGAGCGGGTGGGTTGAAGAGAGTTTCTCTGTTGTGGGGTTCTTTGATGTGGATTGTATGCGTGCGTGAATGTGCCTTCATTGGTCGGAAATTATGGAGATGTTATCTTTGGAAGAATAAATGGCGGTAATTAAGCTACTTTCGTGGAATGTTCGGGGTCTGAATGATAAGATTAAACGGTCTTTAGTGTTCAATTATCTGAAGAGGTATAACCCTGACATAATGTTATTGCAAGAAACGCACCTGCAGGGCCAGAAAGTACTAGCTTTGCGGCGCCCATGGATAGGCCCCACATATCATGCGGTTTACTCAAACCACGCTAGAGGCGTGTCTATTTTAATTGCTAAAAGTCTTCAGTTTCAAATACTATCTGTGCAGCTGGACCCTTATGGTAGGTATGTGATTTTACATGCTTGTGTCAGAGGCCTGCAGTACCTATTTGTGGGACTATATATTCCTCCGCCATTCCGCAGAGAGGTCCTAGACTTAATTACAGCTAAAATAGCAGGATTTCCAGCAATGCCTTATATTATTATGGGTGACTACAATGCCACTTTAGATCCTATACAGGACAGAAGGGTTCCCCAGGCCTCACACAACAATGTTCTGTCACATTGGGCTAATGCGTATGACTTAGTAGAGACATGGCGCTTTTTCCACCCCACAGATGCACAATTCTCTTGCTATTCAGCTTCTACTGGCTCACTCTCTCGTATAGATCTGGCCTTTGTCAGCAGAGACTTATCCCCCTATATCAAGTCTAGTGATTATCTACCGAGAGGAGTTTCAGACCATGCCCCCCTCCTTCTGATACTGTCACAGCCGCTGGCTTCGACTGATAAGCAGTGGTGGTTAAACCCTATGTGGCTCGAGGTATTACCTGTGGTGAGCGAGAGTCTAGATGCAATGGGGAATTACTGGGCAGATAATGAAGGGTCTACGAACCCTCTGGTAGAATGGGATGCTTTCAAGTCAGTAATGAGAGGGGCATTGATTGTTGCTATTGCAACTCATAGAAAGGAACTGAATATTAAACGGATAAAACTAGAGACGGAACTAGCTGATAAGGAGAGGTTATATATACTAGATCCGTGCCCTGAGAAGCAGACTTTGTGGCTTGAGGCGCAGCGTAGGTTTACTTTGCATTTAACTGAATATACTGAGAAGAAACTTTTAAATCAGAGGCAAACTATTTTTTCAGATGGTGATAAGTGTGGCAGGGCCTTGGCGTACTTGACTAGATCTGAGACACAGCAAACGGTGGTGGCGGGAGTTCTGAATGACCAAGGGATCTTATTGAGGGAGTCTAGAGATGTCTGCCGACAGTTTGCCTCCTATTATGAGACATTGTATGCCCCCAAGATCACGTGTACTTCGGAGGAAATTGTCAATTTCTTAGCAGGTATTAATATTCCTTCTTTGGACAGAGATGACAGGGGAGCCCTGGCGGCAGACATATCTGACCTGGAGATTGAAACGGCCATTAGTTCCTTAGCAACCAAGAAAACCCCGGGACCCGATGGATTTCCTGCTGAATGGTATAAGCGATTTTCTAAAGACCTGGTTAGTAGATTTGGGAAGCTGTTGAGGTATGCACTGGAAAGCGGTTCGTTGCCACCGTCCTTTCTGGAGGCAACGATAGTAGTGATTCACAAGTCGGGGAAGCCATCCAACCAGTGTAGCTCTTATCGGCCTATCTCACTTCTGAATCTTGACGTCAAAATCTTTGCGAAGGTACTGGCGTTAAGATTGCGGGGGGCAATTCTCTCCTTGGTTGGGGTAGATCAATCGGGTTTTATGCCAGGGAAAACCACAGATATTAATTTAAGGCGATTGTTCACTAACCTTCAGGTCAAACATGATAACAGAGGTATGAGGGCTCTTGCGTCCTTAGACAATGAAAAAGCATTTGATTCAGTAGAATGGGAATTTATGTGGGCAGTGCTGACTCAAATGGGCTTTCCGGAGTAATTTTTGTGCTGGTTACAAATGCTTTATAGATCCCCTTTGGCGAGAGTCAGGGTGAATGGGTACACATCGGACTCCTTCCCCTTGGGTAGAGGCACTAGACAGGGCTGCCCTCTCTCCCCCCTGTTATTTGCATTAATCATGGAACCTTTGTCGATACTCATATCCTCTAACTCAGGTATAGAAGGCTGGGAAATAGCTGGAATATCAGAAAAGCTTTCATTATATGCTGACGACATGCTGGTATAACTAGCAGATTCAGGGAAATCCTTGGATACCCTTTTAGGTGTTGTTGATCAATTTGGGGGTTTCTCGGGTCTCCGTGGGAACTGGGCTAAGTCTAGTCTCTGTCTGGTTGATGATGTTGACCCAGCTCGCATTTCGGTGAACAATAAGCTTCAGATTGTGGAGCAATTTACATATTTGGGGATTATTGTTCATAAAGAAGTGGCAAAATTTTATGATTTGAATGTTGCTCCTACAATGCAATCCATTACTCGAAAGCTAGAGGCTTGGGAAAACCTTCCTTTAACTCTGGTTGGGCGTATCAATGTGGTAAAAATGATTCTTCTCCCAAAATTGCTATACTTATATAGGGCTGCCCCAGTGTTACTCCCCAAGAGACATTTTACTACTTTGGATAGAATAATCGCTCCCTTTCTATGGAATAAGTTTTCTCCCAGAATAGCGAGATCCACCCTCCAGGCATCTTATCTGCGGGGGGGGGGGTCTTGCCTTGCCAAACCTGTACATGTACTATGTAGCGGTACAGCTGAGCTATGTGGCGTGGTGGGTACGGGCTGACTCAGGTAACCCGGCGGTAGTGTTGGAGGCAGCTTTATTGGGGTCCTATGAGGCACTTACGAACTTGGCATATAGGAGGGGGGCTAGGTCTACAGTACACTACACCCAATCGATGGCTGCTGCAGTACAGATGTGGGTCAAATGGGGTCAGAAATGTAACCCTGATGAGAATGATATTACTTGGTCGCCATATTTGCCTTTGTGGAGAAACAGAGTGCTTCCGGAGCTGTTCTCATTACTGGAGTTTGAATTTTGGCCTCAGAGGGGGGTGCGCTACCTTACCCAACTATATGATAAGGGCCTATTTAGAACCTTTAATAGTTTGAAACAGGAATTTAATTTGCCCCAGCGTTGTTTGTATAGATATCTTCAACTCAGGCATGCCTGTCAGGCTCAGTTTGGTAGAGAACCTTTAAAACTGGAGTGTGGTACAGTTGAGGCAGCGATTAGGAGGGTTCCTTTGGTCAAACCAGTGTCGACCCTGTATGCGTCGTTGATGGCGTTGCAGGACTCCCCCCTAGACAGGGCATTTGTTAGGTGGAAAAGGGATATTGAAGGTTTGGAAGATGTTCATGTTAAAGAATCTAGCTGTACATGGAGATCTACAGTGGTAAGTGCTAGGGATCAGTTGATTCAAGTTAAATGGCTTCATAGGATTTATTATACTCCTGTGAGGCTATTTAAAATGGGTAAATTGCCGAACCCTCATTGTACAAGATGTGGACATGAAAACGGTTGTCTTATGCACATGGTTTGGCAGTGTCCGATTATTCATGGCTTCTGGGAAGAGATCCATAAATATTTTAATGATAAACTAGGCTTTCCTAACGTCTGTACTGAGCTCACTAGTCTGTTGGGAGTAGCCAACGAGATTGTTCCAACCAAATTTGGCAGGAAGCTGTATAGAATACTCTTATATTATGCTAGGAAAACTATCCTTCTCAAACTGGAAACCTCCTAAGAATCCTACTGTGCAACAATGGGTACATCTAGTTAATGCTGATCTGGAATTATATAAGTTTGTGTATGAGAGAAGAGGGACCCCTGATCGCTTCATGAAGATATGGGACCCCTGGATTGGAGCCCAGACTCTAGTACCATAGATGACTGAAAGACTGTTCTGACCAATGAAGGCGTGTGTGAATGTGTGTGTGTGTGTGCAGTACTTTTAAATCTTCCTTAGGATTGATATGTTGGGTACTGTTCATCCTGAACGTGATATCTTTTTCTTCTGACCCGAACTTGGATCATGAGGAGCTGTTATGATTGATCCCATGTATTTGATTGTACTGGACTCAGTTGATGATTGTCTGTATTTGATGTGTTTGTTATGCTTTTTTGATAAATGAATTAATAAAAAGATACTATTAAAAAAAAAATACGGCTCCCCCAGCCACTCGAACAACTACGGGTTGGCCTGTACGCGTATGGGCTGGAACCAAGTGCCTCTGTAATGGTAGCCCCAGTGTCCCGAAATCCTTGGGCAACCTGTCCATTGAGTTTGACCTCTTGTCGGTGCGCTGTCTATTATCCCCGGAATCAGCATGAATGGGATTGACCTCATAAAATCAATCCAGATATTCCTCAGGGTAAGTGTCCATGTCCATGCAGTGGACAGCTGGGGTACGGGATGAAGCAGGGGTTGACACAGGGGATGAGTTGTTACAGGAACGTAGGGGAAGGCCAAAAGGGCAATTGGCCACTAGGTGTCCTGGTTTGTGGCATCCGTGACATTTCACCTTGGAATACGCTGAACTATTCCTAGAAGGACCAGTAAAACAAGGGGGGCCGGGCAGAACAGGGGCCCTAATTTCCGGTCAGGGAAGGCCATAAGGGCAATTGGCCACTAGGTGTCCTGGTTCGTGGCATCGGTGACATTTCATCTTGGAATACTCTGAACTATTCCTGGAAGGACCAGCAAAATGAGGGGGGCGGGGTGGAACAGGGGCCCTAAACTCCGGTTGTGGAGCGGGTCTGGATACAATGGGGACCCGGGCATCGGCTCAAGGATTAGGTCAGGAAAAGGCTGGGTCCATTCGCCTGGAATTTGCATACTCATCGGCCAGGTGTGCCACTTCTGAGAGGGTGTGGGGACGTCGGTCTCTTACCCAGTTGCTTAAGTCCTGCTGTAGATTATTGAAGAAATGCTCCAAGAGTAAAAGTTGTAGCACCTCCTCGGTAGATACGGCCTGGCATCCATTAATCCAATGGATGCAACCTGTTAGTCCATTTCATGTGGGTGTCACATCCCCACTTTTTGGTATCTCGGAATTTCCGCCGGTATGCCTCAGGAGTTATGGCATACCGTTTAAGTAAGGTGTCTTTGACAAGGTGGTATTGTTTTACCTCATCCTCTGGGATGGCCCGAAAGGCTTCTGCTGCTCTCCTGGATAGCTGGCCAGATAGAATGGTAACCCATTCCTCTGGGGGTACCTGGTGAAGTACACACTGCCTTTTCAAAGTCCGTCAAATAGCTGTCAATCTCACCCTCTGCCTCCCGGAACTCTTTAAATGCAGCAAACGGTACCTTACACTTTTCTATGCTGGCCGGAGTAAGGGTGATTGGTGGTGGTTCTGGAGGTCACTGGGCAATAGTTAGTTGCAGCTTGTATTCCCTCTGTTCTCGAGCTTCCGCTGCTACCTGGGCAAAAATCTGTGCAATCCGTTCTTCGGAGGGGTTTGGCCCATAGATCACCTACCGCTCCCTCACTATGCCGTTTTGTCTCCAGATGGGGTAGGGGTTTCAGCCATGGCAGTATTCTGATCCAGCTGCTGTAACTCCGCAATCAGCTTCCTCTTAGGTCGGTTGCAGGCACTCCCTCCACGGATTTCCAGTAGATCCTTGAGGGTCGTCCTTTTTAGCTGCTCATATCGGCTTTCTATTCGACCTGCACACCTCCTGGGGTAGAAGGACCATCCCACTGCTTGCCACCAAATGTAACAGTATCTAACGTAGGTGACGTCCTTCTCCCCTGGTCAGCATGGCGCTGTAGAGCTGCTCCCGAGACTTCCAAGCCGAGTGGCGATTTCCAGTAGCTGTGCAGCTCTTACAAGAGCTAGTAGTTATATAGCTGTTCTCTACAATACGAGACGAGGCTGCGAGTTGAGGGTAAAAAGAACAACATTTATTGGTGCCACCCTTGGCCTTGTATACCAGTCTCCATGGAAGGGGACCTCCCCTGGGGACCTGATGGAGAACTGCGTGACAAACACACAGACCAATGGAAATAATCACACAATCCGGGACAATCCCACACAATGTCTCCCCTCTGCCTGGGAGATAATCAGGCTAGACACTGTAGGTAACCTAATCATCTCCAGACAGTAAAACCACATTGTGTATAAAGACTCCCATACAGGACGTACAATGTCTCCCCCATGACTGAGAGATAATCAGGTCAGACACTGTAGGTAACCCAATCATCTCCAGACAGTAAACCACATTTTTTTTATAACGCATTAAAAAGTCCCCCAAAATCCACAATATTCCAACAGACAAACAGAGGGCTTCTATTACAGTAACGAAACACATTTTTGGGCTGAAATGGCTGCTGCACGTGTTAAGACATGGAGCAAAGAACTCTGGGAACGAGGGATCACCCACAAAGCCATGCATGCAGCCAGCCAGCCCTGTGATGTCATAGCCCTATAAATAGCCTCAGCCATCTTGGTTTCTGCCATTTTCCAGTATACTTAGTGGAGGGAGAGACGTCTGCAGGCGCTAGGGACAGTGCTGGGAAAGACTTCATAGTAGTACGTATTATTTGCCATTCTGCGGTGCAGTTACTTTGTACTACAGCATTTTTTTGGGTGTATAAGTATAAAAAAATTTACATCTTATTTGCCTTTTTTGGGGGGTATTATTTTACTTTTAATTTAATTATTTTATTATACAGTATGTCAGAAAGGTGACAGGCCCTTCAAAGGGAACGGGCAGTGGCCAAAATATTTCTGTCGCAGGCAGCAGAAGAAGGGGTGGTGGCAGCAGGAGTCGCAGCAAAAGACCTGAGCTCCCGGTTTCATCTAGCAGTCGTGTCTTAACCAGCAATCCAGCGGTGCTTGAATGGTTGACTCGGTCATCCACTTCGTCGCAAGTGACATCACATACCCCCAGCCAAGAGTCGGTGGGTTCTTCAGACAAAATGCTTAGTTGGCGTGGCCTGGGAGCAGGCCCTGTGCCCTCACCTGTCCTCAACTTTTCTATGTCCTTTTCTGTTCCCTCAGCCAGAAAAGTACTATACGCTGTGGGCTCAGCTCCACTATACAGCGAGGACAAGCTACTAGAGGACAGTCAGTTACTACTGCTCAGCCAAAATCTGGAGGAGAGATCCACTGTATCCTCTGGTAGGTGGATAAATAGTGATGATGAGAGTCCCATGGGAGCTGATGTTGTGAGCGGTCAGGCTCCTGGCCCTGAGACCATTGAGGGGGACATTAGTGAGGTGCAGACAGTAGCAGATGATGATGAAGCCGATCGCACTTGAGAGCTGGGTGAAGAAGGTGCTTCATCATCATCAGGAGAAGAGGGTGGCAGCTTGCGCGTGAAGCAGCAGCTGAGCCAGCAAGGTGGTAGCGTGGCCAGGAATCAGCAGGGTGGCAGCAGTAGGAGGTCTGTAGCCAAACGTGCCCGGGGTAGGCCGCCCGCTTCTACCTGCCCAGGAAGTTGCGGTGCAGGGGTTCACAGAGGCAGCGGTAGCAGGCAGTCAGTACGGAGTGTTGGGGGGAAAATGCCATACTCGACGGTGTGACAATTTTTTGTTAGGCCACCAGAGGAGGTGAACATTGCCATTTGGCAAATTTGTGGGCTGAAGGTGAAGCGTGGGCAGGGTGCCACTCCGCAAAGTACATCGCAAAGCACACCCTCCTTGAGCTGCAGCAGCAGAACGGTATACCCCAACATAGGCTGATATGCTACGTTTCCACACGTTGGAATTCCACCCTCCATATGTTGGACCGATTATATGAACAGAGAAAGGCCATATACGATTTCTTGATGATACAGGCGGACAGAGGTACTCTCCTGTGTAACTTCAATGTTTGCCAGTGGCAGCCCATCCATGACACTTGCCATTTGCTCAGGCCCTTTGAGGAGGCCACTTTATTTGTCAGTCGCCAGGACTATGGGATGAACAACGTCATTCTACTGATTCATGTCCTGGAACAGATACTGCTAAATCTGGCTGGCCAGGGGACAGGAGATGTGGCGACTACATCGGGGGCTGAACTAGAGGAGGACATTCGAGCACAAGCAATGCGTAGAGAAATGGGTGTTTTTTCTACACAGGTGAGAGGAGGAGCCGGAGCTGCAGAGCGATGAGGAAGACGAGGCAGGTGACCCAGACACACCGTGGCATTATGCAGTGGATATGGAGGCAGGGAGTCCCTCCAAGTCACTTGCGCAAATGGCCCAATGCATGCTCAGTTGATTACGTAGTGACAGCCGAATTGTCACCATTCGGCAGAGGGTTGACTATTGGCTCTCCACCATGTCAGACCCTCACTACCGGTCCAAAATGGGGGCCTTTTTTTACACCCGCTAAGAGGGAGGAGAAACTGAACTAATGTCGAGACATCCTATGTAGTTAGTTGGCCGCTGCCTATGTGCGGCATCACCCATCCTCATGTAGGTCTGCCCGGAGGGGGCCCTCTGCGCTCATGTTCCACTGGCTGCTGGGGGGGGGGCAGGAACAGTACCAGCTCTATCAGCAGCAACTTAAGTCTAGAGTCGCTGATGAGCAGTTTTCTTCACCTGCCTACTGAAAAAACTACTCACCAGTAGCAGCAGCTAGACACAGAGCAGAACCTGAACCAGCAGGTTGTGGCATACTTGGAGTGCACCCTGCCACCCCACATCAAAGATCCCCTGGACTACTGGGCAGCCAAACTTGATTTGTGGCTGCAACTTGCCGAGTTTGCCCTGGACAAGCTTTCCTGCCCGTGTGGCATCAGAGTGGGTGTTTAGTGCGGCGGGGGCCATAGTTACCCCAAGGAGAACTTGCCTGTCCTCCTAAAATGTGGAGAAACTGACCTTTGTGAAGATGAATCAGGCGTGGATCAGCCAGGATTTTCAAATACCAGTACCTGATGCATCAGACTAGATCAGGCATCAGCAACCTCCAGCACTCCAGCCCCCAGAGTGCTTCATTCACTTTTATGGGAGTTAGAATAACAGCCGAGCATGTTGCATGCTGGGAGTTTTAGTTTCACAGCAGCTGGAGTGCCGAAGGTTGCTGATCCCTGGACTAGATCATCCATGGTGCCACACCTACACTTTGACCAAAGAGACTGTTTCTACTGGTTACCTTCTTCAGCTACTATTCTGATGCTCCAACATGCCTGTTGCCACACCTGATACCAGGTGCTATTTCTGCCAACCATAATATTCATCTGGTACTGGTATTGCCCCTCACCTCACCACTCTCACCATTGCCCCTCACCTCACCATGTCATTGTGCCACTCTGTGGTCTCCTCATGCTGCTGCTGCTACCTCAACACTATGCCACTGGGCCACTCTGTGGTCTCCTCATGCTGCTGCAACCTCCCCACTCTGTCACTGGGCCACTCTGTGGTCTCCTCATGCTGTTGCCACATCACTGCTCTGTGGTCTCCTCATGCTGCTGCCACCTCAACACTATGTCATTGGGCCACTCTGTGGACTTCTAATTATGTTCCCACCCTCCCCACTTCATGACTGGGCCACTATTATTATTTATTTGACCCTTATTCTGATCTGTCAGAAGAAAGGAAAAATGAGACGCACAACGGATCCTGTCTATGTAGCAGCTGTAAGGCCTGTATGACACACAACCACTAAAGACATGCAAATATTCCATTCACGTGTCATCTCTGATTTGGATCCACTCCTGTTTTTTTGGGCTTTAGCAATACTGATGCATTACTGACCAAATGCTGACCGTGTGAAGGCGGATGCTCAACAGACAGGATCTGTTTTTTTGGGGGGTTATTGTTCTGACGGATCGAGGAAGGGCAAAATAATAAGTGACGTCAACACAAACTTACTGCTGACACCCTCTCCACTCTGTTGGGGGGCTCTACTTGTATAAGCGTTTAATAGAAATGGTTCTGTAGACATCTATGTGGAATCAGCTGATGACGGTGTAAAAGGAGTGCGCTTCTTCTTGACACTAACATCGACCTGTAAGGCTGAGTTCAAACTTGAGTTAGTTGGTCAGTTTTTGCCCCGTAACTGCTCAAATAAGTGAAGTGTGCAGTGATTCTAAGAGCGACGCCTGTCATCTGCATGTCATACTGACTCGCAGTATTATTTCACTACCACAGCAGACTCCATATGCGTGTTACTGCAAGGCACAGTGTTCTACACCACTACACAGGCTCTCTGCAGCCAGGAAATTGCTGTTTAATGCAATTCGCCACAAATAAATTTGTATCGAATCGAATCTTTTCGGAAAATTTGGCGAACCGACCGGTGGAGGGAAGAATCTCAATACTAGTGTACAACGTGTGTTTTACAGTTCTGGCGGTAAATGGAAATCTGTGTCAGGACATCTCCAGACAGATCTCGTGGTGGTGGGGGGGGGGGGATAATCTGATTTTAGGGTGACTACTTGTGTCTTACACTAGAGAAAGCTTTTTTTCTGAATATTTAAATGCACAGAAGACAGCGCCGATACTGCATTATTCCCACAGAAAATTGTCAGCAGCAGTGTCATCAGTGTGTTTGTGGAAAGGGAAGGACATTTTATTGTGACTTTAAGTTCCATAAAAAAGACCGGAAAACTGTTCCATCCTTTGTGGTACTGTCTACATTGGGATATGGATCCAAACAAAAGACTCATTTTCTGTTTTTTGAGCCATCACGGTGTGTCTGTCTTTTGGGAATTTGGACATTGGCTTCTTATGACTTGCCACATCCTGCTTCATTGAGGCATCCAATTATATTTCTCTTTATTATGTCGTTTACAATTGATACTAGGATATTTTTCTTCCTACAAACATGAAGCTTACGTAAGTCCCTCATTTAGTCTATTAGGACTCAGGTTCTCTAGGCGATAGATCCAGCGTGTTCCCTCTTGTAGTAATGGCCGGTCTAGATTACCTCTCCTCCGTCCAAGTGTCTTCTGACTTATTCCACAATAGATAATACTTTTAGGGTCACCTCCATGAACTTGTCTCACATGGTGGATATGGAGGTGTCTGCCTTCGTAATAATGTTGCTTCTCAATTGTGAAATTCTGTGTCTTAGTTTTTGGATTGCTTTGCCAGCATATATTTTTGGACAGGTGCGTTCTGTGATGTATATGACACCTGTACTTTGACAACTGGTGAAGTTCTTGACGGTATATTTTTATTATGAATTCGATTTGTAAATTCTTTGGTTTTCTTCAGGTAGGAACATCTCCTACATGGGTATGAACCAGTCACTGTGGATTGCAGCCATGTCCGACCGATCTTGTCCGGAAGATTACTATCTCTACGGTAAGTAATCGTTAATTTCTAACGATAATTTGTTTTCTCTTAGTCCTAACAGCAGCACAGATGGGGTTAACTGCCCCCCGTGGACTGGTAGGACCGGTGGAATTTTTAATGAGCCCAAAAGAAATAACCAATAAAAGAACTCCAGCTCCCTTAAAGGGAGGGGTTCGCCCCCCAGCCCACCGTGTCTATAACAAGAAAAATTATTTTAGGGTGGGAAATTTGTGTGCTGCTGTTAGGACTAAGGGAAAACAAATTATCGTTAGAAATTAACGATTCCCTTACGTCCTACCAGCAGCACAGATGGGGAGATAGCAAGAAGAATCCCCTAGGGAGGGTCCTCATGCTCGGCAGAAGTAAGGACTGTCTGCCCAAAGGCCAAAAACTCTGATACCTTAGCATCAACCCTATAATGGGAGATGAAGGTTGATTCAGAGCTCCAGGAAGCTGCCTTACAGATCAACTCTAGGGGGGGAAGACTTCTCTCCGCGACAGAGGTAGCTACGGCCCTTGTAGAATGAGCCCTCACAAACTCCGGAGGATCTAAGGATTGGGAGGTGAAAGCTTCCCTAATGGCTTCCTTGACCCAGCGACTAATAGTAGTTTTAGACGCCTTACGGCCTTTAGACTTACCGGCAAACAGGATAAAAAAATTTTCATCCATCCTGAATTCCTTGGATCTATCCACATAGATCTGGAGGCATCTCGATATATCCAGTGGATGTCGGACTGGAACATCAGAGGAGGAGGCAGAGAATAATACAGGTAAAGAGATTACCTGATTGAAATTTTGAAAAGTTGGAACCTTAGGTCTAAAATAAGGTGGGAATTTTAGAAGAACCCTATCCTGTAAAAACATGGTGTATGGGTATAACGCGGAGAAAGCTTGCAGCTCCGAAATTCTTTTGGCCGAAGTTATGGCCAGAAGAAAAACCATCTTAAGTGTTAGGAATTTAAAACTTGCCTCCTCCAAGGGTTCAAAGGGGGGGGGATGCTAACCCCCTGAGAACAACTGACAAATCCCATTGAGGAACGGGTTTCAGTATTGTAGGCTTCAATCTTTCCACTCCCTTAAGGAAGCGTTTGATGAGCGGGTCCCGAGAATATGGCCTGTTGAGACAGGCCGAGATGGCAAAAACTTGGACCTTCAGGGTAGATGGGGAGAGGCCTCTGTCTATCCCATCCTGAAGGAATTGTAAGATCGCTGCGAGGGGTGGATCTGCAGACGCCACCTGGTTGGAGCTACACCAGGAGGTGAAGATCCTCATGATCCGGGAGTAGGCCTTCTTGGTAGACTCTGCTCTGGAATGTGATAAAGTTCTCAGGACCGACTCAGAGAGCCCATCCACTCTGGGAAGGGACTGATCAACCTCCAGGCTGTCAGGTTGAATCTGTGCAGATCTGGGCAGAGATGAGTGTCCCACGACACCAGGGTCTGCTCTGGGGGGAGTCTCCAATATTGTCCCCGACTCATCTGAATGAGCTGGGTAAACCAGGATCTCCTGGGCCAAAATGGTATGATGGCTATTACCGAGGCCTGATCCTGACGGATTTTCATCGATACCCTTGGAATCATGGAAAAAGGAGGGAAGATGTACGCCAGCCTGAACCTCCACGGTATTGTCAGAGCATCTATCGCCAGGGGGTTGTCCTCCCTGTATAGGGAACAGAACCTCTGCACCTTTGCGTTGAACCTGGTTGCCATGAGATCTACCTCTGGCATCCCCCATCTGAGGACTAACTGTTTGAAGATCTCCGGATTCAGTGTCCATTCCATGGTCGGTAAGCCGCGACTCAGGCGGTCCGCGATGATGTTGAGGGAGCCTCGGATGTGAGTGGCGGATAGATGAGATAGGTTCAGCTCTGCCCACCGTAGAATTACCCCAATTTCTGAAAGAAGGGGTAAGGATCTTGTGCCTCCCTGCTTGTTTATGTAAAGCACAGCAGTCATGTTGTCTGACTGGACTTTCACTGCTTTGCCCCGAATTTGAGGGGCGAAGTGAAGGAGGGCTAGCCGGATAGCACGCATCTCGCGGAGATTCGAAGAAAGATGCCGCTCCTGAGGAGACCAGGATCCCCGAACTGGGGATCCGTCTAAATGGGCGCCCCAGCCTA
The DNA here is from genome assembly GCF_905171765.1 of Bufo bufo. Lineage (NCBI taxonomy): Eukaryota > Metazoa > Chordata > Amphibia > Anura > Bufonidae > Bufo > Bufo bufo. The sequence goes on along the minus strand of NC_053390.1, from coordinate 18,365,772 downwards.
CAAGGGATGCGTCCGTAGTCAATATGAGCCAAACTGGTTGGGTCATAGACTTCCCTTCTGGTAGATGGAACCACCACCTGATGGAATTTCGGGTTTGGTTGGATAGGGAGCACAGGGAATCTAGCCCCGTAGGGCTGCCGTTCCATTTGTTTAAGACCTCCGACTGAAGAGGTCGGAGGTGCCATAAAGCCCAAGGGACTGCATCCGCAGCCGCTGACATGAGCCCCACCATCTTCATGAGGGTCCGTATGGAGACTCGTCGTGGTACATGAAGGAACCTTGCCAGGTCCTGAATCCGCGTTCTTCTTTCTGGCATCAACTGGAGGGACATCTCCAGAGAGTCGATTATGAATCCTAGATAATGGATAGAAGTTGAAGGGCTCACGTTCGACTTCTGCCAGTTGATAATCCAGCCTAGGCGGAGCAGAAAGGAAATTGCGACATGAAGATGATGGGAGATGGGAGGGACTGAGGAGGCTAGAAGAAGCCAGTCGTCCAGGTAAGGGACAATGGTCAGACCCTGGAGTCTCAAAGCTGCCACTACCGATACTACCACCTTGGTGAAGATCAGGGGGGCAGATGAGATTCCGAAGGGAACGGCGGCAAACTGAAAAAGCCTGCACACTCCTGACATCTGGACCGCGATCCTGAGAAATTTCCGGGAGGAAGGATGGATCGGGATGTGAAGGTAAGCATCCTTGAGGTCCAGAGTAGCCATCACATCCCCAGTATTGAGGAGGTGGCTAACTGACCTTATGGTTTCCATGCGGAACCTGGTTCTCCTTACAAAACCATTGAGGAATCTCAAATCTATAATCATCCGAAGATCTCCTGTCTTTTTGGGTACCAGAAATACTGGAGAATAAATCCCTAGAACCTTCTCCCCTGCCGGTACCTCCTCCAGGGCTCCCTTGGAAAGGTAGTCTTGAATATAAGACTCCAAGATCCTTTGCCTGGCCGGCGAAAAACTGCGCGTGGCAATGAATCTTCCTGGGGGGAGAGAAACAAGGTCTATTAGATAGCCTGAGGCTACTATATTTTGGATCCAGGGATCTAGGACTTCCTGGGCCCATACCTGTCTGAAAAAGAACAGACGCCCCCCTACAGGGAGGTGGGGGAGGGGTACGGGAAAATCTAGAGGCGTAACGACAGGGGTAGCAGGGTTTATCCAAGAGCCTCTGAGAGGCCCACAGTCAGGAGGGTTTTGCCTCCCTGGTGGGTTTGCGGGAGCGTCTAGAAAACTTTCTAGACGGCCCCCCCCAGTCTCTACGTCCAACCTGCTGTCTTGGTCGTCCCCCGCGGGCTTGTCTACCCCTGCCTCGAAAGGGCTGTTGGGGGAGACTCTTCCCCTTTTTGTCTGAAAGACCCTCCATGATGGTGTCTAATTCGGATCCAAATAGACGGTTCGGTTCAAAGGGGAGCCCACAGAGGTTGTACTTGGATGCATTATCTGCATTCCAAGGTTTTAGCCACAGAGGTCTCCTGGCGGCAGACACTAAAGCCATTGTCTTGGCCGCCAATTTTAGCTGAAGTTGGGATGTGTCACATAGAAAATCCATCGCCAAGTTGACGGATTTAAAGGCGGCGAGGATATCGTCCCGAGAGACACTTTGTTCAACATCCGTCTGAATTTGGTTCAACTTAGCTCTAAGGAAGGAAGAAACCTCTGTGGCAGCAATGGATGTCGAGGCCGAGGCTGCGGCCGCCGAGTAACCCCGTCTTAGGGTGCATTCTGCCCTCCTGTCTAGAGGGTCCTGCAGACTAGACCCATCGTCTGCAGGAACCAGAGTGCGCCTGGACAATTTGGCAATCGCCATGTCCACCTTAGGGATGGAACCCCATGATTCCACTAATGGTTTAGCCATCGGGAATATTAGCTTAAATTTCCTGGTAAGGACTGGACCTTTCTCCGGCTTTTTCCACTCTGTGCGCATCACAGAGAGAAGGGTCTCATCTGCCCTAAAGACCCTCTGGGTCCGGCAGGCGGGATCGGAAGACTCCCCTACGTCAACATCATGGTCCCCCGACCTGATGGACTTTAGTAGCTTCTGTGTCTTTTCCGGTGGAAAGAAACAAGAAGTTGATTCTTCCTCATCAGAGGAAGACGTCCCCACCGAAAGGGGCATTGGTCTATCAGTGGGGGCGGCCACCTCCATAGGAGTTTGAGAGGGAATCGGTAACCTCTCATTAAGAAGACGTAAGACCCCTTTAATGGAGTCGTCTACATAAGTTTTGGCCCACTGGTACATGTCCTGCATCGAAGGTTCTGTAGCAGTGGCAGAACGGCAGCTGTCACACCTGGAAAAAGGGCAGCTCTCTTTAAGAGGCGTATTACAGTCATAACAGGCCAGGTGTTTCCTCTTGGTCGCTGACTTCCGTAGCTGATCGGACTCTCGGGGAGAGGCCATAGCTGAAATAAAAAAGACAAATTTAAAAGCATCCCTAAAAATAAGGTAAAAAAACATCCATTGATTTAGGAGCACGAACCAGAGGAGAAGTCAAATACAAAGATAAAGCTGAATTAGCAAACCGGTATAAGTAGCAGTCTCTCTCACTGATAACAGGAGACTCTGGAGCTAGCTTGTTAAAGCGACGCAACCAGAGACCGACTGAAGGAACTCAGGGAGCTTAAATAGGGAAGCTCCGCCTAGGGGAGTGGTTTCCATATGACAACCCTCCCCTGAATCGATCTGCTGATTTGTACAGCTTTCCCCTAAAAATCTAATGCCTAGGTGAGGGAGAGAGCCCTCAAGTCACATCCCCCCCTGTGGATAAAAAAAACCCGGCCGGCATCCTCAGTTAGTTTGATCGAGGACGCCGACGGCCGGGCCGAAAGACCGGAAGTGACGCCGCGGCAGGCCGCGCGTCACTTCCGGTCATGGCGGCGCCCATGCCACGCCGGCGGCGAAGTGCCGCAGAATCACATCGCAGGAGGGGAGCCATAGATGGGGCAAGCACTAGGTACCGCACCGCAAGTGGGGGAAAGATTATAAAAAAATAAAGCGCACATATAAGCGCTCCTATGTTTTAAAGAGAAAAAAAGGAGACGAAGGATAACTCAGAAGCGTCTCCAACTCCCAAAAGGGAGAGGAAAACTCGCCAGTCCACCTGTCCAAAGGACAGAAAAAAACACGGTGGGATGGGGGGCGAACCCCTCCCTTTAAGGGAGCTGGAGTTCTTTTATTGGTTATTTCTTTTGGGCTCATTAAAAATTCCGCCTGTCCTACCAGTCCACGGGGGGCAGTTAACCCCATCTATGCTGCTGGTAGGACGTAAGGGAATAGATGTTTCCAACGTTAAAGCGTCTTTTAGATCGTTATCAGTTCTTAAAATGTGCCGATGTCTGCATAAGATACTGTTATCTGCTCTGTGCTGCTCGGATATGCCGATATATCCAATAAGTTTATAATTTCTATCTTTTGTTTCCTAGTAATTCATTCCGATCAGTACCCCGAGTCCTGGCACACGCCCTGTGTAGGGTTTTTTAGGGTAACTTCTTGTTCTAAATCTCCAATATAGTAATTGGCATTCATGTTGGAATGTTATCCTTTCTGAACACTTGTCTTGCTCCTAAATATTCTCCAGTAGGGATCTGAAGAGGGGATTTTTGCTCTTGGAAAATGGAGATTTATGTATATCTCCATTTTCCATCCCTTCTATTCTATTCCTAGCAAGTTGCCTTTGTTTCCCATACAACCCGAATATCCTGTGTAAAATTACACCTTTTCCAGTCCTTCATATATCCCAGGAGCAACACACAACCCTCGCAGATACTTATATATAAAAATAGTTTACTGATAACATGGAGATGACAAAGCAATGGACAATATACATAGAGATACAGATAACACAATACATAGAGGACACCACCACACACAGCCACCTCAGTTCCTGTCCACCCTGGATGCTAAGCAAATGCGGCTAATAATGTGTATGTATATACAGTATATCCAGAGTCCACCAATATACGGTCTACTGGATCTACTCTTCTAACCAACTCACCTCCAGTACCTGACCATTAGTACATGTACATATAGAGACTCATGCATAAACAGCATATAATCTAACTGGTAATACAATTGCAGACTGCTAATATCTATATGTACACATATAAAGTCTACTGGAATATTATACTTATATACATACCCACATACGCACACATATAACTTAGCTTGCTCCTGCATCCATCGGTGTCCAGGAAGAGAAGCCCCCGCCTGACTCCCAACTTTCACCTATATCTTTCTGTGTCCCAGCCCCCCCCCCCCACCATAGACTCCACCCTGTGACCACCCAAATATCTTCCCCCATCTCTTGGTCAAGAGGATGTTGTTCAACTGCCTAGGATATGCTAACAAGGGACACAATGCTACTGGCCATACTGAATGGGTGAATACCACTGGGTCCAATTATTAGGCATATTTGTGTGGTCATCAGGATGAGGTTCTGGCTGAAAGCCATATTTCCCTTAACAGGATCCCAATTATTTCAATGTTAGAGGATGACAGTTGTCCCAGTGTAGCAGGTTATTGGTAGATGTTGGTTTCCCAAAAATTTCTGTATGGACACTGCCACCAGGCACCAGAGTGATTCTCACATCCCAAAAATTGTTCTGTCATGTATTTACGATGTAATTGTCCTTCTTATGTTATTTGGTTTAATGACAAACTAATGAAAAAGTGCCTTTGTGCCATCCCAAAATATTAGCACATCATCGATGTACCTCCCCAAAAGAAGATGTGACTTGTGAATGAACTTAATTCCCCTGTGAATACTAAGGTGTTTCCCACTACCCTTAAAACTAATTTACATAATTTGGTGCTCCTGCCACCCCCATAGCTGTTCCCGTGATCTGATTATTATTTTCTCCATTAAACATGAAGCAGTTGTGTCAAAAGAAATAGAAAAAGCGTAGGGACAAATTTATTATGATTGAGATGTTTTGTGCATAAAAAAAGCTTTATTTCCCGTCTCATGATGTATGTTGGTACATAATGGCCACCTCCTATTAGGAGAGATGTGAATTTCCTGGAGCCGGGTGACAGTGTCCTTTGTGTCCTTCAAGAAAGATGGCAGAGTGGAGACAGGTGGTGATAGGAATTCATTGCAGATGTTTTAGTAAAGCCTGTATTACACAGGCCGCTACCAGAAGAGACTGCTGCTATCACATGTTGCGTTCTCCTCCTCAGTATATGGAGAAGCAATTATTATGCCAACGCTTGTCCCCATACTGTTTAGTGCAGGGATCATCAACCTTCAGCACTCCAGCTGTTGTGAAACTACAACTCCCAGCATACTCCTTTCACTTCTGTGGGAGTTCAGAGAACAGCCAATCAAGTATGCATGATGGGAAATGTAGTTTCACGACACCTGGAGTACCAGAGGTTGTTGATCCCTGGTCTAGTGGTTTGCCGGCAGCAGATCGTAATTAAACAGCATGATCTGCCGCCGGCTCATTTATCAGACAATCGGCGGCAGTATTAAACTGCAATATGAATGCTCGTTAGCGATCCTCTGTCGAAAAATCGGCAGGTGTGATACAGCCTTAAGATTGTTATTCCATGACACAGGAACCGGACTTCGATTTCCTATGGACCTTGTGGACAGCGTAAAACGTAGCAGTTGTTGGATGTATATTATTCAGGCGTGTGAATTCATCCTTGGTCATAACTTCTTTATCCCTTGCTTCAGATAGTGTTTGTTTCAGTTCTGGAAGGCATTTATCCGTTGGATTATTGTCCAGCTCTTTATACAATTAACAAAAATATAAACGCAACACTTTCGGTTTTGCTCCCATTTTGCATGAGCTGAACTCAAAGATCTGAAACATTTTCTACATACACAAAAAACCAATTGCTCTCAAATATTGTTCACAAATCTGTGTGAGTGAGCACTTCTCCTTTGCCGAGATAATCCATCCCACCTCACAGGTGTGGCATATCAAGGTGCTGATTAGACAGCATGAATATTGCACAGGTGTGCCTTAGACGGCCCACAATAAAAGGCCACTCTGAAATGTGCAGTTTTATCACACAGCACAATGCCACAGATGTTGCAACATTTGAGGGAGCGTGCAAATGGCATGCTGACTGCAGGAATGTCTACCAGAGCTGTTGCCCGTGCAATGAATGTTCATTTCTCTACCATAAGCCGTCTCCAAAGGCATTTCAGAGAATTTGGCAGTACATCTAACCGGCCTCACAACCGCAGATCACATGTAACCACACCAGCCCAGGACCTCCACATCCAGCATGTTCACCTCCATGATGGTCTGAGACCAGCCACCCAGACAGCTACAGCAACAATCGGTTTGCATAACCAAAGAATTTCTGCACAACCTGTCAGAAACCGTCTCAGGGAAGCTCATCTGCATGCTCGTCGTCCTCATCGGGGTCTGGACCTGACTGCAATTCATCGTTGTAACTGACTTGTGTGGGCAAATGCTCACATTCGATGGTGACTGGCACATTGGAGAGGTGTTCTGTGCACGAATGAGTCCCAGTTTTCACTGTTCAGGGCAGATGGCAGACAGCGTGTGTGGCGTCGTGTGGGTGAGCGGTTTGCTGACGTCAACGTTGTGGATCGAGTGGCCGATGGTGGAGGTGGGGTTATGGTATGGGCAGGTGTATGTTATGGACAACGAACACAGGAGTATTTTATTGATGGCATTTTGAATGCACAGAGATACCGTGACGAGATCCTGAGGGCCATTGTTGTGCCATTCATCCACGACCATCACCTCATGTTGCAGCATGATAATGCACGGCCCCATATTGCAAGGATCTGTACACAATTCCTGGAAGCTGAAAACATCCCAGTTCTTGCATGGCCAGCATACTCACCGGACATGTCACCCATTAAGCACGTTTGGGATGCTCTGGATCGGCATATACGACAGCGTGTTCCAGTCCCTGCCAATATTCTGCAACTTCGCACAGCTATTGAAGAGGAGTGGACCAACATTCCACAGGCCACAATCAACAACCTGATCAACTCTATGCGACGGAGATGTTGTTGTGGAAAACCATTCAGGAAGCTCATTCTTCAGGAAGAATAAAGTTTATTGCGGCTAGCCGGGAGCATCAACAGCTTCAATCGCACAAAGGAAAATGCTCAAAGGGGCAGAGGCCCACACTCGTCTTATACACATAATCATCCTAAAGTTTACATACTTGTCCTATCCTCATTGGATAGGTTAAACTCTCTCTACAACCCCATATGGATAATGCGTGCTTACTTCATGTTCTTCTTGGCCAACATCTGTTCCTCATTGCCCATGCTTACTTCATCTAATCTATAGCCCCTCACCCAAGTGATCTACCCCCCACCTCAGGAATGTGTACACACACATATGATTTGGGAATGTAATGTCTGGTATAATCAGGCGGCATTATACTATATATTTCTCATTTTCTCCTTCAATGTGTTACATTCCTTGAGGCAAATGGTGGCCACACCAGATACTTACCCCTCAGTAAGGCAAAACTGCACATTTCAGAGTGGCCTTTTCTTGTGGGCAGTCTAATGCACACCTGTGTAATATTCATGCTGTCTAATCAGCACCTTCATATGCCACACCTGTGAGGTGGAATGGATTATCTCGGCAAAGGAGAAGTGCTCACTAACACAGTTTTAGACAGATTTGTGAACAATATTAGAGAGTAATGGGTCTTATGTGTATGTAGAAAATGTTTCCGACTGCCGTTCTACGTGTCGCCGCAGATGCCACTGTGGTCTTTGCCTTCTTTCCCCCAGGGTAGGGAAAACAAGATGTTTCGGGTGTGGAGGGGAAAAGGTATACATAAGCTGCATCAACTGCTAGACAGCACTGGCCAGGTCCTTCTCCCTTGGGAAGAACTTAGAGATAAACACCACTTGACAGCGGCGCATTTCCTCCCTTACCAACAATTAAAAGCCTACTGTAAATTGCAATCAGAAATGTTGGGTGAGGCGGATAGACTGTTGTGGTTTGATGCACTTCTGGGAACAGGGGCATCATTGTGCCCTATGTCAGAATTGTATCATAGGATCCACAGTACTCAAACGTTAGATTTGGTAAATAGAGTTTTTCACACATAGGAGAGAGAGTTAGAGGATCAGGACGTACCCAAAAAGATGAGGGAAGGCTTTGAATTTATCAGGAAATCAATCTTAAACGAGCAATTGAGGGAAACGCAATTGTGCATACTGCATAAAGCAACGTACGCATTCGACTTGCCCTACAGGGAGGCTCCAGCTCATTATTTGAGACACTGCCCTAAATGTGCATTGCCGAAGGTGAACCTCTTACACGGTTTGCTGACCTGCCCAAACTTACAACCACTATGGTTCCGTGCTGTGACATATATTCAGAAGGTGTGGGAAATAGAGGTGAAACCTAGCAATATGCAGTATATCTTTCAATACATCCCGAGGGATCATTCAGATATACAAGGCCTGGCGGTTGCTGAGAGTGGTATACACGTTCTGCTCATGGCAGTCAAAAAATCTATTCTGAGAAAATGGTTGCAACTGACAGTGCCGGAATGGGAGGAATGGGAGGAAGTCATGGGCACTATGAAGTACATGCTACATATGGAGAGGTTGGAGATTGAGAGACACAAAGAAAAGACAGTAGGCAGGTTTATGAAAAAATGGAAAAAATGTATTTCAGACGCTTTATCAGACAACGACATACAGGAGCTAATGTCACCGTTTAAACAGACGAAATGGTATTTGACGTCCCAGCTGAGAGGAAACTTGGGAAGGCTGGCAATATGATAATAGGATCTGGTAGATACAGGTAGCGAGTTGTGGACTCGTATGGCCCTGGTTACTCTGAACACATCCAGTATACTTTGGAGATTGGCTGTCAGAATTACCTTTGGGTTTAGGCAAGTTGGCGTTATATAGGGGGGAGGGGGGGTTTGGATATTACTATAAAAAGATATCAAGATGTCATGCTGTAATGCTTTAACAATAGTTATAATTAGTCAACTATGTAACAACAGATTCTACATGATGTACATGCTGTTGGCTTTTAATATGTACAATGTATCTTGATAAATAAATATATATATATATATATATAAAAATAAAAAAAATTAAATGTTTCACATCTTTGAGTTCAGCTCATGCAAAATGGGAGCAAAACCGAAAGTGTTGCGTTTATATTTTTGTTTAGTGTATGTATTACAATCCTTAAGTAATGGCATTACCATATCCCCATGATCTCCACATTCCCACCTTTATCAGGGCTATTTTTTCATCGCTGGTGAGATTTTTTACGAGTTTTCACTTTTGAGTTCTGTGGGGATTCGCTCTGGTAGTTAGCATAAGCGGGCGCATTACAGAGGCAAAATATGAGTTCGTAATTCAAACCTCAGTGTTTATTCACACATGACGCCAAAAACAAAATGTCCCTTTTGCAGTGTTGGTGTTACTTCACACCCAATGGCAAGTTAATACTGTATAACAAAAGTCACCTTGGTGGCTGTTCTGCCTCAGAAAGTTCAAATACAGGCTTTAGACGGCCTGTTCCCCTGACACACGGGTCTCCGCTCTCCTGCCCAGCACAGGCTTCAGATCCCAGCACACAGACCTCCTGAGCTCCACTGTCAGAGGGAGGTAATCCTCTCCACCTGACATTGCTTGCTGGTTTTATGCCTGGCAAAACCCGGCCTGGAATGTGGGGAGTAGTCACCCACCCAGCACTTTGACTACTCCCAGTAAGAGCCGCCTCGGATCAGCTATTACAGCCATGGTAAGTACCAAGGTGTCAAACAGCAACTGCTGCTGACACATAAAAACTGGCTCTTACGCCACCGAGGCCAGGAACCTCAGTGACACGTACCTATCATCCACGATGATTCCTTGTACCTTGTTACATACCTACCCGCTTTGTTCAACCCTGGGGGGGTGAACACATGCCATACAGTATGGAATAGGGCATCCACAATTCCCTGCAACTGGCCTGCCCTGTGTTCTACGGAGAACTTAAAGTTATGTAAGGACAGGAACCACCTGGTGACTCGGGCATTTCTCTCTTTGGCCTGGCTCATCCACTTGAGGGGGGAGTGGTCAGTCACCAGACGGAATGTTCTCCCCAACAAATAATAGCGGAGAGACTCGAGTCCTCACTTGATAGCCAGGCACTCTGTCTGCACTATACTATACCGGGTCTCGGCTGGGGTGAGCTTACGGCTGGGGAAGACAACAGGATGCTCCTCCCCATTGACTTCCTGAGACAGTACAGCACTGAGGCCTACTTTGAAGGCATCGGTCTGTACTATAAACTCCCTTTTGAAGTCGGGCGTCACCAAAACCGGGGACCCGCACAGGGCCGACTTCAAAGCGGAGAAAGCCTTTTCCGCCCGATCATCCCAGCAAACTATCACTGACTTGTGTCCCCTCAAGAGCCCTGTCAATGGCGCGGCCATCGTAGCAAAGTGGGGGACAGACCTCATGCAATTGCCCACCATTCCGAGAATGACTTTATTTGCCTAGTGGTGACAGGTCAGGGCCAATTTCGTATTGTCTCTATTTTGTTCACTTGGGGTTTGATGACTCTGCGCCCAATGACATACCCCAGGTATTTAGTCTCCTCTAACCCTATTGCACATTTTTTTGGGTTAGCGGTTAGTCCTGCCTTCCAAAGGGAGTCCACTACAGCCTGCACTTTGGGTAGGTGACTTTCCCAGTCAGTACTGTGGATGACAATATCGTCCAGGTAAGCTGAAGTGTACCGACGATGTGGACGCAGCACAATGTCCATAAGCCGTTGAAAAGTGGTGGGGGCACCATGCAGACCAAAGGGTAGCACCTTGTACTGATACAGCCCATCAGGTGTGATGAAGGCAGTTTTCTCTTTGGCAGCCTCCGTTAAGGGTACCTGCCAGTACCCTTTCATGAGGTCCAAAACAGAAAAATACCGGGCTTGTCCTAACTTCTTAATAAGCTCATCCACCCGGGGAATGGGATACGCATCGAATTTGGAAATCTTGTTCAATTCACGAAAATCGTTACAGAACCGTAACGTCCCGTCTCGCTTGGGTATTAAGACTATAGGACTGGCCAACTCACTTTTAGACTCCTCAATGACATCTCGTTGCAGCATTAACTGCACTTCCTCCGAGATGGCTTGTTGCCGAGCCTCGGGTACCCGGTATGGTTTTAACCAGACTTTGGCCTGAGGTTCTGTGACAATGTCATGCTGGATTGTGGAAGTGCGTCCAGGGAGGTCCGAGAACACATCTGTGTTCTGACTAACAAACTCCCTGGCCTCTTGAGCATTTTTAGAGGAGAGGCTGTCAGCAACTTCTACGGCGGCAACTTCTTGCCTTGCATCAAATAAAGGGGCGGAACTTCTTCCCCTAGAAAACCCGGACGCGGGCTGACTTCCGTAAGGGTCTCCCTATCCTTCCACGGCTTAAGTAAATTAACATGGTAGATCTGTTCTGGCTTTCGCCACACTGGCTGTTTGTAGTTCACATCTCTAACTTTCTCGAGTACCTCGTAGGGCCCCTGCCACCTAGGCAGTATCTTACTGTCCACGGTTGGTACCAGAATCAAAACCCGATCACCTGGGTTAAAGATCCAGACCCGAGCCTGCCGATTATAGACCCGACTCTGGGATCGCTGAGCTGCCTCCATATGCTCCCTAACAAAAGGCAACATTCAAGAGACTGCGAGGGTGTCTGCCATATAGCAGTTCGAAGGGCGAGAACCCAGTAGAGGCCCAGTAGATAGGGCAGAAGAAGGTCCCAGTCCTTTCAATCTTTAGCCACCACCCTTTTCAACTTATTTTTTAATGTTTGGTTAAACCTTTCTACCAGGCCGTCTGTTTGCGGATGGTAAACGGACATCCGTAGTTGTTTTATGTGCAGCAACTTACCGAGTTCCCTCATTACCTTGGACATAAAAGGGGTCCCCTGATCAGTCAGAACCTCTTTAGGTAGCTCCACTCGGGAGAACATTTCAACTAGCTCCTTAGCTATCAGTTTAGCCGATGTATGTCGCAGTGGCATCGCCTCCGGGTACCCAGTGGCGTAGTCTAGGTGTAACGGGGTGCCGAAGGCACACTCGGTCTCCCATAAGCCACAGACCTGCTGCTTAGCTTCGGGAGCGAGGATCTGTGTTTGACCTTGTTCCCAGGGCAGCTTTGCTAGCTGGGAGGCTCCCTGCTCCTAGGTCTGCCTTGAGCGCCGAGCTGATCACTCGGTGCTCGACTAGTCGGTCTGTCGGTCATGTGATGCTGGCCACGTCACATGACCCTCACTCCCCACTATAAATACAGGCAGCCTGCTGGCCACAGGTTGCCTGTTAATTTTAGGTATCTGGTGATTGTTTTGTTCCTGCATACTTACCTGATCCTGTGTTCCCTGACGATTCTCTGCCTGCTCCTCCTGTACTGCGCATCTCTCCTGGTATCCTGACCCCGGCTTCCACCTGACGATTCTTTGCGGACTCCTGTTGTACTTCGTTTCTCTCCTGGTATTTGACCTCGGCTTTTCCTGACTATTCTCTGCTCATTCCTTAGTACTGCGTAGCTCTCTAGGTATTGACCCGGTCCATTGACGTTCCATTATTATTTGTCTTGTCTGTCTTCCCAGCACGTATCCAAAGTTAGGGACTGCCGTCTAGTTGTCCCCTGTCATTAGGACTTGCGAGGCAAGTAGGCAGGGCCAGGGGTGAGGGTGGAGCGCAGTGGTAACTATCCTCCCCCCTGTGTGTAGTGTACGTTACCGTCACACTAGGAAAACCAAGATGTGTTGGTGCCCTCTAGTGGACTTTGGTACTGGGCCTACGAGGTCCATAGCGATACGCTCAAACGGTACCTCGATGATCGAGAGAGGTACCAAGGGACTATGGAAAAGGTACTGGGGGCTAGTTGCCTGGCAGGTCGGGCAAGACTTACAGAATTCGTCCACCTCCCTGAACACACTAGGCCAGAAAAAAAACGTTGTAGAATCCGGTCCTGTGTTTTCTGCATTCTCAGATGACCCCCGAGAACATGTTGGTGGGCTAACTCTAAAATGAGTTTGCGATAAGCCTGCGGCACCACCAACTGTTCAATGGGTTCACCCCGCAGCTGGTTTACTCGATACAACATATAATGTTTTAGAGCGTCAGCTCACCAGCAGGCCCTCGACCCTAATGTTTTAGAGGGTCAGCTCAGCAGCAGGCCCTTGCCCCTCATGTTTTGGATGGTCAGATCAGCAAGCCCTTGCTCCAAATGTTTTTGAGGGTCACAAGCAGGCCACCAATCATAATTTTTCAAGGGTGTGTATGATGCCCTCCTTTATGTGTAACAAAGGGTGTTTTGGAGTGCTGATTCCTTGTAATTTTTGGCAGCCCTTTCACTTAGTGCATAGGCTTTATGAGTGTAGGAGTCCCACTACCTGAACTTTTGTACCACAATGTGAATGAGGCCCTCCTTTATGTGTATATGGTTGAATCTTCCTTTTCTCATCCTTCTCCTCCTCTTCCATCATATCAACATGCTTATTCGTCGCATATAATGCCCTCGCATATATATCCTTGCATATAATGTTTTACAGGGTCAGCTCAACTGCAGGCCCTCGCATATAATGTTTTACAGGGTCAGCTCAACTGCAGGCCCTCGCATATAATGTTTTACAGGGTCAGCTCACCTGCAGGCCCTCGCATATAATGTTTTACAGGGTCAGCTCACCTGCAGGCCCTCGCATATAATGTTTTACAGGGTCAGCTCACCTGCAGGCCCTCACCTACAATCTTTAACAGGGTCATCTCACCTTCTGATGACGACAGCAAAGAGTGTTGGTACTCTGGCACACATGGCTGACTTCATGTTAGGCTGCCTTTCCCACGACCCGCACGTTACACATATTTTAGACAACACGGATTACTGGTTGTTCACCATTCTCGACCCCCGCTACAAAGAGAACTTCTCATCTCTCATTCCTCTGGTGGAGAGGACAAGCAAAACGGTGCTATACCAGAAGGTCCTTGTTGAAAAATTGCTCCAAAGTTGATAGGGCAGACATCCAAATGGATCGTCACTGTCACGGGGACGTGCGATTGCCTAGAAGTTATCTAGAGTAAACAAAGTGGCAGCAGGCCCTCACCTGCAAGTCCAGTCTCAGTAGCCAAGAGTCTGGTCAACACACAAATCAGGTGAACGGTGTAGGAATTACAACAGTTTGCATATGTGCTTCCCACTTGTTAAGGGACCAAAAGTAATGGGACATAATAATAATCATAAATCAAACTTTCACTTTTTAATACTTGGTTGCAAATCCTGAAGTCTGGAACTCATAGACATCACCAGACGCTGTGTTTCATCCTTGGTGATGCTCTGCCAGGCCTATACTGCAACTGTAACATAGTACATGGTAGTAACATAGTACATAAGGCCGAAAAAAGACATTTGTCCATCCAGTTCGGCCTGTTATCCTGCAAGTTGATCCAGAGGAAGGCAAAAAAAAACAACCTGTGAGGTAGAAGCCAATTTTCCCCACTTTAGGGGAATAAAAATTCCTTCCCGACTCCAATCAGGCAATCAGACTAACTCCCTGGATCAACGACCCCTCTCTAGTAGCTATAACCTGTAATATTATTACGCTCCAGAAGTACATCCAGGCCCCTCTTGAATTCCTTTATTGTACTCACTATCACCACCTCCTCAGGCAGAGGGTTCCATAGTCTCACTGCTCTTACCGTAAAGAATCCTTTTCTATGTTTGTGTACAAACCTTCTTTCCTCCAGACGCAGAGAATGTCCCCTCGTCACAGTCACAGTCCTGGGGATAAATAGATGATGGGATAGATCTCTGTACTGACCCCTGATATATTTATACATATTAATTAGATCTCCCCTCAGTCGTATTTTTTCTAAAGTGAATAACCCTAATTTTGATAATCTTTCAGGGTACTGTAGTTCCTGTTTGTTCTTGGGGCATGTTCCCTTCAGTTTTGTCTTCAGCAAGTGAAATGCATGCTCAATTGGATTCAGGTCAGGTGATTGACTCAGCCATTGCATAACATTCCACTTTTTTCCCTTAAAAAACTCTTTGGTTGCTTTTGCAGCATGCTTTGGGTCATTGTCGATCTGCACTGTGAAGCGCCGTCCAATGAGTTCTGAAGTATTTGGCTAAATATGAGCAGATAATATTGCCCGAAACACTTCAGAATTCATCCTGCTGATTTTGGTCAGCAGTCACATCATCAATAAATACAAGAGAACCAGTTCCATTGGCAGCCATACATGCCCACGCCATGACACTACCACCACCATGCTTCACTGATGAGGTTTTATGCTTAGGATCATGAGCAGTTCCTTTCCTTCTCCATACTCTTCTCTTCCCATACATCTGGGACAGGTTGATCTTGGTCTCATCTGTCCATAGGATGTTGTTCCAGAACTGTGAAGGCTTTTTTAGATGTCGTTTGGCAAACTCTAATCTGGCCTTCCTGTATTTGAGGTTCACCAATGGTTTACATCTTGTGGTGAACCCTCTGTATTCACTCTGGTGAAGTCTTCTCTTGATTGTTGACTTTGACACACATACACCTACCTCCTGGAGAGTGTTCTTGATCTGGCCAACTGTTGTGAAGGGTGTTTTCTTCAGCAGGGAAAGAATTCTTCGGTCATCCACTACAGTTGTTTTCCGTGGTCTTTTGGTGTTGCTGAGCTCACCAGTGCGTTCCTTCTTTTTAAGAATGTTCCAAACAGTTGTTTTGGCCACACCTAATGTTTTTGCTATCTCTCTGATGGGTTTGTTTTGTTTTTTTCAGCCTAATGATGGCTTGCTTCACTGATAGTGATAGCTCTTTGGATCTCATCTTGAGAGTTGACAGCAACAGATTCCAAATGCAAATAGCAGACTGGAAATGAACTCTGGACCTTTTATCTGCTCATTGTAATTGGGATAATGAGGGAATAACACACACCTGGCCATGGTACAGCTGAGAAGCGAATTGTGCCATTACTTTTGGTCCCTTAACAAGTGGGAGGCACATATGCAAACTGTTGTAATTCCTACACCGTTCACCTGAATTGGATGTAAATGCCCTCAAATTAAAGAGAAACACCCCATTTGTGATCGTAAACTGCTATATGGACACACGGCAGGGCGCAGAAGGAAAGGAGTGGCATGTGGTTTTTGGAGGGCAGATTTCACTGGTATAATTTAATTTTTAAAACGTTTTTATTGTAAATACGTCTGTAGCGATACAGGTTAGTTTACAATACCGAAGCATATTGTATAGATGTTTGGTTTTCAAAACATGTTAAATATACAGTACAGACCAAAAGTTTGGACACACCTTCTCATTCAAAGAGTTTTCTTTATTTTCATGACTATGAAAATTGTAGATTCACACTGAAGGCATCAAAACTATGAATTAACACATGTGGAATTATATACATAACAAACAAGTGTTTTGCACACTCTTGGCATTCTCTTGATGAGCTTCAAGAGGTAGTCCCCTGAAATGGTTTTCACTTCACAGGTGTGCCCTGTCAGGTTTAATAAGTGGGATTTCTTGCCTTATAAATGGGGTTGGGACCATCAGTTGCATTGAGGAGAAGTCAGGTGGATACACAGCTGATAGTCCTACTAAATAGACTGTTAGAATTTGTATAATGGAAAGAAAAAATCAGCTAAGTAAAGAAAAACGAGTGGCCATCATTACATTAAGAAATGAAGGTCAGTCAGTCAGCCGAAAAATTGGGAAAACTTTGAAAGTAAGGGCTATTTGACCATGAAGGAGAGTGATAGGGTGCTGCGCCAGATGACCTGGCCTCCACAGTCACCGGACCTGAACCCAATCGAGGTGGTTTGGGGTGAGCTGGACCGCAGAGTGAAGGCAAAAGGGCCAACAAGTGCTAAGCATCTCTGGGAACTCCTTCAAGACTGTTGGAAGACCATTTCAGGGGACTACCTCTTGAAGCTCATCAAGAGAATGCCAAGAGTGTGTAAAGCAGTAATCCAAGCAAAAGGTGGCTACTTTGAAGAATCTAGAATATGACATATTTTCTGTTGTTTCACACTTGTTTTTTATGTATATAATTCCACATGTGTTAATTCATAGTTTTGATGCCTTCATAGTCATGAAAATAAAGAAAACTCTTTGAATGAGAAGGTGTGTCCAAACTTTTGGTCTGTACTGTACATATATACTGTATTGATACATACATTTTTCTTACATCTGCATTGCTATAATAAATACAGTGTTGAACCAGTCAATTTCCTGTATTTAATATTCTAAGACAATAAGTGTTGCTAAACCAAAATTAATAAGTTAGCAAAATTGGTTGGTGAGACAGCAGAAAGTGTATATCGATATGAAGTTAGAAACTTTAGTGGTTTCTGTTTAAGTCGGTTGGGCGAAGTTTCTAAATTTTTGCCATTGATCCCATGTCTTTTCAAACAGACCTCGAGCATTTGCCTCCCAGTGGGCAAGTTGCTCCATACGACAAATCTCGTCACATTTGGCTAACCATTGTGAAAGAGGGGCTAGTTGATTTCCAGTTTGCGGCAATTAGTAGTCTTGCCGCCGCTAAGAGATGATGGTATAGGCGACTTTCTTGCCTGGTGTAGTTTGCGCCATCCATAAGGCTTAAAAGACACATTTGTGGCGATTGTTTAAATACCCTGTTATGTCATTTGGTCAAAACCTGACATATTCAGACCCAGAATGGTGTGAGTTTTGAGCATGACCACCAAGTGTGCCCATAATCTTTGTGGCATCTCCAGCATATTGGCGATGCAGTTGGATACATTTTGTGTAATACCATCTAGTGAGCATTTTATAATAATTCTCTTGAAGATGGACACACTTAGATATTTTAGGTGTGTATGCTAAAAGAGTTTTTACTTCTTTTTCTGTAAAGTTTATTTTTAGGTCACTTTCCCAGTGAGAAAGTAAAGAAGGATTATTGGTTAGACGTTTTGTAAGAAGTAGCGTATAAAGCTTAGATATTTTCTCTGCTGGTACTTAGTGCCATCTGCTCAAAACCAGTATAGTCCACCCCTTCTGGTATTTCCATTTTTTTGAGGGCTTGTAGGAGATGTGAATTATGAAAGTAAGTAAGATCAGGTGCTAGTGAACCCTTAGGGTCGGTTCCTGGGGTTTCATTTTTCTCATTTAGGATATCCCATATTGCTATTTTATTCTTTTTATAAGAGTCAGTTAATGAAGCCCTAAATTCCTGGGGGGAATCCCACATTACATCTCTGACCTGTAGCAGTGGAGTTAACGGGTTTGTGAGTAGGGTATCTGCAAAACAGAATGCCATAATTTGACAGTGTTACGGGTCATTGGGTAATCCACCTCTCTCATCAGGTCTCTTTTATATATTTTCGTCAAGACCAGAGATCTTAATGATATACGTGTCAACGATATGTAGATATGTCCATTCTGTCCTGCAGATTACGTATCCATTCTAGTACTCGTAAACCTTGTACAGCTTTGTAATATAAATGAAAATCTGGGATCCCTAGGCCACTAGCTTTAATTGATTTGACAGTTTGGGCATACGGTAGTCTAGGTCTATTACCATTCCATAAGAAATGGGTATTTTTTCATTTTTGTAAAAAAAAAGTGTCCAGGAAGGGAGATAGGCAAAACCTGTAGGTAATAGAATATTTTTGGAAGTATTATTGTCTTAATAAGAGATCTACGCCCGAACCAGGAGGTGAATGGTATGTCCCAAGTTTTGATAAGGGGGTCAATAATGTGTGGGAGATTTTTATAATTCTCTGAGTATAGTGTTGAGGGCTGGGAAGTGAGGTTAATGCCTAAGAATTTGATACTATGTGGTGCCCATGTGAAAAGTGAAATTCTCTCAAGCAATTTCTGTGTTAAAAGATCTAGAGTAACATTTAATACTTGGAATTTAGCAAAGTCTACTTTAAAGTTAGAGAAAAAGCCGAAATCATCTAGCAGTGTATGTATTTCTGGGAAGGCTTCCATGGGGTTTGTAATGATCAAAAGTTGATCATCTGCAAATGCTGCTTGGGTGTGTATATCATTATGGATCTTTATTCCTTGTATCTTTGGGTTAAGCCTAATGGCTTGTAGGATGGGCTCTGTGGAGAGGATAAATAGTAGTGGTGAGAGCGGGCAACCTTGCCTAGTCCCGTTGCTGATTGAAAAGGTGGGGGACAGTGTGTTATTGACCATAACTCGTGCACTTGGATCTCTATACATTGCCATTACCACCTTAATTAAGCCCTCTGGAATCTGAAAGCTCTGCAGAGCTCTAGTCATATACGCCCAATCTACTCTATCAAATGCCTTCTCGGCGCCTGTGCCGAGAAGGACTAGGGGGGTGGATGCTGTATAATATTAATTACCCTGCTAGTATTCATTCTCCCCTCTCTCCCCTTTACAAATCCTACCTGTTCCATATGGACAAGCTGTGGGAGGAAAGGTTGTAGTCTATGTGCTAATATTTTGGCTAGCAGCTTTAGATCATTGTTAAGTAATGAGATTGGCCAACAACTGGAGCACTGCGTTGGGTCCGTCCCCTTTTTTAGGTATGATAGTGATTTGAGCTGTTAGCATATGTGAGTGAAGTGGTTTCCCCTCCCAGAGTGAATTGCATACCAGGAGTAATCTAGGTAATAACAGGTCTTGGAAAGTGTTGTAATATTTCATAGGTAAGCCATCTGGGCCTGGGCATCGGCGTTCATTTTAGCGCTGTTT
The DNA here is from genome assembly GCF_905171765.1 of Bufo bufo. NCBI lineage: Eukaryota > Metazoa > Chordata > Amphibia > Anura > Bufonidae > Bufo > Bufo bufo. The sequence goes on along the minus strand of NC_053390.1, from coordinate 18,346,102 downwards.
TTAATTCAGCTAATGTGAAAGGTCTGATCAGTACTTGCGCTTGATCTGTGTTTAATTTAGGTAGGTCAAGGGAGGAAAGCCACTTTTCCATATTGCTAGTTCTTTGTCTTTTGTCTATATTATATAGATAGGTATAGCACTCAGTAAACCTTTCGGCTATTTGATCTGTGTGATAAAGCATTTGGGCTGAAGAAGCCTGGATGTTATGTATATAGGAGTGCACTCTCCTCTTTTTTAGTTGAGAGACCATAAATTTAGTGGCTTTATCCCCGTGTGCGTAGTATTTAAATTTAGCTGAGAGGTACATTTTGGCTGTTTTTTCATTAAGTATATTTTGTAATTGAGATCTTAAGAGATCTAAGTCATGTAACACATCTGCGGTAAGTTGTCGCTTGTGTAGAAATTCTAGTTCTTGAATTTGGGCTTGCAATTTGAAGACTTTAGCTTCTTTTCTCTTTTTTATATGTGTTCCAAGTGAAATTAAGTATACACAGAGGTTTGGCAGCACTACTGACCCCAAATTCGGGAAAGCCATTAAAGATACCTTAGAGGTGATGGTGGTGCACGCAGATGAGGATCTTGGCTGATGGTCCCAACGTCAAATAAAAATGCAAAAATCCGCAGCACTCGCCGATGTAGTAAATCCAATGGTGATTTATTCAAAGAACAGCATGGTGATGCAACGTTTCGACCTTCATCGGTCTTTCTCAAGCATTGCAGATTTTTGCATTTTTATCCAAGTGAAATAAAGTGACCCCTGACCACCGCCTTATGTGCATCCCAGATCACACTCCCTTATACTCCTTCAGTATCATTTAGTGTGAAGTATTCTTTAATTTTTCCCTTCATTTGTTTTACGTTATCAAGATTGTGTAGGATAGTTTCGTTAAGTCTCCATATCATCTCCCTTTTGGGAGTATTTATCAAGGAGAATTGTAAATATATAGGAGCATGATCTGATAACGTAATTGACCCAATAGATGCACTCTTGCAGTAGGGCAGCAATGAGGAGGACACAAATATAATCTAGCCTTTGATATGATACATGTGCTGGGGAGTAGTTTGTGAAATATTTTTCTTTTGGGTGCAGTGTTCTCCAGCCATCTACCAAACCTGCCCTTGCAATGTTATTGCGTATATATTTGAGTACGGTTTGCGACATGGAGGATGTACCTGTAGACGTATCAATTTCTAGATGCAAGGCTACGTTAAAATCACCACCCAAGATTGTTATACCTTCAGCAAATCTTAAATCTAAATTATCTAATGCTTCCCTCAGCCAAGGTGCTTGTGACGTATTTGGTGCATAAATGCTGCCAAAGGTGTACGTCTGTGATCACAATACTCCCTTAATAAATACATATCTACCCTCCTTGTCTGTGGTTCTGTACTTTGTTTTAACTGATGATCTATCCTCTGGATAGATCATCAGCATCTGATCGGCACGGGTCCGACACCCAGGACCCCCGCCGATTAGCTGTTTGAGAAGGCAGCGGCGCTCCAGCAGTGGCGCGGCCTTCTCACTGTTTACCGCTGGCCCAATGACGTCACGACTAGTATCAACTAGCGTGGGCGGGGCTAAGCTCCATTCAAGTGAACAGAGCTTAGCCCCGCCCACTCTAGTTGATACTAGTCGTGACGTCACTGAGCCAGCGGTAAACAGCAAGAAGGCCGCGGCGCTGCTGAAGCGCCGCTGCCTTCTCAAACAGCTGATCGGCGGGGGATAGATCATCAGCTAAAACAAAGTGCAGAACCCCTTTAAGCAAAAAGCATAGATGTGGTCAGCAATAACAAGTGCTCGGTGGCACTAAATCAGGTGCTCAGCGGCACCAAATCACAAACCATATGTCCTACCACAAAGCGGGGGGTTCCAGTGCACTGTCATGGTCTTACCTTCTTGCTGTTCTCCTTCGTTTGACATGTGCTGGCGGCCATCTTGGTTTCTGGGTTTCTTGTAGCCTTCCACCCTGCGGCTCCTCCTTCCCACTGGGAGGAGCTGGATGCCTAGCTCATATATATAGGAGGTCTGTGGCTTCAGTTCCTTGCTTGGTCCTCCTGTGTTCACATGCTTCTAAGACTGCTGCTGCTTCTGGTTCCTGATCCTGGCTTCGTCTGACTACCCTGCTGGTTCCTGATCCTGGCTTCGTCTGACTACCCTGCTGGTTCCTGATCCTGGCTTCGTCTGACTACCCTGCTGGTTCCTGATCCTGGCTTCGTCTGACTACCTTGCTGGTTCCTGATCCTGGCTTCGTCTGACTACCCTTCTGGTTCCTGATCTCTGGCCTCTCAAAGACTCTGCTTCGGTTTCACCATTCGTTTGGACTTTTGCTTTACAGCTTTATTTTCAATAAAGCCTTCTTATTTTCACTTATCTCTTGTTGTACGTCCGGTTCATGGTTCCGTGACATTAGGACCAAGCCATGAGTTCTGACGGTACAGGGCCATCCTCGCTACCCATGCTGGTTGCCAGACTTGATCAGCAGGATCACCTGTTGGGTCGGTTCGCTGTGGCGTTGCAAACCCTGCTTGAACGCACGGCTCATTTCGCTCCCGTTGCCGATGGGTCGGTTGTCGCTCCTACTGCCGCTCCGGTTGTTGCGCCAGAGTCTACCCCGACACCTGTTGTTGCGCCTGCGGTGTTTCGGGGTATGACCGGTTCTGCCCCTCTTCCACAGCGCTTTGGGGGAGAGCCAACTCAGTGCCGAGGTTTCCTTAACCAGGTTTATTTCGAGTTGCTGCCACATGCCTTTCCTACTGAGAGATCAAAGGTGGGCTTCTTGATCTCGCTGCTCTCGGACAAGGCCTTGGCCTGGGCCAGCCCTTTATGGGAGAACAACAATCCGGTGGTTGCCGAGTTTTCCGGTTTTGTTGCTTCTCTTCGGAAGGTATTCGATGTGCCGGCTCGTGCTGCCTCTGCTGCGAAGCTCCTTATGTCCATCAGACAGGGTTCACGATCCGTAGCTGAATACGCCATTGAGTTTCGTACCCTGGCAGCAGAGGTGGGCTGGAATAATGAGGCTCTGGTCGCTGCTTTCTCTCATGGTCTCTCGGATGCCTTGAAGGATGAGGTTGCAGCTAAGGACCTACCAGTGGAGCTCGAGTCTCTTATTTCTTTCCTGATTTTGATTGACACCAGACTCAGGGAGAGACCTTCCTTTAAGGAGAGCCTGCGGAGGTCTTCTAACAGATTGGCGCCTACGTTTGCTGTCCCACCCGTGCCTCCCTCTCCTCCCACGCCTCCTGGGGATGACTTGTCTGGGGGTGAACCCATGCAGCTGGGGTTTGCTCGCCTGTCCGAGGGGGAGAGGGTACTCCGGAGACGCGAGGGTCGATGCATGTACTGTGGTCTCGGTGGGCATTTTCGGTTGGCATGTCCGAACCGTCCGGGAAACGCTCGTACCTGAGATCCTGTCGGGGGCAGATCTTGGGTGGAGTCTCCTCGTCCCCGGTTTCCCGTGTTGACAAACCACTGATCACTGTTGTCCTCTCCTGGGTCGGGGGCTCGGTGACGACCCAGGCGTTGGTGGACTCTGGTGCTGGTGGTTTGTTCATTGATAGTGTGTTCGCTGCCGCCAATTCCATTCCTCTGCAGGCTCGAGGTTCCCCACTGGCTCTTGAGGCGATAGACGGCAGACCCCTTCTGTCGTCACACTTGACTCATGAGACCCTTCCAGTGGGGATAGCCATTGGTGCCGTTCACAGAGAGTCGGTCTGCCTCCAGGTTATTTCGTCTCCACACTACTCGGTGGTCTTGGGCTACCCCTGGCTCCAGAAGCATAATCCGACTTTCGATTGGAGATCGGCCGAGATCCTCTCGTGTTCACCGCAGTGTGGGGCTAGTTGCATCCATGGGTCTGTCAAGTTGCTGTGTACTTCCTCGGACTCTCTGTTGCCTCCTGAATACGAGGAGTACCGGGATGTATTCGATAAGGTGCGCGCGGTTGCCCTACCTCCGCACCGCCCATACGATTGTGCCATAGAGTTACAACCTGGTGCCGTTCCTCCTCGTGGCAAAGTCTATCCACTGTCGGTAGCGGAGAATGAGGCCATGGAGGAGTACGTGAGGGAGGCGCTTTCACGCGGACACATTCGCAAATCCTCGTCCCCGGCAGGGGCTGGATTTTTCTTTGTGAAAAAGAAGGGCGGTGAGTTGAGGCCTTGCATCGATTACAGGGGTCTCAATCGCATCACGATCAAGAACGCTTACCCGATACCCTTGATTTCCGAGCTGTTCGATCGCCTTAAAGGGGCCACGGTCTTTACCAAACTCGACCTGAGGGCGGCATATAACCTGGTAAGGATCAAGGCGGGCGATGAGTGGAAGACCGCGTTTAACACCAGGACCGGTCATTATGAGTCCTTGGTTATGCCCTTTGGGTTGTGCAATGCGCCCGCAGTCTTTCAGGAATTCATCAACGATGTTTTCCGTGACCTGTTGCAGCAGTGTGTGGTGGTCTATTTGGATGACATCTTGGTATATTCTGAATCCATGGAGGCCCACATTCTGGATGTCAGACGAGTGTTGCAACGGTTACGAGAGAACAAGCTGTTCGGTAAGCTTGAGAAATGCGAATTTCACCGATCCCAGGTAACCTTCTTAGGTTACATCATTTCCGCTGAGGGGTTCTCCATGGATCCTGAGAAGGTTTCGGCTGTCTTACAGTGGCCCCAGCCCAGTGGTCTTCGTTCCCTGCAGCGCTTTTTGGGCTTCGCCAATTATTATCGGAAGTTCATCAGGGACTTTTCCATGCTGGCCAAGCCTCTCATGGATCTGACCAGGAAGGGCAGTAATTCCCAGGTCTGGCCGCTCGAGGCCATCCGAGCTTTTGAGGCCCTAAAGTCCGCTTTTGTGTCGGCTCCGATTCTGTCGCATCCCAACCCTGGGTTGCCCTTTGTCCTCGAGGTGGACGCGTCTGAGACGGGAGTAGGCGCCCTTCTGTCTCAGCGTAGAACACCAGAGGGTCCTCTGCTTCCTTGTGGGTTTTACTCCCGGAAACTGTCTTCCGCGGAGTGCAACTATCAGATTGGTGACAGGGAGTTATTGGCCATCGTGCAGGCCCTTAAAGAATGGAGGCACTTGCTCGAGGGTTCGGTGGTTCCGGTTCTCATCCTGACGGACCACAAGAATCTGACCTACCTTTCTGAGGCCAAGAGATTGACACCACGTCAGGCCAGATGGGCTCTGTTCTTGTCACGTTTTAATTACGTGGTCTCCTACCTACCCGGTTCCAAGAACATCAGGGCGGATGCCCTATCACGGCAGTACTCCGAGCTGTCCAGGGAGGAGTCGATTCCGACTTCGGTCATACCTCCGAATCAGATCCTGGCCGCCATTCGCACCAGCCTGACCTCTCCCCTGGGTGAGCAGATTTTGGCGGCTCAATCTGGTGCTCCCTCTGGGAGACCCAACGGCAGATGTTTTGTGCCTGAGGAGTTGCGCACTCGGTTGTTGCGAACCTACCATAACTCCAAGACCGCGGGGCATCCTGGAAAGAATCAGCTGTCCTGGGCTGTTTCATGTCTGTTCTGGTGGCCTTCCCTACGTTCCGACATCGCCGCATATGTAGCGGCATGCTCTGTTTGTGCCCAGAGTAAGTCCCCTCGGCACCTTCCGTTGGGCCTTCTGCAACCCATAGCCACCGGGGAGCGCCCATGGTCACACCTGGGGATGGATTTCATTGTGGACCTCCCTGCATCCCGAGGCCATACGGTCATTCTCATGATTGTGGATCGGTTTTCCAAAATGTGCCACTGTGTTCCTCTCAAGAAGTTACCCTCTACACAAGAGTTGGCCACGATTTTTGCCAGGGAGGTCTTCCGGTTGCACGGTTTGCCCAAGGAGATTGTGTCGGATCGGGGGAGTCAGTTTGTGTCCAGGTTCTGGCGCGCCTTTTGCTCCCAGTTGGGGATTCATCTCTCCTTCTTCTCGGCCTACCACCCTCAGTCCAATGGGGCCGCAGAACGATCCAATCAGGCCTTGGAGCAATTCCTTCGTTGCTATGTCTCCGATCACCAAGACAATTGGGTTGACCTTCTGCCTTGGGCTGAGTTTGCCAGGAACACGGCGGTGAACTCTTCCTCTGGGACGTCTCCCTTCATGGCCAATTATGGGTTCCAACCTGCCGTGTTACCGGAGGTATTCTCTCCCCAGGATATTCCGGCTGTGGAGGATCACCTTTCCGTCCTACGTGCTTCTTGGGTACAGATCCAGAAGTCCCTTGAGGCCTCTGCGCAGCGCCAGAGACTCCAGGCTGATCGCAGACGAGCGCCTGCTCCTTCCTACCAGGTCGGAGACAGTGTATGGTTGTCCACCCGCAACTCAACCTTCGAGTGCCCACTCCCAAGCTGGCGCCTCGCTTTGTTGGTCCCTTCCGAGTGCTTCGCAGGGTAAACCCGGTAGCCTATGCCCTTGCGCTTCCTCCTGGCATGCGGATCTCTAAAGTGTTTCATGTCTCCCTGTTGAAGCCACTGGTGTGTAATCGTTTCACTTCCTCGGTTCCTCGGCCTCGTCCGGTCCGAGTGGGCAATCATGAGGAGTATGAGGTGAGCAATATCCTGGACTCACGCCTGGTCCGCGGTCGGGTGCAGTTTTTGGTCCATTGGCGTGGTTATGGTCCAGAGGAGCGTTCCTGGGTTCCCTCCGCAGATGTCCATGCTCCTGCCTTGCTCCGAGCCTTCCACGCACGCTTCCCTCAGAAACCGTTTTTTGCTCCGCGGAGGAGGGGCCCTTGAGGGGGAGGTACTGTCATGGTCTTACCTTCTTGCTGTTCTCCTTCGTTTGACATGTGCTGGCGGCCATCTTGGTTTCTGGGTTTCTTGTAGCCTTCCACCCTGCGGCTCCTCCTTCCCACTGGGAGGAGCTGGATGCCTAGCTCATATATATAGGAGGTCTGTGGCTTCAGTTCCTTGCTTGGTCCTCCTGTGTTCACATGCTTCTAAGACTGCTGCTGCTTCTGGTTCCTGATCCTGGCTTCGTCTGACTACCCTGCTGGTTCCTGATCCTGGCTTCGTCTGACTACCCTGCTGGTTCCTGATCCTGGCTTCGTCTGACTACCCTGCTGGTTCCTGATCCTGGCTTTGTCTGACTACCCTGCTGGTTCCTGATCCTGGCTTCGTCTGACTACCCTTCTGGTTCCTGATCTCTGGCCTCTCAAAGACTCTGCTTCGGTTTCACCATTCGTTTGGACTTTTGCTTTACAGCTTTATTTTCAATAAAGCCTTCTTATTTTCACTTATCTCTTGTTGTACGTCCGGTTCATGGTTCCGTGACATGCACATCCATGAATCCCAGAGGGAAAGCAAAAACCATCTATCCCTGGGCTAGATGATGATGTGGTATTGAAGCACAGGGTGGGCAAAGAACTGTCCCTGATATTGCCCTACAGGGGGTGCTATTCTGGCCCTGATAGTCTAACCACAGACCACTCGCCCTGATAAGAGCGACCCCGTCCGGAACCTTACCCTATATAAAAATGGCCCTAGTAAGCCCCTAGCCCCCTGACTTTCAGGTGATCACTATATAGATCTATGTGTTTTTGACTCATTATAAAAGTATATTCTAAGTATATCGCACCCCTCTGTGTATCACACATATCGATAGCACACCTATACTAGTCCTTAAATGGACTTTTGTGGCCCTATTAGCTAGCGTTTGGTGTCCCTAACAGCCTGTCCCTGCCCCACACAGCAACCTCTCCCTACACTGGCAATACACTGAATGTAAAATGGCGGCCAGATCAGGTTTATTTATAAGGTAGGGGGTGTGTCCATGAGCTGAAATGTCTCAATTGGCTGTCCTGTACCACCTGATGGATGTGTCATGGGTCAAAGTTCTTCATAATGTAAATAATTATGGTGGGGCGCGAACACGCAAAGTTCGCCGCGAAACAACCGCCGGGCGAACCCCAAGGCCATCTCTACTCGTATACTCGCTTTAGATCCGCATGTGACCGAATCACCAATTTCCTTTCAGGTGTGTTCATGAGGAGCCCAAATGAATACAGCCATCTATAAAGAATCCTGCATTCTCACAGGATGTTAAGTAATGGCTTCATCGGGGACAGATCTTGATAAATAGCGATAGTAGTACCTGCATAAGATATGGATGTTGATGCTCTAGCTGCTTTCAGGATTTTTTCTTTTGTTTGAAAGTTGGTCAGCTTACATATAATATCTCTGGGCTGTTGTGTGGGACTTGGTGGGGGTCTCAGTGCATGATATGCTCTTTCCAGTGATAGGTCAGTGACTGTGTCTGCACCCAGAAGGTCTTTAAAAAAGTCCAACAGCATAGGCATAATGACATCTGCCTGGATAGATTCCGGGAAACCCTTCAATCTCAGGTTATTACGTCTTCCACGGTTATCTTGATCCTCTAGTTGATTATAGAGGTAATTTAGGTGCGCGTGGGCATGGTCCATATTGTGCGTGACCTCCGTTTCAAATTCAATCATGGCAGATTGTGCGGCCTCAACTGCCTCTACTCGGTCACCTAATTGTTTGAGGTCATGTTTGAAATCTTTAAGCTTATGGATGAGAGGGTCTAAGGCGTCTGCTAGGAGCTGGCGCATGAATGCTCTTAATACCGGGAGGTGTTCTCCAGAGGTAGGTGCTGCCGCTTCACTGCCCTCTCCCTCTTCTGAATCTGTGGCATCGCGCTGTTGGGAAAGCTCTGGGTTTGGCGCCATCTTGTCTAATCTCCTCGGCTGCAGTGCGCTTGCTTTCTTCACAAAGTGATCTAGATCTCTATGTCCCATTGCCGTCTTAATAGTTCCACGGGTATCTCTGGACTTCTCCTTCGTAGTTTTGCCCATGATTGCTGATAATAATGAGCTAAATATGCCCGCTCCATGCTAATCCTCTGCAGAGCTCACACGGCTGCTTGCATGCAGCTCCGCTGCCAGGCTCTGCCCCCCTCACTGGGATAATTGTAAGTTGCCATGTCACATTTGAAGACCTCCTGATGCACCCCTAGAGTAAAAAATCCAAAATAGTGACCTCATTTTGGAAACTACAGGATAAGGTGGCAGTTTTGTTGGTACTATTTTAGGGTACATATGATTTTTGGTTGCTCTATATTACACTTTTTGTGAGGCAAGGTAACAAAAAATAGCTGTTCTGGCACCGTTTTAATTTTTTGTTATTTACAACGTTCATCTGACAGGTTAGATCATGTGCTATTTTTATAGAGCAGGTTGTTATGGACACGACAATACCAAATATGTATACTTTTTTTGGTTGTGTTTCAGTTTTACATAATAAAGCATTTTTGAAAAAAAAATTTTTTTTTGTGTCTCCATATTCTGAAAGCAATTGTTTTATTTTTAGGCGACTGTCTTATGTAGGGGGTCATTTTTTTCAGGATGAGATGACGGTTTGATTGGGACTATTTTAGGGTGCATATGACTTTTTGATCGCTTGGTATTACACTTTTTGTGATGTAAGGTGACATAAAATGGCTTTTTTCACAGTTTTTATTTTATTTTTTACGGTGTCCACCTGAGGTATTAGTTCATGTGATATTTTTATACAGCAGATTGTTATGGACGCATCAATATCTAATTTGTATGCTTTTATTTATTTATTTATTTATTTATTTTTTTTTTTTTTTTTTCTTCTTAATTAAGGCGAGTGCCTGGGGCAACCAGGTGCTATAAATTGAGCCACTTATACTCTTCAGAGCCTGCTCTTTCTGAGGCTTGCTCTACTAAGTGGCTTCTTATTAAGTGGAGTTAAAAAATAAGGAGTTCTAGAGCTGTGTGTGGTTTTGTGGGAGTGATTGCAGGTGGCTGAGTGTGGATTGCAGCAGAGATCATTGAAAGTTAAGTGTTTGTATTTTTGTACTTGCATTTAAAATCGTTTTTTTTTTTTTTTCTCTGCTTATTTAAGGCGAGTGCCTGGGGCAACCAGGTGCTATAAATTGAGCCACTTATACTCTTCAGAGCCTGCTCTTTCTGAGGCTTGCTCTACTAAGTGGCTTCTTATTAAGTGGAGTTAAAAAATAAGGAGTTCTAGAGCTGTGTGTGGTTTTGTGGGAGTGATTGCAGGTGGCTGAGTGTGGATTGCAGCAGAGATCATTGAAAGTTAAGTGTTTGTATTTTTGTACTTGCATTTAAAATCGTTTTTTTTTTTTTTTTTCTGCTTATTTAAGGCGAGTGCCTGGGGCAACCAGGTGCTATAAATTGAGCCACTTATACTCTTCAGAGCCTGCTCTTTCTGAGGCTTGCTCTACTAAGTGGCTTCTTATTAAGTGGAGTTAAAAAATAAGGAGTTTAAGAAAAGGAGTTTGGAAACTAAGGTTGGATATAATTTCCTTGTGTGTTGTTGGCTTAATTTTACGTGGTCCTTCAACTACAGCAGACAGGGTCTAAATCTAAATCATTTATACTGTTTTACTTTTTTACTGTTGTAATCCCCATTTAGTATGTGTTGCACAATTTACAACGCAGTCCAGTGCACATCTTGCATGATGTATGCAGTCCTGGAACAGCCGTTCGAGGGTGTATATCTTTGTTCTAGATGTGAGCAAATTACCCGTTTGGAATCGCAGATCGAGTCTCTAAATGGGCAAGTTGCAACACTGAGAGGCATTGATAATTTGCAAAAGAGTTTGCTTCTCACCGAGCAAGCACTCTTTGGGGTAGATGAGGGGGAGGGTGACAGAGAGGAGGCTGAGGAAAGTGAGGTAGCTAGCTGGGTAAAAGTTAGAAAGCGGGGTAGAGGGAAGAGTGCCAGGGAGGCTAGCCCTGATCTGACACACCCCAACAAGTTTGCACGTTTGGCAGATGAGGGGGATGTCAGTCCGGGGACGGCACTGCTGCAGCCAGACACTTCCTCTGCCAGTCAGGGGAATGTCAGCTCCAGTAAGCAGGGAACCAGGAGAGCAGGGCAGGCCAGACAGGTGCTGGTAGTGGGAGACTCCATTATTAGGGGAACAGATAGGGAAATCTGTCACAAAGACCGTGATCGCCGAACAGTGTGCTGTCTTCCTGGCGCTAGAGTTCGACACATCGCGGATCGGGTTGACAGATTACTGGGAGGGGCTGGAGACGATCCAGCGGTCATGGTCCATATCGGAACCAATGACAAAGTTAGAGGTAGGTGGAGAGTCCTTAAAAATGATTTCAGGGATTTAGGTCATAAGCTGAGGGCAAGGACCTCTAAGGTAGTATTTTCCGAAATACTGCCTGTACCACGAGCCACACAAGAAAGGCAATGGGAGATTAGGGAGATTAACAAGTGGCTCAAGAACTGGTGTAGGATGGAGGGGTTTGGGTTCCTGGAGAACTGGGCCAATTTTTCTATCGGCAACAGGCTCTATCGTAGGGACGGGCTGCACCTCATTGGGGAAGGGGCAGCTGTGCTGGGGAGAAAGATGGCTAGAAGGTTGGAGGAGTGTTTAAACTAGGGACTGGGGGGGAGGGTAATTACGTTATAGGAGGGGAAGATAGTGCAGATAGAGACCGGGGGCAAGGTAATAAGAATGGGGGAGGAATGGAAGGAGGGACTAGAACAATTCAGAAGGAAAGGTGTAGGGTAAAAAATATACATAAACCTCTCAAATGTATGTATACTAATGCCAGAAGCCTGACTAATAAAACTGGTGAACTGGAATTAGTGATGTGTGAGGAGGACTATGACATAGTGGGAATAACTGAGACATGGCTGGATGATAGCTATGACTGGGCAGTTAATGTACAAGGTTACAGTCTGTTTAGAAAGGATCGTCAAAACCGGAGAGGGGGAGGGGTCTGCCTTTATATAAAGTCCTGTCTAAAGCCCACAGTCCGAGAAGATATAAGTGAGGGACATGAACATGTGGAGTCACTATGGGTAGAGATACATGGAGCTAAAAACAACAATAAATTACTAATAGGAGTTTACTATAAACCACCTAATATACCAGAGTCCACAGAAAATCTACTACTAAACGAGATAGACGAGGCGGCAAATCATAATGAGGTGGTTATTATGGGGGACTTCAACTACCCAGATATAGACTGGGAAACTGAAACTTGTATATCTCATAAGGGAAACAGGTTCGTGGCTATAACCAAAGACAATTACCTCTCCCAACTGGTTCAGGACCCGACTAGAGGGACGGCCATACTGGACTTAGTATTAACCAATAGACCTGACAGAACAACAGACGTGCAGGTCGGGGGACACCTGGGAAATAGTGACCATAAAGTAATAACCTTCCAATTATCATTCAAAAGAGCGTTTCTACAGGGAGGAACAAAAATACCAAACTTCAAAAAAGCTAAATTTAGCCAACTAAGAGAGGCCATAGGCCAAACTAACTGGGACAAAGTCCTCACAAATACAGACACAAAATGGGATATCTTTAAAAACATCCTAAAAACTCATTGTCAGAGGTACATACCGTATGGTAATAAAAGGTTAAGGAACAAAAAGAAACCAATGTGGATAAATAGAACTGTAAAGAAAGCAATAAATGACAAAAAGAAAGCATATAAAACACTAAAACAGGAGGGTTGCACGGAAGCACTGAAAAACTATAAGGAAAAAAATAGAACATGTAAAAAACAAATAAAAGCGGCCAAACTAGAGACCGAGAGATTAATTGCCAAAGAGAGTAAAACCAACCCTAAAATGTTCTTCAATTATATAAATGTTAAAAAGTATAAAGCTGAAGGTGTTGGCCCTTTAAAGAGTAATGAGGGGGGAGTCGCAGAGAGCGACGAGGAGAAAGCAAAGCTGTTAAATATTTTTTTCTCCAATGTATTCACTGAGGAAAATAAATTGTCAGATGACATGCAGAATGCAAAAATAAATTCCCCATTAAAAGTGTCCTGTCTGACCCAGGAAGAAGTACATCAGCGGCTTAAAAAGATTAAAATAGACAAATCGCCAGGACCGGGTGGCATACACCCCCGTATCCTAAAGGAATTAAGTAATGTCATAGCCAGACCCTTATTTCTGATATTTGCAGACTCTATACTGACAGGGAATGTCCCACAGGATTGGCGCATGGCATATGTGGTGCCAATATTCAAAAAGGGGCCAAAAACAGAGCCTGGAAACTATAGGCCGGTAAGTTTAACATCTGTTGTGGGTAAACTGTTTGAAGGTTTTCTGAGAGATGCTATATTAGAGCATCTCAACGGAAATAAGCAAATAACGCCATATCAGCATGGCTTCGTGAGGGATCGGTCATGTCAAACTAATTTAATTAGTTTCTATGAAGAGGTAAGTTCTAGACTTGACAGCGGCGAATCAATGGATGTCGTATATCTGGACTTCTCCAAAGCATTTGACACTGTACCGCATAAAAGGTTAGTATATAAAATGAGAATGCTCGGCCTGGGAGAAAACATCTGTATGTGGGTAAGTAACTGGCTGAGTGATAGAAAACAGAGGGTGGTTATTAACGGTACACACTCAGATTGGGTCACTGTCACTAGTGGAGTACCTCAGGGGTCAGTATTGGGCCCTATTCTCTTCAATATATTTATTAATGATCTTGTAGAAGGCTTGCATAGTAAAGTATCAATTTTCGCAGATGACACTAAACTGTGTAAAGTAATTTACACTGAAGAGGACAGTATACTACTACAGAGGACAGTATACTACTACAGAGGGATCTGGATAGATTGGAGGCTTGGGCAGATAAGTGGCAGATGAGGTTTAACACTGATAAATGTAAGGTTATGCACATGGGAAGGAAAAATGCAAGTCACCCGTACATACTAAATGGTAAAACACTCGGTAACACTGACATGGAAAAGGATCTAGGAATTTTAATAAACAGCAAACTAAACAGCAAAAACCAGTGTCAGGCAGCTGCTGCCAAGGCCAACAAGATAATGGGTTGCATCAAAAGGGGCATAGATTCCCGTGATATGAACATAGTCCTACCACTTTACAAATCGCTAGTCAGACCACACATGGAGTACTGTGTACAGTTCTGGGCTCCTGTAAACAAGGCAGACATAGCAGAGCTAGAGAGGGTTCAGAGGAGGGCAACTAAAGTAATAACTGGAATGGGGCAACTACAGTACCCTGAAAGATTATCAAAATTAGGGTTATTCACTTTAGAAAAAAGACGATTGAGGGGAGATCTAATTAATATGTATAAATATATCAGGGGTCAGTACAGAGATCTATCCCATCAGCTATTTATCCCCAGGACTGTGACTGTGACGAGGGGACATCCTCTGCGTCTGGAGGAAAGAAGGTTTGTACACAAACATAGAAGAGGATTCTTTACGGTAAGAGCAGTGAGACTATGGAACTCTCTGCCTGAGGAGGTGGTGATGGTGAGTACAATAAAGGAATTCAAGAGGGGCCTGGATGTATTTCTGGAGTGTAATAATATTACAGGCTATAGCTACTAGAGAGGGGTCGTTGATCCAGGGAGTTATTCTGATTGGAGTCGGGAAGAAATTTTTTATTCCCCTAAAGTGGAGAAAATTGGCTTCGACCTCACAGGGTTTTTTGCCTTCCTCTGGATCAACTTGCAGGATAACAGGCCGAACTGGATGGACAAATGTCTTTTTTCGGCCTTATGTACTATGTTACTATGTATTAAAGTTTAACACAATAAAAGCATTTTTTAAACAAAAAAAAATCATGTTTTAGTGTCTCTATAGTCAGAGCCATAGTTTTTTTTTTGGGGCGATTGTCTTAGGTAGGGTATCATTTTTGCGGGATGAGATGACGGTTAAATTGGTACTATTTTGGGGGGCATACACCTTTTTGATTGCTTGGTGTTGCACTTTTAGTGATTTATGGTAACAAAAAATGTTTTTTTAGCACAATTTTTATTAAATTTTTTTGAAAGTGTTCACCTGAGGGGTTAGATCATGTGATATTTTTATAGAGCCGTTTGTTACGGACACGGCGATACCAAATATGTCTGTCTTTCTATTTTTTTTGTTAACATTTTGTGTTTTATTTTGGGAAAGGGGAGGTTTTTGTTTTACTTGAAACTTAATTTTTTTTTTATTAAGGAAAACACCATTTATTTTTAAACTTTTTATTTGTGTCCCACTCTGGGACTTCACCTTCCTGCCTGTGAGACCCAGGGGGCTGCCTTCCCTGCCATCGGGTCCCTGTCACAGCAGCGCAGGGACCCCATGGACACCCCGCACCCGGCAGGATACCGCATGTGCCGTGGTCAGCAGCGTATGCAGCAGGGACCCGGTTGTTAGTGACTGCCGGGTCCGTGCCACTGATCGGGCGGGCGCATCTCCTGCACCTGCTCGATCACCATGCCATACACGTACATCACTGGTCCTTAAGTAACGTCCAGCTGTGACGTACATGTCACACGAGTCTTAAGGGGTTAAATCCACAATAATTTTCCTCCATGGATACCGGTCAATTGACCTCAGAGAAATATCATTAGGTCATGGGGGAGATCCAGGATAAGATGATTAGTAAAAACTGCGTCACTCCTTGTCTTCAAAAAGTTTCATTATTTATTTGCACCAAACAAGAAATCCAGGATAATACCACCAAAAAAATAAATCTTCTTATTGGCTTTTTAAGGTCCACGAATAACCTAATATGTTAAATTATGTTAAAAAAATTCTCTCCTGTGTGAATTCTTTTATGTGCCAAAAGAATTGATTTTTGGGTACAACATTTCCCACATTCCGAACATGAATATAGTTTCTCTCCTATGTGAATTCTCTCATGTGTAACAAGATTTAATTTATCTTTAACCTCCTCCCGACCGCCTAACCCAGGGATGCGTCCTGCGGGCGGTCGGTTTGTTCCTCTTGGACGCATCGGCGCGTCATCTCGCGAGCTGCGAGATTTCCTGTGAACGTGCGCACACAGGAGCGTGCGTTCACAGGATCGGAAGGTAAACGAGCTGATCTACAGCCTGCCAGCGGCGATCATTCGCTGGCAGGCTGTAGATGCGATTTTTTTAACCCCTGAAAGGAATATCAGGCGCTGTTTTGTTAACAGCGTCTGATATACCTGCTACCTGGTCCTCTGGTGGTCCCTTTTGCTTGGATCGACCACCAGAGGACACAGGCAGCTCTGTAAAGTAGCACCAATCACCACACTACACTACACTACACCCCCCCCTGTCACTTATTAACCCCTTATTAACCCCTGATCACCCCCCTGTCATTCATCACCCCCCTGTAAGGCTCCATTCAGACATCCGTATGTGTTTTGCGGATCCACGGATCCGCAAAACACGGACACCGCGGATCCACAAAACACGGACACCGCGGATCCGCAAAACACGGACACCGGCAATGTGCTTTCCGCATTTTGCGGATCCGCACATTGCCAGAACTATATAGAAAATGCCTTTTCTTTTCCGCAATTGCGGGCAAGAATAGGACATGTTCTATAGGCTCTACAAAAAACGCAGTGTTCGCCCGATCAGGCCTGATCTTGTGCGCACACTTGCGTTCAGTCCGCCCCACCGCAGTGACAGAAATTTTTTTCTGATCACTGCAAAAACACCGTAAAATCGCTGTGGCGCTATAAAGACCACTTTTGAGGGGCATGGCGTGTTCATAGAAGATAATTTTTTTTTGGCACAAGTTAGCGGAAATTGTTAGCGGAATTTTTTTTTGGCACAAAGTCTCATATTCCACTAACTTGTGACAAAAAATAAAATCTCACATGAACTCACCATACCCCTCACGGAATCCAAATGCGTAACATTTTTTAGACATTTATATTCCAGACTTCTTCTCACGCTTTAGGTCCCCTAAAATGCCAGGGCAGTATAGATACCTCACATGTGACCCCATTTTGGAAAGAAGACACCCCAAGGTATTTCGTGAGGGGCATGGCGAGTTCATGTAAAATTTTATTTTTTGTCACAAGTTAGTGGAATATGAGACTTTGTAAGAGAAAAAAAAAATATTAAAATTTTTTTTTCCGCTAACTTGTGCCAAAAAAAAATATATTCTAGGAACTCGCCATGCCCCTCACGGAATACCTTGGGGTGTCTTCTTTCCAAAATGGGGTCACTTGTGGGGTATTTATACTGCCCTGGTATTTTAGGGGCCCTAAAGCGTGAGAAGTAGTTTGGAATCCAAATGCGTAAAAAATGCCCTGTGAAATCCTAAAAGTAATTTGGACCCCTTTGTGCACCTAGGCTGCAAAAAAGTGTCCCACATGTGGTATCGCCATACTCAGGAGAAGTAGGGAAATGTGTTTTGGGGTGTATTTTTACATATACCCATGCTGGGTGAGAGAAATATCTCTGTAAAATGACAACTTTGTATAAAAAAAAATGGGAAAAGTTGTCTTTTAAAGAGATATTTATCTCACACAGTATGGGTATATGTAAAAATACACCCCAAAACACATTGCCCTACTTCTCCTGAGTACGGCAATACCACATATGTTTTTTGCAGCCTAGGTGCGCAAAGGGGCCCAAATTCCAATGAGTATCTTTACGATTTCACAGGGCATTTCTTACGCATTTGGATTCCAAACTACTTCTCACGCTTTAGGTCCCCTAAAATGCCAGGGCAGTATAAATACCCCACAAGTGACCCCATTTTGGAAAGAAGACACCCCAAGGTATTTCGTGAGCGGCATGGCGAGTTCATGTAAAATTTTATTTTTTGTCACAAGTTAGTGGAATATGAGACTTTGTAAGAAAAAAATAAATAAAATAAAATAAAAAAATCTTTTTCCGCTAACTTGTGACAAAAAATAAAAACTTCCATGAACTCACTATGCCCATCAGCGAATAGCTTAGGGTGTCTACTTTCCGAAATGGGGTCATTTGTGGGGTGTTTCTACTGTCTGGGCATTGTAGAACCTCAGGAAACATGACAGGTACTCAGAAAGTCAAAGTGCGTAAATTCACATTTTTGCACCATAGTTTGTAAACGCTATAACTTTTACCCAAACCAATAAATATACACTTATTGCATTTTTTTTTATCAAAGACACGTAGAACAATAAATTTAGAGAAAAATTTATATAGAAATGTAGTTATATTTGAAAAATTTTACAACAGAAAGTGAAAAATTTCATTTTTTTGCAAAAATTTCGGTCAATTTCGATTAATATCAAAAAAAGTAAGCAGCAATGAAATACCACCAAATGAAAGCTCTATTAGTGAGAAGAAAAGGAGGTAAAATTCATTTGGGTGGTAAGTTGTATGACCGAGCAATAAACCGTGAAAGTAGTGTAGTGCAGAATTGTAAAAAGTGGTCTGGTCATTAAGGGGGTTTAAGCTAGGGGAGCTGAGGTGGTTAGAACATTTCTCACATTCTCAACATTAATACGACTTCTCTCCTGTGTGATTTCTCTTATGTAACACATTTTCTACATTCCGAACATGAATATGGCTTCTCTCCTGTGTGAATTCTCTCTTGATTAACAAGATATGATTTCCTTGTAAAACATTTCCCATATTCTGAACATGAATATGCCATCTCTCCTGTGTGACTTCTTGAATTTGTAACAAGCTGTGATTTATGTGTAAAATATTTCCCACATTCTGAACATGAATATGGCTACTCTCCTGTGTGACATCTCTCATGTGTAAGAAGATGTGATGTTTGTGTAAAACATTTCCCACATTCTAAACATGAATATGGCTTCTCTCCTGTGTGAATTCTCTCATGCTTAACAAGATATGATTTCCATGTAAAACATTTCCCACATTCTGAACATGAATATGGCTTCTCTCCTGTGTGAATTCTCTCATGATTAACAAGATCTGATTTCCATTTAAAACATTTCCCACATTCTGAACATGAATATGGCTTCTTTCCTGTGTGAATTCTCTCATGATTAACAAGATCTGATTTATGTGTGAAATATTTCCCACATTCTGAACATGTATATGGTTTCTCTCTATGATTTCTCTTATGTGTAACAAGATCTGATTTCCATGTAAAACATTTTCCACATTCTGAACATGAATATCGCTTCTCTCCTGTGTGAATTCTCTCATGCTTAACAAGATATGATTTCCATGTAAAACATTTTCCACATTCTGAACATGAATATGGTTTCTCTCCTGTGTGACTTCTTGAATGTGTAAAGAGCGATGATTTTTGTGTAAAATATTTCCCACATTCTGAACAAGAATATGGCTTCTCTCCTCTATGAACTCTCTCATGATTATCAAGTTCTGATTTTTGTGTAAAACATTTCCCACATTCTGAACATAAATATGGCTTCTCTCCTGTGTGAATTCTCTCATGATTAACAAGCTCTGGTTTTTGTGTAAAACATTTCCCACATTCTGAACATGAATATGGTTTCTCTCCTGTGTGAATTCTTTTGTGTGTAGAAAGATATGATTTTCCTGCAAAACATTTCCCACATTCTGAACATGAATATGGTTTCTCTCCTGTGTGAATTCTCTCATGCATAACAAGAAAAGATTTATATTTAAAACATTTCCCACATTCTAAACATGAATATATCTTATCTCCTGTGTGATTTTTCTGATGTGTAACAAGATTTGATTTTTGTGCAAAACATTTTCCACATTCTGAACATGAATATGGCTTCTCTCCTGTGTGAATTCTCAGATGTGTAACAAGTTTTGATTTATTTGGAAAACATTTCCCACATTCTAAACATGAATATGTTTTCTCTCCTGGGTGTCCTCTCTCATGTATTACAAGAGTTGATTTGTCTGTAAAACATTTCCCACATTCTGAACATGAATATGACTTCTTTCCTTTGTGACATCTCTCATGTGTAAGAAGATGTGATTTTTGTGTAAAACATTTCCCACATTCTGAACATGAATGTGGCTTCTCTAATGTGTGAATTCCTCTGTGTGTAAAAAGACCTGAGCTTTTTGTGGACTCTATACCAAAGTGAAACTTTTCACCCCCTTTCTGACTTGTACTTGTGGTAACAATCTGTGATTGGTCAGGAGAAGGTCCCTCATGATTAGGAGGATTATAGGATATATCTGTACTGTGAAGTCCTGGATGTACATTAAAGGTAATGATGTTTTCTCCTGAAGAGCGCTGCAGGATATCTTCATCCTTGAGTGATAACAAAACCTTTTCCTCAGAATTCTTGCTGGGATTTTCTGTTAAGATAAAAAATTTGAAATAGCATTTTTTCCTCCAAACCAGATAAATATAACAGTCCTATTAGGCTGGAAGTGAATTTAACAGGAAGGAGAAGCATAAGCCATTCTCCTGGATTTGAGTAAAAAAATTAATAAAAAAATCCGTACCAAAAACTGCACATAGGACTGAATTGATATTGCCTTAAAGCTAGGGTACACGGCCACTTGGATTTTTTGAGACTCTCATCACATCGTCATAGCATGGTGACACTATTAAAATACATTACGAGTTTGTCGCATGACACCATCACCGTGAAGCCCTAGCTTAAATCAAAATAACGATTAATTGAACATTTTTCTGTGGTTACAATTAATGGACTGATATTTCATTAGCGATGTGCGGGCAGACTGCGGCCGCCCCTCTCTGCTGTCTCCATCCCTGCAGGCAGTGGTTTCTCTGGGATATATGAAGATGTTATGCATAGCAAGCATACCCTGACGTATCACTGGCCCTGCTCCTTTACCATCTGTCCCAAGGAAACACAATTCAATCAAAGAGCAGAGGGAGTACCACCTTTTAGTGGAGGGAAATATATATATATATTTGTGTTGTATCCTTCAGGAAACAGCAGCTGGATATGGTAGGAGTACCTCCACCAGCTTCAGCTTATTTTATATGAGAGTACCACCTGTCCTTGAAAGACAAGATGCGTCAATTTTGACGTTAATTTGTTTTCCCTTAGTCCTAACAGCAGCACAAGTGGGGGATATTTGCCCCTGAGAAGCTGGTCAGGACAGGCAGAATTTTTAATGAACAAAAAAATTTCTGCCTAAGTATCCTAATTAGTAATTAATTAATTAAGCCCCTACCCCATATAACCCGGCCCCTAACTGGACGGGGTTGCTTTATAACAAGTAAATGATAATAATCACACAAGGGGAGGGAAATTTGTGTGCTGCTGTTAGGACTAAGGGAAAACAAGTTTACGTCAAAATTGACGCTTCCCTTTCGTCCTAACCAGCAGCACAAGTGGGGAAGTAGCAAGAAACCTCACCCAAATTGGGAGGGCTCCCTACTCCCCTCTCAGGAGAGGGCGGCACTTAAAACGGATTGTCCAAAGGCCATTCTTTCCGCCTATCTAGCCTCTAGACGATAATGCGAGATGAAGGTGTTCAGAGAACTCCAAGAAGCGGCTGCACAAATCTGATCTAGGGGATCAGTTTCTTCTCTGCATAAGAGGTGGATATAGCCCTGGTAGAATGGGCAGAGACAAAAGAAGGAGGTGTCAAATCTTGGGACAGAAAGGCCAGACGGATTGCTTCTTTAATCCACCTGCTCAAAGTGGGTTTGGAGGCCTTCAGACCCCTGTTCTTCCCTGAATAGGTCAGAAGGAGGTTTTCCGACCTTCTGAATTCGCTTGTTCTGTCCAAATATATCCTAAGACCTCTTGAGATGTCCAATGTACGGGGCCTTTCCTCCTCGGGAGAAGCCGCAGCCGGTAAAAACGTGGGCAGACATATCGTCTGATTGATATTAGAAAAAGTAGGAACCTTTGGTAAAAAGGTTGGCAAAAACCTTAACAGGACCTTGTCCTGAAGGAATTTTAAATAGGGCTCAGAAGCCCACAGAGCCTGAAGTTCCCCAACTCTCTTAGCTGATGTGATAGCTAGTAAGAAGGTGATCTTTAGGGATAGGAACCTCAAGTCTACCTCATTCAAAGGCTCAAAGGGGGAAACACATAACCCTTTTAGAACCACTGTTAAGTTCCACTGTGGGATTGGTCTCAGGATTCTGGGTTTAAGCCTCTCAGCTCCCTTCAGGAACCTTTTGATTAGGGGGTCCTGAGAAATCGGTCTGCTAAGGCATGCCGATTATGCAGAGACGTGAGCTCTGAGAGTAGATGGGCTTAGACCCTTGTCTAGACCATCCTGGAGGTATTGTAAAATAGCGGAGAGAGGAGGGTCTGAGGGAACTACCTCTCTGTCATTGCACCATTGCAGGAATATTCTGTAGATTCTAGAATACTTCTTGCTTGTAGATTCCGCTCTAGAGTGAGAAATTGTTCTCAGGACCTCCACAGATAACCCTCTAGCTTCTAGAAGGGACCTGTCAATCTCCAGGCTGTCAGATTGAGCCTCCTCAGATCTAGACAGGGACCTGTGTCCTAATACACAAGGTCCTGTATTAGGGGAAGTCTCCAATAATTGCCCTGACTCATCTGCATGAGCTGGGTGAACCAAGACCTCTTTGGCCAGAATGGCATGATGGCGATCACCGAGGTCTGGTCTTGCTTGATCTTCATCAATACCCTCGGTATCATGGAAATTGGAGGGAAGATGTATGCCAGCCTGAACCTCCAGGTTATGGACAGAGCGTCTATCGCTACCGGGTTGTCCTCCCTGTAAAGGGAACAGAACTTGCTCACCTTGGCGTTCAATCGGGTAGCCATCAAGTCGATTTCCGGGGTGCCCCACCGCTGGACAATCATGGAGAAGATATTCTTGTTCAGGGACCACTCCCCTGGAACCGGTAGACCCCGACTCAGGCGATCTGCGACCACATTGAGATCCCCTTTGATATGGACTGCCATTAGGTGGGACAGGTTGACCTCTGCCCAAGAGAGAATAGAACCCACCTCCCTCAGGAGGGTTTGGGATTTCGTCCCTCCCTGTCTGTTCAGGTAAGCGACCACAGTCGTGTTGTCTGTCTGGACTCTCACCGCTTGACTGTGGATGAGAGGAGCAAAATGAAGGAGGGCTAGTTTGACCGCTCTCAGCTCTCTCCAATTGGATGAGAGGATTTTCTCCTGGGGATTCCAAGTACCTCGTACTGGGTTGTCCTCCAGATGGGCCCCCCAGCCCAGCAGTGAAGCGTCCGTGGTCAACGTAACCCAACGAGGTTGGATCAGAGACCTCCCATCTTTTAGGTTCTTCCACCACTTGAGCGAAGAACGGACTTCTACCGACAGGGAGTGCATTCTGTCTAGATCTTTGGGCTTGCGACTCCAATCTGCTAAGACCTCCTCCTGAAGAGGGCGTAAGTGCCACAAGGCCCAAGGAACTGGCTCTGCAGATGCTGACATGTGGCCTAACATCCTCATAA
The DNA here is from genome assembly GCF_905171765.1 of Bufo bufo. Classification (NCBI taxonomy): domain Eukaryota; kingdom Metazoa; phylum Chordata; class Amphibia; order Anura; family Bufonidae; genus Bufo; species Bufo bufo. The sequence continues at coordinate 18,323,000 of NC_053390.1, read as the reverse complement.
GAACCCTTATGGAGACTCGTTTGGGCGGTATAAGAGACTGTGCGGCTTTTATTACTCTGTCCCTCCTCTGTGGGGACAGGTACAGGGTCATCAGTTGTGAATCGATCACAAACCCCAAGAACGTTCTCGTGGTTGAGGGGACTAAGTGCGACTTGTCCCAATTTATCAACCAACCCAGACCGTGGAGAATCTAGAGAGCTTGATGAAGCTGACTCTGCAGGACGTCTGCGTTTGCGGCTTTTAAAAGCCAATCGTCCAAGTACGGTACGACCTTTAGCCCAAGAAGTCTTAAATGGGCAACCACAGGAGCCACTACCTTTGTGAAGGTGTGCGGAGCTGAGGATATGCCGAAGGGCAATACAGCAAACTGGTAGTGCTTCACTACCCCTTGCAAGGCCACAGCAACTCTGAGATATTTCCTGTGTGCTGGGTAGATGGGAACATGAAGGTAAGCATCCTTCAGGTCTATAGTTACCATCATATCTCCTGGGTTCAGGATGTTTAATACAGAGCGAATGGTTTCCATCCGGAAACGCTTCTTCCTGATGAAACGATTTAAGTAACGTAAATCGATGATCATCCGCCAGTCTCCTGATGGTTTTGGTACCAGAAAGATAGGAGAATAAACCCCCTGCCGCCACTCGCGAGGAGGAACCTCCTCTAATGCTCCTTTCTGTATATACTGGAGAACCAAGTCTTCCAGGATTAATTGTTTGTCGGGTGCTAACTTGTCCCGAGGAAGGGAAATTAAATCTATTGTGTACCCTGATGCTATCACTTGTAGCACCCAAGGGTCTGGAATTCTTTGCATCCAAAAACTTTTGAATAGACTCAAACGTCCACCGACTGGGGGACTGAAAACTGGTCCTTCCTCTGGGACCCTGGGGGTTGGGGAAGGGGAATTGACGGGCTGTAGAGAGTCATAGGTCAGCCCTGCGGTTCCCACGACCATGACCCCTACCTCTCTTACTACCTTCAGAACGCCTCTGGGTTCTATCTCCCCCCTGAAATCTTCCTCCTCCTCCTTTACCTCTTACTCGACCCCGAAAGGACTGCTGGGGGAGGGATTTACCTTTTTTGTCCGCTAAGTTCTCCATGAGAGAATCTAATTCAGAACCGAACAATCTTCCCGGCTCATAAGGAAGGGAGCAAAGGTTAAATTAGGACGTGTTTTCCGCCGCCCATGGTTTTAACCAGAGTGGGCGCCTGCTGGCAGAGGAGAGCGCCATAGACTTGGCCGCTAATTTTAATTGCTGTTGGGAGGAGTCTGATAAGAAATCAATGCCCAGTAAGAGTGTTTTAAATTGGTCGAGGATGTCGTCCCGGGCAACCCCAGAATCCAAGTCTGATTGGATTCTGAGAGTGCGTGCACGGACAAACTCTGATACCTCAGAGCACGCTATAGCAACCGAGGCAGAGGCGGAGGCAGCCGAGTAGTTGCGTCTAAGCGTGCACTCTGCTCGTCTGTCTAGGGGGTCCTTTAGGTTGCTGCCGTCGTCTGAGGGGACTAGAGTCCTTTTAGAGAGCTTTGATATGGCCATATCCACCTTTGGAGGTGGAACCCAGACTAAGGAATCCGCATCCTGTAGAGGGAACATTAGTTTAAATCTTTTTGTTAATACTGGCCCCTTCTCCGGGTGTTTCCACTCGGTCGCCATTAACTTCTTTAAAGACTCGTCCACTTTAAAGGCCCATGGCCCCCTAGAGGTGGACTGTGGAGCTTCCCCTTGCTCAACAGCATGGTCCCTCGACCTGATGGAGCGCAACAGTCTTTGAGTTTTTTCGGCCGGAAAAAGGAAGGCCGAACTCTCTTCCTCAGAGGAAGAATTATCCTCAATGGAGACGACGTCTTCAGACATGGGTACAGGACCAGGAGAAGTCTGTCTGGGCCTCTTGTTAGAGACTGCTCCCTTGATCTCGGCAATGGACGTATCCATGAACTGTTTCATCCATGAAAACATATCCACCATGGTTGGTTCTGGGTCCGCCTGGTCTGGGACGGCAGCCTGGGCATCGGTGGAATTCATATGAATCGGATAATCGGGTGCTGCAGCTGGAGCAGGCGAGATGCTTCTGCTTCTGGGTAGATTTGCCTAAGACACAGACAACAGAATAAGAATTTGGACCCAAAATGGTACAAAAAGGGAGAGCAGTACCTTACCGTGAGGTGGCGATGCCATCTTAGAAGAAAGCAAGGTGACTTCAAGGAAAACTTCCTGAGCACAGGAGTAGCCAAACAGTAGAAGTCAGTTGAGCTCAGTAAACTGAGAGCAACATTGACCTGCCTCACACAGGTGCCTTAAATAGCACAAGGGGGAGGAGATTATAATCACTCCCCCACCCTGGGGGTGGATTCCCGGTTAAAAGGTACAATTTTAATAAATATAAGATAACCTTCCTAATTCCCCCGTTAGGTGCCCCAGCAAAACTGAGGCACGAAGTTAAGGTGTATTTTGAACAGGGGGAGCGCTGAACACAGCGCTGGAGGTCGGAGACGCGGACCAGAAGTGACGACAATGACGCACTTCCTGTACTCGCGAGACGCCGGAGGAGCGAAGCGACTGCTTCAGCGGCACACGAGGTGAAAGGCAGGAAGCCAAACCGCCACCATCTCCCCCCTGCATCTGATATGACTGTAAGACAGATGGGCTCCAAAGTGATCCACTGGAGGCACGCTCCCACAGAGGTAGGAGAGGGCAGGTTCAGGATACCTAGAAAAAACAAAAAAGGCAGAATTAAAGATTATAATAACCATACTATAACTCTATGGCTAACAATGGGAGACTCCAGTAAGAAGTCTAGCCTGTCCTGGAGTCCACAGGACGCTCTGTCCATAACCTGGAGGTTCAGGCTGGCATACATCTTCCCTCCAATTTCCATGATACCGAGGGTATTGATGAAGATCAAGCAAGACCAGACCTCGGTGATCGCCATCATGCCATTCTGGCCAAAGAGGTCTTGGTTCACCCAGCTCATGCAGATGAGTCAGGGCAATTATTGGAGACTTCCCCTAATACAGGACCTTGTGTATCAGGACACAGGTCCCTGTCTAGATCTGAGGAGGCTCAATCTGACAGCCTGGAGATTGACAGGTCCCTTCTAGAAGCTAGAGGGTTATCTGTGGAGGTCCTGAGAACAATTTCTCACTCCAGAGCGGAATCTACAAGCAAGAAGTATTCTAGAATCTACAGAATATTCCTGCAATGGTGCAATGACAGAGAGGTAGTTCCCTCAGACCCTCCTCTCTCCGCTATTTTACAATTCCTCCAGGATGGTCTAGACAAGGGTCTAAGCGCATCTACTCTCAGAGCTCACATCTCTGCATAATCGGCATGCCTTAGCAGACCGATTTCTCAGGACCCCCTAATCAAAAGGTTCCTGAAGGGAGCCGAGAGGCTTAAACCCAGAATCCTGAGACCAATCCCACAGTGGAACTTAACAGTGGTTCTAAAAGGGTTATGTGTTTCCCCCTTTGAGCCTTTGAATGAGGTAGACTTGAGGTTCCTATCCCTAAAGATCACCTTCTTACTAGCTATCACATCAGCTAAGAGAGTTGGGGAACTTCAGGCTCTGTGGGCTTCTGAGCCCTATTTAAAATTCCTTCAGGACAAGGTCCTGTTAAGGTTTTTGCCAACCTTTTTACCAAAGGTTCCTACTTTTTCTAATATCAATCAGACGATATGTCTGCCCACGTTTTTACCGGCTGCGGCTTCTCCCGAGGAGGAAAGGCTCCGTACATTGGACATCTCAAGAGGTCTTAGGATATATTTGGACAGAACAAGCGAATTCAGAAGGTCGGAAAACCTCCTTCTGACCTATTCAGGGAAGAACAGGGGTCTGAAGGCCTCCAAACCCACTTTGAGCAGGTGGATTAAAGAAGCAATCCGTCTGCCCTTTCTGTCCCAAGATTTGACACCTCCTTCTTTTGTCTCTGCCCATTCTACCAGGGCTATATCCACCTCTTATGCAGAGAAGAAACTGATCCCCCTAGATCAGATTTGTGCAGCCGCTTCTTGGAGTTCTCTGAACACCTTCATCTCGCATTATCGTCTAGAGGCTAGATAGGCGGAAAGAATGGCCTTTGGACAATCCGTTTTAAGTGCCACCCTCTCCTGAGAGGGGAGTAGGGAGCCCTCCCAATTTGGGTGAGGTTTCTTGCTACTTCCCCACTTGTGCTGCTGGTTAGGACGAAAGGGAAGCGTCAATTTTGACGTAAACTTGTTTTCCCTTAGTCCTAACAGCAGCACACAAATTTCCCTCCCCTTGTGTGATTATTATCATTTACTTGTTATAAAGCAACCCCGTCCAGTTAGGGGCCGGGTTATATGGGGTAGGGGCTTAATTAATTAATTACTAATTAGGATACTTAGGCAGAAATTTTTTTGTTCATTAAAAATTCCGCCTGTCCTGACCAGCTTCACAGGGGCAAATACCCCCACTTGTGCTGCTGGTTAGGACGAAAGGGAATATTTCAGTGGCAGCTGGGAGTACCACCCTTCTATGCAAGGCAATACACTCAGCTATGTGTAATATATAAGAAATGAAGCATTTTCAGCAGGACATTATAGGACTACCACTACCACCATCCTGAGCCGCTTTCAATGGCTCAACTAATAAAGTTTTGCTTCCCATAAAGCAGATCCTGAATTTGAGACCCAGCAATATTCCCCTCAGCACCTCCATCCCTTCCACAGGACTCCTTACAGCTCTGCTGAAGGGCCCTTCCCTGAGGAAATCCCCATCCCTATGACGGGACTCCTTACAGTGCAGCAGAGCCGGTGAGGGCGAGGACACGATCAGGTCAGTTACTGAGTCTGCATTTTGGTTTCTATTCTATTTCTATTAATTGCCCAGACCAAACTCCACGTGTGATCCCAGCCTTATAAAGCTTTCTATAAGTTCCTGACAGAATCCAGGATTCTTCTCTACACCCGGTCATGACTTATACACTGCTCAAAAAAATAAAGGGAACACTTAAACAACTCAATGTAACTCCAAGTCAATTACACTTTTGTGAAATCAAATTGTCCACTTAGGAAGCAACACTGAGTGACAATCAATTTCACATGCTGTTGTGCAAATGGGATAGACAACAGGTGGGTAATATGAGGGCCCGATGTCCACAGGTGGGGGTTGTGCTTACAGCCCAACACCGTGCAGGACGTTTGGCATTTGCCAGAGAACACCAAGATTGGCAAATTCGCCACTGGCGCCCTGTGCTCTTCACAGATGAAAGCAGGTTCACACTGAGCACATGTGACAGACGTGAGAGTCTTGAGACGCCGTGGAGAACGTTCTGCTGCCTGCAACATCCTCCAGCATGACCGGTTTGGCATTGGGTCAGTAATGGTGTGGGGTGGCATTTCTTTGGAGGGCCGCACAGCCCTCCATGTGCTCGCCATAGGTAGCCTGACTGCCATTAGGTACCGAGATGAGATCCTCAGACCCCTTGTGAGACCATATGCTGGTGCGGTTGGCCCTGGGTTCCTCCTAGTCGAAGACAATGCTAGACCTCATGTGGCTGGAGTGTGTCAGCAGTTCCTGCAAGATGAAGGCATTGATGCTATGGACTGGCCCGCCCGTTCCCCAGACCTGAATCCAATTGAGCACATCTGGGACATCATGTCTTGCTCTATCCACCAACGTCACGTTGCACCACAGACTGTCCAGGAGTTGGCAGATGCTTTAGTCCAGGTCTGGGAGGAGATCCCTCAGGAGACCGTCCGCCACCTCATCAGGAGCATGCACAGGCGTTGTAGGGGGGTCATACATGCACGTGGAGGCCACACACACTACTGAGACTCATTTTTACTTGTTTTAAGGACATTACATCAAAGTTGGATCAGCCTGTAGTGTGTTTTTCCACTTTAATTTTTAGTGCGACTCCAAATCCAGACCTCCATGGGTTGAAAAATGTGATTTCCATTTTTTTATTTTTGTGTGATTTTGTTGTCAGCACATTCAACTATGTAAAGAACAAAGTATTTCAGAAGAATATTTAATTAATTCAGATCTATGATGTGTTAATTTTGTGTTCCCTTTATTTTTTTGAGCAGTGTATATAAACGTCCGACCATCTCTGACAACCAGCCCTGCACGCTTCCGACACATTTTACCCTTCAACACTTTAATTAAACAAGTTTATGTAAAAGGATCCGTCAGCACATTCCTCAACACAACCTGCATTCATTATTTAACAGATCTTAGCCCTGAGGATGTTGGTGGACTCACTAGAAGAATCCATGTCATAATACACATCTAGAGCTGAATTCACACTGTCTTTTTTAGTGCACCTCCTCTCCTGCTGCTGCTGAAATCTCACACTATTCAGTACAGGCTGCAGTCTCCCTGGCTCTTTGGTGAGAGAGCGCCCATCTCCAGGAGAAGTTTCAGTGCGAACTTCCATCTGCTGCTTTATTTTACTGCACATTGTACTGAGCATGTGTGAGATATCAGCAGCAGGAGAGGAGGTGCACTGAAAGGAGCTTGTCAGTTAAGCCATAGATGGTCAGAGAATGAGGATAGGTCATGAATACAGGACTCAGGAGCGCTCTTACTTTCTAGATGGGGTCATAAATGCTCATTTTAAGATCAGCCATTCTGACACAGAATTTCAAAGTAAGTAAGTAAGTAAGTACACCGGCCTCATCAGGTCTAAGAGATCTCCTTAATACTACATGTCGCCTGTATTCAGAAATTTTGTGAGAGATTCTCTATTATATTATAATTTTAAAATTACCTTTTTTTTATTAAAGTTTTACATCCAAAAAATATGCAGCAGCTTTACGTTTGTTACAGCAGTAATAAGTAATAAAGATATAAAATCTTCCATTATCACCTGATTATTTTTATATTACATATGTAAACTGCCTGATAGAGACATATAAGAAAAGAAACATAAATAAAACAAAATGAAAGTAATAAACCTTTCAAGTATCAGATCTGGTCCGAGTCTGTAGGGAGAGTCTTATATCTCACCTAACTCCGACAACAGTCCAAGATCGAGAGTCAGAGGGAGTATCTGAGATTTCCCCAAACTAAGACAGCTCTTCTATCTTCATTGTCCTCGTCCCTATTTTGGAGCGGTTTTTGGGGGGGTGCTTCCTCCATAGGTCCCACAAGGTCTTAAATGCCTCATATCTGTTTAGTCTGATTGCAGTCATTTCCTCCACAGAGATCCTCTATAATATTATGGACAATCTGGTCCTGACCACACAATCCTACATTTACTAAGATCATGCACCATGAGGTGAAGCGCACATCTCAGGGAGAATTCACGGACATGACAATGCGGTCTGTAAGGTCTAATGGCCGCACAGTCACCAGATCTCGGGTTTATAGTTATGACTTGTATTTCTTGATGGCACCATTTTGGGGCACATGTAATCGGTTTAGGATTTATGAATTTTATTTGAGGGAACACATAAAGCCCCGCTATTCCTCCAATGTTCCTTGTGGGTTTTTTGCCGTTTATTGCGCAGAAATACAACGTGTGACCTTTAGTAAATGGGACGGCACGAATGATGTGACACCAGAGATTATTTATGATGTTTTGCTCAATAAAAATATATTTTATGAACAAAAAAAAGTGCTTTATTGTTTTTTTCCTTACAAGACACAACTATTTCCTGTTCCCGTCGATGTGCCGGTACGAGGCTCTTATTGTTTTACTGAGTTGTCATTTTTAACGGTTCCATTTTGGGGAACTTATAATTTATTGACTAATTTAATTTTTTTGGGGGGTGGAGAATAGAAAAAAAATTGTTAATCAAACTTTTAGTTTTTTTGCAGACTGCTCTGTTTTTTTTTTTAGGCGGAGGGGGAAGAATCCTACATGTCTTTCTTCCTAGGGGACTTGAAGCTGTGATCCTTTTATCACTTGTATAATGCTTTGCAGTTCATAGTTTTCCATAGCATTACTGGCGGTAGTACACTGACCGGCGATCTATTAGGCTGTACCGCTGGGGTCTCCTATTACACAGGAGGTCTGGGGTCTTTGTGAGGCCTCTGGGCGCCATTGTACCTGATTGGAACCTCACAATGACATTTTGGGTGCCTATGGCCAGACAGATGGAGACCCAGCCTCGTCTCATCCACTTAGATGTTGCTAAACATATGATGGACATTTCCATTATGAGTCCAGTGTATTCATCAGATATGGCCCCCCCCCCCCCTCATACTACTGACTGACAGTAATAGGGAGAAGGCTGTCAATCAGCGGCAGGTGGGCAGTAAGAGCCTCATCTCCGGACTCCTAGCACTTACACTGCACTGCCACAATCAGTGACTTCTCCAGAACTACTGCAGAGTCACACATATGTGATAGACCAGAGACATCAGCCGTCACCGCTCAGAGAGGGGGCATAAGGGGGGGAAGGTTCCCTCATAGACCCTTATAGGAGACCCTCAGAAGACATGTTCCCGGAGAGCTGTATAGTGGGCACTAGGTTATAGACATCAGCCGTCACCGCTCAGAGAGGGGGCATAAGGGGGGAAAGGTTCCCTCATAGACCCTTATAGGAGACCCCCAGAAGACATGTTCCCGGAGAGCTGTATAGTGGGCACTAGATTATAGACATCAGCCGGTCACCGCTCAGAGAGGGGCATAAGGGTGGAAAGGTTCCTCAATAGACCCTTATAGGAGACCCCCAGAAGACATGTTCCCGGAGAGCTGTATAGTGGGCACTAGATTATAGACATCAGCCGGTCACCGCTCAAAGAGGGGGCATAAGGGGGGAAAGATTCCCTCCATAGACCCTTATAGGAGACCCCCAGAAGACATGTTCCCGGAGAGCTGTATAGTGGGCACTAGATTATAGACATCAGACGGTCACTGCTCAGAGGGGGGGCATAAGGGGGGAAAGGTTCCCTCCATAGACCCTTATAGGAGACCCCCAGAAGACATGTTCCCGGAGAGCTGTATAGTGGGCACTAGATTATAGACATCAGCCTGTCACCGCTCAGAGAGGGGGCATAAGGGGGGAAAGGTTCCCTCCATAGACCCTTATAGGAGACCCCCAGAAGACATGTTCCCGGAGAGCTGTATAGTGGGCACTAGATTATAGACATCAGCCGTCACCGCTCAGAGAGGGGGCATAAGGGGGGAAAGGTTCCCTCCATAGACCCTTATAGGAGACCCCCAGAAGACATGTTCCCGGAGAGCTGTATAGTGGGCACTAGATTATAGACATCAGCCGGTCACCGCTCAGAGAGGGGCATAAGGGGGGAAAGGTTCCCTCCATAGACCCTTATAGGAGACCCCCAGAAGACATGTTCCCGGAGAGCTGTATAGTGGGCCCTAGGTTATAGACATCAGCCGGTCACCGCTCAGAGAGGGGGCATAAGGGGGGAAAGGTTCTCTCCATAGACCCTTATAGGAGACCCCCAGAAGACATGTTCCCGGAGAGCTGTATAGTGGGCACTAGATTATAGACATGAGCCGGTCACCGCTCAGAGAGGGGGCATAAGGGGGAAAGGTTCCCTCCATAGACCCTTATAGGAGACCCCCAGAAGACATGTTCCCGGAGAGCTGTATAGTGGGCACTAGATTATAGACATCAGCCGTCACCGCTCAGAGAGGGGGCATAAGGGGAGAAAGGTTCCCTCCATAGACCCTTATAGGAGACCCCCAGAAGACATGTTCCCGGAGAGCGGTATAGTGGGCACTAGATTATAGACATCAGCCGGGCACCGCTCAGAGAGGGGGCATAAGGGGGGAAAGGTTCCCTCCATAGACCCTTATAGGAGACCCCCAGAAGACATCTTCCCGGAGAGCTGTATAGTGGGCACTAGATTATAGACATCAGCCGTCACCGCTCAGAGAGGAGGCATAAGGGGGGAAGGTTCCCTCCATAGACCCTTATAGGAGACCCCCAGAAGACATGTTCCCGGAGAGCTGTATAGTGGGCACTAGGTTATAGACATCAGCCTGTCACCGCTCAGAGAGGGGGCATAAGGGGGGAAAGGTTCCCTCCATAGACCCTTATAGGAGACCCCCAGAAGACATGTTCCCGGAGAGCTGTATAGTGGGCACTAGATTATAGACATCAGCCGGTCACCGCTCAGAGAGGGGGCATAAGGGGGGAAAGGTTCCCTCATAGACCCTTATAGGAGACCCCCAGAAGACATGTTCCCGGAGAGCTGTATAGTGGGCACTAGATTATAGACATCAGCCTGTCACCGCTCAGAGAGGGGGCATAAGGGGGGAAAGGTTCTCTCCATAGACCCTTATAGGAGACCCCCAGAAGACATGCTCCCGGAGAGCTGTATAGTGGGCACTAGATTATAGACATCAGCCGGTCACCGCTCAGAGAGGGGGCATAAGGGGGGAAAGGTTCCCTCCATAGACCTTATAGGAGACCCCCAGAAGACATGTTCCCGGAGAGCTGTATAGTGGGCACTAGATTATAGACATCAGCCGGTCACCGCTCAGAGAGGGGGCATAAGGGGGGAAAGGTTCCCTCATAGACCCTTATAGGAGACCCCCAGAAGACATGTTCCCGGAGAGCTGTATAGTGGGCACTAGATTATAGACATCAGCCTGTCACCGCTCAGAGAGGGGGCATAAGGGGGGAAAGGTTCCCTCCATAGACCCTTATAGGAGACCCCCAGAGGACATGTTCCCGGAGAGCTGTATAGTGGGCACTAGATTATAGACATCAGCCTGTCACCGCTCAGAGAGGGGGCAAAAGGGGGGAAAGGTTCCCTCCATAGACCCTTATAGGAGACCCCCAGAAGACATGTTCCCGGAGAGCTGTATAGTGGGCACTAGATTATAGACATCAGCCGTCACCGCTCAGAGAGGGGGCATAAGGGGGGAAAGGTTCCCTCCATAGACCCTTATAGGAGACCCCCAGAAGACATGTTCCCGGAGAGCTGTATAGTGGGCACTAGATTATAGACATCAGCCGGTCACCGCTCAGAGAGGGGGCATAAGGGGGGAAAGGTTCTCTCCATAGACCCTTATAGGAGACCCCCAGAAGACATGTCCCCGGAGAGCTGTATAGTGGGCACTAGATTATAGACATCAGCCGGTCACCGCTCAGAGAGGGGGCATAAGGGGGGAAAGGTTCCCTCCATAGACCCTTATAGGAGACCCCCAGAAGACATGTTCCCGGAGAGCTGTATAGTGGGCACTAGATTATAGACATCAGCCGGTCACCGCTCAGAGAGGGGGCATAAGGGGGGAAAGGTTCCCTCCATAGACCCTTATAGGAGACCCCCAGAAGACATGTTCCCGGAGAGCTGTATAGTGGGCACTAGATTATAGACATCAGCCGTCACCGCTCAGAGAGGGGGCATAAGGGGGAAAGGTTCCCTCCATAGACCCTTATAGGAGACCCCCAGAAGACATGTTCCCGGAGAGCTGTATAGTGGGCACTAGGTTATAGACATCAGCCTGTCACCGCTCAGAGAGGGAGCATAAGGGGGGAAAGGTTCCCTCATAGACCCTTATAGGAGACCCCCAGAAGACATGTTCCCGGAGAGCTGTATAGTGGGCACTAGATTATAGACATCTGACTGCTGATATCACAGCCTAAGGGTCCATTCACACGTCCGTTTTTTCTTTCCTGATCTGTTCCGTTTTTTGCTGAACAGATCTGGACCAGATCTGGACCCATTCATTTTCAATGGGTCCTGGAAAAAAACGGACAGCTCAATGTCAGATTTTTTTCAGAACCCATTGAAAATGAATGGGTCCAGATCTGTTCAGCAAAAAACGGAACAGATCAGGAAAGAAACAACGGACGTGTGAATGGACCCTAAGGTTGTTCTATAGGAAACTCCTGAAGACAACATGTCCCCCTGTGACTTGTGTGCAGTTGTCAGGAGACCTTGTGTGTTGTCAGATGTCTCCTCAGTTCTTGCCCCCAGCCTCATATATGAAATATAGACGTAAGATGAGGAGCTTTCTTCTCCGCTGTTATTATTGGGGGATTTCTTCACTAATTTATTAGATTTAAAGGAAATCACCAAAATGTCAGGATTTATTGTAATATCTGCTGACGAGCCCAAAATGATGCTTAACCCTAGAGCAGCAGCCGGTGATCAGATTCTCCTCCTGCCCTGAAGGCACCAAGGACAGAATCTGAAGTCACTTTCTCCATTCATGATTCCATACCTGTGGTGACATCTCCTGGAATGTCCTCCTCCACCTCACTCTGACGTGGTGGATTGCCCATCATCCTCTCTTCTTCATCCTCCACTTCATTATCAGTCACATCTTCCCCCTGATTTGTCATCTGTAACAGTTCAGTACAATACAGCAGACGGGTGGGAAATCTAACAGATCCACAGAAGAGACCCCCACAATCTATGACCCCTCTATGACTGCAGGACCCCCCTATATAGATGTGTATAGGGCTCAGCTCCATCTACCTGAGGGTTCTCTGGGACCTTCTCCTCTGGACAGTCCTGGGAATACAGAGGACCGGGACATCTCTCTGGTGGATTTCTCCTCCTGGATCCATCTGTGGAGACACAAGCACACAGTGACTGAATACATGGCCTCCTGTAGATCTGTCTATAGATCAGACTCTTCTCTCAGCTCCTTCACTTCTAGGTTTAGTGATCGGAGGAGATAACACTGGAGGGTTTCCTGATATCTCCCTCTGACAGAAGCTCTGACGTCAGGCTCTACACAGTCACACAGGGGCGGACATTGCCCAGAAGCTCCATGTATAATCTACAATGTATACGCTGCGGAACACGGATTTCACAGGAGGCCTCTGATAGAGCAGAAGGACACGCTCCCATCATGTGACTGGAGACCTATGGATATGACTAACATATAAAGAACACGTAGCCTCTAATGTAATGTGAGAAAAAACTGTGGTACTCCTCCATTACATGTCACTGCACACACGTGTATACACTGCACATGACGGGTCTTACCCTGTGATATAAGAGGCTGGTGCTCCTCCATTACATGTCACTGCACACACGTCTATACACTGCACATGACGGCTCTTACCTTGTGATATAAGAGGCTGGTGCTCCTCCATTACATGTCACTGCACACACGTGTATACACTGCACATGACGGCTCTTACCCTGTGATATAAGAGGCTGGTGCTCCTCTATTACATGTCACTGCACACACGTGTATACACTGCACATGACGGCTCTTACCTTGTGATATAAGAGGCTGGTGCTCCTCCATTACATGTCACTGCACACACGTGTATACACTGCACATGACGGCTCTTACCTTGTGATATAAGAGGCTGGTGCTCCTCCATTACATGTCACTGCACACACGTGTATACACTGCACATGACGGCTCTTACCTTGTGATATAAGAGGCTGGTGCTCCTCCATTACATGTCACTGCACACACGTGTATACACTGCACATGACGGCTCTTACCTTGTGATATAAGAGGCTGGTGCTCCTCCATTACATGTCACTGCACACACATGTATACACTGCACATGACGGGTCTTACCCTGTGATATAAGAGGCTGGTGCTCCTCCATTACATGTCACTGCACACACGTGTATACACTGCACATGACGGCTCTTACCTTGTGATATAAGAGGCTGGTGCTCCTCCATTACATGTCACTGCACACACGTGTATACACTGCACATGACGGCTCTTACCTTGTGATATAAGAGGCTGGTGCTCCTCCATTACATGTCACTGCACACACGTGTATACACTGCACATGACGGCTCTTACCTTGTGATATAGGAGGCTGGTGCTCCTCCATTACATGTCACTGCACACACGTGTATACACTGCACATGACGGATCTTACCTTGTGATATAAGAGGCTGGTGCTCCTCTATTACATGTCACTGCACACACGTGTATACACTGCACATGACGGCTCTTACCTTGTGATATAAGAGGCTGGTGTCCTCCATTACATGTCACTGCACACACGTGTATACACTGCACATGACGGGTCTTACCTTGTGATATAAGAGGCTGGTGCTCCTCCATTACATGTCACTGCACACACGTGTATACACTGCACATGACGGCTCTTACCTTGTGATATAAGAGGCTGGTGCTCCTCCATTACATGTCACTGCACACACGTGTACACACTGCACATGACGGGTCTTACCTTGTGATATAAGAGGCTGGTGGTCCTCCATTACATGTCACTGCACACACGTGTATACACTGCACATGACGGCTCTTACCTTGTGATATAAGAGGCTGGTGCTCCTCCATTACATGTCACTGCACACACGTGTATACACTGCACATGATGGCTCTTACCTTGTGATATAAGAGGCTGGTGCTCCTCCATTACATATCACTGCACACACGTGTATACACTGCACATGACGGCTCTTACCTTGTGATATAAGAGGCTGGTGCTCCTCCATTACATGTCACTGCACACACGTGTATACACTGCACATGACGGCTCTTACCCTGTGATATAAGAGGCTGGTGCTCCTCCATTACATGTCACTGCACACACGTGTATACACTGCACATGACGGCTCTTACCTTGTGATATAAGAGGCTGGTGCTCCTCCATTACATGTCACTGCACACACGTGTACACACTGCACATAACGGCTCTTACCTTGTGATATAAGAGGCTGGTGCTTCTCCATTACATGTCACTGCACACACATGTATACACTGCACATGACGGCTCTTACCCTGTGATATAAGAGGCTGGTGCTCCTCCATTACATGTCACTGCACACACGTGTACACACTGCACATGACGGCTCTTACCTTGTGATATAAGAGGCTGGTGCTCCTCCATCATGGCCTCCTTGTACAGATCCTTGTGTCCTTCTATATACTCCCACTCCTCCATGGAGAAATAGACAGTGACGTCCTGACACCTTATAGGAACCTGACAACACAATGACACCGTCATCACCCAGACCCCTCCAGTGCTGTTACTGGAGAATTTCCCAGCATTCCCAGCAGTGTCACCTCTCCAGTCAGCAGCTCCATCATCTTGTGGGTGAGCTCTAGGATCTTCTGCTCATGTATCAGGGGGTGAGGGGGAGGCTCTGTGATGGGGGGAGGGGTCCTGCTCCGCCCTCCTGACTCCTGGAGATGGATGATGGGAGTCACACAGTCCCCCGATGTCTTCTTCACTATTGTGTATTCCTGTGGATGGAGAGAGACACTTAGGGAATAAACCCTTCAGGGGCCATGTGCTCTCCTCCGGCCCTCTCCTCCTGGTACAACGTGCCTACTTACCTCCTCATGGCTCCTACAACATGACTATTGGTCACTGGTCACATGACACATCACTCACCATACTGGGGGCTGATCTTCAGGTTCTCCATCACTTGGAAGGTCTGGAGGCCGTTCTCCAGGACCCTGGACTCTTCCTATCACTTCCTATGATGGATTCTCCTTCCCGATGTCTGACTTGTTACAGAATACAATAAAGAGGAGAGAAATCTAGAAAAGTTTACCTCTCCGCTCAGCAGGGAGATGATCTCCAAGGTGAGGTCTAATATTCTTCTGCTGATCTCCTTCCTGTCCATCCTTGGTGGTCGTTCAGGAGAAGAGGAGAGACCTGGAGGAGCTGGAGGCTTCTAGTACTGCAGGTGCCTTTGTGAGAAGAGGAGAGGAAATCATCCAGGGGACAAGACCAGATGTCACCTCCAGAACCGCACTTCCTGAGCCTGGAGGGGCCCTGCTTCTCAGAGCCCCTACCACATGGATTCCAGGGGCCCCAACATGGAGATCTCTGGTGGCTCCACAGGAGATAAATGTCTGATAGATGCAGGTCCCACCTCTGGGCTGTGCTCAGCTGTGTCCACAACTCCTAGAGAAGAGACTGGAGAGAGCTGAGCTCAGGCCGGGCCCCCCTCCATTCATTCTCCTCCTGGAGGCAGGGGCCCCTCACCAGGACAGTCAGGGGCCAGCGAATGATGACAACCCCCACTCTCCCCACTACTCCTCCCCCATCATACTAAGCTGAGGAGCGGAGAAGGATTCCTTGTGTGTAATGGAGGAGAATCTCCAGAGGTGACATGTCTGAGCTCTCCACCACACTGTCTCCTCACAGCTCATCTTACCTGCAGGCTGGAGGAATGGCTGATACCAGAGAGAACAAGAGCCCTGACTACCGACCAGGACCTGCCCAGTATCTGCTGCACTGCCAGAGCTGAAGGACCTGCGGTGACGTCACTGTCATGTGATCAGTGCAGGGGGCGGGGCTCAGCAGTTGTAAGTATAAGAGGTGGTGAAGGACCTGCCCAGTATCTGCTGTGGTAGATGCTAGAATGGAGTTGTTAGAGGGAGGTCTGTGATGTCACTGGTCACATGCTCCTTCATGGTCACATGACAAACCCAGCAGTTTGTGGAAGGAGGAGGGGCTGTGTGTAAGGAGCCCAGTGAGGGGGGATGTGCTGCAGTCCTGGAGGACACAGAGCTTCATGAGGGGCGGCATATGGAGCTCATATATGAGGGGCAGGTGGAGGAGCACTCAGGGGCCGTGGGGTTAATGGAGTGGAACCTGGTGTCATTACGGGGTTTATAGTACAGATCTGGGTGTATTCTGGGGACATGAGGGTGCAGAACCGAGGTTGGGGACCTTTATGGGGTGTAAATCTGTGAGGGGGGGGATGGGGTGTATTCTTGGGTCATGAGGGGCAGATCTTTGTTGAGGGTCTTCATGGGAAATAAGGTGTGATGTCAGTGGTCACTTGACTTCGCTGCTACTCATGTTGGGGAGAGCTATGGGTAGCGGGCACAGATGGCGACCTGTGTGCTGGGGGTGCAGAGATATTGGCGACCTGTGTGCTGGGGGTGCAGAGATATTGGCAACCTGTGTGCTGGGGGTGGTGGGCAGAGATGGCGACCTGTGTGCTGGGGGTGCAGAGATATTGGCGACCTGTGTGCTGGGGGTGCAGAGATATTGGCGACCTGTGTGCTGGGGGTGGTGGGCAGAGATGGCGACCTGGGGGTGCAGAGATATTGGCGACCTGTGTGCTGGGGGTGCAGAGATATTGGCGACCTGTGTGCTGGGGGTGCAGAGATATTGGCGACCTGTGTGGTGGGCAGAGATGGCGACCTGTGTGCTGGGGGTGCAGAGATATTGGCGACCTGTGTGCTGGGGGGGTGCAGAGATATTGGCGACCTGTGTGCTGGGGGGGTGCAGAGATATTGGCGACCTGTGTGCTGGGGGTGCAGAGATATTGGCGACCTGTGTGCTGGGGGGGGTGCAGAGATATTAGCGACCTGTGTGCTGGGGGTGCAGTGATATTGGCGACCTGTGTGTTGAGAGAGGTGGGCAGAGATGGCGACCTGTGTGCTGGGTAGGGCTGCACTGGGTATCAAATTATCGATACTTTTGTACCCGGATCTATTTGATGCTGGGATTTGCCTTTTCCCGATACTAGGCGGTGCTGCTGATTGCAGCGCCCTGTCATAGAGGTCCGGTGCCGGCTATGTGATTCTGCCGCCAGCACCCGCCGCCGGTATTTGTATTAAATGTTATCTCCACTGGTGGCGCAGTGCGCCTTTCCCAACGGGGGGCTCCCCCAGTAATTAAAAACATTAGTGGCGCAGTGGGCCCCCAACGCCCCCAGTATTAAAGTCATTGAGGGCAGTGGCCACAGGGTCCCCTCTCCCCTCTTCATTAGTGGCAGTGGCAGCTTCTGATCGGAGCCCCAGCAGTGACGTAGCGGGGCTCCGATCGGTTACCATGGCAGCCAGTACACTACTGAAGACTTTCATGGCTGCCATGGTAAGCTCCCGGGCAGCAGGGACAGTGTAATATCCTATGCACCCTAGTAGATCTCTATTTGGGTAGTAGGACAAGGGATTAGAAGATCCCAGGTTCTAGCCCCTGAGGGGGAAATAGTTATTAAATAAAAAGTTTATCCAATTTCTCAACCCCCCCCTGCCCCCCATGTGCCGGGCCCCTCACCGGTAATATACTTACCTCGCTCCCGGCACAGCTCCTGGTCCCCGCACCGCCGCTGCTGCTTCTCACTGCACACGGATGAAAACAGCGGGGGGCAGGCTAAGTATATTTCCCGGCACATGTGGGGGGGGGGGAGGGTTTGAAATATTGGATAACCCCTTTCAGGACCCCTGCCGTACATGTACGGTGCAAGGTCCGCCGGTAGAGATGAGCGAATTTCATATTATGAAATACATTTGCACTTCGTTTGGTGGTAAAAGCAGAATTGCGTTATGGATTCTGTTACCACGGACCTTAGCGCAATTCTATGCCTTTAGAGGCTTTCCGTTATTCATTCCGTCATAATAGAAGTCTATGGGCTGCAAAACGGATCCGTCCCTATTCCAGGCCTTCCGTTATGCATTCCGTCATAGAATTGCGTTATGGTCCGTGGTAACGGATTTCATAACGCAATTCTGCTTTTACCACCAAACGAAGCGCAAATGAATTTCATACCATGAAATTCGCTCATCTCTACCCGCCGGGTTCTGGGAGGGGGAAATGGGGGCACGATGGCTGCTCTTACCAGTAGGCAGCCATGCTGGGTAATGGCAGCATGACGTCTTTACGCCCCCTCACCCCCCATCGCTGCGATTGGCCAGTCAATGAAGATCGGCACATCGCAGCACCGGAAGCAGTATGGAGCTGGGGGTCATGTTGAGGTGACCGGTGCTGAACTAGTCAGAACCTGTCTCCTCCGAGGTCAGGCAGGGGACTCCAGTGTTTGGCGTCCCCTGCCAGCGCTGCGATTGGCTGGAACAACGCTCCAGCCAATGGCAGCAGAGGGAACAGGAAGAATCCCTCTGCATGCAGTCATTCTAGCTGGAGACTGCATGCAGAGTTGACCTGTGCCCCTCTGGGCTGTATCTGCTGGGACTTGTGGTTCACCACCAGAGTTTTCTACTACCTGTGAAACACCTGGAACATCTGCTGCAGTGATTTATTTACTGTTTTTGTGTGCGAGCTGTGAACGCCAAGTGCTGATCAGTCCGTACGTCACTGTTCAGCACCTGGGCTTATTTTTTGGGACCAGATTTTATTTTATTTTTTAAGAAGTAATAGAAGTGTATATATATATATATATATATATATATATATATATATATTGTAGGAAGGCGCAAGGGGCCGTCATTGATGGAAGGTATGTGTCACCGAGATTCCTGACTGACACTGTTTGTTGCCTTTCCAGGCCGGCTCTTACTGGGAGTAGCCAAAGTGCTGGGTGGGTGGCTCCTCCCCACATTCCAGGCCGGGTCTTTTTTTGGCCTATATAAAACCCAGCCAGCAGTCTCAGCTGGGTGTGGTTTATCCTCCATCTGACAGAGAAGCTGGAGAGTTTCTGTGTTTTGGGGCCTGTGAATTTGTGCCGTGCTAAAGGCTCAGAGCCGCATGCCGGGAAACAGGCCCCTGAAGGCTGCTGTGGACTGAGGGTGGAAAACTGCTAACCAGGCGAAGATTTTGTTCTATGGACATTGCATGGTGTGAACAAACACCAAGACTCGGAACGGTCATTTAGTTTTTTCCTTATGTGTGAATGAAACACTGAATTGTTTAAGTTAAAGACTTTGTGATTGCCTCTGTACTGCGTCCACTAGCCTGTCTACCGGAGCAAAACCCCACAATATATATATATATGTTAATTTTTAGTTAGTGTTCGTTGTTTTGCATCTGCAGTAAATTTTTATACTGCAGTTTCTGCACGGATGCACGTGTTTTTCATATGGAAAAAAAATAACCAATATTCTAAAAACCGAATATATAGCAATATAGTGAATATATTTGTTATTTAGAATTTTCGCATAATTTTTTCTTATCTGTACAGTTGTTCGCATACTCCTCCCCGACAAGCGTCCCCGTCACCATGAGAACGCCTGTGGGTTAGAAAATACCATCGGATCTGAGTTTTCCCTGAGATCGTAAAAACTCAGATCCGATGGTATATTCTTACCCACAGGCGTTCCCATGGTGACGGGGACGCTTCTCGGGGAGCAGTATGCTAAAGTAGAATAACAGTACACATTGAAAAAAAAAAAAGACGAATATTCTAAATAACGAATATATTCGCTATATTGCTATAACTTCGTCTTTTAGAATATAGATTTAGTGGCTGTTACTGAGACATTGTTCAATGGGAGTAATGCCTGGGATATAATACACTATATAGGAAAGACAGAGAAGGCAAGAAGAGTGAGGGGTGGCCCTGTATGTGAAAGATAGCATAAAATCTAATTTAATGCAATTTAGAGTCAGTTTGGGTCACCTTGCAGCTTGTTAATCATAAGGTAACTCGTGTAGGTGTGATATATAGACCACCTAGCCAAGTCAAAGAATTAGATGATCTACTAGTTGAGGAAATGGCTAAAATGACATTGAAAGGGGAAGTTATAATTATGGGAGACTTCAATCTTCCAGATGTAAACTGGAAAACCAGCTAGTTCTGCCAGGAGTACAGATATTCTAAATTCCCTACTGGGATTATCTCTACAGCAAGTAGTTGAGGCGCCAACCCGGAAGGAGGCCATTTTAGATTTAGTATTCACAAATGGGAATTTGGTATCTGATATTACTGTAGGGGAAAGCTTGGGATCTAGTGATCACCAGTCAGTGTGGTTTACTATAAGTCACACCACACAAAAACAAAAGTTTTAGATTTTAGAAAAACTGACTTTTCTAAAATTAGATTAGTGGTATACGAGTCCCTATCACATTGGAACAGTTTCAATGGAGTCAAAGATAAATGGGACTACTTAAAAGTGGCACTATTGGAGGCAACATATAATTGCATTAGGCTTGTCAGTAAAAGCAAATAAAAAAATGAAGAAACCACTGTGGTACTCAGCAGAAGTGGCCAAAATCATTAAAAACAAAAAGATTGCATTTAGTAATTATAAAAATAAAAAAACTAGGATGACAGGCAAATTTATAAGATTAGGTAGAGAGAGGCCAAACAAGTTATAAGAGCTTCTAAAGCACAGGCAGAAGAGAAATTAGCTCAGTCAGTGAAAAAAGGCGATAAGACATTCTTCAGATAAATAAATGAAAAAAAGAAACTAAAACAAGGAATTAACAAGTTAAAAACAAAAGAAAAAAGGTATATGGAAGAAGATAAAGAACTAGCTGACTGCCTCAATGAATACTTCTGTTCAGTTTTTACAAAGGAAAATGAAGGAAAAGGACCTCAGGAAGGAAGACCAATGAATCTTTTGATGCAGGTGTCTTTACAGAGGAAGATGTTCTAAGTCAGCTGTTTAAAATTAATACAAATAAGTCACAGGGGCCTGATGGGATACACCCAAAGCTATTAAAAGAGCTCAGCGGTGAACTAGCAAAACCATTAACAGATTTATTTAACCAATCACTGGTAACAGGAGTCGTCCCAGAAGATTGGAAATTAGCAAATGTTGTGCCCATTCACAAGAAAGGTAGTAGGGAGGAATCGGGCAACTATAGACCAGTAAGCCTGACATCAATAGTGGGGAAATTAATGGAAACCATACTTAAGGATAGGATTGTGGAACATCAAAAATCCCATGGATTAAAAGATGAAAACCAGCATGGGTTTACTTCAGGGAGATCATGTCAAACTAATCTTATTGAATTTTTTGATTGGGTGACTAAAATAATAGATGGCGGAGGTGCAGTAGACATCGCTTATCTAGACTTTAGTAAGGCTTTTGATACCGCCCCACATGGAAGGCTTATCAATAAATTGCAGTATCTGAGCTTGGACTCCCATATTGTTGAATGGATTAGGCAGTGGCTGAGGGACAGACAACAGAGGGTTGTAGTCAATGGAGTATATTCAGACCATGGTCTTTTTACCAGTGGGGGTACCTCAGGGATCTGTTCTGGGACCCATATTGTTTAATATCTTTATCAGCGAAATTGCAGAAGACCTCGATGGTAAGGTGTGTCTTTTTGCTGATGACACAAAGATTTGTACAAACCGGATTCCAAAAAAGTTGGGACACTAAACAAATTGTGAATAAAAACTGAATGCAATGATGTGGAGATGGCAAATGTCAATATTTTATTTGTAATAGAACGTAGATGACGTTTAATCTGAGTAAATGTATCATTTTAAAGGAAAAATACGTTTATTCTAATTTTCACGGTGTCAACAAATCCCAAAAGTTGGGACAAGTAGCAATAAGAGGCTGGAAAAAGTAAATTTGAGCATAACAAAGAGCTGGAAGACCAATTAACACTAATTAGGTCAATTGGCAACATGATTGGGTATAAAAAGAGCTTCTCAGAGTGGCAGTGTCTCTCAGAAGCCAAGATGGGTAGAGGATCACCAATTCCCACAATGTTGCGCAGAAAGATAGTGGAGCAATATCAGAAAGGTGTTACCCAGCGAAAAATTGCAAAGACTTTGCATCTATCATCATCTACTGTGCATAACATCATCCGAAGATTCAGAGAATCTGGAACAATCTCTGTGCGTAAGGGTCAAGGCCGTAAAACCATACTGGATGCCCGTGATCTCCGGGCCCTTAAACGACACTGCACCACAAACAGGAATGCTACTGTAAAGGAAATCACAGAATGGGCTCAGGAATACTTCCAGAAACCATTGTCAGTGAACACAATCCACCGTGCCATCCGCCGTTGCCAGCTGAAACTCTACAGTGCAAAGAAGAAGCCATTTCTAAGCAAGATCCACAAGTTCAGGCGTTTTCACTGGGCCAGGGATCATTTAAAATGGAGTGTTGCAAAATAGAAGACTGTTCTGTGGTCAGACGAGTCACGATTCGAAGTTCTTTTCGGAAATCTGGGATGCCATATCATCCGGACCAAAGAGGACAAGGACAACCCAAGTTGTTATCAACGCTCAGTTCAGAAGCCTGCATCTCTGATGGTATGGGGTTGCATGAGTGCGTGTGGCATGAGCAGCTTGCATGTCTGGAAAGGCACCATCAATGCAGAAAAATATATTCATTTTCTAGAACAACATATGATCCCATCCAGACGTCATCTCTTTCAGGGAAGACCGTGCATTTTTCAACAAGATAATGCCAGACCACATTCTGCATCAATCACAACATCATGGCTGCGTAGGAGAAGGATCCGGGTACTGAAATGGCCGGTCTGCAGTCCAGATCTTTCACCTATAGAGAACATTTGGCGCATCATAAAGAGGAAGGTGCAACAAAGAAGGCCCAAGACGATTGAACAGTTAGAGGCCTGTATTAGACAAGAATGGGAGAGCATTCCTATTTCTAAACTTGAGAAACTGGTCTCCTCGGTCCCCAGACGTCTGTTGAGTGTTGTAAGAAGAAGGGGAGATGCCACACAGTGGTGAAAATGGCCTTGTCCCAACCTTTTGGGAATTTGTTGACACCATGAAATTCTGATTCAACATATTTTTCCCTTAAAATGGTACATTTTCTCAGTTTAAACTTTTGTTCCATGATTTATGTTCTATTCTGAATAAAATATTAGAAGTTGGCACCTCCACATCATTGCATTCAGTTTTTATTCACGATTTGTATAGTGTCCCAACTTTTTTGGAATCCGGTTTGTAACAGGGTTGATGTTCCTGGAGGGATACAGCAAATGGAAAAGGATTTAGGAAAACTAGAGGAATGGTCAAAAATCTGGCAACTAAAATTTAATGTTAATAAGTGCAAGATAATGCACCTGGGGCATAAAAACCCAAGAGCAGAATATACAATCAGTGATACAGTCCTAACCTCAGTATCGGAGGAAAGGGATTTAGGGGTCATTATTTCAGAAGACTTAAAGGTAGGCAGACAATGTCATAGAGCAGCAGAAAAATGCTAGCAGAATGCTGGGGTGTATAGGGAGAGGCATTACCAGTAGAAAGAGGGAGGTGCTCATGCCACTCTACAGAGCACTAGTGAGACCTAATTTGGAGTATTGTGCGCAGTACTGGAGACTATATCTCCAGAAGGATATTGATACTTTGGAGAAAGTTCAGAGAAGAGCTACTAAACTAGTACATGGATTGCAGGATAAAACTTACCAGGAAATATTTAAGGACCTTAACATGTATAGCTTGGAAGAAAGACGAGACAGAGGGGATATGATAGAAACTTTTAAATACATAAAGGGAATCAACAAGGTAAAAGAGGAGAGAATATTTAAAATAAGAAAAACTGCTACAAGAGGACAGAGTTTTAAATTAGAGGGGCAAAGGTTTAAAAGTAATATCAGGAAGTATTACTTTACTGAGAGAGTAGTGGATGCATGGAATAGCCTTCCTGCAGAAGTGGTAGCTGCAAATACAGTGAAGGAGTTCAAGCATGCATGAGATAGGCATAAGGCCATCCTTCATATAAGATAGGGACAAGGGCTATTCATAGTATTCAGTATATTGGGCAGACTAGATGGGCCAAATGGTTCTTATCTGCCGACACATTCTATGTTTCTGTCAGCCATTTTACATTGTGTTGTGCCAGTGTAGGGAGAGGTGGCATTTTGGAGCAGGGACAGTTAGGGACACCAAACGCTAGCTAATAGGGCCACAAAAGTCCTTTTAAGGACTGGTATAGGTGTGATATAAAGGGGTGTGATAAACTTATAATTTACTTTCTAACATAGAAATTATATTATAGTGTATTTGTATTGTGCAGCAGTTGTGTGCGGTTCTGCTGTGATACCGCAGCTAGTTAGGGGGACAAACGCTATTGGAGTAACTAATTGCAACGGGTGTGATATACCTGTGGCCCCCCCCCCCCAAAAAAAAATGCTTGAGGGCTGCGATATACCATCCTCCACAAAATCCTTATTGAGTGGTGCTATATACCTGTTTCTGCCAAATACTGATTGAGGGGTGCTATATAACTGTTTCTGCCAAATACTAATTGAGGGGTGCTATATACTAGTTTCCGACAATTACTGATTGAGGGGTGCTATATACCTTCTTCCACCAAATACTTATTGAGGGCTGCGATACACCTGCTTCCATAAAATACTGATTGAGGGGTGCCATATACCTATTTCCGCCAAATACTGATTGAGGGGTGCTATATACCTTTTTCCACAAAATACTGATTGAGGGGTGCTATATACCATCTTCCACAAAATACTTATTAAGGGGTGCTATTGCTATATGCCTTCTTCCACCAAATACTGATTGAGGGCTGCGATACACCTGTTTCCACAAAACACTGATTGAGGGGTGCTATATACCTGTTTCCGCCAAATACTGATTGAGGGGTGCAATATACCTTCTTCCACAAAACACTGATTGAGGGGTGCTATATACCTGTTTCCGCCAAATACTGATTGAGGGGTGCCATATACCTTCTTCAACAAAATACTGATTGAGGGGTGCTATTTCTGTATAAGTTTTTCCACCAAATACTGATTGAGGGCTGCAATATACCTTCTTCCACAAATACTGCTCTTTTCTACGAACCTAGGCCGAGGGTCATTTAGAAAATGACAGGCAGAAGAAGAGGCAGGCCGTTCCACAGGGATGGTAGGGGTTGGGCGGGTGCACCAGGCTGGAGCCTAAGTGGGACGTTGAAGAAGGCGCAAGCGATAACTTCAAAGGGCGCACCAGAATTGGTTGAGTGGCTCACTCAGCCTTCCGCTTCTGCACCCTCCTCACTCTCTGCTGTGTGCACCCCCAAAGAGACCACCACCATAGCCCCTCCACTCGAGTCAGATGAATTATTTTCCCATCTATTCACAGACCTTACCGATGCACAGCCATTCTTGGCATCGGATGACCGCCAACCAGCAGTCTGACGACAGTACCCAGATCAGCCCAAGGAGGGTGGTCCTCACTGTTGCTGCCTACTTCGAGATCTCTAATGTCAATGGTGATGAAGGTGACGATGATGACGTGTCGATGGAGGTCATGTGGGTGCCCACAAGAGAGAAAGAGGAGGGAGAAACGGAGCAGCAGATAGGGAGGAGAAGCAGGCAGGTCTCGCAGTGCACAGGAGGCAAAAAAGCAGACTGCACATGTATCTGGAGTGAGCCATCCACCATGCATGGTCACACTGGGTACCCTTGCGACTTCAGATCCGTCAATGAAGGGTAGTTCCCCCCCCCCCGACCTACATTGACGGATCTGAAGTTGCAAGGGTACCCAGCGCCCGCCTCCTAGGCATGACAATCTCTGAGGACCTATCCTGGCGTCCCAACATCTCGTCCATCATAAAGAAGGCTCACCAGCGGCTCTACTTCCTTCGACAACTGAGGAAGTTCGGCATGGCACAGGACCTACTGAAGTCCTTCTACTCCTGTACCATCAAGTCGGTACTGTGCTCGTCTCTTCTGGTTTGGTATGCCGGCTCATCAGCCAGTGACAAGCGCAAACTACAAAGGGTCATCACCTCGGCGGAGAGAACTACTCGACTGCCACTACCACCCCTTGACTCTATCTTCTCCAACAGACTGCACTCCAGGGCTCTGAAAATATCCAATGATCACTCCCATCCGGGCCATCATCTCTTCAGACGTCTAAAGTCCGGCCGCAGGTATCAGGCCATCCCTGCAAGGACATCGAGGAGGCTGAACACTTTCTTCCTAACGGCCGTCAGACTGCTGAACTCACCACGCCCCATCTCCCGCCCATAATCCCTTGCCCCTGATGTGCCCATTGCATAACCCTCCCCCCTAGTACTATGCCAGTACCTGTGCCTAACCCAATTCCAAGCACGATTGACTGTGTCGTGTTTGGCGAATAAAGCCGATTCTGATTCTGATCTTGCGCTCCCAATGTCTGTGCATTGTGGGCTTTTCTTAACGTGTCATCTGCTGATAATAGTGTTGCCATCTGCAGCCTGTGCTGTAAACGCATAAGTCGCGGTAAGCCCAACACTCACCTAGGGATGACCGCCTTAAGAAGGCACCTGGCCTCCCATCACCGAGCCCAGTGAGAGCAACCCCGTCAGAACCCACAAAGCCACACTCCCGGCGCTCCACGTGCCGCCGTCATGTTCATCTGACACAAGGCAGGCTTCCGTGGCCCAAATGTTCAAGCGTAAAAAAATGATAACACCGGATGATCCTCTTGCCCAACGGTTGACAGCTGGCTTGTCGGAACTGCTAGCCCGCCAACTACTGCCATATAAATTGGTGGACTCGGAGGCCTTTAGAAAATTTGTGGCTATTGGCACACCGCAATGGAAGGTCCCCGGAAGGAAATATTTCCCAGAAGGGCATCCCTGACTATATGGCCACGTTCAGCGGCAAGTTAATATATCTCTTGCACACAGTGTCGGTGCCAAGATACATCTGACCACAGACACGTGGTCTAGCAAACAGGGGCAGGAAAGGTACATAACTTTTACTGCCCACTGGGTGAACCTTGTGACGGCCGTCAAGCATGTAACGTGGCACCCTTGTGGATTTGATGTTACCGCCACGGATTGCATGCAGGCCTGCATCTTCTTCTCCTCCTCCTACTCCATCCTCCGTCTCCTCCTCGGTTGATTCCTCCTTTTCCACTGCTACTGCCTCTTCCGCTGCACCCCCCAAGCTCCCCAGAACCTATTCAATGTGCTAGCTGAGACGTTGCCATGCTGTGATGTGGCTGTTGTGCCTGGAAGCCAAGAGCCACACTGGTCCTACACTGCTTTCAGCTCTGCGGTCACAGGCTGATTAGTGGCTAACTCCGCTCAATTTGACAGTTGGTAAAGTGGTGTGCGACAACGGTGCCAATCTGCTGAGTGTGCTGAAACAGGGCAAAATGACACACGTGCCGGCACACATCCTGAACTTAGTCGTGCAGCAATTCGTTGCCAAATACCCCGAGGTCCAGGACGTCTTGCGGCAGGCCAGGAAAATCTCTGGCCATTTTAGAAGATCTTACACAGCCATGGCTCGCCTTCCTGACGTTCAGCAGCGACACCACTTACCCGTCAGACGTCTGATTTGTGACTGCCCGACACGCTGGAACTCCACCTTGTATATGCTTGATAGGCTGCTCCAGCAGAAACGTGCCATTAATGACTACCTTTTCAAACTCTGCGGCAGGACAGGTTCTGGGGAGCTTGGTTTCTTTTCACCGCGCCAGTGGCTGCTCATGCGCGACGCATGCAGACTTCTGCAGCCATTTGATAAGATCACAAAACTGGTCAGTCGCAGCCAGGGCGCCATTAGTGATATTGTACCTTACGCCTTCTTTCTGGAGCGTGCATTGCATTGTGTCATTGATCAAGCCGTCGACGAGCAAGTCGCAATGCTGAATAAATTCCCAGTGGGGCTACTCCATCTGAGACAAGTCAGCAGGAGTCTGAAGAGGAGTCAAAGGAGGATGGTGGCTGGGGGGGAGGAGGAGAAGGAGCAAGAAGAGCAGGCTTTAAACTTTTCGAGGATCCCTGATGTTGTCCGTAGCTGGGGGAGGAGACCAAGGAGGACATTCTCCTGGGAGATGAGCAGAATCCAGGGCGCTCCACCGCTTCCAATTCAGTGCAAATGGGGGACTTCATGCTCCAGTGTTTGAAGAGGGACTCCCGTATAAAAAGAACAAAGGTCAAGGACCTGTACTGGGTGGCAACCTACTTAGAACCCCGGTACAAACACAAAATGGTGGATATGTTACCAGCATCACAGAGGACTGTCAGAATGCAGCATTTCCAGGCCTTGCTGCGAGAGATGTTGCATTCTGCTGTTGCGGGCACTGGCAGAGGAATTTCCACCCACAGTGAAACTGGTGCGGTATTAATCCTACCGCGCCTGCAAAAAGACGGTGGTTTGAAGATGTGTTGGTCACTTTGATAGATCATTCTTGCAGCCAACCCATCGACAGCCGACCTCCGAATCCAGCCTCAGAGAACGCCTAGACCGACAGGTGTCCGACTACATTGGGTTAACGGCCAATGTGGACGCTCTGAAAAGCAAGGAACCCCTTAACTACTGGGTGTGTAGGCTTGACCTGTGACCAGAGCTGGCACAATTTGCCATGGAACTCTTGGCTTGCCCCTCATCTTGTGTCCTGTCTGAATGGACGTTCAACGCAGCAGGGGGGGATCGTGACCGATAAGTGCACTCGCCTAGCTCACGACAGTGTGGACTACCTCACATTTTTAAAAATGAATAAGGCATGGATGTTGGAGGAATTCAAAGCCTGTGATGACCACGTGTAATTGACTTTCATAATGCCAGCCCACACATATCCGCCACCACCCAAAACAAAGAATGGTCCTTGACTTATGTATATACAGTGGCATAAAAGGCCTTTTATGTCAGGTGAATGCCCAATTTTTGGGGCCTATACTGGCCGATAGTTAAATTTTTATCCTGTGACCGCCTAATGTACCTCCAGCCACAGAATCCAAAATTCTTTGCTGTCAGGTTAGTGCCTATTGGCTAATTTTGGGGGCCTATACTGTCCGACAGGTTAATTTTTATCCTGTGACCGCCTAATGTACCTCCAGCCACAGAATCCAAAGTTTTTTGCTGTCAGGTGAATGGCTATTGCCTAATTTTTGGGGCCTGTACTAGCCGACAGTTTTTTTTATCTCTAGCCACTTAATCACACCCTTGTCTCACTCCTCTGCCTCTGATTATGGTGGTGTATGAACCACATTCATCATAAGGACCTTCTAATGTCACAGGGTCATGTGACTGTGCCCCCCACCACATACTGTGCCCCTCTCCCCATTCTGTACCCCCTTATACCCTGCATTGTGCCCTCTTACCACACCCTGTGCAGTGCCCCTAGTCATTCCCTGTACTGTGCCCTCTTATACCCTTTTATCTGGTCACGGTATGGCGGTGTTATCCGGTCACTGTACAGAGGTGTTATCCGGTCAATGTATGGCGGTGGTATCCCATAACTGGATGGCTATAACTGTATCCCTTTCCCTGCCACACCATCCTTTTTTAGACCTGGCATGAGCGGGAAAAATATGCAGGTTGCGGTGCTAAGGACCTGTGCGCCACAATCTGTGTCAGAAATACGCCTAACATAGACGCATTTCTATATAATAAATGATCACCTAATTGCATTATTATTCGGGGGTAGGGCTAATATCTTTATATTATATATCTTCTAGTGTATTATACTGTGCCCTGGATTTCCCAGTAGAAAATGATCCTTGGGAAACACAGTCCTCATCCCTGACCAACAGGACCAGGTAGCGCTCTGTCAGTACGTGGCGGCCTCCCCTCTCCACCACGCTGCTCCGCTGTGTACTGGTGCTTATTCTGACACCAGGGCTGGGTTCAAATCCTATTTTTGCCATCCATTTAATGCATACCAAAAATGTCTGCGTTAACAGATGCCTCAGACTGATGCCGTACAGTGGCCTCCGTTCACCATACAGTTCCATGATAGAAAAAAAATGTATGTTAACGTATGCATTTTTTTAATGGACTCTGCTGGATACAAAAACGTGGAGTGCTGCACATTTGTGTACATCAAACAGATAGGAAATACAAATTTTCTAGGCTCCAGCAGGGCACATTTTTGAGAGTTTCCCTTTAAGACGCATAAAAATGGCCACTGATTAAAATGCATATTTTTTGTGGGAATTTTTGCCAATGATCCCCCTCTGGTATATCACTGGCCATGTTGTGGGACTATTTGTGTACTTCTAGTAAGTGTTTCCTGGCTGCAAATATGACCTGAAGGTTTTTAAAGTTCGCCTGCTATTAAAGTCAATGGGCGCGATGCGACCGTCCCGGCCGTTGTTCGTCCATCACTAGCCTCTATACTGTGTCCTGTCTACCAGAGCGAGTCCCCACACACTGTATATCTGATTGGCACCAATATATAACTAAAGCTAAGCAAGTTTTAGGTAAAAAAAAAATATTTTTTCTAATTTCCCTGATTCTGTTCTGGCCCTTTGTTTACCTGCAATAACAACAATCTCTGCCCCTCCCCCTGCTCTGCAAAGGGTGTGAATACAAGTGCGGCCCTGAGTGACATGTCTGCCTGCTGGGATACTCAGCAGCATGTTGTATGTGTAGGACTACAAGTCCCAGCTGTACAAAGGCACTGCTGATACCTATAGGATCTTCTCCCTACCTGTTCTTGTGCAGAACTCCTCTAGTCTGTCAGCTCCTGTGCCCAGCATTTGTCTCCTCACTGCCTGCAGCTACTCAGTAAAGCTTTCAGCCCTGAGTCTGTGCTGCTGAAGGGGTTAAGAATCCAGGGAGAGAGCAATA
Organism: Bufo bufo; assembly: GCF_905171765.1. NCBI lineage: Eukaryota > Metazoa > Chordata > Amphibia > Anura > Bufonidae > Bufo > Bufo bufo. The sequence continues at coordinate 18,291,990 of NC_053390.1, read as the reverse complement.
AGCAGCAGCCATCAGTGCAGGGGGGCGTGGCCAGCACTGTGACTTCTGGTGTACAGCGGGAATCCTTATCAGAGCAGGGAGAGAAGCTGACATCACAGGTCATGTGACCCTCTGTGCAACCTGAGAAAGGAGCAACTACAGATGCATAAGTGCATGGCAAAGCTGTTATATTTGATTAGTTAGAAACAAAAATAATAACTCGGACAACCCCTTTAAATATTTGGCCAATTTAAAATATGAAGATAAATTAGCCTAAATAAATTAGAGATGGGGTTTTCTGACACGAATGTATGGATAAAATGGATCCGCTATACCAGGGATCAGCAACCTTCGGCACTCCAGTTGCTGTGAAACTACAACTCCCAGCATGCAAACATGCTTGGATGCTCTTCTAACTCCCATGGAAGAGAATGAAGCATTCTGGGAGTAATAGTTTCTGAACAGATGGAGTGCTGGAGTGTTGATCCCCGCGCTATACAGTTCTCTCCCAAAAGCGATCTGAATGCATTGCTTGTGCTGCTGCCCGTCCTCACTTAGGAACTGTACCTTTCCCCTTGGATGAGATTACTGATCCTGAAGGTTTCAAGTGCATCTTTAAGATGTACTCTAATACTATTCCCAGTAGTGATACTTCCCGCTGCAAAACGTTAGCATTGCTCTATCCTACTATTCATGAAGGAGATCATAGGGGCCTTGGTATAACTCCATATCTTGGAAATTACACATGTTTCAACCATAATAGTACAGGCAAACCCCCTTGGTAGACGAGAAAAAAATCACAGAAAAAACTAAGATAAAAACATCCTGCGCGGTATGATATACAAATCTGCGGATGTCACTGGCCATATTATTGAAGAAAATCACAGAAATAAAATAATACTGCACTTAGTAAAGTAGATGCAAGCATTATATATGGACAAAGTCCTCACTCTGATATGATAATATCTGAGACACTTAGTCAATATATTTTGATGAAAACACATGTTTTTATCTTAGTTTTTTCTGTGATTTTTTTTCTTGTCTATGTAGTACTTTCTTGAGGGAGTGGCACCTTCAAGTGTGAATGCGCACCTATTTATCTTGGGAGTAGCATTCCTCTGCACTTTTGCCCTTCCTATCCAATAGAGCGCCTTGATTAGGTGGTACATATGGCTGTGCTTGCTCCTCCTCCCATTGGTTGCTTGATGCACATGGAGGTGACTAGGAGCAGCACACCATATGTGCGGCGTCTGCGCTCCTGATCATAGAAGCCCAATGGCTTAGGTAGGTTTAGCGTAGGACCCGCCTGACCTGAGACCACCTTGGCGCTTGGTAGGCGGGCTCAGATGTGTTTTGATCAAAATATATTGACTAAGTGTCTAAGATATTATCATATCAGAGTGAGGACTTTGTCCATATATAGTGCTTGCATCTACTTTACTAAGTGCATTATTATCTTCTTTCTGTGATTTTCTTCAAACCCCCTTGGTGTTTTATCTCCCGGATATTGTTCACACATAATCCAGCTAAATTAAACAAGTAATGACTCTCAGTTATCCAGACAGTTGGTTCATCAACATGCAGATATCTGGTGGTTGTGTGGGGACTTGAAACTCTGACCAAGGATGCAAATGGAATGGATCGGCAATGTACCCTGATAAAAGTACTGATGCCATTTCTTCTATTTTCACCTCCTGAATGGAGTCAAATCAGTCTGCAACATGCTAATGTCCAGTCACGACTAAGGAGGTCACTCTCTACGTCCTTCGATTCACATTTATATATTGATTTTATAGGAGTCCCAAGAGGAGTTCCTGGCGAATGTAAAGCTAGAAATGAGATAGCTGCAGGATTTGAGTCTTTGATTCCTATGATTAGTATTAATAAAAATGTGATTTGTCAATTACACAGGTGATTCTGTCATGGAAATAGCAGAACAACTAGGCTCTTCCTCGGTGATGACTCTACAAAACCTACTGGCCCTCGACATGATCTTAGCAGGAAAAAGAGGGACTACAAGATGTTCGGAAGTTCCTGCTGCACCTACATTCCCAACAACACTGCCCCTGATGGAAGCATCACTAAGGCTCTAAAGGGACTTACAACGTTATCCAATGAACTGGCTGAAAGATGTGGAATCATTAATCCATTTATCTCATGCCTAGAACAATGGTTTGGGAACTGGTCCAATGTGTAAATTTGTTAATCACTCTCGGAACAGTATTTTTAGCATTAGCCTTAATAGGGTGTTGTATGGTCCCCTGTTTTAGAAAAATTGTTCTAAAAATTTGGAATACGTCCATGCTTTCAAATACTATGGATATGCACTGTAACCCCGTCAAAGACAAGGACTATTGTTTGAAGAACGCAATTTCATCCTGAAGCAGACAAAACCCTGTTGATTACGGGGCTAATAGGACAAGATGAAGGCAAACCCAATAGGGAGTTGGGGGTGACCTGGTGACGCAATAAGGAAAGTCCAGCTCTTCGCCGTTTAGGACGATAGAAAAGCACCTCGTTATGCCTGTCCACCTTGTGCCTACTGCCCGCAAAAAGGAGGGATTCATGAGAGCTAGGTTCTTATATAAAATGTATTACAAGTCATGTATTACTCATACTTAACCACTAGAGGGCAGCTAATAAGTTCTGAAAAGGCACATGTTCTTTCTTCTTTGTTTCAAGGTCATTGTGGGGGGAGGATGGAAAAGTTAGTTTGCAACATTTAAGTGTAACAATAAAACTGAGGGATGAAGTTGCAGAACCAATCCCATCTAATTAAGGAGCCAATTAACTCTGCCTAAGTAACACCCCTTTTGTCTAACTCATACCTGCTATAAAAGGGAATGTATCTTCAATAAAACAGAAGTTTTTGCATGATACCAGCCTGTGTCTTGGTCTCAGTGTGAAAGTTGTATGAGCACTCATACTTATACTTCTAGTTGATCTGACAGCACACAAAAGATAAAAAAATTTCAAATTTGCGATAACAAAATTGGCACCAACATGGGGCAGATTCAGTCTGAATAGCATTTATTCAACCAAGGAAGAAATACACTGAAGTGGAACTATTAGACGATATCATTCACGGCTGCAAGGTGAGAAAGGTTTATTTCTGAAAAATTTCCTCTAAACTTCTGTTTCGTTTGTTTCTGGGTGGTATTTAATGTTGTGTTGAAGTGCTGAGTAGAACAGATCAGGTAGCTTTTAGATAGCTTATAGTTACATTTCCTGTGACATAGGGTTGGAACCCGCCAGACTGACGAGAGTTTTAGGGGAGTCGTGAGTTTAGACTTTGCGCCCTCACGAAGGGAATTCTGTGGGGTAAATATCGAAATATTTTTAAGACTTTGTGTCCCTATTTTAGGGTGACTACTGACTGTGTCTAGATAAGTGTCGTCACTGGAGGAATTCTGTAGGATTAATATTGATTGAATATTTTTGAGACTGTGTGTCCCTACTTCAATTTAGAGGAAGAAAATTGGTAATTCTAGTGTCACATGTAAAGGTAAATTGTTAAAAGCTGCTCAAATAATGGTAGAAAGAGAGGGAAAGGACTCGGTTAGAAGGTTAAAAATGTTAATGCGAGTAGTAGGTATGCCAGAAACTGGTAAACTAAATGAAAATGTGGAAAACTGTATTGAAGCAGAAGAGAGGCTGGTTAATGGAGGAAACGGCTAGTGTGAGCTGAGTTATGGTGGAAATTGTCTATGGAAGTGACTCTTGTAACTTCTCCTATTTCTTCTACCTCTTCCTCCTCCTCTATAGGAACCTCCTCATCAGGGGTGTTGCTAGGGTCTCAAATGATCCGGGGCCCAAGCACCAATGCATATGGCCCAATTCTCTAAGTTGAACAACCGCTATACAGCAGCACGTACCTCTCACATCCAGCCTCCCAGGTGACGTCTCCTCTGATGTAGATCTTCTGTCATCATTTTCTCCATTCGGTCCGGACAAATTCTCTCAGCCGCCTCGTCTCTGCAGAGTGTGACTCATGGACATCTTAGCTTCCTTACTTTTTTTGTACCCCCAAAAATGAGTGCCAAACAGATAATCTTCCCCATAGTAATAGTGCTCCTCATAGTCCCACCAATAGTAATTCCGTTCTAGAATGCCCTCTTTAGTAATACTGCTCCCTACAGTGCCCCCAACCGTGATAACGCCCCTAAAGAGTGCCTCCATTAGTAGAAGAGCCCTCCAGTATTAATAATACCCTCACAGAGCCCCCAGTAGAAATAAGGCCCCCTATTGTCCCCCCAGTGGTACTAAAGCTCTCTACAGACCCCTCAGTTGTAATAAGGCCCCCATAGTGCTCTTAGTAGAAAAAAGGCGGATCTCCTATAGAGCCCCCAGTAGTAATAAGAACGCCTAATATTCCCTGGATTTAAAATGCCCCCACATTGCGCCCAGTATTTATATCGCCCCCACTGTTATAATACTCGCCATGAAGCGCCCCAAGTATTTAAAATTCCATCTGCAGTGCCCCCTGTAGTTAAATTCCTCCGTTTAGTGTCCTCAGAAATTATAATTCCTCAGCACCTCCACCATACAGTCCCATGTAAATAACACTATTTCCCTCCCTCCGCCAGAGTCCCATATAAATACCATTACACCATCTCTCCAGCCCCCTCCAATATACAGTCCCATGTAAATAACATCCCTCTCTATCTACAGCCCCCTCCAACATACAGTCCCATGTTAATAACATCACACCATCTCTCCTGCCCCTTCCAATATACATTCCCACGTAAATAACATCACCTCCTCAATATTCAGTCCCATATAAATAACATCACTCCCTCCCCCAGACACCTTCAACATACAGTCCCATGTAAATAAAATCACCCCCTCCCCAGCCACCTCCAACATGCAGTCCCATGTAAATAACATTACCCCTTAACATTCAATCACATGTAAATAATATCACTCCCTCTCCCAGACACCTTCAACATACAGTCCCATATAAATATTACCCCTCAACATACAGTCCCATGTAAATAACATCACCCTACCTCAGCCACTTTCAAATTTCAGTCCCATGTAATTAACATCACTCCACCTCACTGTCCCATGTAAATAACTTCCCTCTCTTCACTGCTGAGCCATCCTCTCCTGCACTGGTCACATGATGGTGAGATCATCCCAGGTCCTTTTCAGCTACTGCATTTAGAACTGATCACATGACCTGTGATGTCATCCCAGGTCCTTCAGCTTTTGCAGTGCATTACATTCAAATGTATTGCTGTCCTGAGGACGGCAATACAGTTATATCTAAAAGGCAGGCAGTACATTTGGGGCCTGGAACAAAACATCAGGGGCCCAGTGTAACGCACCTAGTTGATCAGTTAGGATCTCAACTGCGGAAGCAATGGACATGCACTATTATCCCACTGCCCTTGTTCTTGGCTGTGGGATTCGCGGTTACTCAGTATGTACCCCAGGCGTCTCTCTCAGTCTTGGGCGGAGAGTTTGGGGTAACAAAATCATTTACCGCTATCCATCTATTTAGTATTACTGCTGGAGAGGAAGGTCTTCCAGTATTACAGGAGTCACAAGTTAGTATAAGCTTGTGCACAGTTCAGAGTTAGTATCTAGTATGCAATAAGTTCAGGGTTAGTATATAGCATGTCCTCAGTTTAGTATATTGTATGCCAGAGGTTCAGGGTTAGTATATAGCATGTCCTCAGTTTAGTATATTGTATGCCAGAGGTTCAGGGTTAGTATATAGCATGTCCACAGTTTAGTATATAGTATGCAGTAGGTTCAGAGCATGTCCACAGTTTAGTATATAGTATGCAGTAGGTTCAGAGCATGTCCACAGTTTAGTATATAGTATGCAGTAGGTTTAGAACATGTCCACAGTTTAGTATATAGTATGCAGTAGGTTCAGAGCATGTCCACAGTTTAGTATATAGTATGCAGTAGGTTCAGAGTTAGTATAGCATGTCCACAGTTTAGTATATAGTATGCAGTAGGTTCAGAGCATGTCCACAGTTTAGTATATAGTATGCAGTAGGTTCAGAGTTGGTTTGGGAGTATCGTCTCACACCAGTCAGGAACCACCCCACTCAGAGTTCCAGGACATTAATCAGAGCAGGTAACAGGCATATACTTGCGGTTAGTTGGTCCTGGCTAGGAAGCCAGCAGTGGGGAAGCCAGTGGCAAGAAGGTAGACAGTCCTTCACGCTGTTGTTAGGGATCCAGGTCTGGATATGTGGACAGAGTCCTCAGATGCAGTGGAGCTAGCAGGGTGCGCACTCCATTAGTGGAACACCCTGCTTAGCACCTGTATTCTATTTAAGGGCCGGACGGTAAGTGGGCGGAGTCACAGGAGGGCCCAGCAGCCACTGCGTTCCACGCTGGAGCGCAAGCCAGCGTAACAACACAGGCGGTCGCTGCGTTCCACGCTGGAACGCAAGCCAGCGTATCATCGCAGACGGCCGGTGCGTTCCACGCTGGAGCGCAAGTCAGCGTATCGTCACAGGGAGCCGCTGTGATCCAGGCTGTACTGTTACAGTACCCCCCCCCCTTAAGGGACCCCTCCGGGGTACCCCACTAGGAGAGGGTCGGTTGGGAAATCTTCTATGGAACAATCTTTGGAGTCTGGGAGCATGAACGTTTTGCACATCTTCCCAAGAGTCATCCTGGGGACTATACCCCTTCAATCTAATGAGATACTGGATCTTCCCCCGTCTTCTTCTGGAATCAATGAGCTGCTCAACTTCAAATTCTTCTTCTCCTTGGACCTCTATCGGAGGCAAGGGTCGAGGATCACTTGATGGGAACGGCCTAGATCTAAACGGCTTCAGTAGTGACACGTGGAATGTGGGATGTACCTGTAATCGCGGAGGAAGGGTGAGTCTCACCGTGTTGGGGTTAATAATCCTTTCTATCGGAAAAGGACCCAGGAATTGTCTTCCCAATTTCTTGGAAGGTACCCCCAACCGAAGGTTTTTTGTTGATAACCAAACCGAGTCCCCGACCTGGTAGGGAGGACTTTCTCTCCTACGACGGTCGTAGTAACACTTCTGTCTTTCTTTTGCCCGTTGAAGGTTGTCTTTTAGCGTCTTAAGGGTAGTTTGCAAAGTGGTCAGATAATCGTCTGTGGCTGGAACGTTTGTGGGAAGGCTGGTTTGAGGAAGAGACCTAGGGTGAAATCCGTAATTAGCAAAGAATGGAGTATGTAATGTGGAGGAATTCGTAGAATTATTATAGGCGAATTCAGCGAGAGGAAGTAGGCCCTCCCAGTCATCCTGGAGAAATGAGCAGTGACATCTGAGATACTGTTCCAGACACTGATTCACCCTTTCAGTCTGCCCATTAGTTTGGGGGTGATAGGCGGTAGACATTCTGTGGTCGATTTGAAGTCTGGAACAAAGTGCTCTCCAGAATTTGGATACGAATTGCGAACCCCTGTCTGATATGACCTGGCTAGGAATTCCATGTAACTTAATAATATTAGACAGGAATACCACGGCCGTTTCCTTGGAGGAGGGTAACTTCTTGAGGGGCACGAAGTGTGCCATCTTAGTCAGCAAATCCACTACCACCATGATGGTGTTGTTTCCTCTGGAAAGGGGAAGTTCAACTATGAAATCCATCGAGACCCATTCCCAGGGTCTGTTGGCGATGGGAAGACTCATTAGGAGACCATAAGGTCGGTTCCTGTCAGTTTTACATGAGGCACAGGTCTCGCACGTGGAAACGTATTCCTCAATTTGTTTGGTCATCTTTGGCCACCAGAAGTTCCTGCGTATCAGGGTTGTGGTTTTAGCAATGCCGGGATGTCCCGCGAGGGGTAAATCATGGCAAAGTTTGATCACCTGATTGGTGAGGGAGGGTGGTATGTACAGTTGGCTGTCCTTGTAAAGGAGACCCTGTTGGTTCTGCGAAAGACCGGGGGGGTATTAGCATGGTCATTAATTAGAGCATCCTTGAGCTGGGTTTCCAACGTTATGGTGGCAAGGACGAGTTTCTTCGGTGGAATGATCCATGTGGGGGCCGTGTCTGAGGTGCGAATTTCAGCCAGTCGTGACAAGGCGTCGGCCTTCCCATTTTTTGAGCCTGGTCGGTATGTAATTTGGAAGTTAAACCTGTCAAAAAAAAAACTCCACCGTACTTGACGGCCTGATAATGTTTTATTGGTTTTCAGGTATTGTAGATTACGGTGATCCGTATAAATTGTGATAGGGTGTATTGATCCTTCAAGTAAATGCCTCCAATTTTCCAGGGAGCACTTTATGGCGAGGAGTTCGTTTTCGCCTATGGGGTAATTGAATTCGGCGGTATTTAGCGTCCGGGAGTAGAACCCGATAGGATGTAACGGAGTTGAAAAAGAGCTTCGCTGGGACAGAACGGCTCCTATGGCTGCCTGGGATGCGTCTACTTCCAGCACGTAGTGATGGTTCGGATTTGGGAGAGTCAGTATCGGTGCCGTAGTGAACCTGTTCTTTAATAACTCAAACGCTGATTGGGCGTCCTTGGACCAAACGAACTTCGTGTTGACACTAGTTAAGCGGGTTAGTGGTTTCGTGGTAGCGGAGAAATCTTTAATGAATTTCCTATAGAAGTTTGAGAACCCCAGGAACCGTTGAATAGCTTTCCTGGAATCCGGAATCGGCCAATTTTGGATGCAAGTGATTTTTGAGGGATCCATCTGGATACCTTTGGGTGAAATTATGTATCCAAGGAAGGGAAGAGAGGTAGTCTCGAATACACATTTTTCCTGTTTGACGTATAAGCGATGAACACTTAACCGTGCGAGAACCCAACGGACATGTTTCCTGTGATCGTGTAAGTTATCGGAATACACTAGTATATCATCAAGATAGATGATTACACATACGTCCAGTAGATCCCTAAAGATGTCGTTAATAAAATTTTGGAATGTGGCAGGGGCGTTGCACAACCCGAAGGGCATCACTGTATACTCGAAGAGACCATACCGAGTGCGGAAAGCTGTCTTCCATTCATCACCTTTTCTGATCCTAATTAAGTTGTATGCGCCTCTCAAATCCAGCTTGGTGTAGATTGTTTCTGTTTGTAATCTTTCTATGAGTTCGGATATTAGTGGCAAGGGGTACCGATTTTTGATTGTTACTTTGTTCAAGGCTCTGTAATCTATGATGGGCCTTAGGCTTGAGTCTTTGTTTCTCACAAAGAACATCCCTGCTGCTGCCGGGGAGGTTGAAGGCTGAATAAAACCTTTTCGTAAGTTCTCTTCTAGGTACTGTTTGAGGTGAACAAGTTCTGGTTGTGCCAATGGATAAATTCTACCCGTGGGTATCTCACTACCCGGCAGCAAGTCTATGGGGCAATCGTAAGATCTATGGGGCGGAAGAGATTCCGCCTTCTTTGCGCTGAATACCTCAGCAAAGTCTGCGTATTGGCTGGGGACCTGGTTCACTCCCACGTGCATGAGAGATTTGAGAGGAAAGCAGGTCTCCATACAATAAGGTGACGTAAACTGAACTCTCCCCTGTTTCCATAGGAGGGTTGGCTGGTGTATTTGCAACCATGGCAACCCAAGAATCACGGGAAACAATGGAGAGTGTATGATATCAAAGGATAAGAATTCTGTGTGGTTATTTTCACATGTCACCATAAGGGGTTGAGTCTGACTGTGGATAGGACTAGAAGTGGTACCGTCAATGAAACTCACTGATATCGGAACGTTTTTTCTCATGTGGGGAATTTTATTTCGCTCAACCAGATGCATATCGATAAAATTCCCCGATGCTCCCGTGTCCACCATGGCTTCAACGATAATCCGGTTTTGGTCCCACTGTAAGGTGAGAGACGTGTATATGTAACCACCAGTACTATTTTTTGTACTGCCTAAGGTACAAGACGTGCCGCTCTTACCTTCGCACTTCTTACGTATCGCGGGGCATCCGTCACCGGTATGGTCAGCAGACGCACAATATAAACAGAGGTTGAGGTTACGTCTCCTGGCTTTCTCTCTCTCGGTCAGAGGACCTCGGATCGCCCCAATCTCCATCATCTCTACAGCAGGACCCTGGCTGGACTGTCTTGGGTTGGGTGTGAAGCCTGAGACTCTCTCGGCTCTGCGTTCCCTTAGCCGTCTGTCAATGGTGGTGGCCTTCTGCATCAAGGCATTAAGTGTAAGTGGTAATTCTCCTCGGGCTAATTCATCCTTCAGGGCCTCGGAAAGACCTAGGCGGAACTGATTCCTAAGAGTGAGGTCATTCCATTCAGTCTCCCGGGCCCAGCGAGTGTATTCCGCAATAAAGTCCTCTACAGGTCGTCTCCCTTGTTTAAGGCTGCGTATAGCGGTCTCAGCGGTCAGCTGTTTACTATGGTCCTCGTAGAGAAGGGCCATTTTTTCAAGGAACAGAGGGAAGGATTCCAGGACTGGGTCTTCTTTTTCTAAATAAGTATTGGCCCATGCTCTGGGCTCCCCACTGAGGTATGAGATCATGGTAAGTACTTTTGTTCTGTCAGTTGGGTAAGTCCGGTGCTGCAGCTCAAACATTAGTTTGCACGCGTTCAGGAAATCCCTGAACTGCCTTCGGTCACCCGCGAATATCTCAGGTGGGCTGACCTTGGGTTCTGGTCCATCACGGGGGTGTCCTGGCCCCTAAATGACAAGTTGCCGTATTGCCTGGTTTTCTAGCTGGAGATGTTGTATAGTCACATTGAGGGTCTCCACCCTCTTAGTGAGGGTGACGAGGTGACCTGCAACCTCCGCTGGATCCATGTGGGTTCCACTAATATGTAACGCACCTAGTTGATCAGTTAGGATCTCAACTGCGGAAGCAATGGACATGCACTATTATCCCACTGCCCTTGTTCTTGGCTGTGGGATTCGCGGTTACTCAGTATGTACCCCAGGCGTCTCTCTCAGTCTTGGGCGGAGAGTTTGGGGTAACAAAATCATTTACCGCTATCCATCTATTTAGTATTACTGCTGGAGAGGAAGGTCTTCCAGTATTACAGGAGTCACAAGTTAGTATAAGCTTGTGCACAGTTCAGAGTTAGTATCTAGTATGCAATAGGTTCAGGGTTAGTATATAGCATGTCCTCAGTTTAGTCTATAGTATTCCATAGGTTCAGGGTAAGTATATAGCATGTCCTCAGTTTAGTATATAATATGCAGCAGGTTCAGAGTTAGTATAGCATTTCCACAGTTTAGTATATAATATGCAGCAGGTTCAGAGTTAGTATAGCATGTCCACAGTTTAGTATATAATATGCAGCAGGTTCAGGGTTAGTATATAGCATGTCCACAGTTTAGTATATAGTATGCAGTAGGTTCAGAGCATGTCCACAGTTTAGTATATAGTATGCAGTAGGTTCAGAGCATGTCCACAGTTTAGTATATAGTATGCAGTAGGTTCCGAGTTAGTATAGCATGTCCACAGTTTAGTATATAGTATGCAGTAGGTTCAGAGCATGTCCACAGTTTAGTATATAGTATGCAGTAGGTTCAGAGTTAGTATAGCATGTCCACAGTTTAGTATATAGTATGCAGTAGGTTCAGAGCATGTCCACAGTTTAGTATATAGTATGCAGTAGGTTCAGAGTTGGTTTGGGAGTATCGTCTCACACCAGTCAGGAACCACCCCACTCAGAGTTCCAGGACATTAATCAGAGCAGGTAACAGGCATATACTTGCGGTTAGTTGGTCCTGGCTAGGAAGCCAGCAGTGGGGAAGCCAGTGGCAAGAAGGTAGACAGTCCTTCACGCTGTTGTTAGGGATCCAGGTCTGGATATGTGGACAGAGTCCTCAGATGCAGTGGAGCTAGCAGGGTGCGCACTCCATTAGTGGAACACCCTGCTTAGCACCTGTCTTCTATTTAAGGGCCGGACGGTAAGTGGGCGGAGTCACAGGAGGGCCCAGCAGCCACTGCGTTCCACGCTGGAGCGCAAGCCAGCGTAACAACACAGGCGGTCGCTGCGTTCCACGCTGGAACGCAAGCCAGCGTATCATCGCAGACGGCCGGTGCGTTCCACGCTGGAGCGCAAGTCAGCGTATCGTCACAGGGAGCCGCTGTGATCCAGGCTGTACTGTTACACCCAGGCCCCGAATGTTTTGACCTAGCAACACCCCTGCCCCTCATCATGTATTCTGCCCCTTCCCTTCCATCCCCCTCCTGTGTTCTTATTGTCTACAGACAAAGGAGCCCTGAACATAATGACACATATGCTACCTATAGAAATCCCAAACAAGGCTCAATTCAAGTTATAGGCCCTAGCACTGGATTATATCCAGTAATGTCTACAAATAATCCTTCCCAACTGTATGTTCCACCAGTTAAAAATGTGCCCGCAGTAAATTGCTCCTATCGTTCCAACTGGAGGTGTCCTTGACCACCAACACTTAGTCCCTATTCATATATGAGGGGCCTATAGTCACAGGAGGTGACAGAAATGCAAACCTCCTTTCGGGAAATTAATGACCAATGGTCCCAGTTAATGCCGTCCACACTGACCATGCCCCGACCAAAATTTGTCCCACCGTACCCTTTAGTTCAAGCCAAAAAGCTCTCATGTTGGAGGGATTTGGAAGATTTAGTCCAATGTCGAGCAGGTGATTCTGTCTCAAGTTATAGCTTCGGCTGTGGGAACTTGTGAAGGGGAGGATACTACTTTGCTGTTGGGTGAGCAATACATAGTCAAGCTTACTGAGTGGGGGAGGAAACAATTAGGAGGTCAGTTACATTGTCCGATTGTCAGGCAGCCAGGGAGACCGACGGAGTCTCACCAGAAGTATGTCACCAAGCGAAGACGTGTCTCTCATTCTCCCAGGTGGTCTCCAACCCTCGCTGGCCACGATGGACAGAGTGTCTCCCCTGGAGGGCGGAGCTAGTAAAGGTTTGCGCTATATATGCGCGCGCACTCTGTGATATCCACTCCAGATCTTGGTACTGCTGGGAGACGGGACGCCGTCATTCTCAGTGCTGATGCTGGTCAGCTTTTGCCAGGGAACCTCTGTTGTCATGTCTCCTGACTTAGACATGTGGTGGGAGGTTCCTTCCTCTGCACACTCTCAGCCCTCACCTGTGTTTCCCTGGTCTGAGGGTGGAGATTGGGTGTGACCTCAGCACTGTCAGGTGATCTGTGGAGAGATATTTAAACCTGGTCTTTTCCCCCACTCACTGCTGATTTATTTAGTTGCTTTCCTGGCTCTGGATCTGAAGCTATCTGGTGAATGGTTTCTCTGGTTATTGACTCTGGCTTTGGTTGTCTTCTGGTTCTTGTGCCCTAGCTTACGTTTACTGACCATTCTCATGTTTCCCTATTGACCATTGCATAGTGTCACTGTATTTACTTTGGGGTTTTTTGCCCTACTGCGGCCCGTGTGCACAGCCACCAGCCGCCCTATTTGACACCTGGGAAGGGCCATGCCAAAGTCCCCCTTCCTGCTGGAGGCGGGTGAAGAGTACCCCGGCCCTCAAGGATGTTCAGTGTGATGGCTTGCGCAAAGTATGTCTGGTATGCCACGTTTGCTGGCCTTTAGTTTGGCTTTATCATTACATTAGCATTACACTGATATGCATCAGGAGAAAGCAGAGAGTGTGTAGAAATTTTATACTAAACTGTGAGGAATATGTGGAGTTCTAATTTAACCCCTGCCATATGCTCAGGTAGGGGGTAGTTGGGCAGAGAAATTCTGGCTATATAGGTTGCCCTGCTTCAAAACAGACAAAGTGTACCTTTTACACCCACACTGGCAACTCAACTTCTCTGGCAGGATGAATGCCGGTGGGGGGCTCAGTTGGTCAACAGAACAAAAGAACTACCTAGACTTCATGGAACCAGGAGTTCATAAGAAATTATGAACTCACCGCACAGCACAGAAATAAATAGTTTACGTTTCTGCAACCGAGATGGACGATATCCTGGTCGTTGTTTGTGGGTAGGATGCAAGAAAGGGGAGATATGGAGAACTCCTAGTGGGAACCAAATAAAGAGGCCATGTTTGGTCTCCAATTGTAGCCGGAACCTAGGCGGGTCCTAGAACCATCTTCCTAGGACCTTTCGGTGAGACGCTATGATCTATAATGGGTATTTGGATTCATAGCTGCCAGCCAAAAGGACAGGAGGAGTGGGATCCTCCCCGGGGGAGTGAGGGGCATGACCCATTTAGGGTTAAATGCCTGCGCAGGGCAGAGGCAATTTAGGTTTACGAAGAACCAATTCCAAGTTCTCGTAGGTTTCCTGCAAGTGTACAGAATGACCTACAGGTATGGAAGTGTAAAAACCACCGTTGTGGAGTAAAACTGCTTTGAGACTTCTTTTTGAAGAATCTATAAAAAGACGCCATTGCTCTGAATCATATTGGATTTAAAATTGACCCATCAGACCTTCAACATCGATGCAATAAACCAACTTGTCTTCCTGGGCGAAGTAAGGAACGAATTCCTTTTCACGATGTCTGAACCATGAAGATGACACTCCTGGCAGCAATAAATTCCTACTTTTCAGCCTTGATCCGAGTAACTCATCTTAGATTCAAGTCTCCTACCAAATCATTCATCTCCTCCTGAGAAAACAATTTTGGTCTTGTATCATCTTCAAAGTCAGATTCTTCAGGAAAGATTAACGCCTTCTACCATTAGAAGCACAGACTCAGGGCTGAGGCTTACACATACAGCATGCTGCTGAGTATCCCAGTAGTCAGACATGTCACTCAGAGCAGCACTTGTATTCACCCCCTTTGCAGGGGGGGAGGGGCAGAGATTGTTTACCTGCAAATGACAACAAAGGGCCAAGAAGAGAACTAGGGAAATGAGGAAATAGATTTTTCTTTCACTAAAACTTGCTTAGCTTATGTATATATTGCTGACCATCATATTTACAGTGCTATATTTATTTTTACATACTATATATCAATATTTGTTTTCAGCACACCACAATACATGGAAATTAGATGAAAATAATCAAACAGCTTTTTAGTTGCAGACCTGTGAATTGAAGAGCCTTTCAGGAGGGTGGCTGTGGATCTGATTAGACCGCTGTCTGTTCCCAGCAGCTCTGGGAAACGATTCATATTGATGGTAGTAGACTATGCCACCCGTTACCCGGAAGTGGTAGCCTTGTCATCCATTTGGTCCGACAAAGTGGCCATCGCCTTGGAGATTTTCTCCTGAGTGGGCTTTCCCCAGGAAATGCTCACCGATCGGGGGACCCAGTTCATGTTGCAATTGATGGAGTCCATCTGTAAGCAGATGCAGGTGCAACATCTGGTGTCCAGCCCATACCACCCACAAACGAATGTCCTGTGTGAATGGTTTAATGTCTCTCTGAAGCAGATGCTTAAGATGTTGGTCGACTCCCACACGTGCCACTGGGAGCGGTACCTCCCACACCTGCTATTTGCCTACTGGGTGGTCCCACAGGCCTCCATGGGGTTCTCCCCTTTGATCTCGTATACTAGCGACATGTGCTGGGGCCCTTGGCTCTGGTGAAGGAGGCCTGGGAGGGAGATGTAGCCACCCCTGTTTTGTCGGTCATCGAGTATGTCATGCGCTTCCAGGACAAGATGCATGTTTTGTCACGGCTGGTTCATTATATGGAGCAAGCCTAGGCCGACCAGAAGTGATGATACGACTAGAATGCTTGTGAGAGGACCTACCAGGTGGGTCAAAAGGTGTGGGTACTAGTCCACGTACCACAGGAGAAGCTTCCGGCAGCCTGGGAAGGCCTGTACCTTGTGCACCAGTGGCTCAACGCCATAATGTACCTGGTCACCCTGGACCACACCTGGGGAATGCGGAAGGCCTTCCACGTGAACATGATTAAGGCATATCATGAGAAGGAGGCATGTGCCCTCCCTGTATGCAAACCTCTAGGGGAGGGAGGAGGAGGAGCTTTGAAACCAGAGCCTGGGAAAGTGGATGCCATCGCATCCTGGCCCACCTCAAGAACCAAGAAACAGGATGTCCTTTCTGGGCACCGCCGGTTACTATAGGAGGTTCATCACCCATTACAGTAGTGAGGCCCCCCTTTTTCTCAATTTGCCAACATTGAAACTGGTACGGCGAGGCCGTGGTAATTGTGCCCGCAATAGGTAAAATTATCGTAATTGTGTTCCTTAGTGTTCCTGCCTCAATGCTGAAGACTGCGAAATCCCCGAAATCACCTTGCTGGCCAAAGTTTGTGTCCGAGCGGGGTATTTCTCGACAAAGGAGCTTCATGCTACAGCCTGACCTCTATGCTGTAGAGGCCCATCAAAGGGAGACCGCGACAGCGGAGTGGAATGGTCGAGTGATCATGGCCCGATAGGGAGTGGGGGACTGCAAAACTCTGACTCCTGGACAACAGAAGTTGCTGTAAGACACCCTCTGGGAATTTCAAAAGTCATTCTCGCGACATGATGAGGACTTCGGGTGTGCTTCCGCCATTGAACACAAAATCCCTACCGGCGATGCGGCACTGATCAGGGAACATTACCGGTAAATCCCGTCTAAAATGTACCAGGAGGTAAAGGATATGATAGCCAGCATGTTGGAAAACCAGGTGATCCGGTAGAGTCAAAGTCCTTGGGCTGCTCCAGTAATCTTGCTGTGGAAGAAAGATGGGAGTCTCCAGTTCTGCATGGATTATCTGAAGCTGAATGCCCAGACCGTCCGGGATGCCTACCCCCTTCCGCGGATTGAGGAGTCACTGTCCGCCCTGAGTCATGCGAAGTTCTTCTTGATTCTTGACCTGGCCAGTGGATATTGGCAGGTACCGATGGCCAGGAAGGACAAAGCAAAGACGGCCTTTATTCTACCTATGGGACTCTACGAGTTCAACTGGATGCCATTTGGTCTCTCCAATGCCCTGGGAACATTCCAGCGGTTGATGAAACACTGGCTGGGGGATCTCAACTTAAAATCAGTATTGATATACCTGGACGATATAGTAGTGTTTTTGGCCACCTTTGAAGATCACCTCCAGAAGCTGCGATAGGTCCTAGGATGGCTATGAGACTATGGGCTCAAGATCAAGCCCAAAAATACCACGGTTCAATACCCCATTCATGCTGTACACTGACTGAAACCTACATGTTCTGGGGGCCGTACTATCCCAAGTCCAGGATGAACGAGAGAGAGTCATTGCCTATGGCAGCTGGTCTCTGAGAGAATCAGAGCGCAACCCTGACAACTATAGCTCCTTTAAACTGGAGCTACAAGCGCTGGTGTGGGCCATGACCGAAAGGTTCATGGAGTACCTGACAGGTGCAGAGGTGACCTTGATGACGTACAACAACCCATTAGCACATCTGGAGAATGCCAAGCTTGGTGGACAAGAACAAAAATGGTTGGCCCGGCTTTTATAAGTACCAATACCACATCAAGTTCCAGTCAGGTAGGGAGAACGGCAATGCCAATGCACTCTCTCAAGTCCCTGTAGGATTGTTGACTCAGAGAGCAGATGAGGAGCTAGAGGACACTGAAACTCCTGACCTTGGTCGCTTGCCCATGTTCCAGGACGTGGCACATTCAAGTGGGGTGGCGTTGCCATTTCAAGGGCATTTCCTCTTCAGCATAAGGGAGCATGACCTCTTCAAGTATTCTGATGTATTCAAACTGATCCATGATCCCTGGTATGCGATAAATAGGCCCAACACTGTAGTATAATAAACATTGCCATATCATGATGCTTGCTCCACCATGCTTCACTGTCTTCACAGTTTACTGTGGGTTGAATTCAGTGTTTGGGGGTCATCTGACAAACTGTCTCTGGCCACTAGACCCAAAAAGAACAATCTTACTTTCATCAGTCCACAAAATGTCTCTTTAGGCAGGTAAATGTGCTCTTTGGCAAATTGTAACCTCTTCAGCACGTCTTTTTTTCAACAGTGGGACTTTGCGGGGGCTTCTTGCAGATAGCTTGGCTTCACATAGGCGTCTTCTAATTGGAACAGTACTCACAGGTAACTTTAGACCTTCTTTGATCTTCCTGGAGCCGATGCACAGCATGTGCCTTTTGCCCTGTGGCATTAGAAGAATTTTGAGATCTCTGACTTTTAGTCTAACCAGACTGTCTATTACTCTGTAATTCCTCTAGCGCCGTTCTATGGAAACAGTAGGTTTAAAGAGCACACCAAATGCTTCAAATAACTTCTTTATTAACTTAAACTTTTCTTCATATATAACACTGCCGCCTCTGCAGAATATAGTCCATGTACAACACACGTGTTGAAAAGATATCACAAAATGGCGGTATGCATAAGATGATGGTTCAACTGTTTAATCTTGTCATTCAACATAAAATGGTGGATATATTTCTCTCTTCAGTATCTGTACTGTGACTTTAAGTTATTTAAGCACTTTATGACCTCTCTGAGAGGTATATCTGAGATTTAACAGTTCTACTGGCTAAACTTGGTTTGCAGTTTGCAGTATGCAGTTAGAAGTAACTATTTGCAGGTTGAGTATGATCTGGTATGGTTGTAATTTGTATGGTTTGTTAAGTAGTTCACAGTTTGCAACTGTAGCTTGCAATTGTATGGTTGCAATTGTAGTTTGATTTGGTTTTGCAATTGAACTTGTATTTGGTGGAACTGTACGTAAACACATATATATCTAGTTCAGTATACAGTTCTAAACACAATACTAACAATAGGAACATTATATAACTGTTTTAAATACATATTTTGGCCTCTTGTTCCCATAAAACTGGACTCTAAGTGGAGTGAATGTCTCTTCAGCTCCTGTCTCTGGTGAATAAATATTCTAGCAGCAGGAGCTGGGGAAATTCCCAGACAGGCTGTGTGTGAGGCTGGCTGTGATTGGTCTAGACTTCTTCTGCCCAGCAACAACAGATTAACACTATGCCTTTGTTGTTTCTGAATCTTAAAGGCATATTATCTTTTTCTGCTTCTGTGAACACAAAATACACAAGTTATATGATATCCAAAACATGATGTCACAGTAAATAACTCAGCTTTTGTCTTTAACACATAAACAGGAACTGTATTAAGGTTATTAGCAGGATTAGCTGTACACACATATAAGCTATACTAGCAACCTAGGACAGGTCTTAGCTGGCCAGCTACACTCCCACCAAAATTATCTATAATTCTATGTTCTTAGTGGTAGGACTTGAACATGAATTTGAGAAATTTTCCATCAGGTTCTCAACTTCCAAGTGTCTTTTATCATTCTCAAGTAGAACAACTAACTTCTGTATAGGACGTTCCAACTTGAGTAGAGTAGTGAGACGTTTTCAATTTTTGTAAAGTTTTGAGTCTCCTATTTGTAACAACACTCTTCTTACTAGTTTGTCTTCATCCTTTTGAACTTCTAGAACTTTGGCCAATTTCCATTGACTTCTAGGTAAATCTTCTTCTTTCACTAACATTACGTCACCAACTTGGAAATTTCTTCTGGGTGTTTGCCATTTACTTCTTAGCATAAGATTGGCTAAGTACTCTTTCCTCCATCTATTCCAAAACTGTTCTGATAGATATTGAACTCTTCGCCATCTCCTTATGCCATATAAATCCTCTTTGGTGAACTTGCAAGGGGCATGTTGCTATGGCTGAAAACAACACTGTAAGACAAAACATGCAATGCAACAGCTCTCTGCAAACCAAATAAAGTACAAAAATAAATGCATAATAATTGCTAATGCTATACTTATAAATTAGAGATGCCAGGCAAATACATTTTGTACAAAATTATTTGAGCTCGTCTGCCGCACGTCAAAGCGTTCTCTGTAAGACGGGTCCTAACACTAAATACTACAGTCGTGGCCAAAAGTTTTGAGAATTACATAAATATTGGAAATTGGAAAAGTTGCTGCTTAAGTTTTTATAATAGCAATTTGCATATACTCCAGAATGTTATGAAGAGTGATCAGATGAATTGCATAGTCCTTCTTTGCCATGAAAATTTACTTAATCCCAAAAAAAACTTTCCACTGCATTTCATTGCTGTCATTAAAGGACCTGCTGAGATAATTTCAGTAATCGTCTTGTTAACTCAGGTGAGAATGTTGACGAGCACAAGGCTGGAGATCATTATGTCAGGCTGATTGGGTTAAAATGGCAGACTTGACATGTTAAAAGGAGGGTGATGCTTGAAATCATTGTTCTTCCATTGTTAACCATGGTGACCTGCAAAGAAACGCGTGCAGCCATCATTGCGTTGCATAAAAATGGCTTCACAGGCAAGGATATTGTGGCTACTAAGATTGCACCTCAATCAACAATTTATAGGATCATCAAGAACTTCAAGGAAAGAGGCTTTAGGGCGTCCAAGCATGTCCAGCAAGCGCCAGAATCGTCTCCTAAAGAGGATTCAGCTGCGGGATCGGAGTGCCACCAGTGCAGAGCTTGCTCAGGAATGGCAGCAGGCAGGTGTGAGCGCATCTGCACGCACAGTGAGGCGAAGACTTTTGGAAGATGGCCTGGTGTCAAGAAGGGCAGCAAAGAAGCCACTTCTCTCCAAAAAAAACATCAGGGACAGATTGATCTTCTGCAGAAAGTATGGTGAATGGACTGCTGAGGACTGGGGCAAAGTCATATTCTCCGATGAGGCTTCTTTCCGATTGTTTGGGGCATCTGGAAAAAGGCTTGTCCGGAGAAGAAAAGGTGAGCGCTACTATCCGTCATGTGTCAAGCCAACAGTAAAGCATCCTGAGACCATTCACGTGAGGGGTTGCTTCTCATCCAAGGGAGTGGGCTCACTCGCAATTTTGCCCAAAAACACAGCCATGAATAAAGAATGGTACCAAAACACTCCAACAGCAACTTCTTCCAACAATCCAACAACAGTTTGGTGAAGAACAATGCATTTTCCAGCACGATGGAGCACCGTGCAATAAGGCAAAAGTGATAACTAAGTGGCTCGGGGACCAAAACGTTGACATTTTGGGTCCATGACCTGGAAACTCCCCAGATCTTAATCCCATTGAGAACTTGTGGTCAATCCTCAAGAGGCGGGTGGACAAACAAAAACCCACTAATTCTGACAAACTCCAAGAAGTGATTATGAAAGAATGGGTTGCTATCAGTCAGGAATTGGCCCAGAAGTTGATTGAGAGCATGCCCAGTTGAATTGCAGAGGTCCTGAAAAAGAAGGGCCAACATTGCAAATACTGACTCTTTGCATAAATGTCATGTAATTGTCGATAAAAGCCTTTGAAACGTATGAAGTGCGTGTAATTATATTTCACTACATCACAGAAACAACTGAAACAAAGATCTAAAAGCAGTTTAGCAGCAAACTTTGTGAAAACTAATATTTGTGTCATTCTCAAAACTTTTGGCCAAGACTGTACACTTTATGTGCCATGACGGCTACCACACAATTCAGGGAGTGTAGGTCCCACATGCATGCTGGGCATGCTTTAATTTCTGTCATCTATGGTGCCAAAATGGCCTCCATTATATCTATGGAATGCAGGTACCAACATGCATGCCGAGCCCATTCCACACCTCTCCTGGTGCCAAATGGCCACCAAATCGTAACTTTTGGACAGATATTCGATGACACAATCCTGTCACCTGTCTTGAGTTTGCAATCTGCTGTTTTCCTCCAACAACACCCCATCCTAGATCAGTTTGAACAGCGTAGGGCTCACCCTTTCCTCCTGTGATTACCTTTCGTGGTACCAAGGCTTCGGGACAAACTCCTTCAGCGGGGATATTTCATGAGATATGACAGATAGGTGCTCCCATTCATTGGCTGTATCAAAGGTAGGTATGCGATCTCGATCTAGAGGTATATCGTCTTTTGTATAGGCTGGAGGTAGATCTAATGTGCAGTTTGAATGAAGTCCTCTAACTCTCA
Organism: Bufo bufo; assembly: GCF_905171765.1. Taxonomy (NCBI): domain Eukaryota; kingdom Metazoa; phylum Chordata; class Amphibia; order Anura; family Bufonidae; genus Bufo; species Bufo bufo. The sequence continues at coordinate 18,270,262 of NC_053390.1, read as the reverse complement.
GTCCTTTGACCCTTTGACTGTTCACTAATGTTTCTCTCCCTGTCATTGTGGAGAGTTTGAGCAGAACTGGTTCTGTAGCCACTTGTAATTTCTTGCAGATTTCTTGATCATTGAAGGTGACATCACTCTGGGCATCCAGTGACGCATAGGAGTTTACCTTCTTGTCCCTCCTTTTAGGATTTATTATGCACACTGGTACAACCATTGATGTGCCATTGCTTTCTACTTCCCTCACTCTGCAAGAGAATACCGATACTTTCTTTCCTTCCTCAGTATCTTTAGGATGTTCTTCATGTAGTGGTGTAGGATGGTGTCCTTTGCAAACGCTGCATGTGGCCTTTTTCTTACACTCCTTAGTAACATGGCCTTTTCTTAGGCATCCGAAACACAGTTGGTTATCCAGCACAAATTTCTTCTTTTCATCTGGGGGCTTCTCCTTTAATTGTTGGCACTTGTGTATGGAGTGGTTCTCGCCACAGAACATACACTTGAAGGTAGTCTGAAGATTTGTCGGTTCTGTCTCACTACTGATCCCAGTAGTGACTTTGGACTCATAGGTATCTGGACTTTCAGCTGCTGCGTTGGTTGCAAAGCTAGTTGCTCTTGTACGTCTTATCTCTCTTGCAGGCCTTTCTTCTAAGGATTTTAATGCATAAGATGATGTTACTGGATTACATGCTATCCGTGCGTCCTCATTGACAAACTCAGAGAACTCTTTAAAACTTGGGAAGTTCTTACCTAGATCTAACTGTTTAGTCACGTAGCGATTCCATCTAGAAGCCACTTCTTCAGATAGCTTAGTTAGCATCCTGTGTTTTTCTAGATAGTCGTTCAGTACTTCCAGTCCTTGAACATGTGGTATGGCATTGCTGCATGCTTGCAGGAAGTCACCATACTTTTGGAGTCTAAAGTGTTCTTTAGGACCTATTTTAGGCCAGTTATTCAGTTTCTCTCTAAAGGCTCTTTGTACTAAGAAAGGATGACCATATCTTGCATTCAAATTTTCCCAAGCTTGATTGTAGGCTTCTTTGTCTTTTCTATAGAAGTTACCTTCAAGAACTTCCTTGGCTTCTCCACCAACATATCTCTGAAGGTAGAATAACTTGTCAAATGGACTGAAGCAATGATGCTTAATGATCATCTCAAAACTTGCCTTCCACTCGATGAACTTCAGTACGTCCCCTGAAAATACAGATTTGAACCTATGACTACTCTGACTCATATCCTCCTCATGTACTCTGAGTCTGGCTTCTATGATCTTAACTTCTTTCTGCCTTTCCAGACCTTTCAATTCAGCTTCCATTTGATGGTGCTATGTCTCCATTTCAGCTTCCATTTGATGGCGCTGTGCCTCCATTTCAGCTTCTATCTGATGGTGTTGTGCATCCATTTCAGCTTCGATCTGATGGCGTTGTGCATCCTTTTCAGCTTGATTTTCAGCCATCAGTTGATGCTGCGCCTCGATGGCAGCTTCCATCTCAATTTCTGCTTTCTTGACAGCAAGTTGTTCAGCCAATTCCTTTCTTTTGGCTGAGGTATTTGAGGACTCTGATATGTGGGTGGCACTTCTGCTAGCGAAGGAAGTCACACTTGAGATTGTGGTACCACCTAAGGACCTAGCATAGTCTCTCATAACAAGCTCATTTATTCTACTTCTTGCTTTAACTTCATCATAGTTTTCTGCAGATGATAGTTCTCTCATGAGCTTTACCAAATCTTTAGTGACCGCAGTACATCTGTCCATGTTTCTTACAATATCCTGGGAAGGTGTCGTAAATGACCGCAGGTTGACATATGCTGCCATAAGCTCTGATTCAGATTCTTCTACTGTCTCTACCATATCACTCAAGTTCCCTTAATACTTTCTTGCTTTAGCTTTTTACGAATCTCTTTAATGTATAATTTCCATTTATCATACATTCTGGCGAACGTTTTTCCTTTCAGTGCTGCTTCTTGCTCCAAATTTTCCAGCATCTTTGGGTTCGGTTTTCTGACAAGTGATGAACGTCTTAGTTCATCTGTTTGGGCTATATTTGTTTGAGGCAAGACTAATGCTATATCAGACTCTTCTACCTCAGACAGGTTCCCTTGCTCATCAACTTCTACTCTATCTATCTTTGCATCCTCTAGCAGTGGCATGGTAATACTAGGCTTAGACATTTTACTTTAAATGCAATACTGACAATTAATACTAATATAAAGAGTCCTTTCCCTTTAAATGCAATACTGACAAATGCAGAAATGAATGACTGTCACTTTAAATACAACAGCAATGAATGCAGGCAATAAATGACTTTCACTTTAAAAGCTTTAGAGTCTGTGTACTACAAACTGTCCTTTGTTTTTATTTAACGTCTCTTATTTCTGAACACAAAAAATGTCTCTTTATGCCAAAGCCTATATGCAATGATAAATAATAAAAGGAAAGCTCTGACCTTATTCTGAAGAGCAGGAACAAATGTCAATCTTAAGGGAGACATGTTTTTTCTTAATATGATGCGATGCTTGCGCTGACTTGCGATGCTCTGTGATGACTTGCGATGCTCTGCGTTGAGTTGCGATGCGCTGGCTTGGATACGCTGCTGCAGGCTTTGGGCCTAGTGGCGGGAAACTAGCTGGCTGCAGTACGTGATCTCTCCATGGATAGCGGTGCAGGCACTCTACCTCTGGACTTTGGCCTCCCACCATGCGTCTCTTTCTTTCTCTAGGGATCGCAGGAGGGTTGGCGCTCTTTCTCTGACTATCTTGCCTTTGCCGTTCTGCTACTTTAAGAGTCGGCTGCAGTTTGACTAATGCACACGTTCTATGGCCTTTATGGTTGCTCCGCTGAGGTGTCTTTACTTGCTCACTCAGGGAACAGTTGCTGCGCGGCGATATATGCTGGCGCTCCGCTGCTCTAATGCGCCCTTTACTGTGCAAGTTGATAAATGCTATCGCTTTACCCTCTGAGGGCAATAGTTCCACTGTGGCAGGCGCAGCTTTTGCACTGTGACATTAGAAGAATTTTGATATCTCTGACTTTTAGTCTAACCAGACTGTCTATTACTCTATAATTCCTCTTGCACCGTTCTATGGAAACAGTAGGTTTAAAGAGCACACCAAATGCTTCAAATAACTTCTTTATTAACTTCAACTTTTCTTCATATATAACACTGCCAACACGTGTTGAAAAGATATCACAAAATGGCGGTATGCATAAGATGGTGGTTCAACTGTTAAATCTTGTCATTCAACATAAAATGGTGGATATATTTCTCTCTTCAGTATCTGTGCTGTCACTTTAAGTTACTTAAAGGGAACCTGTCACCGGGATTTTGGGTATAGAGCTGAGGACATGGGTTGCTAGATGGCCACTAGCACATCCACAATACCCAGTCCCCATAGCTCTGTGTGCTTTTATTGTGTAAAAAAAAAATATTTGATACATATGCAAATTAACATAAAAGAGTCATATCTTACTTGTGTGACCAGAGAAGAGTCATATTTTCAAGCTCTGACTCATCTCAGGTTAATTTGCATATGTATCAAATCGGTTTTTATACACAGTAAAAGCATACAGAGCTATGGGGACTGGATATTGCGGATGTGCTAGTGGCCATCTAGCAGCCCATGTCCTCAGCTCTATACACAAAACCCTGGTGACAGGTTGACTTTAAGCACTTTATGATCTCTCTGAGAGGTATATCTGAGATTTAACAGTTCTACTGGCTAAACTTGGTTTGCAGTTAGCAGTTAGCAGTAACTATTTGCAGATTGGTTGAGTATGATCTGGTATGGTTGTAATTTGTATGGTTTGTTAAGTAGTTCACAGTTTGCAACTGTAGCTTGCAATTTGTAATTTGATTTGGTTTTGCAATTGAACTTGTATATGGTGGAACTGTAAGTAAACACATATATATCTAGTTTAGTATACAGTTCTAAACACAGTACTAACAATAGGAACATTATATAACTGTTTTAAATACCTATTGTGGTCTCTTGTTCCCATAAAACTGGAGTGAATGTCTCTTCAGCTCCAGTCTCTGGTGAATAATGATTCTAGCAGCAGTAGCTGGGGGAATTCCCAGACAGGCTGTGTGTGAGGCTGGCTGTGCATGGTGAAAACTCTTGCTGTGTGAGAGGCTGGCTGTGATTGTTCTAGACTTCTGCCCAGCAACAACAGATTAACACTATGCTTTCTGTTCTTTCTGTTGTGTAACTGAACTTACCTTACATTACACAATGAATCTTAAAGGCATATTATCTTTTTCTACTTCGGTGAACACAAAATATAACAGTTATATGACATCCAAAACATGATGTCACAGTAAATAACTCTGCTTTTGTCTTTAACACATAAACACAGGAACTGTATTAAGGTTATTAGCAGGATTAGCTGTACACACATAATAGCTATACTAGCAACCTAGGACAGGTCTTAGCTGGCCAGCTACACAATCCATTTGAATGGTAGTTTTTCACTTTCTGCCACGTCTTTCAGGTTTTGGTTGCCATTTTAAAGCATTTGTGATCATTTCAGCTGAGCAGTCTATCATTTTCTGCACTTCTTTATATGTTTACCCTCTCCAATCAACTTTCCCCTTTCCAATCAAGGTACGCTGTACTTCTGAACAATGTCTGGAACGACCCATTTTCCTCAGAATTTCAGAGAGAAATGCACTGTAACCAGCATGTGCAACATTTGCTGTCTTCCTTCCTTAAATAAGGGCAATAATTGCCACCTGTTTTTCATAGAATGAATGACCTCACTCATTGAACTCCACACTGCTATTATTTTGAACATGCCCCTTTCAATTAGTGATTGAATTACACAGAATCAACAGCATGCATGGCATGAATGTTGGGTCTGTTGAATTTCTATTACTCTACCACACCTGCTAGTAAATTATTTGCCATGTAGAAATATCATTTCTACCAAAAACAGTGATTGATCAGGTTAGTGATGTCTGACTGCTATTATTTTGAACACAACTGTATAAGGTCTTGCTTTAGCTACTTATTTTTCTTGAAACTTCACATTTTTTTATTTGTAGTGTCATTTTAGAGAAAATGTACCCCACAATTTGTTATGCATTTTTCCTGAATACGGCAACACCCCATATGTCATCGTAAACTGCTGTTTGGAGGCACGGGAGTGTTCAGAAGGAAAGGAGCAGCATCAGGATTTTCTAACATGGAATTTTCTGAAATAGTTTTTAGGGGCCATAGCATTTTAATTTTTTTTTTTACCAATGTAGTTTTGTGAGGGCTTTTTTTTTTTTGCAGGACAGACTGTAGATTTTATTGGTATAATTTTAGGATACATGACTTTTTGATCACTTTTTCTTAAATTTTTTGGGAAGGTGAGGTGACAAAAACAGAAATTCAATCATTGTTTTTTCATTTTATTTTTTATGGCATTTACCATGCAGGATAAGTAACATCATCCTTTTATAGATCCGGTCGTTACAGATGCGCCGATACCATATACACTAACAAGCAAAAAGGTAACAATGTTTAGAACTTTTGACTTTCAGGCTCCATATCTCACCATCCACTACAGCTTTGAACGTGAGACTCCCATCATTTTATGGACAATCATCTCGGCTATCTCATACATACATTGGACTTGCAGCTATTTGGCATATGATTAGTTCTGCAGATTCCTGTCATTTAACTGCATTGTTACTGTTTTGCTCCTAAAATTCAAAATTTTTATTTTTATTATTTTGTTAGTATTTTGTAAATCCACCTTTGGCTTTCAACACTGCCTGAATCCTTCTGGACATGTTCTCGATCAGATTCAAGTATGTCTCGGCCGAAATCTGTTCCCAGGTCTCTTCTACATGTTCCCAATGTTGGTGCATACTGGGCAACTCACTTGGGTACGAATACAGCTTTTTCTTCAACTGTACCCACAAGTGTAAATTTTTACACTCTATATTTACACTTATTTTTCAACAAGTCCCACTTGGATCTTGAATATTTAGTGGGTCTGATGGCTATACCGTGCATTGCAATGCTGTGTACTGTCAGCTTTACACTGACACAAAGCCTGATCAGTCTCTCAGGGTCTGTCAGGCTTAGATACCATGTCAAGCCTAGATGCCTGTGTAAAGCATCCGGTTGCCATAGTAACCATCAGCCACGGATCTGTGTTGTCTGAGCGTGAGCTGCAGGAAGAAAGTGCCCCTCCCTTTGCGTCCCCTGCAGCTGAGCTGAAGTTGGTTCTGCATTTTATTTGTTAAGTCTCCATCGGCTGTGTGAGGCCAGGGGGTGTGGCCTAACAGGATCGGGGCGTGGTTTAGTGGAGCCGGGTACGGCGTTGTAAAGTCCAGCTTTGGCGGTGGTCTGAGTGGCCCCCCTAGCTTAAAGGCTCCTGTAACCAAGCCTGGAGAAGAACAGCAGCACTCCTGACGAAGCCTTTTCCTGGCGCTACCACACACCATGGGTAATTGATACACTCCTATGACTTTTTCTCGTGTTATTATGAATTAGTGACTATTGTAGTGTACCTGCCACTGCTGTGTCTTTGATTATATGTCTGTATAGCAGTGACCAGACCCATTGCTTTTTAGTAATTGGTGGCTAGTCAATGATTTTTCTGCGGTCACATTGACACAGTATTGGTGGCAGTGGATACAATTTACATCTATTTATTGGGATATGTATCAGGTCATTAGAGATGTCGCGAACATAAAATTTTCCGTTCGCGAACGGCGAACGTGAATTTCAGCAAATGTTCTCGAACGGGCGAACCAGGCGAACCGCTATAGACTTCAATAGGCAGGTGAATTTTAAAACCCAGAGGGACTCTTTCTGGCCACAATAGTGATGGAAAAGTTGTTTCAAGGGGACTAACACCTGGACTGTGGCATGCCGGAGGGGGATCCATGGCAAAATTCCCATGGAAAATTACGTAGTTGACGCAGAGTCTGGTTTTAATTCATAAAGGGCATAAATCACCGAACATTCCTAAATTGTTTGGAATAACGTGCCTTAAAACATCAGGTATAATGTTGTCACAACCAGACAGCTGAGAAGCTCTGACAGGAGCCTTCCAGATCCTCCTCCTTGAGTTTCTTTGTTTTGGTTTCAGTTCCTCATCTCGTTAGTCTATCTCAGCTGTCATGCAGTTGGACTGATTGCTTCCCTTTAAGTTCCTCCCCATAATGCAGTAGTGTGCGGCTTATACAACTTCCTGGAGTGTGTGTGCATGCTGTTTCTATTTCCCAGTCCTCTGCAAGATAAGTGCTGTTCCTTTATTTGTGATTTTCTGTCTGCTGGATTTCAGGAGACCCTGACTCCCTCCGTGTCTAGTGTAGGGAGCCGGTGGTCGTGTCCCCTCACTATTGTAGGGTCTTCAGGTATTAGATAGCCGAGGTACGTGGATATGCGCCCATCCACCTTTGGGGTGTTCGCATAGGCTGAGCAGTCAGGGAGAGTGGCAGGTCCCATGCAGGGGTCTCCCTTTTGTTCCTTAGTTGTGGATCCAGTGAGTCATAGATTCTTTTGCTTTGTCTTGTTTCCTGTACACCATCCGTGACATTATAAGCCGCCAAAACCGTCTCAAGCATGGATCCGGTTTCACTTTTGGCTGAACGCTTCCAGGGTCTTTCATTGGAGGTAGCTGATCTCCGAAAGACTTTTTCTCAGTTTCAAGTGACCGGTTCAGCTTGCGTTCATGGAGTTTGTTCTGAGCCTAAGATCTCGCTCCCGGATACGTTCTCCGGGGGTATTGAGTATTTTGTGCGTTTTAGAGAGGCTTGCAAACTCCATTTTCGCCTTCTTCCCCATTCCTCTGGTGATGAGGAACGGAGGGTGGGGATCATTATATCGCTGCTCAGGGGTAACGCTCAGTCCTGGGCCTTTTCGCTGCCGGAGGGGGCACGGCCCCTCCGTTCAGTGGATGAATTCTTTTTAGCCCTGGGTCAGATATATGATGATCCGGATCGTATTGCTCTGGCTGAGTCTAGACTACGTCTGTTATGCCAGGGTAAACAATCCGCAGAGATATACTGCTCAGAATTTCGGAGATGGGCAGCTGATACTGGTTGGAATGATGCTGCACTCCGAAGTCAATTTTGCCATGGTCTTTCAGAGGGATTGAAAGATGCATTTGCCTTTCATGAGAGACCTACCTCCTTGGATTCTGCTATGTCTCAGGCCGTTCGCATTGACAGGCGTCTTAGAGAGAGAGGAGAGATCTCTCCTTCCTGTCATACTCAGTCCCGGGACAGTGCAGCGGTCTCATTCTGTGCGCAGGGGTCTCAGTCGCTGTCAGCCCCTTCTGAGCAGGAGCCCATGCAGCTGGGGTTGATTACCTCTGACAATAGAAGATTCAGCCCGCATGGGAGGGTTTGTTTTTGTTGTGGAGGTATAAATCATTTGGCAAATGTTTGTCCCTCTAGGAGATTCAGGCAGTCTTCTGGGAGTAATAAAGAAAAAAAAAGGAAAAAATCTTTTAAAAATGTTCCGTCTGTTACTATTGGCAGGGTTGAGGCGGAAATTGAAGGTTTTCCGTTTGCTTGTAGTTCCCGTTTTGTCCTGCCTGCTAGGGTGGCGCTAGAGAGCAAGAGCATTTTTTGTGAGATTTTTGTGGATAGTGGAGCAGCTGTCAATCTCATTGATAATCAATTTGCAATAACTCATGGTTTCCAGGTATGCACTTTGGGAAAGGATATTTTTTTTTTTGCCATTGATTCCGCTCCACTTTCTCAGAAATCATTAAAGGGCATAGTTCACAATATCCGTTTAATTGTGAGTGATGCTCATGTTGAGGATGTGTCATGTTTCGTCCTTAGCGGTTTGCCTACTCCTCTAGTGTTGGGGCTACCCTGGCTCACAAACATAACCCCACCATTGATTGGCAAGCGAGGCAAATAAATGGTTGGAGTGACTTTTGCAGAGAGAATTGCCTCATGACATCTGTTTCTGGGGTTTCTACTAAGACTGTACCACCTTTCCTCTCTGAATTTTCGGATGTCTTCTCTGAGAGTGGAGTTCAGGATTTGCCTCCGCACAGGGAATACGATTGCCCTATTAATCTCATCCCAGGCGCCAAGCTGCCTAAATCTCGTTTATACAATCTTTCCCAACCTAAGAGGGTCGCTATGCGTGCTTATATCTCTGAGAGTCTGAGAAAAGGACATATACGACCCTCGAAGTCACCTGTTGCCGCTGGTTTTTTCTTTGTTAAGAAAAAAGATGGTTCTTTAAGACCTTGTCTGGATTTCAGGGAGCTGAACAGTATCACTATTCGTGACCCTTATCCGCTTCCTCTGATCCCGGACCTGTTTAACCAGGTTGTTGGGGCTAAAGTCTTTTCCAAATTAGACCTAAGAGGGGCATACAACCTGGTCAGGGTCAGAGAAGGAGACGAATAGAAGACGGCTTTCAATACCCCTGAGGGCCATTTTGAGAATTTGGTTATGCCTTTTGGTTTGATGAATGCTCCAGCCGTTTTTCAGCATTTCGTGAACAGCATTTTTTATCATTTAATAGGAAAATTTGTATTAGTGTATTTGGAATACATTTTGATTTTTTCTCCTGATTTCAAGACTCATAAGGAACACTTACGTCAGGTCTTGCTCATCCTGCGGGAGAATAAATTATACGCGAAACTGGAAAAATGTGTGTTTGCGGTTCCAGAAATTCAATTTCTGGGGTTTCTTCTCTCCGCTTCTGGTTTTCGCATGGACCCCGAGAAGGTCCGCGCTGTGCTTGAGTGGGAGCTTCGTGAGAATCAGAAGGTGCTGATGCATTTTTTGGGCTTTGCCAATTATTACAGGAAATTTATTTTGAATTATTCCTCTGTTGTTAAACCACTCACTGATATGACCAGAAAGGGGGTAGATTTTTCTTCCTGGTCGGTAGAGGCGCATAAGGCCTTTTCTAATATCAAGGAGAGTTTTGCTTCCGCTCCCATCCTGGTACAACCTGATATTTCATTACCCTTCATAGCTGAGGTTGATGCTTCTGAGGTAGGGGTGGGTGCGGTCTTGTCTCAGGGTTCCTCTCCTGCCAAATAGCGACCGTGTGCCTTTTTCTCGAAGAAACTCTCCTCCGCAGAGAGAAATTATGATGTGGGAGATAGGGAATTGTTGGCCATCAAGTTGGCTTTTGAGGAATGGCGCCATTGGCTAGAGGGAGCCAGACACCCTATTACCGTGTTTACTGACCATAAAAATCTGGCCTACTTGGAGTCAGCCAAGCGTCTGAACCCGAGACAGGCCAGATGGTCTTTGTTCTTTTCAAGGTTTAATTTTGTTGTCACGTTCTGCCCTGGGGTTAAGAATGTGAAGGCAGATGCCCTGTCACGTTGTTTTCCGGGAGGTGGGAATTTTGAAGACCCGAGTCCCATTTTGGCTGAAGGTGTGGTGGTCTCTGCTATTTTTCCTGAATTGGAGGCAGAGGTGCAGGCAGCCCAGTCAGAGGCTCCTGATCTTTGTCCTCCTGGGAGGTTGTTTGTGCCTCTCGCTTTGAGACACAAGATTTTTAAGGAACACCACGATACGGTCCTTGCTGGGCACCCGGGGGCAAGAGCCACACTGGATCTCATCGCTCGGAGATTCTGGTGGCCTGCGCTTCGTAAGTCGGTTGAGGGTTTTGTTTCAGCTTGCGAGACTTGCGCTCGTGCCAAAGTCCCTCATTCACGGCCATCAGGTCCTCTCCTTCCCTTACCCATTCCTTCCCGTCCTTGGACACATCTGTCCATGGACTTCATAACGGACTTGCCTCGTTCCTCGGGGAAGACTGTGATTCTGGTGGTGGTGGACCGTTTTAGCAAAATGGTGCATTTCATCCCTTTTCCTGTTTTGCCCAATGCTAAGACGCTGGCGCAGGCATTTATTGACCACATTGTCAAATTGCATGGTATTCCTTTAGACATAGTCTCTGATAGGGGCACGCAGTTTGTTTCCAGATTCTGGAAGGCTTTCTGTTCTCGCTTGGGGGTTCGGTTGTCATTCTCTTCTGCTTTCCACCCGCAGTCGAATGGCCAGACAGAGCGCGTCAATCAGAATCTGGAGACATATCTCCTCAGAATCAGGAGGATTGGTGTTCTTTTTTGTCCCTTGCTGAGTTTGCTTTAAATAACCGTCGTCAGGAGTCCTCTGATAAGTCACCATTTTTTGGTGCATATGGGTTTCATCCGCAGTTTGGAACTTTCTCGGGAGAGGGGTCTTCTGGTTTACCTGATGAGGACAGATTCTCCTCGTCTTTGTCATCTATTTGGCAAAAGATTCAGGATAATCTAAAGAGCATGAGTGAGAGATATAAGCGTGTGGAAGATAAGAGACGTGTGCCTGGTCAGGACCTGAATGTTGGTGATCTGGTGTGGTTGTCTACCAAAAATATCAAATTGAAGGTTCCCTCCTGGAAGTTGGGTCCTAGGTTTATTGGGCCTTACAAGATCCTGTCTGTCATCAATCCCGTTGCCTACCGTCTTGATCTTCCTCAGACTTGGAAGATCCATAATGTTTTTCATAAGTCCTTATTGAAACCTTATGTTCAACCTATTGTACCCTCGCCTTTGCCTCCTCCTCCGATTATGGTTGATGGAAATCTTGAATTTCAGGTCTCTAGGATTGTGGATTCTCGTCTTGTCCGCTGTTCCCTCCAGTACCTCGTTCATTGGGAGGGTTATGGTCCTGAGGAGAGGATGTGGGTCCCAGTGACGGACATTAAGGCCACTCGTCTCATCAGGGCTTTCCATAGGTCCCATCCTGAGAAGGTGGGCTCTGAGTGTCCGGAATCCACTCGTAGAGGGAGGGGTACTGTCACATCCAGACAGCTGAGAAGCTCTGACAGGAGCCTTCCAGATCCTCCTCCTTGAGTTTCTTTGTTTTGGTTTCAGTTCCTCATCTCGTTAGTCTATCTCAGCTGTCATGCAGTTGGACTGATTGCTTCCCTTTAAGTTCCTCCCCATAATGCAGTAGTGTGCGGCTTATACAACTTCCTGGAGTGTGTGTGCATGCTGTCTCTATTTCTCAGTCCTCTGCAAGATAAGTGCTGTTCCTTTATTTGTTTATTTTCTGTCTGCTGGATTTTAGGAGACCCTGACTACCTCCGTGTCTAGTGTAGGGAGCCGGTGGTCGTGTCCCCTCACTATTGTAGGGTCTTTAGGTATTAGATAGCCGAGGTACGTGGATATGCGCCCATCCACCTTTGGGGTGTTCGCATAGGCTGAGCAGTCAGGGAGAGTGGCAGGTCCCATGCAGGGGTCTCCCTTTTGTTCCTTAGTTGTGGATCCAGTGAGTCATTGATTACATTGCATTGTCTTGTTTCCTGTACACCATCCGTGACAGATGTTGTATCGATCAGGTAGTGTAAGGGTTACGCCCGCTTCACAGTGACAGACCAAACTATGACAGACCAAACTCCCCGTTTAACACACCGCAAACAGTCCATTTGCACAACCGCAAACTCCCCATTTGCACAAGGTTGGATACCAAGCTAGCCATGTCCCGTTCCTTGTCCTCACTGATGTCATTGAAGGTCTCTTCCTCCACCCAGCCATGTACAACACCAAGGGTCCCCGAAAGGTGACAACAAGCCCCCTGGGACGCCTGCTGTGTTTGGTCTTCCACTTCCTCAAAGCCACCTTCCTTCTCTGACTCCTCTTCTTCAGACTCCTCTCTCTGCATTGCATCTCTCTGCGTTATTATAAGGTGTGTAAAGTAGTACTATTCCTATCAGGGGACGTGTATGGAATAGATTTTAGGAACCGGGAGATGGAAAAAGATGCTTGGTCGGTTCTCCTACTTCCAATTTGGGGCACTGCGCATGCAATGTACTGTGCCACCAGATAGGAGTGGTGTGTGAAGTAGTACTATTCCTATCAGTTTAATCCCTGTTACGTCCCCTATCAGGGGACGTGTATGAAATAGATTTTAGGAACGGGAGATGGAAAAAGATGCTTGGTTGGTCCTCCTACTTCCAATTTGGGGCACTGCGCGTGCAATGTACTGTGCCACCAGATATGAGTGGTGTGTTAAGTAGTACTATTCCTATCAGTTTAATCCCTGTTACGTCCCCTATCAGGGGACGTGTATGGAATAGATTTTAGGAACTGGGAGATGGAAAAAGATGCTTGGTTGGTCCTCCTACTTCAAATTTAACTTCAAATAAAACTGTCTAGTCTGGATAGTATACCAGTACTTTAAACCCAAATGGCATATATAACAAATAAAAACACAAAATACTTTAAATCGATGAATAAATAAATATTTGCATAAATATTCGCATCCGAATATACAATATGAAATCTTCGCAGGGAACGTAGTGGCTACAATTTTCGTATAGCTCTCTCCCTTCTGACACGAAATAATCCCAGAAAGAAATAATGCCAACAATGTTAGTAATGTCCTGAAAAATCCAGTACAATAATAATTGGGGGCAACGTTGATTATTTACTGTCCCACACTGGAATAAACCAGCAAGATGTAGCGGCGTCCCACTATGTATTCAAACCAGCGGCGTCCCACTGGGATATTAACAGTGCAGTTGTAATAAATATTCTGCCGGTAAAGTTCGAAAGTAGTTCGAAAGTAATCTTACTGTATGTCTTTCCTCACCACAAAATCGCTACAAAATCGCTCTGTTGATTCATTCTTTGTGTATAGAAACCAGTTTTGTTCGAGCGATAGTAGTTTTCACTTCCCACGTTGGTGAATGTTTGACACGTGCAGTCCGATCTTAGCTGTAGACTGTGGTCTTTCAAGGTTTCTTTCTCATTTACCATTTCCGCGGTGATAAATAAAAATGCTGTGAGAGTTCGATAATATCTTTCAGTTTCCAGTGTTTAGAGGTTTGGGGTCCTGTCTAAGCTAGTCGCGTTTTGGGGCATTTAATCGCCCCTTCATCAGTAGCTACCAGTCCCCCTTAAAGTCCTTCCTTTTATAGTGAGAGGATACATTCTCAAGACCCGTCATGGATCTTTTTTCGGATTTGGGATAAAACCTTTTCTGGGATTTGCATTCAGTTTTGTATTTCATTATCCTTTTTAATTATACCTTACAATTTCCAATACATTGTCTTATATATGCCCTTAATCCATAGCCATATACTAATAGTTTTTTTACGTTTACAATGAAAAAAACAATTAAAAACATATAAAGCAATAATATATTTACAAAACTTCCCATACAGATTATGTATCTAACTCTGTTGGTTCTTCCTCACTAAAAAACGCATCAAAACCCATGCGGTTTTGTTGCGGTTCCTATGCATTTTTTTCTCCAATCGCTTATTTATGCTACTCTATGTCTGTTGGGTTATGGACTAAGTTCTAATTCTCTAAAAAATGGAGTCATCTGCACCTAAAAATAGAGTCATCTGTAACCAATTAGAAATAGAGAACTTTCGGATCAATCTACATAAAGATTCTCTAGACGTACTCTGAATTCCTATGTCATATAAATCTTCAATATTAACCAGAGATGTAGATGAAGAGGAGTAGAGAAAGTGGGAGCCAACTGCCAAGGACCAACCCACCTGATATAAATACTAGGTTGGGTTGACCTTCAGCAGGGGGAACCCACCCTTACTTTATAGGAAACCAAATAACTCAAATTCTGCATTTAGTCCTCCTGGGAGTAGAGTGTTCAGTTCAAAAATATGTTGTGTCTCCAACCTTGACATTTTGTTAATGTGATTGCCCCCCCTCCAATCCCTATTCACCTTGTCAATAGCCACAAATTTCAGGCCTATTGGATTTTTATTGTGTGCTACTTTAAAGTGATTGGATAAAGAATGTGTATCCAGTCCTTTTCTGATATTGGCCATATGCTCCGAAATGCGTTTTTTCAGTGTTCTTTTTGTCCTCCCCACATACTGTTTTCCACAAGGACATTCTATGATGTGATTTACGTCAGTGGAATTACATGATAGAAACTCTTTAATTAGGTGTTTATGTTTATTGGTGGTGGAAATTATTTCATTGGTTCTACGTGGAAAATCTGTAACTTTACAGTTTCCACATTGCCCACTTTTAAAGAAACCGTTGATATTTGCCCACCCTTGGACTGAACATACCTGATTGGTTACTTGCTTGACCGTCGGAGCCGCTTTGTTACTAAGACAAGGTGCTTTTGTGAATGTGATTAAAGGATTTGTAGAGATAATGGGGCCTAGGGTTTTGTCCTTTTGTATTACATACCAATATTTCCGTATTATTTTTTGTACCTTTTTGTAATCACTATTAAAAGGTAAAACAATGCGTATTTCTCCTTCCTTCTGTTCTTTATCTCTTTCCTCTCTTTCCTTAAAGAAATCTTCCCTCTTCATGTCCCTAACCTTACTAAGGGCTCCTTCCAAAAGTCCTACGGGATAATCTTTCTCTAAAAACGCTTCTTTCATTCCTTCTGCTTCTGTTTCAAAACGTTCGTTTAAAGTGCAGTTGCGTTTTAACCTTCGAAATTGGCCCTGGGGTATATTGATGAGCCAACTTGGAAGGTGACAGCTACTATATAAAATATAGCTGTTTCTAGAGGAAGGTTTTATATAAGTAGAACACCTCAGCCTATTTTCTTCCACATAAATATTCAAATCCAAAAACTCTAATTTGTCTGTGCTTATGGCACCTGAGAATTTAAGGTTAAAGACATTACAATTAATATCTTCTAAAAACCTGTCCAACTTTTCCCTTCCAGATCTCCATATAAAAAATATATCATCGATATACCTTTGCCAGAGCACTAGGTCCATCCCCAGTCGGGGGGAAATGACCTGTTCCTCCCAATTGGCCATAAAAAAATTGGCATAACTGGGGGCGAACCTGGTGCCCATGGCAGTACTCTGGATTTGTAAATAAAAGTCCCCATTAAAATTAAAATAATTATGGGACAATATAAAATCAATGCCATTGATTAAAAATTTTATCTGTTCTTGAGCCAATCTACCTTCCTGTTCCAGTTGAGTCCTGACTGCTTTTTTGCCCTGTATATGGTTGATAACCGTATATAAAGATTGCACATCTAATGTGCACATCAACCATTGTTCCTCAAAATGCATATTCTCTATTGTTTTAATCATTTGAGTCGTGTCTTTCGTGTAAGAGGGCATTTTTTTCACCCTAGGTTGTAACAGTACATCAATGTATTGGGACAGATTACAGGTCAAAGAGTCTATCCCTGATACAATGGGGCACCCTGGTGGGTGGTTTTTATCCTTATCTATTTTAGGTATAGTATAAAATACTGGTATCCGTGGGAATTTATTAAGTATAAAATTGAATTCTTCTTGTTTTAGAATACCACTTACTATCCCTTCTTCACTAAAATCCACCAATTCTTTGGGAGTCGGATCTCCTGTTAGTTTTCTATAGGTCCCTACGTCTGACAGTTGTCTTAGACATTCAGTATTATATTTGTCTACATCCTGTATTATAATCGATCCACCCTTATCTGCAGGGCGGATCACTACACTGTTAACTTTTTGTAAATTTTTCAATGCTGTGGTTTCTTCTCTAGTCAGATTTTGACGTGAATATCTTGTTTTATCCTTTATTTTGCGTAGATCATTTTCTACACATTTTTTAAAAGTGGTCATTTCTTCACTCATCTCATTTTGAGGGTATTTCTTTAATGGATTTTTTTAATTTGTATGAATGAACTGATCCGATTGTAGCATAGGGTTGTTTTCTCTACTTATAGGGTTTCTTAAAAAATATATTTTTAAACATAAGCGTTGCATTAATTTTTCCACACCAATAAACGTTTCAAACTCAACATTTATTGTACTGATTCTGTAGTTTACAGAAACACCCTATATTTGGTCGTAAACTGCTGTACGGGCACACGGCAGAGCGCAGAAGAAAAATAGCGCTGTATGGATTTTGGAGAGCAGATTTCACTGGGATAATTTTAAGTTGCCATGTCACATTTGAAGACCTCCTGATGCAACCCTAGAGTAGAAACTCCAAAATAGTGACCCCATTATTGTCACAGATGGTGTTTGGAGAAAACTAGAAGTCACAATTAAAGATCCAACTGACTTGATCCCAAACTAAGGAACATAAGGGTAAGCCCTATAAAAGCCCTAGAGCTCTCCCTGACTGCTCAGCCCATGCAAAGATCTTTATGATAGAAAATTGCATGCCCTCGTATCTAGACTGCATGACACCTGAAAACCCTATACTATAACAGACTTATCTGAGGAACCAGCAGTTGCAGCATCTAGCAGTGAGCACAATCCAGGAAGTTGTATAAACCGCAAAGTGATGCAGTATGGGAGGGGATATAAAGGGATGCAATCAGTGCAACTAGATGACAGCTGAGAGAGGGAAACGAGATGACAAAACGAAACCAAAACAAAAGAACCTCAAGAAAGAGGTACTGAAGAAAGTCTGTCAGAGCTTCTCAGACATCTGGCGGTGACAGTACCCCTCCTTCTACGAGTGGACTCCGGACACTCAGAGCCCACCTTCTCAGGATGGAAAGCCCTGATGAGACTATGGAAAGCCCTGATGAGACGAGTGGCCATAATGTCCGCCACTGGGACCCACATCCTCTCCTCAGGACCATAACCCTCCCAATGAACCAGGTACTGGAGAGAACCACGGATAATGCGAGAATCCACAATCCTAGAGACCTGAAATTCAAGATTACCATGAACCACAATCGGAGGAGGAGGCAAAGAGGAGGGTACAGTGGGTTGGACATAAGGTTTTAACAGGGACTTGTGAAAAACATTATGGATCTTCCAAGTCTGAGGAAGAACCAGACGAAAGGCAACGGGATTGATGACGGACAGAATCTTGTAAGGCCCGATAAACTTAGGACCCAACTTCCAGGAGGTAACCTTCAATTTGACATTCTTAGTAGACAACCACACCAGATCACCCACATTCAGGTCCGGACCAGGCACACGTCTCTTATCCGCCACACGCTTATATCTCTCACTCATCCTCTTCAGATTACCCTGAATCTTTTGCCAAATAAATGACAAAGACGAGGAAAATCTCTCCTCATCAGGTAAACCAGAAGACCTCTCTCCAGAGAATGTCCCAAACTGCGGATGAAACCCATATGCACCAAAAAATGGTGACTTATCCAGTATAGTCAGTGGCATATCCGTTTGGTGCATTTTTTCTGTGATTTATATGATTGTATTTACATCCGCACAATGCTCCGTTTTGTGTAGGATGCCCTTGTGGTGCATGTGGACCGCGCCGACATCCTCCACCGTATGCATTTTTTCCTGGGGATAGTCATTTGCTGCGGTCCACATGCGGTGGGGCTGCTCCCCCAATGTAAAACACGCTACAGTGTTAGGGGTTGAGCCGCTCCTCCAGAATTGCCACTATATTTCTGTGTTTTTGTCTTGTTTTATATGTAGTGTATGTGCCGTTACCTGGCATTCAAACACTCTTTTGCACCTGGTGACCTCCATCACAGGGTCTGATATGGGCGTGGCTTGCAGTCTTGGCTTTGTTCACATTGCACTAGTTGTCCTGCTAGGCGTTTGTGTGGAAGCCTGGCTGCGAGCTGGATTACATCACTTTCAGACCGTGTTCACACCATAGGTAGCGTAGTGGTAGGACCCTTTGCCATGCTGAGTGACCGTGACGTGGTGCAATGATGGGCTCCGATATTTTCCTGACAGGAATATATTGGCGAAAGTCTCAGCTTTTAATATCTGCATTTATGACTAGCCAGTATAGTCAGTGTCATATCCGTTTGGTGCATTTTTTCTGTGATTTATATGATTTGTATTTACATCCGCACAATGCTCCATTTTGTGTAGGATGCCCTTGTGGTGCATGTGGACCGCGCCGACATCCTCCACCGTATGCATTTTTTGCTGGGGATAGTCGTTTGCTGCGGTCCACATGCGGTGGGGCTGCTCCCCCAATGTAAAACACGCTACAGTGTTAGGGGTTGAGCCGCTCCTCCAGAATTGCCACTATATTTCTGTGTTTTTGACTTATCCGAGGACTCATGGCAATGGTTATTTAAAGCAAACTCAGCAAGGGGCAAAAAAGAACACCAATCCTCCTGATTCTCAGTCACAAAACAACGCAGATATGTCTCCAGATTCTGATTGACGCGCTCTGTCTGGCCATTCGACTGCGGGTGAAAAGCAGAAGAGAACGACAACCGAACCCCCAAGCGAGAACAGAAGGCCTTCCAGAATCTGGAAACAAACTGCGTGCCCCTATCCGAGACTATGTCTGAAGGAATGCCATGCAGTTTGACAATCTGATCAACAAATGTCTGCGCCAGCGTTTTAGCATTGGGTAACCCAGGAAAATAAATAAAATGTGCCATTTTGCTAAAACGTTCTACTACCACCAAAATCATAGTCTTCCCCGAGGAACGAGGCAGGTCCGTATTGAAGTCCATGGACAGATGTGTCCAAGGACGGGAAGGAATGGGTAACGGGAGGAGAGGACCCGATGGCCGTGAATGAGGGACCTTGGCACGAGCGCAGGTCTCGCAGGATGCCACAAAACCCTCAACCGTCTTACGAAAAGCCGGCCACCAGAATCTCCGAGCAATGAGATCCACAGTGGCTCTGCTCCCCGGGTGCCCAGCAAGGACAGTATTGTGATGCTCCTTAAAAACCTTGTGTCGTAAAGCGAGAGGCACAAACAACCTCCCAAGAGGACAAAGATCAGGAGCCTCTGCCTGGGCTGCCTGAACCTCTGCCTCCAAATCAGGGTAAAGAGCCGAGACGACCACCCCTTCAGCCAAAATGGGACCCGGGTCTTCAAAGTTCCCCCCTCCCGGAAAACAACGTGACAGGGCATAGGCCTTCACATTTTTAACCCCAGGGCGGAACGCGACAACAAAATTAAACCTGGAAAAGAATAAAGACCATCTGGCCTGTCTCGGGTTCAGACGCTTGGCTGACTCCAAGTAGGCCAGATTCTTATGGTCGGTAAACGCGGTAATAGGGTGTCTGGCTCCCTCTAGCCAATGGCGCCATTCCTCAAAAGCTAATTTGATGGCCAACAACTCTCTATCTCCCACATCGTAATTTCTCTCTGCGGAGGAGAGTTTCTTTGAGAAAAGGGCACACGGTCGCCATTTGGCAGGAGAGGGACCCTGAGACAAGGACTGCACCCACACCCACCTCAGAAGCGTCCACCTCAACAATGAAAGGTAGAGAGACATCAGGTTGTACCAAGATGGGAGCGGAGGGAAAACTCTCTTTGATACTAGAAAAGGCCTTACGTGCATCTACCGACCAGGAGGAAAAATCTACCCCCTTTTTAGTAATATCAGTGAGTGGCTTAACAACAGAGGAATAATTCAAAATGAACTTCCTGTAATAATTGGCAAAACCCAAAAAGCGCATCAGCGCCTTCTGATTCTCAGGAAGCTCCCAATCAAGCACAGCGCGGACCTTCTCAGGGTCCATGCGAAAACCAGAAGCGGAGAGAAGAAAACCCAGAAATTGAATTTCTGGAACCGCAAACACACATTTTTCCAGTTTAGCGTACAATTTATTCTCCCGCAGAATGAGCAAGACCTCAAAATGTCATCTAGATACACTAGTACAAATTTCCCCATTACATGATAAAAAATGCTGTTCACAAAATGTTGGAAGACGGCTGGAACATTCATCAAACCAAAGGGCATAACCAAATTCTCAAAATGACCCTCAGGAGTATTGAAGGCCGTCTTCCATTTATCCCCTTCCCTGACCCTAACCAGGTTGTTTGCCCCTCTCAAATCTAACTTAGAAAAAACTTTAGCCCCAACAATCTGGTTAAACAGGTCCGGGATCAGAGGAAGCGGATAAGGGTCACGAATTGTGATACTGTTCAGCTCCCTGAAATCCAGACATGGTCTTAAAGAACCATCTTTTTTTCTTAACAAAAAAAAAAAACAGCGGCAACAGGTGACTTCGAGGGTCGGATGTGTCCCTTTCTCAGGCTCTCAGAGATATACGTACGCATAGCGACCCTTTCAGGTTGGGAGAGATTGTATAAACGAGATTTAGGAAGCTTGGCGCCTGGGATGAGATTAATAGGGCAATCGTACTCCCGGTGAGGGGGCAGCTCCTGGACACCACTCTCTGAAAACACATCTGAAAATTCAGAGAGAAAAGATGGTAGAGTCTTGGTGGAAACCTCTAAAAGAGACGCCGAGAGGTAATTCTCTCTGCAAAAGTCACTCCAATCATTTATTTGCCTTGCTTGCCAACACTAGAGGCGTAGGTAATCCGCTTAGGACGAAACATGAGACATCCTCAACATGAGTATCACTCACAGTCAAACGGGTATTGTGAACTATGCCCTCTAACGATTTAGATGTGAGTCTAATGAGAAAGTGGAGCGGAATCGATAGCAAAAACAGGTATATCTTTTCCCAAAGTGCATACCTGGAAACCATATGTTATAGCAAATTGATTATCAATGAGATTGACAGCTGCTCCACTATCTACAAAAATCTCACAAAAAATGTTCTTGCTCTGTAGCGCCACCCTGGCAGGTAGGACAAAACAGGAACTACAAGCAAACGGAAAAGCTTCAATTTCCGCATCAACCTTGCCAATGGTAACAGATGGAAAGTTTTTAGAGGATTTTTTTCTTTTTGTTTCTTTATTACCCTCAAAACTCTCCCTGAATCTTCTAGAGGGGCAAACATTTGCCAAATGATTTATACCTCCAAAACAGAAACAAACCCTCCTCGGAGAGCTGAATCCTCTATTATTAGAGGCAAGCAAACCCAGCTGCATGGGCTCCTCCTCAGAGGGGATTGAGAGAGACTGAGACCCCTGCGCACTGAATGAGAAAGCCCCACTGTCCTTGGACTGAATATGTCAGGAAGGATTGATCTCTCCTCTCTCTCTAAGATTCCTGTCAATACGAACAGCCCGAGACATGGCAGACTCCAAGAAGGCAGGTCTCTCATGAAAGGCAAATGCATCCTTCAATCCCTCTGAAAGACCATGGCAAAATTGACTTCAGAGTGCAGCATCATTCCAACCAGAATCAGCTGCCCATCTCCAAAATTCTGAACAGTATATCTCTGCGGACTGTTTACCCTGGCATAAAAGATGCAGTCTAGATTCAGCCAGAGCAATACGATCCGGATCATCATATATCTGACCCAGGGCTACAAAAGATTCATCCACGGATCGGAGGGGCCGTGCCCCCACCGGTAGTGAAAAGACCCCAGACTGAGCGTTATTCCTGAGCAGCGAGATGATGATCCCCACCCTCTGCTCCTTATCACCAGAGGAATGGGGAAGTAAAATGGAGTTTGCAAGCCTCTCTAAAACTAACAGAATTCTCACTACCACCGGAGAACGTATCCGGGAGCGAGATCTTAGGCTCAGAACAAACTCCATGAATGCAAGCTGAACCGGTAACCTGAAACTGAGATACAGTTCTACGGAGATCTGCTACCTCCAGTGAAAGACCCTGCATGCGTTCAGTCAAGAGTGAAACCGGAACCATGCTTAAGACGGTTTTGGCGGTTTATAATGTCACGGATGGAGTTTGCAGAAAACTAGAAGTCACAAATAAAGATCCGACTGACTTGATCCCAAACTCAGGAACATAAGGGTGAGCCCTATAAAAGCCCTAGAGCTCTCCCTGACTGCTCAGCCCATGCAAAGATCTTTATGATAGAAAATTGCATGCCCTCGTAGACTGCGTGACACCTGAAAACCCTATACTAGTGAGGGGACACGACCACCGGCTCCCTGCACTTAATACCAGGGGAAGTCAGGGTCACCTAGAATCAAGCCAACAGGAAAACACAAATAAAGGAACAGACTGAGGAACCAGCAGTTGCAGCATCTAGCAGTGAGCACAATCCAGGAAGTTGTATAAACCGCAAAGTGATGCAGTATGGGAGGGGATATAAAGGGATGCAATCAGTGCAATTAGATGACAGCTGAGAGAGGGAAACGAGATGACAAAATGAAACCAAAACAAAAGAACCTCAAGAAAGAGGTACTGAAGAAAGTCTGTCAGAGCTTCTCAGACATCTGGCTGTGACAATTATGGAAACTACAAGATAATGTGGCAGTTTTTTTGGTACTATTTTAGGGTACATATGATTTTTGGTTGCTCTACATTAAACTTTTTGTGAGGCAAGGTAACAAAAAATAGCTGTTTGGCACTGTTTGTTTTTTTTTGTTATTTATATCGTTCATCTGACAGGTTAGATCATGTGCTATTTTTAGCACTAGTGTCTCTATATTCTGAAAGCCATTATTATTATTATTATTTTTTGCCGACTGTCTTATGTAGGGGCTCATTTTTTTCAGGATGAGATGATGGTTTGATTAGTTCTATTTTAGGGTGCATATGACTTTTTGATCACTTGGTATTACACTTTTTGTGATGTAAGGTGACAAAAAAATTGCTTTTTTAACAGTTTTTATTTTTAAAAAATTTACAGTGTCCACCTGAGGGGTTAGATCATGTGATATTTTTATACAGCAGGTTGTTACGGACGTGGCAATATTTAATATGTATTCTTTTATTTATTTATTTAAGTGTTAAACAATAAAAAGCATTTTTGAAACAAAAAAAAATCATGTTTTAGCGTCTCTATAGTCTGAGAGCCATAGATTTTTTATTTTTTGGGCGATTGTCTTAGGTAGAGTATAATTTTTGCGGGGTGAGATGACAGTTAGATTGGTACTATTTTGGGGGGCATACACCTTTTTGATAGTTTGGTGTTGCACCTTTTAGTGAGGTAAGGTGACAAAAAATGTTGTTGTTTTTTTCACCGTTTTTATTTAATTTTTTTGACGATGAGGCGGTCTTTATGGACGCGGCGATACAAAATATGTCTGTCTTTCAATTATTTTTTACAATTTTATGTTTTATTTTGGGAAATGGGCGTTTTTTATTTTTTTACTTGAAACTTAGTTTTTTTACTTTTTATTTTTGTCCCACTCTGGGGCTTCAATCCCCTTTACAATACTTCTGTATTGTAATGCATTGGCTGTAAGTGTATTACATTGTGTAATACACTTACAGCTTCCTGCCCGTGAGATCCAGGGGGCTGGATCTCACAGGCTGTCACAGAAGGCATCGGGCTGCCTTCCCTGCCATCGGGTCCCCATCACAGCAGCGCTGGGACCCGATAGACACCCCGCACCCTGCAGGATACAGCACATGTTGCGGTCAGTGGCGTATGCAGCAGGGACCCGGCTGTCAGTGACTGCCAGGTCAATGCTGCTGATCGGGCGGGCGCAGCTCCTGCACCCGCCCAATCAGCATGCCGTACAGGTACTTCACTGGTCCTTAAGTGACGTCCAGCTGTGACGTACATGTACTGAAAGAGTCCTTAAGGGATTAAATCCACAATACTTTTCCTCCATGGATACCGGTCAGTTGACCTCAGAGAAAGATCATTAGGTCATGGGGGAGATCCAGGATAAAAAGAAGATTAGAAAAAACTGCGGCACTCCTGGTCTTCAGAAAGTTTCCTTATTTATTTGCACCAAACAAGCAATCCAGGATAATACCACCCAAAAAATAAATCTTCTTATTGGCATTTTAAGGTCCACGAATAACCTAATATGTTAAATTATGTGAAAATGTTTCTCTCCTGTGTGAATTCTTTCATGTGCCAAAAGATTTGATTTTTGGGTACAACATTTCCCACATTCTGAACATGAATATGCTTTCTCTCCTATGTGAATTCTCTCATGTGTAACAAGATTTGATTTATCTTTAAAACATTTCCCACATTCTGAACATTAATACGACTTCTTTCCTGTGTGATTTTTCTGATGTGTAACAAGATTTGATTTTTGTGTAAAATATTTCCCACATTCTGAACATGAATATGGTTTCTCCCCTGTGTGGCATCTTTCATGTTGAACAAGATTTAATTTTTTTGTAAAACATTTCCCACATTATGAACATGAATATGCCTTCTCTCCTCTGTGACTTTTTGAATGTGTAACAAGCTGTGATTTATGTGTGAAATATTTCCCACATTCTGAACATGTATATGGTTTCTCCCTGTGAATTCTCTTATGTGTAGCAAGATTTGATTTTTGTGTAAAACATTTCCCACATTCTAAACATGAATACGGCTTCTCTCCTGTGTGAATTCTCTCATGATTAACAAGATGTGATTTTTGTGCAAAACATTTCCCACATTCTGAACATGAATATAGTTTCTCTCCTGTGTGAATTCTCTCATGATTAACAAGTTCTGATTTCCGTGTAAAACATTTCCCACATTCTGAACATGAATACGGCTTCTCTCCTGTGTGAATTCTCTCATGAATAACAAGATATGATTTACATGTAAAACATTTACCACATTCTGAACATGAATATAGTTTCTCTCCTGTGTGAATTCTCTCATGATTAACAAGATCAGATTTTTGTGCAAAACATTTCCCACATTCTGAACATGAATACGGCTTTTCTCCTGTGTGAATTCTCTCATGAATAACAAGATATGATTTCCATGTAAAACATTTCCCACATTCTGAACATGAATACGGTTTCTCTCCTGTGTGAATTCTCTCATGATTAACAAGATCTGATTTCCATGTAAAACATTTCCCACATTCTAAACATGAATACATCTTCCATCCTGTGTGATTTTTCTGATGTGTAACAAGATTTGATTTTTGTGTAAAACATTTCCCACATTCTGAACATGAATATGGTTTCTCCCCTGTGTGTCTTTTCTCATGTATAACGAGAGTTGATTTGTTTGTAAAACATTTCCCACATTCTGAACATGAATATGGTTTCTCCCCTGTGTGTCTTTTCTCATGTATAACGAGAGTTGATTTGTTTGTAAAACATTTCCCACATTCTGAACATGAATATGGCTTCTCTCCTGTGTGACTTCTTAAATGTGGAACAAGATAAGATTTATATTTAAAACATTTCCCACATTCTGAACATGAATGTGGCTTCTCTAATGTGTGAATTCCTCTATGTGTAAAAATACCTGAGCTTTCTGTGGACTCTATACTAAAGTGAAACCTTTCACCCCCTTTCTGACTTGTACTTGTGGTAACAATCTGTGATTGGCCAGGAGAAGGTCCCTCATGATTAGAGAGATTATAGGATATATCTGTATTGTGAAGCACTGGATGTACATTAAGGGTAATGATGTTTTCTCCTGAAGACCGCTGCAGGATATCTTCATCCCTTAGTGATGATAAAACTTTTTCCTCAGAATTCTTGCTGAGATTTTCTGTTAAGATAAAAATTCAAAATTGCATTTTTTCCTCCAAACTAGATAAACATAACATTACTATTAGGCTGGAAGTGAATTCAACAGCAAGGAGAAGCATAAGCCATTCTCCTGGATTTGAGTAAAAAAAATCACATCACAATCACAGCATGGTGACACCATTAAAATACATTACGAGATGTCTTGCGATTAAATCAAAATAACGATTAATTGAATATTTTTCTGTGGTTACAATTAAAGGACCGATATTTTGTTAGCGATGTGCAGGCAGACTGCGGCCACCCCTCTCTGCTGACTCTATCCCTGCAGGCAGTGGTTTCTCTGGGATATACAGCTGCAATAAAAAGTATGTGAACCCTTTGGAATGATATGGATTTCTGCACAAATTGGTCTTAAAATGTGATCTGATCTTCATCTAAGTCACAACAATAGACAATCACAGTCTGCTTAAACTAATAACACACAAAGAATTAAATGTTACCATGTTTTTATTGAACACACCATGTAAACATTCACAGTGCAGGTGGAAAAAGTATGTGAACCCCTAGACTAACGACATCTCCAAGAGCTAATTGGAGTGAGGTGTCAGCCAACTGGAGTCCAATCAATGAGATGAGATTGGAGGTGTTGGTTACAGCTGCCCTGCCTATAAAAAACACACACCAGTTCTGGGTTTGCTTTTGACAAGAAGCATTGCCTGATGTGAATGATGCCTCGCACAAAACAGCTCTCAGAAGACCTTCGATTAAGAATTGTTGACTTGCATAAATCTGGAAAGGGTTATAAAAGTATCTCCAAAAGCCTTGCTGTTCATCAGTCCATGGTAAGACAAATTGTCTATAAATGGAGAAAGTTCAGCACTGCTGCTACTCTCCCTAGGAGTAGCCGTCCTGTAAAGATGACTGCAAGAGCACAGAGCAGACTGCTCAATGAGGTGAAGAAGAATCCTAGAGTGTCAGCTAAAGACTTACAAAAGTCTCTGGCATATGCTAACATTCCTGTTAGCGAATCTACGATACGTAAAACACTAAGCAAGGATGGATTTCATAGTAGGATTCCACAGAGAAGCCACTGCTGTCCAAAAAAAACATTGCTGCAGTTTGCACAAGAGCACCTGGATGTTCCACAGCAGTACTGGCAAAATATGAAACCAAAGTTGAGTTGTTTGGAAGAAACACACAACACTATGTGTGGAGAAAAAGAGGCACAGCACACCAACATCAAAACCTCATCCCAACTGTGAAGTATGGTGGTGGGGGCATCATGGTTTGGGGCTGCTTTGCTGCATCAGGGCCTGGACGGATTGCTATCATCGAAGGAAAAATGAATTCCCAAGTTTATCAAGACATTTAGCAGGAGAACTTAAGGCCATCTGTCCACCAGCTGAAGCTCAACAGAAGATGGGTGTTGCAACAGGACAACGACCCAAAGCATTGAAGTAAATCAACAACAGAATGGCTTAAACAGAAGAAAATACACCTTCTGGAGTGGCCCAGTCAGAGTCCTGACCTCAACCCGATTGAGATGCTGTGGCATGACCTCAAGAAAGCGATTCACACCAGACATCCCAAGAATATGGCTGAACTGAAACAGTTCTGTAAAGAGGAATGGTCAATAATTACTCCTGACCGTTGTGCACGTCTGATCTGCAACTACAGGAAACGTTTGGTTGAAGTTATTGCTGCCAAAGGAGGTTCAACCAGTTATTAAATCCAAGGATTCACATACTTTTTCCACCTGCACTGTGAATGTTTACATGGTGTGTTCAATAAAAACATGGTAACATTTAATTCTTTGTGTGTTATTAGTTTCAGCAGACTGTGATTGTCTATTGTTGTGATTCGGATGAAGATCAGATCACATTTTATGACCAATTTGTGCAGAAATCCATATCATTCCAAAGGGTTCACATACTTTTTCTTGCAACTGTATGAAGGTGCTCTGCATAGCAAACATACCCTTAAGTATCACTGGCACTGCTCCTTTTAATGGGAGTAACATCTGTCCCAAGGAAACACGATTCAATCAAAGAGCGGAGGGAGTATCACCTTTTAGTGAAGGGCAATATATGTAGTGTAAGGGATCGTCTCCCTTTCAGGGGGTAACACTCACAGACATCTTCACAGACACCAAGATTTAAGGGCCAAAACTGTGTTTTATTTCGGCACATCCGTGTAAACATAAACAGTTATACAAAATAAACTCCTGCCCGTCTGGGCACTACCTAAACACATAGGTTTCCCTGACTCACCTCTAAGTACCGCTTAGTGTCAGGGTCTCAGGCTCCAAGCCTTAGCAGGTTCCACTCATCAAGCATCAGTCCACACAGGGGAGAGATCAGGCTTCGCATAGCCTTGTGGCCCCTCAGTCCTCCTGACTGAGACCACACACACAGAGCCTCTGCTCCAGTGTCACAAACACTCTTCCTTCTCAGACTGACCTACTCTCAGGCGCTTTATGCCAGCCCGATTACAGCAGGCCTCACCTGCGATCACCTCAGGTAGAAAGGAAAACCCGTACTGGAAGGGTGTGGACTGGCAACTCCCTCTACCAAGCCTAGCCACCAGTCCAAGTAAAATCCAGCCCAGAAAATGTATACAAAAATGTCTCAGCAAACTATGCTTTGCTGAGACTACTGCCACTCTCTGGATTTTATCTGTCTCACCCATCTGAGGTACCTGAAGTGGGACAACACACCTTCCAGCACTGTTCCCATTACCACAGTAGTCACAGAAAATAATGCACTATAGTAATAGATGCAAACATAACATATGGACTAATCCCTCACTCTAATGATAAAATCTGAGACTCTTAGCCAATACATTTTGATCAAAACACATCTGTTCCCACCTACCCAGTGCCAAGGTGGTCTCAGTTCAGGCAGGTCCTACGCTAAACCTACCTATGCCGTTATGCATTTATGTTCAGGAGTGCAGACCCTGCACATATAGTGTGTTGCACCTAGTTACCGCTAGTGTTGAGCGCGAATATTCGAATTGCGAATTTTTTTCTCGAATATCGCAATTTCGAGATTTCGCGAATATTTAGAATATCGTTCTATATATTCGCGAAATAGAATATTCGTTTTTTTTCTTTTTTTTTTAATTATATTTTTTTCTTTCCCACTTCTTACCTGTCCTTTGGATTCCTGGCTTCCTGGCTGCTCCAGTCAGTGGCGTTTTCAACTTACTGCTATATTCCATATTAGCTAAATTACAATCTAATCTATATGTGTATTTTACGAAATTTCGCAATAGTCGCAATTGCGATGCGAGTAATATAACACGAAATATTCGCATGAAGATTTCAACTTAGCACTGCTATACTCCATATTCTAGCCTAATATGGAATATAGCTGTGCTAAGTTAGCACTGCTATATTCCATATTAGGCTAGAATATGGAGTATAGCAGTGCTAAGTTGAAATCTTCATGCGAATATTTCGTGTTATATTAGTCGCATCGCAATTTCGACTTTTTCAAATGTTCTTAATATTGCTCTAACTTCGTCTTTTAAAAATTTCGTAATATTGCTCTAACTTCGTCTCTTAGAATATTCCGAATATTCTAAAAGACGAAGTTAGAGCAATATTACAAAATTTCGTAAAATACACATATAGATTGTAATTTAGCTAATATAGTGCTATAATCCATTTTTTTTCCTGTAATTTTTTTTTGCCTCTTCTGAACTTAAGTTTTGTAAAATATGTACACTATTAAAAATTATTACTATAGCAGTATATTAGCTTAAATACAATCTATGTGTATTTTACAAAATTTCGTAATATTGCTCTAACTTCGTCTTTTAGAATATTACGAATATTCTAAAAGACGAAGTTAGAGCAATATTAAGAACATTTGCAAAAGTCGAAATTGCGATGCGAGTAATATAACACGAAATAGTCGCATGAAGATTTAAACTTAGCACAGCTATATTCCATATTCTAGCCTAATATGGAATATAGCAGTGCTAACTTAACACAGCTATATTCCATATTAGGCTAGAATATGGAATATAGCAGTGCTAAGTTTAAATCTTCATGCGACTATTTCGTGTTATATTACTCGCATCGCAATTTCGACTTTTGCAAATGTTCTTAATATTGCTCTAACTTCGTCTTTTAGAATATTCGTAATATTCTAAGAGACGAAGTTAGAGCAATATTACGAAATTTCGTAAAATACACATATTAGCCTAGCCATAGTCATTATTAGTTGCCTTATACTATCAAGATAAATTTTCGCAATATGCGAAAAAATATTTTCGCGATAATTGGAATAATTGCGAACATTCGATTTCGACGAATATAACACGAATATTCATGCGAATATTCGCAAAATATCGCGAAATCGAATATGGCACCTCCCGCTCATCACTAGTTACCGCTACGTGCATCAGCAGCCAATGATAGGAGGAGCACACACACATGTACCACCTTAATTAAGGTCGCCTCTTAGATAGGTGGGGCAGAAGTGCACATGAATGCTACTCCCATTCATGAGTCTCAGATTTTATCATTAGAGTGAGTGCTTAGTCCATATGTTATGTTTGCATCTATTACTATAGTGCATTATTTTCATTGACTTTATAAATGTAGCCATGCACATCCGCATATTTACTATCATATCGTGCAGGATGTTCTGTATCTTTTATCCGTGATTTCAATATATACACTCACCTAAAGAATTATTAGGAACACCTGTTCTATTTCTCATTAATGCGATTATCTAGTCAACCAATCACATGGCAGTTGCTTCAATGCATGTAGGGTTGTGATCCTGGTCAAGACAATCTCCTGAACTCCAAACTGAATGTCAGAATGGGAAAGAAAGGTAATTTAAGCAATTTTTAGCGTGGCATGGTTGTTGGTGCCAGACGGGCCTGTCTGAGTATTTCACAATCTGCTCAGTTACTGGGATTTTCACGCACAACCATTTCTAGGGTTTACAAAGAATGGTGTGAAAAGGGAAAAACATCCAGTATGCGGCAGTCCTGTGGGTGAAAATGCCTTGTGGATGCTAGAGGTCAGAGGAGAATGGGCCGACTGATTCAAGCTGATAGAAGAGCAACGTTGACTGAAATAACCACTCGTTACAACCGAGGTATGCAGCAAAGCATTTGTGAAGCCACAACACGCACAACCTTGAGGCGGATGGGCTACAACAGCAGAAGACCCCACCGGGTATCACTCATCTCCACTACAAATAGGAAAAAGAGGCTACAATTTGCACAAGCTCACCAAAATTGGACTGTTGAAGACTGGAAAAATGGTTTCTTGAACATGACAACGAGTTCACTGTACTAAAATGGCTCCCACAGTCACCAGATCTCAACCCAATAGAGCATCTTTGGGATGTGGTGGAACGGGAGCTTCGTGCCCTGGAGGTGCATCCCTCAAATCTCCATCAACTGCAAGATGCTATCCTATCAATATGGGCCAACATTTCTGAAGAATGCTATCAGCACCTTGTTGAATCAATGCCACGTAGAATTAAGGCAGTTCTGAAGGCAAAAGGGGGTCCAACACCGTATTAGTATGGTGTTCCTAATAATTCTTTAGGTGAGTGTATATGTGTGTTGTATCCTTCAGTAAACAGCAGCTGGATATGGTAGGAGTACCTCCACCAGCTTCAGCTTATTATATATGGGTGTACCATTTGTCCTTGGAAGACAAGACTATTTCAGTGGCAGCTGGGAGTACCACCCTTCTATGCAGGGCAATACACTCAGCTATGTGTAATATATAAAATATATAAAAATTAAGCATTTTCAGCAGGATATTACAGGACTACCACCCACCACCATCCTGAGCCGCTTCCAATGGCTCAACTAATAAAGTTTTGCTTCCCATAAAGCAGATCCTGGATTTGAGACCCAACAATATTCCCCTAAGCACCCCCATCTCTTCCACAGGACTCCTTACAGCTCAGCTGAAGGGCCCTTCCCTGATGAAATCCCCATCCCTATGACGGGACTCCTTACAGTGCAGCAGAGCCGGTGAGGGCGAGGACACGATAAGGTCAGTTACTGAGTCTGCATTTTGGTTTCTATTCTATTTCTATTAATTGCCCAGACCAAACTCCACGTGTGATCACAGCCTTATAAAGCTTTCTATAAGTTCCTGACAAAATCCAGGATTCTGCTCTACACCCGGTCATGACTTACATATAAACGTCCGATCATCTCTGACAACCAGCCCTGCACTCTTCAGACACATTTTACCCTTCAACACTTTAATTTAACAAGTTTATATAAAAAAGGATCCATCAGCACATTCCTCAACACAAACTGCAGTCATTATTTAACAGATCTTAGCCCTGAGGATGTTGGTGGACTCACTAGAAGA
Organism: Bufo bufo; assembly: GCF_905171765.1. NCBI lineage: Eukaryota > Metazoa > Chordata > Amphibia > Anura > Bufonidae > Bufo > Bufo bufo. Next base: position 18,237,791 of record NC_053390.1, on the reverse strand, counting down.
ATCAATGTCATAATACACACCTAGAGCTGAATTCACACTGTCTTTTTTAGTGCACCTCCTCTCCTGCTGCTGCTGAAATCTCACACTGTTCAGTACAGGCTGCAGTCTCCCTGGCTCTTTGGTGAGAGAGCGCCCGTCTCCAGGAGCAGTTTCAGTGTGGACTTCCATCTGCTGCTTTATTTTACTGCACATTGTACTGAGCATGTGTGAGATATCAGCAGCAGCAGGAGAGGAGGTGCACTGAAAGGAGCTCGTCAGTTAAGCCATAGATGGTCAGAGAATAAGGATAGTTCAAGAATACAGGACTCAGGAGCGCTCTTACTTTCTAGATGGGGTCATAAATGCTCATTTTAAGATCAGCCATTCCCACACAGAATTTCAAAGTAAGTAAGTAAGTACACCGGCCTCATCAGGTCTAAGAGATCTCGTTAATACTACATGTCGCCTGTATTCAGAAATTTAGTGAGAGATTCTCTATTGATATTATTTATTTTAATTACATTTTTTAATTAAAGTTTTACATCCAACAAATATGTAGCAGCTTCACGTTTGTTACAGCAGTAATAAGTAATAAAGATATAAAATCTTCTATTATCACCTGATTACATTTATATTACATATGGTGAACTGCCTGATAGAGACATATAAGAAAAGAAACATAAATAAAACAAAATGAAAGTAATAAACCTTTCAAGTATCAGATATGGTCCGAGTCTGTAGGGAGAGTCTTATGTCTCACCTAACTCCGACAACAGTCCAAGATCGAGAGTCAGAGGGAGTATCTGAGATTTCCCCAAACTAAGACAGCTCTTCTATCTTCATCATCCTCGTCCCTTTGGCATAAAAATACGTCTAGCTATGTTGGAGCGGTTTTTGGGGGGGTGCTTCCTCCAAAGGTCTCACAAGGTCTTAAATGCCTCATATCTGTTTAGTCTGATTGCAGTCATTTCCTCCACAGAGATCCTCTATAATATTATGGACAATCTGGTCCTGACCACATAATCCTACATTTACTAAGATCATGCACCATGAGGTGAAGCGCACGTCTCAGGGAGAATTCATGGACATGACAATGCGGTCTGTAAGGTCTAATGGCCGCACAGTCACCAGATCTCGGGTTTATAGACATCTTTTTAGTTTTTTATCTCATGACTTGTATTTCTTGATGGCACCATTTTGGGGCACATGTAATCGGTTTAGGTTTTATTCATCTTATTTGAGGGAACACATAAAGCCCCGCTATTCCTCCAATTTTCCGTTTATTGCGCAGTAAAAACTACGTGTGACCTTTATTCAATGGGACGGCACGAATGAAGTGACACCAGAGATGGAGATTATTTATGATGTTTTGCTAAATACAAATATATTTTATGAACAAAAAAAGTGCTTTTTTGTTTTTTTGCTTACAAGACACAACTATTTCCTGTTCCCGTCGATGTGCCGGTACGAGGCTCTTATTGTTTTACTGAATTGTCATTTTTAATGGTTCCATTTTCCGTTCATAGTTTTCCATAGCATTACTGGCGGTAGTACACTGACCGGCTATCTATTAGGCTGTACCGCTGGGGTCTCCTACTACACAGCAGGTCTGGGGTCTTTGTGAGACCTCTGGGCGCCATTTTTCCTGATTGGAACCCCACAATTACATTGTGGGGTGCCTATGGCCAGACAGATGGAGACCCAGCCTCGTCTCAACCACTTAGATGTTGCTACACATATGTTAGACATTTCCATTATGAGTCCAGTATATCCATTAGATATGGGCTCCCCCCCCACCCTCATACTACTGACTGACAGTATCAGGGGGAGAAAAACAGAACTGGATCGCACATCCACAATGCTATGCTTTGATGTAATTAAACTCTCTTCTCAGCGCCATAATAAAGTGTACGGCCCCCCATACTGCATGCTGTACAAGAGGCATTAGTGTACATTTTGACCAAAAGGCATAAGCCCACCCACCACGCCAAGGTCGCCTCTTTGAGTGGGACCTACTCTGACAAAAAGGCGCAGCACAATGCGGTGACAAAGCGGCACTGCCCTAGTAGGCGGCGGGACCCAGGAGGCAAACAGCAACCCTGCTGTCTGACAATGCTACCCATGACACTGGGTCCGACCAAACAAAGGCCACCATGCAAAACTGCACCATGTGAACAGTTGTCTAACACAACATGTCCATTGCTATCAAGAGCTACAGGTCAATTACCACTTATATGCAGACTTCTGTGAAATTAAAACCACCTGTGCCGAATGGGAGGAATGCTGATACCAGTAATAAAGAAGAAAGATTCAAATTGCATATAGACTGTCAATCAGCGGCAGGTGGGTAGTAAGAGCCTCATCTCCGGACTCCTAGCACTCACACTGCACTGCCACAATCAGTGACTTCTCCAGAACTACTGCAGAGTCACACATATGTGATAGACCAGAGACATCAGCCGTCACCGCTCAGAGAGGGGGCATAAGGGGGGAAAGGTTCCTTCATAGACCCTTATAGGAGACCCCCAGAAGACATGTTCCCGGAGAGCTGTATAGTGGGCACTAGATTATAGACATCAGCCGTCACCGCTCAGAGAGGGGGCATAAGGGGGGAAAGGTTCCCTCATAGACCCTTATAGGAGACCCCCAGAAGACATGTTCCCGGAGAGCTATATAGTGGGCACTAGATTATAGACATCAGCCTGTCACCGCTCAGAGAGGGGGCATAAGGGGGGAAAGGATCCCTCCATAGACCCTTATAGGAGACCCCCAGAAGACATGTTCCCAGAGAGCTGTATAGTGGGCACTAGATTATAGACATCAGCCGGTCACAGCTCAGAGAGGGGGCATAAGGGGGGAAAGGTTCCCTCCATAGACCCTTATAGGAGACCCCCAGAAGACATATTCCCGGAGAGCTGTATAGTGGGCACTAGATTATAGACATCAGCCGTCACCGCTCAGAGAGGGGGCATAAGGGGGAAAGGTTCCCTCCATAGACCCTTATAGGAGACCCCCAGAAGACATGTTCCTGGAGAGCTGTTGGGGTATGGGGGATTTCCTTATTTATTTATTTGATTTTAAAGTGTTCTCTCACTTCAGCAAGAAGCGCAGGCCTGTCTGGTGGCCAGGACTGTGGGACGGCACCTAGGCTGGTGCTTTTTTCTACATTGTGCAAGCACGGCCACCTCTGGATTGTAGGGTGGTCGTAACCATGGAAATGAGCCGTGCATAATGTGATGGAAAAATGAATCCAGCCAGAGAAGAAGCAATATGGAGAATCACAATACATTAGTAAGAGCCTTGTATTAACTTTCTCTACATAATAAATGCTATTTGTGGTCGGGCACTTACGAAAAGAAGGACTCCTACCTACTGGGTTAGCTAAGCGGTTAGAGTTATGCCGAAACCGCAACGTTGAAGGGATAGCTGAAGGAGCCCATCCCCTTGGTGCGAAGCTGAGATTGAGGGTGGGTAGGGTGGGAGCGTTGACACGTCGTTCATTGAAGGAGGGGCAGAGGTGCCATGATATAGGCAACCGTGCCCCTCCCACAAATACAGGCCGATGAATCGGCCTTACCACTTGTGGTCGGGCACTCACGAAAAGAAGGACTCCTACCTACTGGGTTAGCTAAGCGGTTAGAGTTATGCCGAAACCGCGACGTTGAAGGGATAGCTGAAGGAGGCCAAAAACAACAACAATTCCTTTTCATTCCAGAAGGCTACCAACATTTATTCATAACACCAAATTCTGACAAGCAAGATTCATTTCAGTATACGGACAAGGAATGTAGCGGCTGAAACAGGATGAACGCCAACGACCTAGTCTTTTGATTACATGTGCTGGAACCCGATTTTTCGAAGCGGCAGATGCCGCCCCTATGCGAAAGGAATGCCCGGATATTGAGGACGGGTCTACTGCCAGATTGGTTAGTAAAACACGAATATGGGTTATGAATTGGGGACAGGTAAGGTGAGTGTTGTTGAACGGTAGTAAAGGACTGTCGGGCGGCTTGTTCGGCAGAGAGGACAGAAGCTGTTGCAGCACGCGCACGGGGCACCAATGATGAGAGGTCGGGAAGTAAAACACCTGGGTTGGGGGGCCTACCTGAGAGGTCTTAGTGGTGAGTAGCGAGAGTACGAAACCATCTCGGGAAGCCAAGAGCTGACCGAGAGTGACGTATCTGCTACTGTTAGCCGGGGATGTAAACTCGGCCGGTCTCAAAAACCCATAAAAGGCCAGGTACATGGCAGCTTTAACTACCAAACTATGCAGGGCACCGAATGGTTTCTTGTCTAACAGGTCGGAAAGGTCGCAGAAATTCTGGCCAGTGACGGGTAGTCGGCGAGTGCGTGTCTCGCTGTCGCTTTTCTCGAGACCCTTCAGAGTAGCTTTAACGGCATGGATTGAAAACAATGAACCTGGCTGCTTGAAACTCATGGCTCTAAAATATTGCACCCCTGCGAGGTAGGACTTGAACGTGGCGTGGGATAATTTCAAAGTGGTATGACAGTAACCTATGAACGCCAGGATGTACTGAACAAACTCGGTGTCACCTTGCGGACAGGAGTCCTGAAATTTCTGGAAGGCTCTCCAACCTGTCTGGTAGGCTCTGGCTGTATTGGGCGAGAGGGACTTGGCTAATAGTGACCGAGCGGTAGCGAGATGAGCTTCTATGGAAGGGTCAGAGCAGCGTATGGAGGGACTGGGCTCCCGACGGCGTCTGCTTCTGGACAGATCTGTGAAAAGAGGGTAAAATTAAAACGAGATAAGGCGTCGGCTGCTGCGTTGCGGTTCCCGGCTATATGTGAAGCTATGTAACGAAACTGGTGTTGTAATGACAGAAGGACCAGACGCCTAAGAAATAACATGACATATGGAGACTTAGAAGATCCACTATTGAGAATCTCGATGACGGCTGCATTATCGGACACGAAGGACACAGTCTGACCCGACCAACTTTGACCCCAGGTATAGGATGCTGACACTAAGGGGTAGAGTTCGAATACTGCTGACGTACGAAAAAACCCAGGGATGGAACTAACTTCGATTGGCCATCTGTCTGCTAACCAATGGTTGCCAAAATTAGCTGCGAAACCTGTATTGGCAGCGGCGTCGGAAAAAACTACGGGGGAGTTGTTGGATATCGTGGGAATAAAGAGTGAGATGCCGTTCCATTGCGTGAGAAATTGATCCCACATGTTCAAGTCAGCCACGACCATATCGTCCAGGCATGTGCTGCTATCCTGGGAAGGGGCTGTAGGAAAAAGTGAAAGTAAACGAGACACAAATGCCCTATCTTGGGGAATTATGCGCATCGCAAAATTCAGCATACCTAACAGAGACTGAAGCTGTACTTTCTTAATCACTCTAGTTGACGTGAAACTATGAACGACTTCCCTGATTCTCTGTAATTTGTCCCTTGGCAACCTGGCAACCATGTTCTGGGTGTCCAATTCTATACCAAGGAATGTGATGACTGCGGAGGGACCTTCCACTTTCTTGGGAGAGACAGGAACCCCTAATTGTCTGAAACACTCCAGTAGCAAATGAAGGTCTTTGGGGGGAGCGTCAGGACGCTCAATAATTAAAAAATCATCCAGGTAGTGAATAATATTGTTACAGTGGAATTCATGGACTAAAATCCAGTGGAGAGCCTTGGCTAACTGGTCGAATAACCATGAGCTACTTATAGATCCGAATGTAAGATTCGAAGCAAAATAATAAAGGCCCCTCCATTTGACACCATACCACTGCCAGAGGGACGGTTTGATCGGTAGTAATTTGAAGGCGTCTGCAATATCAGCTTTAGAAAGGATGGTGCCGGGACCTAAGTGTAAGATAAGAGCGATGGCTTGATCTATGGTGGCATATCTCATACTAACTTCTTCTGATGGAATTAGAGAGTTGATGGTAGGTATGGGGGTACCATGCGGGGCGGATAGGTCGATAATCAAACTCTCTTTATTACTGAATTTACCGAACACGACTCCTATCGGGTTGACTCTCCACCGTTCAAAGAGTGATGACGAAAAAGGGCCTATCAGGAAACCTTTGACTAATTCCGCTGAGATTAATCTATCGGAGACATCGGGGTGATGGTCAGCAGACTGTAAGTTCCTGCACTCGTGTGTAGACTCTGGAAGGGCCCCCATCCCGGTGTGGAAACCGAACATAAACCCTGTACTAAGGAACTCCACGAAGCCTGGGTCAGGATACCTGCGTAAGAACTGTTGCAACCGAACTATATTAACAACACACATGTAATTATTATCTGATTTTAATGAACAGACTACTTTAGGGTGGGCTCTGAAGCAGTTAGTACATATGTGTAGCAAGCGGCACTGACTGAAGTTACAGGATGCGTGGTTGAAATTATTGCAAATCTATGACCTGCCAAGTAGTTTGATGGGTCTACCCAGCTTGTCAACTAAACCAGAGGATCTGTGTGGATCGGACGGGCCGGGAACAGGACCTGTAGAACTGGACCCCTCACTTGGAGCAGCCTTATGACACCACACAGTAGAATGGTAAATTGATTGGCATAGGGAGCACGATGGTGCCTTAAGCCCGGCGAAATGGCTACAAAATATCTCCGTATCAATGTTAGCCCAGTTTGTGAGAAACTGGAACTGACTTAAAGTGGCAGCTGCCTTGGCCGAGAAATAACAATGGTAGTCGTAGAAGGAACTACCACCATACTTGTATCCCAACTCCGTTATCCTAAATAAATACAAATCAAGTTCTTCCCTTCTCTCAGGAGGAACTGAACAGATTACGTCTCTGTATAAACTAAACGCAAGAACAAACTCAGGTACTGTGAGCTTGCGGTTCAGCCTGTGGTCCCGGCCTTTCAGGATCACTGACACATCCCCACAAGCAATTACCCTACTATCAGAAAGATCCCGGGTAGCGACCAGTAAGGATGCTAGATTGACATCCCTACCTTCCAGGATGTCCTTCTTTAGATTAGCAGGAACAAAATGTGCTGGCATAATACTGGGCGCTGTCACAGGGACACCTGCCCCTGTCGCCGTAGATGTGACAGGACTACGAGACTCAACCGCTTCCAACCTGGTTTGCACATCTGTGACAGATGAAGTCAAGTTATTCAACATCAGATGAATTTGTGTCAGAGAATTCTGAATTGTGATCATGGAGACCTCTTGCTGCTGCTGACGGCCTGAGTTAACGACCAGTAACCAGTATAACTCGGCCTTCCTAGCAGCAGCGGGATACGAAATACTCCTTCTGGACAACTCCGTCATCAACCTAGGGATGGTCCAAGTGCGAAGAGACGACACACTGCCCCCTTCTGACATCCTGGCGGGGTTCTCGTCGACTGAAGCCTCCACTATGTCTGAAGCACGTGACATATCCCTGATGGTTGAACAACGTGCAGAATATATTTGAAGAAGGACGACACAGATCCTGGAATAAAATGACATGTAAGATCCTTGCGTAAGACATACCGCCAGGCGTAGAGGCGTGCGACCAACAACACGGAGATCCTCTGACTAGCACTGAACAAGTATGTCGCCCCCTCCCTAAAAGCAACTCCGTCAATCAAAAGCATGTATTTTTTTTTTCTTTCTTTTTATTTATCCCCCTATTTTTCTCCTTTTTTTTTTTTTTTTTTTTAACAAGTGTTAAGCAATGAAGGCATTGCTGGGTTTGTGCCGGGGGAGGCGGGGCCACACAGGGTTAAAAAGGCAGCCGAAGGTACCTGCTGCCGCACGTTCTCCGGCACGTCTGAGGCAGAGCACTTCAAGGTCGTTCAGGTTCGGGTCGAGCAGCGCGTGCAGGTCGCGTCATCGCGACTCCAAGTAAGACAAGGGCGGCACTCTGGTGGAACGCAGAAGGGGGGGGGAGGCAGAGACCGGCGCGCTCCGGTCTGCTGGCCGGTGGACGATGTGCGGCGCAGATCGCATTTCTTGGCCGCACGGCTCAGCGGCTGGGCTCGTTCTGCTCGGCGCCACCTGGGGGCGGCTGGCGGCTGCGGTCGGGGGATTTGGGGGATCGGCGGCAGGCCGCAGTTCTGGCATCTGGGTCAAGCGGCTGCAAGTTGAACCCCCCTCTGTGGCTGGTGTAGGTCGCCATTTGCACCGCTGGTTCTGTGGGGCGGCATGGTCAGGATTTAAGGTATTACTACGTCCAAAGGTGTTCATGGCCCCATGCGGCATTTTCAGGCCTACCTTAGTATTTGGCATAAGCAGTGTGGTCCACAGGTGCCGGTCGCATTCCATCAGCATGACCGCACCACAAGATAACAACACTGTGTTACCCACCCTCATCTGGGCGGTATCTCATTATGTGTGTGGGCCTAATAAATAAATAAATAAATAAAAAATGGTACATAAAACATAAGAGACATTGGCATAACAAAGGTTAGGGGCTGCGACCGGTTCGTTGGTTTCCCTGCACTTTGTCGGCACCTGTGCGCCAGGGATGGCATTTAGGTGGGGTTCTGCATTAGATGGTTCTAAAAAAAAACAAAACAAAAAAAATGTTTAAATAATAATAAAACAAATAAAATAAAACAACCCATGTTCATGTTTTCACAGTTCGGGTAACATTGTGTGCCACCATTGGCATTTACAGAAGACAAGGTATGTATTTTGTTCCGACGTAGCACAAACAGTCAGTCATCCATGGCGTTAGGTCCACGGTGGAGGGTTTACCCACAATAAAAAATAAAAAAAATAAAAAAGTCTGTCACGACCTCAGACTCACATAAGTCCTGTCACGACCACGGGCAGTCAAACGCGTATGTCACGTCTTCAGACTTGCGATACAATCCTGTCACGACTACAGGCATTCGATAAAGAAAAAAAAAAGAAAAAAACCCTGTCATGACTACAGGTGTTCGTGTTACAACGTCTGTCACGTCCACAGACTCGCTATAAAGTCCTGTCACGTCCACAGGCAGTCTTGGCATACACTACGCGCACGTCCACAGGCTGGTCGAAGGCCTGTCACGCCTACAGGCACACCACTGCTCATTTGAACATCAGCACAAAGTCCTGTCACGCCCACAGGCACACGTACCGGGACGTCTTCTCAGTCATGGTCACTCCTGGGGTACTCCGACACTGGCCAGGGCCTGTCCCGTCTTCGGGCCTCACAGCCCGGGAGACCACTGGGGGCTATAACGCAGGTGGCAGTAGCACGCTTGTCAGCCACGGCACCCGCAGGGCGGACAGGCCCCTCACTGGCCAGGCACACGGACACGAGGTCATACTTCGCAGCCTGGGAAAAAGGGGGGTTCTGATAGCTCTCAATTAATAACCAATAGGAAGATGTCGCAAGAACTCACACCTGGAGGATCTTCCGCATCGCGGGATAGTGGGGACACCCAGTCGGAGCGAAGCGTGGGACCCTCTTTACGTTCCTGGACCATACCGAAGTTGTCCGCCGAGCTGCGCCGAAGGGGCATCCCCTTTCCGGCATCAGCAAGAAAAGCCGAGTTATATCGTCTTCTGATGTCTGATGTACCACCAGTGAGTCAGGACGAGGTTTCCATGGGTACCATTCAGACGTCACTCACCCAACTACACGCCATGATCAACGGTATGGCATCATTCATGTCAGACCTTCAGGCCAGAATGGAATCGGTGGAAGCCAGGTCTGCGGCGGCAGCATCAGCGACACCAACACCGGCGGAACCTGTGGCAGGGCCATCCGGCGCTTCGGGTGGGTCATTCCACTTTCCTTCAATTGCCCCATCCCACTTTATTCCAGCCAGTATCAGGCAGGACATATTGGAGGGCAAAGACGTCAACCTGGCGTCCCTGCTCATTGCGACACATGAGGCCCCGGACAATAGAATCATTGCGTGTGGGGAAGTCTCGGTAATCCTGAAGTCTAAGGACGCTAGGCTCAACAGGAAGTTGAACGCCATGGAATTCGTTCTGGCGTTCAGTTTATATCGGGACGTGATTTGCACAGTCAACCCGCATAGGAGGGCCGAGCTAGATCTATATATGTATAAAGTGGTGGAATTAGGTTACAAATATGGCGGCTCAGCATTCTTCGAATATCACCGGTCATTCTCAGCCAAGGCAGCAGCTGCCCTTGTTCAGTGTCAGCGCGTGCTGGATTGGTCTGACATAGACACAGAATTGTTCTGCCGCCATTTTGCAGGGCTCAAAGCTCCAACCTGCACTGTCTGCAACTCGTACTCCCATACTACGGGTTGGTGTTCTCAGATGGTCCACATAGCAGATCCAGCACTACCTTACTCTGCCCCAGGTCCATCAAATACCAAGCCAGCTTCCAGGGTTGATAAGTTAGGTCGTCCCATTAAATACCTTGGCAGGAGCCAGATATGTAACAATTATAACTACGCCATTTGTCACTACAACCAGTGCAGGTCGCTGCACCTGTGTGCGACTTGTTTTAGGGCCCATCCACGCGCAGCGTGCCCTCAAAGGAATCAAGGCCCATCGTGACTAAGCGTGGTCAACGTGGGTCTGCTGGCGGTATTCTTGGCTGAACATCCACACCCAGCCTGGGTCCAGTTCCTCATCCACGGCTTGACACACGGTTTTCATACAGGGCTTCTGGCGCTTCCTCAAACCACATTCGAATGTGACAATTTGCAGTCCGCAGCCAGAGACCCAGTTGATCCACACTGAGCTAGACCGGGGGTACTTGATAGGGCCGTTCAACCAACCTCCCTTCGCATGCTGGAGAGTTAATCCAGTAGGCATTGTGACCGGCAAATTCAATAATAAAAAACGCCTAATCTATGACTTGTCCGCCCCACATTCTTTACACATACCAAGCTTGAACTCTCTGATTCCATCCGAGGAATTCACTATGAAATACGCATCTATAGACGAAGCCATACAGGTCATAATCAGGTTAGGCAGAGGCACCTGGCTGTCAAAAGCAGACATCACCGATGCCTTCAAGTTACTTCCCATTCATCCTGAGTTATGGCAGTGGCATGGCATGAAATGGCAGGGTGCTTATTATTTCGCCAGTAAACTGACCTTCGGGTCAAAGTCCAGCCCCTGGTTGTTTGACCAGCTGGCCAGCGCGCTGCATTGGGTGTTGACCAACACCTTCAGGGCGAACCATGTCATCCACTACTTAGATGATTTTCTCCTGATAGAATCCCCAGATCAAGTACCGCAAGATTTACAAGTCCTGCGCACTGCGTTTTCAGACCTGAGTATTCCATTGGCCCCACACAAGGTGGAGGGACCCAGCACTGAGATCACTTTTCTAGGCATCCGCTTGAACACAGTGGACATGAAGGCCAGTCTTCCTCTGGACAAACTGGACAGAATCAAGACTGTCGTTCATAGACTAGCACAAGTGAGGGTAACCACCAGGGCAGATCTTCAGTCACTCCTTGGAATGTTGAATTTTGACATGCGCATCATGCCGCAGGGCAGGTCCTTCATTTCAAGGCTCCTGGCACTCCTCCTGCTAGCACCCTGCCAAGACAGTCCAATCCACCTGGACCAAGACGCCATTTATGACTTGTTAATGTGGGACAACTTCCTCTGCCAGTGGAACGGGGTTTCCCTCTTCATCCCGGTGGCATCCAGTAATTCCCCAGTGATCCATACAGACGCCTCGCCCGCTGCCGGCTTTGCAGCCATTCATGGCACTCACTGGTTCGCCCAGTCATGGCCGGTAGAGGTCTCCAGCATCTCAGGGTTTTCAAGGAGTTCCTCACTCTTTGAGATTTATCCCATAGTCAGGGCCGTCTTTTCCAATGGGCACGCTGGGCAGTTGCCCGGGGGCCCCACTTGCCTGGGGGCCCGCCTGCCCAGTGAACCCACCACCCGCGGGAACGGCCGCCTAACACACACAGGTTGCCCCCCCAGTTGAATACTAATGAGCGCTTCCATTATGGAAGCGCTCATTAGAACCGAGAGACCAGGAAGTGGTGAACGCTCTGTACTCACCACTTCCTGGTCCTCGGCTGTCGGCTGTGCAGGGCTGCGCACAGCGTGAGGGCGCTCTGTGACCTCACGCTGTGCGCGCCAGTTCAGAGCACAGAGTCGACTGAGGAGAGGCAGGCGGCGTCCAGGAGCAGGAGAGGTAAGTGATTTTTTATTTTATAAGAAAATGTGGCTGCTGGGGGCATAAGGGGGCTAATGGAGAGGCATATGGGGGCTAATGGAGAGGCATATGGGGGGCTAATGGAGAGGCATATGGGGGGCTAATGGAGAGAGGCATATGGGGGGCTAATGGAGAGAGGCATATGGGGGGCTAATGGAGAGGCATATGGGGGCTAATGGAGAGGCATATGGGGGCTAATGAGGCATATGGGGGCTAATGGAGAGGCATATGGGGGCTAATGGAGAGGCATATGGGGGCTAATGAGGCATATGGGGGCTAATGGAGAGGCATATGGGGGCTAATGGAGAGGCATATGGGGGCTAATGAGGCATATGGGGGCTAATGGAGAGGCATATGGGGGCTAATGGAGAGGCATATGGGGGCTAATGAGGCATATGGGGGCTAATGGAGAGGCATATGGGGGCTAATGAGGCATATGGGGGCTAATGGAGAGGCATATGGGGGCTAATGGAGAGGCATATGGGGGCTAATGAGGCATATGGGGGCTAATGGAGAGGCATATGGGGGCTAATGGAGAGGCATATGGGGGCTAATGAGGCATATGGGGGCTAATGGAGAGGCATATGGGGGCTAATGGAGAGGCATATGGGGGCTAATGAGGCATATGGGGGCTAATGGAGAGGCATATGGGGGCTAATGGAGAGGCATATGGGGGCTAATGGAGAGGCATATGGGGGCTAATGGAGAGGCATATGGGGGCTAATGGAGAGGCATATGGGGGCTAATGGAGAGGCATATGGGGGCTAATGGAGAGGCATATGGGGGCTAATGGAGAGGCATATGGGGGCTAATGAGGCATATGGGGGCTAATGGAGAGGCATATGGGGGCTAATGAGGCATATGGGGGCTAATGAGGCATATGGGGGCTAATGGAGAGGCATATGGGGGCTAATGGAGAGGCATATGGGGGCTAATGGAGAGGCATATGGGGTCTAATGACGCATATGGGGGCTAATGGAGAGGCATATGGGGGCTAATGAGGCATATGGGGGCTAATGGAGAGGCATATGGGGGCTAATGGAGAGGCATATGGGGGCTAATGAGGCATATGGGGGCTAATGGAGAGGCATATGGGGGCTAATGAGGCATATGGGGGCTAATGGAGAGGCATATGGGGGCTAATGGAGAGGCATATGGGGGCTAATGAGGCATATGGGGGCTAATGGAGAGGCATATGGGGGCTAATGGAGAGGCATATGGGGGCTAATGGAGAGGCATATGGGGGCTAATGAGGCATATGGGGGCTAATGGAGAGGCATATGGGGGCTAATGGAGAGGCATATGGGGGCTAATGGAGAGGCATATGGGGGCTAATGGAGAGGCATATGGGGGCTAATGGAGAGGCATATGGGGGCTAATGGAGAGGCATATGGGGGCTAATGAGGCATATGGGGGCTAATGGAGAGGCATATGGGGGCTAATGAGGCATATGGGGGCTAATGAGGCATATGGGGGCTAATGGAGAGGCATATGGGGGCTAATGAGGCATATGGGGGCTAATGGAGAGGCATATGGGGGCTAATGGAGAGGCATATGGGGGCTAATGAGGCATATGGGGGCTAATGGAGAGGCATATGGGGGCTAATGAGGCATATGGGGGCTAATGGAGAGGCATATGGGGGCTAATGGAGAGGCATATGGGGGCTAATGAGGCATATGGGGGCTAATGGAGAGGCATATGGGGGCTAATGGAGAGGCATATGGGGGCTAATGGAGAGGCATATGGGGGCTAATGAGGCATATGGGGGCTAATGGAGAGGCATATGGGGGCTAATGGAGAGGCATATGGGGGCTAATGAGGCATATGGGGGCTAATGAGGCATATGGGGGCTAATGGAGAGGCATATGGGGGCTAATGGAGAGGCATATGGGGGCTAATGGAGAGGCATATGGGGGCTAATGATGAGAGGCATATGGGGGCTAATGATGAGAGGCATATGGGGGCTAATGATGAGGCATATGGGGGCTAATGATGAGAGGCATATGGGGCTAATGATGAGAGGCATATGGGGCTAATGATGTGAGGCATATGGGGGCTAATGATGAGGCATATGGGGGCTAATGATGAGAGGCAGCATATGGGGGCTAATGATGAGAGGCAGCATATGGGGGCTAATGATGAGAGGCAGCATATGGGGGCTAATGAGAGGCATAATAACACTGTCATCCACAGATGCCCCCATAACAGTGTGTCTTCCACAGATCCACCATAACAGTGCGCCTGCGCACTGACGAGAGACAGAAAGAAGGGGAAAGAATCCACGGAAGCAAGCAGAGGACGGCACAGCAGACGACTGAACAGCTTCTTTTGTAAGTAAATAGTTTTATTATAAATGTATCCCTGCAGACCGCAATTCTCTCATATTTTGTAATCTTATTTATATATACTTATTTTGTTTTTGCCCCCCCATTTTTGACTGTGGTATCTTTGTGCCCCCCCTATATATTATTCCTATATTAAACACTGATTTTGTTGAAAGTACCAATAAATATCGCCTTATTGATAATTTGCATTTTTATTCTAGTGCGTGATTGTGTAGACAGGGCCCCAGTGCACTGTATTGCCCGGGGGCCTATAATGCTCTTAAGATGGCACTGCCCATAGTAGCAGCAGCCGTCACGTGGGGGGCACAGTGGAGCAACCAAACAGTCCTGTTTTTGACCGACAATGAGGCTCTCGCTGACATCCTAATGAAGGGCAGGTCAGCCTCCAGGCACATCATGGCGTTTGTGCAAAAGCTGGTGTGGCTGGCTCTGCAAAACAATTTCAATTTCATATGCACACACATAAGTCTCCAACGTAATGTTGCAGCCGATGCTCTATCTCGGTTTAACTTTCCCCTCTTCTTTCAGGTCTTTCCAGAGGCAGATCTCTTCCAAACACCAACCCCGCCTCATGGCCAGCTATTGTTGGAGTAGCACCTTTTCTCCAGATGGCTAAGAACCTCATGTCCGATTCTCTGTCCAGCAATACACGAAAGGCGTACAGGATGGCCTGGCGTTTGTTTAACAGGTTCAAATTCTCTTACCCTCCGGCCGGGGAAGGTCCTATCACTTGCCTGCTGGCGTTTATAGCTTTTTGCCACTCACAGCTGAATCTATGTTATAGCACCATTAAGCTGTACCTCGCGGGCATACAGCATCATTGGTATGTACAGTTCCCGGATCAACCATCGCTGTTCACGGCCCATCCAATCAAATCCTTGCTGAGGGGCATCCAGAAACAGGCTATCAGGAAAAAGCCTGCCAGGCAACCTTTCACCGGCAACATGGTTAGGACAGTGTCGGATGCTCTGGCCAATGACCCCTTCGGCCGATATATTAGCTCACTCGTCAGGGCGGCATTGTATCTGGCCTTCTACGGGTTCCTCAGGCCAGGGGAGTTCACTTGTGTACGATCATCAAACAAATTCTTGCGGAGGAACCAACTGGTTTGGGATGGTACGCATCTCATCCTCAGCTTGGACTCCAGCAAGACAGGCCGACCTGGGGAATCCGTGCAGGTCAGGTACTTTGTCACCAACAACAAGTGGTGCCCGGTGACGGTCCTACGCGAATGGTTGCGGTATTCCGGGAACGTGCCTGCGGAGGGCCCCCTCTTCCTGCTGGATGGGTTTCCCTTGAACATTCAGACCTTCCTCAGATACGTTCGCCTCTTGGTCTCCTCGTCAGGGGGCAACCCGTTAGCCATCACCGGGCATTCATTTCGTATAGGTGCCGCCTCCGCTACCTCCAAAAATAATGTACCGGCACACGTCATTCAGAAATTGGGCAGGTGGAAATCTGCATGCTACGCACGTTATGTTCCTGATCCTCAACAGGAAATGTCACTTGCATTCAATTATTTGTTGTAATTTCATTTAGAATACACAGATCCTAACCTTTCCTGCATCCGTGTGGTTTTTGGCCCCTTCAGGCTACCCTCTATACAGCAGTTCCGGCATAACTCTACTGCTTCAGGTAGGTACAGGTACATAGTTCTCAGCCAGCCGATCCTGGCACAAGTGTTAAGCAATGAAGGCATTGCTGGGTTTGTGCGGGGCCACACAGGGTTAAAAAGGCAGCCGAAGGTACCTGCTGCCGCACGTTCTCCGGCACGTCTGCCCACCCAACCCCCCCTTTTTCAACACATAATCCACACTGGGGTAGCCCCCCTCAGGCTACCCTCTATACAGCAGTTCCGGCATAACTCTACTGCTTCAGGTACATAGTTCTCAGCCAGCCGATCCTGGCACAACCCTAACTAAATCTCCCCAAGGTGGTCATAGCTCTGGTGGCCACTAGATGGAGCCAACACAGAGCACAGAGCCATGGACTGCACTGCCGGCAGTCACCACCAGAGGGAGCCTGCACCATCCAACGCTGCCCCATGGACTGTGTCGGCTCCAGCGGCCACCAGGGGGAGCCCACACAGTTACCAGCCTCCTGCAGCTCGTGGAGAAGAGCACAAGCAGGACGATCGGGTAAGTGCGCCGCAAAGATGACATGGGCCAGTGCGGGCATAAGGGGGGGGGGGGGGGGGGCCATACTGCTGACAAGGAACCTGCCTAACTAGTGGCACAGCGGCCCGTGCCAGACATTAAGGGGGGAGAAATTCGAATCGGGATCACGCTGACCCCTGCACCCTACGTTTCATGCCACGTGGGAGCCGAAGCTGCCTGGCAGACGCTCCGGTGCAGTGTGGCTCCCCCGTTACCTAGGGAGCCGGCACTGCCGGCCGGACTTGTGAGATCGAGACTGCAAGTGTGGCAGTCACTTACCTGATCCAGTAGCTGTGGTAGTAGTGTTTGCAAGGCGCACAAACGAACTTCTAGGAGCTTGAACAGAAGCAATCCTCACGCACGAAACGAGGCCAGAGTTGACACGTCATTCATTGAAGGAGGGGCAGAGGTGCCATGATATAGGCAACAGTGCCCCTCTCACAAATACAGGCCAATGAATCGGCCTTACCACTTGTCAATTGGAATCAAAAGGAGAAGAAGAAGAGGCGGCATTCCCCAATGTCGTCTAAAATGAATCTGCACTTTATTTCTTCCCATGTACATCCTGACATATGCAATAATTCCACACAAGCACAAGAAAGTAGCGTCGGCCGTTTCGCGCTCCCACTGACGCCATCACGCAATTGCGCCTCTCTTTATATGCCCCCACCCAGGATCGTCATGACAACCACTGACGCTCCTGGGAATTGGCAAATCTTAAAATCCTACTCGATCTACATAAAGATGATACAACAATGCTTTATATGACCTTGTGATGCTCTCCTCCAAAATTCTGATACTTCCACTGGGGGTTATATTTACCGAAGGAGCAGCTACCGCACCGACGCTTGCCTAGAGGTACTATGTCCTTCCTCACTAGTGATCCCTGCCATGATGCACATGGGAAGAAATAAAGTGAAGATGCGTTTTACACGACATTGGGGAGTGCCGCCTCTTCTTCTTTTGCTTTTCCTTTTGATTCCGATTTACAATATGTGATATTGGATGATGGGCACCGCTTACAGTACCGAGTAGGCTCAGATGTGTTGGCGTGTTATTCCGGTTCGTTGTTCGAGGGAACTCGGTAGTGCCCCCCCCCCACTTCTGTTTTTTTGAAGAATATAATAAATGCTATTTGCTGAAGTGACACGACCCCTTTAACTGCTTACAAAGGAAATAATCAAAATGTCTGGATTTCTTGTAATGTCTGCTGACGAGCCCAAAATAAGTGTTAACCCTTTCCTGCACAATGAGGTACATGTAGGTCACTGGCGGCATGTAATTCCCGCACAATGGCGTACATGTAGTCCATCACGATATCACAGACACAAAATCTGTGCCCGCATAATCCCCAGTGGGTGTGTGGATGTGACGGACCGTCATGTCCTGCAGGAACAGCCGGGATCAGAGAAGAATCTGATCAGAGATCGCCGTCAGCTGGATAAGGGGAACACTTCATGATGTGATGGAGACATCTCCAATCAGAGAGCAGCAGCCGGTGATCAGATTCTCCTCCTGTCCTGAAGACACCAAGGACAGAATCTGAAGTCACTTCCTCCATATATGATTCCATACCTGTGGTGACATCTCCTGGAATGTCCTCCTCCACCTCACTCCGACGTGGTGGATCGTCCATCATCCTCTCTTCTTTATCCTCCACTTTAATATCAGTCAGATCTTCCCCCTGATTTGTCATCTGTAACAATTCAGTACAATACAGCAGACAGGTGGGAAATCTAACAGATCCACAGAAGAGACCCCCACAATCTATGACCCCTCTATGACTGCAGGACCCCCCTATATAGATGTGTATAGGGCTCAGCTCCATCTACCTGAGGGTTCTCTGGGACCTTCTCCTCTGGACAGTCCTGGGAATACAGAGGACGGGGACATCTCTCTAGTGGATTTCTCCTCCTGGATCCATCTGTGGAGACACAAGCACACAGTGACTGAATACATGGCCTCCTGTAGATCTGTCTATAGATCAGACTCTTCAGCTCCTTCACTTCTAGGTTTAGTTATCAGGGGGAAATAATATTCTGCTCCTCACCCCCTAGGCTGAGGTCCCAGCACCAAGGAGACCACAGGCCCAAAGTATCCTCTGGTCTATGAGAGTGAATGGCGGGCAGTGGAAGACAGCTCCTTCTCCACAATAGTACATGCTGAGGATACAGGTATAAGTGGCATTGCCAGGGGTGGGATTCTTTATATAGCCCCCACTTCACTAAATGACACCCTACTTATGAGGTAAAGTTCTAGAGAGAAAACCCACAGCGAAGACCTTCATCAGTTAGACACAGTATATGGTGGAAGGAAAACAACTACTCCCAGTCTCCTCTCCATCAGGCTCCGAGGTGTTGAAGAAAGTTCTACATCTATATCCTCCTCCAAGTCTCCTTTCCCTGGGAAGACAATTCCTTTCTTCTAAGGAGCTGTTATGCTGAATGGGGAAAGAAGAAGAATATCTGATGACGTTTACTGGATATTTCCTGTGAGCCCATGACGGCTCCATGACAGAGACTGCCGCCCTGCTGGACAGGAACAGGAACCTGTGAGATCACTGATCCTCCTCTGTAGGATTCATTAGAAGGTCAGTTATGTCCATCTTGGGTTGATCCTTCTGACAGATCCAGTCTTATCGATGTATTTTTATCATGAGAAAATACGTGAGCAGTTTTCAAATAAACTCTCTAGGATGAAATGGAGCTCATGCCCCAGAAGATGAAAACAAGACGAAGCTGAGGTTGGACATTTTTATGGACTGGGAGATTTTAAATCCTTTGTAAGAATAATAAAGGCTCATTGGAAAGTGTACGGACATCAGTTCCTGTCCTTGGTGCCTTCAGGGCAGGAGGAGAATCTGATCACTGGCTGCTGCTCTCTGATTGGAGATGTCTCCATCACATCATGGAGTGTTCCCCTTATCCAGCAGACGGTGATCTCTGATCAGATTCTTCTCTGATCCCGGCTGTTCCTCCAGGACAGCAGAACATCTGTGCGGAGGGTTCCCTAATATCTCCCTCTGACAGAAGCTCCAACGTCAGGCTCAGGGCCGGGAGCAAATGAGCACAATGGGGGCACTATATGGGGTCATTTTTACCGGCAAATTATGGGGAGGAACTATGGAGAAGGGGATGAAAGAAGCACTATGGGGGCAGAATATAGGGGTATTTTATACTGGCACAAATTATGGGAGCGATATGGGGATATTAGCTCAACTAGGGGCACTAAGAGGGGGGATTTTTGTACTGACACACATTATAAGGAGAATTACTACTACTGGGGGGCACGGTGCTGAGCTTCCTTATTGAATAAAAAGCCATCAAAAAGGTTTATATATGCAAAAATAGTAAAAACTACAACTTTATATATATATATATATATATAATTATAATACATGCAGTTTCACTGCCGTATGGGTCATGCAAAAATGCCACAAGGGGTCCCACTGCGACTATCGCCCAAGGGCCCACATGAACCTGCAGCCGGCAATGGTCAAGCTCTACACAGTCACACAGGGGCGGACATTGCCCATTATCTCAATGTATAATCTACAATGTATACGCTGCGGAACACGGATTTCACAGGACGTCTCTGATAGAGCAGTGTAGTCTACTATACCGGACCAACGGAGGCCAGAAGGACACGCTCTCATCATGTGACTGGAGACCTATGGATATGACCGACATATAAAGAACACGTATCCTCTAATGTAATGTGAGAAGAAACTATGGAGCTCCTCCATTACATGTCACTGCACACACGTGTATACACTGCACATAACGGGTCTTACCTTGTGATATAAGAGGCTGGTTTCCTCCATTACATGTCACTGCACACACGTGTATACACTGCACATGACGGCTCTTACCTTGTGATATAAGAGGCTTGTGCTCCTCCATTACATGTCACTGCACACACGTGTATACACTGCACATGACGGCTCTTACCTTGTGATATAAGAGGCTGGTGCTCCTCCATTACATGTCACTGCACACACGTGTATACACTGCACATGACGGCTCTTACCCTGTGATATAAGAGGCTGGTGTCCTCCATTACATGTCACTGCACACACCTGTATACACTGCACATGACGGCTCTTACCCTGTGATATAAGAGGCTGGTGTCCTCCATTACATGTCACTGGACACACGTGTATACACTGCACATGAAGGCTCTCACCTTGTGATATAAGAGGCTGGTGCTCCTCCATTACATGTCACTGCACACACGTGTATACACTGCACATGACGGCTCTTACCTTGTGATATAAGAGGCTGCTTTCCTCCATTACATGTCACTGTACACACGTGTATACACTGCACATGACGGCTCTTACCTTGTGATATAAGAGGCTTGTGCTCCTCCATTACATGTCACTGCACACACGTGTATACACTGCACATGACGGCTCTTACCTTGTGATATAAGAGGCTGGTGCTCCTCCATTACATGTCACTGCACACACGTGTATACACTGCACATGACGGCTCTTACCCTGTGATATAAGAGGCTGGTGTCCTCCATTACATGTCACTGCACACACGTGTATACACTGCACATGAAGGCTCTCACCTTGTGATATAAGAGGCTGGTGCTCCTCCATTACATGTCACTGCACACACGTGTATACACTGCACATGACGGCTCTTACCTTGTGATATAAGAGGCTGGTTTCCTACATTACATGTCACTGCACACACGTGTATACACTGCACATGACGGCTCTTACCTTGTGATATAAGAGGCTGGTGCTCCTCCATTACATGTCAATGCACACACGTGTATACACTGCACATGACGGCTCTTACCTTGTGATATAAGAGGCTGGTGCTCCTCCATTACATGTCACTGCACACACGTGTATACACTGCACATGACGGCTCTTACCTTGTGATATAAGAGGCTGGTTTCCTCCATTACATGTCACTGCACACACGTGTATACACTGCACATGACGGCTCTTACCCTGTGATATAAGAGGCTGGTTTCCTCTATTACATGTCACTGCACACACGTGTATACACTGCACATGACGGCTCTTACCTTGTGATATAAGAGGCTGGTGCTCCTCCATTACATGTCACTGCACACACGTGTATACACTGCACATGACGGCTCTTACCCTGTGATATAAGAGGCTGGTGCTCCTCCATTACATGTCACTGCACACACGTGTATACACTGCACATGACGGCTCTCACCTTGTGATATAAGAGGCTGGTGCTCCTCCATTACATGTCACTGCACACACGTGTATACACTGCACATGACGGCTCTTACCTTGTGATATAAGAGGCTGGTTTCCTACATTACATGTCAATGCACACACGTGTATACACTGCACATGACGGCTCTTACCTTGTGATATAAGAGGCTGGTGCTCCTCCATTACATGTCACTGCACACACGTGTATACACTGCACATGACGGCTCTTACCTTGTGATATAAGAGGCTGGTTTCCTCCATTACATGTCACTGCACACACGTGTATACACTGCACATGACGGCTCTTACCCTGTGATATAAGAGGCTGGTTTCCTCCATTACATGTCACTGCACACACGTGTATACACTGCACATGACGGCTCTTACCTTGTGATATAAGAGGCTGGTGCTCCTCCATTACATGCCACTGCACACACGTGTATACACTGCACATGACGGCTCTTACCCTGTGATATAAGAGGCTGGTGCTCCTCCATTACATGTCACTGCACACACGTGTATACACTGCACATGACGGCTCTCACCTTGTGATATAAGAGGCTGATGCTCCTCCATTACATGTCACTGCACACACGTGTATACACTGCACATGATGGCTCTTACCTTGTGATATAAGAGGCTGGTTTCCTCCATTACATGTCACTGCACACACGTGTATACACTGCACATGACGGCTCTTACCCTGTGATACAAGAGGCTGGTGCTCCTCCATTACATATCACTGCACACACGTGTATACACTGCACATGACGGCTCTTACCTTGTGATATAAGAGGCTGGTGCTCCTCCATTACATGTCACTGCACACACGTGTATACACTGCACATGACTGCTCTTACCTTGTGATATAAGAGGCTGGTTTCCTCCATTACATGTCACTGCACACACGTGTATACACTGCACATGACGGCTCTTACCTTGTGATATAAGAGGCTGGTGCTCCTCCATTACATGTCACTGCACACACGTGTATACACTGCACATGACGGCTCTTACCTTGTGATATAAGAGGCTGGTGCTCCTCCATTACATGTCACTGCACACACGTGTATACACTGCACATGACGGCTCTTACCCTGTGATATAAGAGGCTGGTGCTCCTCCATTACATGTCACTGCACACACGTGTATACACTGCTCATGATGGCTCTTACCTTGTGATATAAGAGGCTGGTGCTCCTTCATTACATGTCACTGCACACACGTGTATACAGTGCACATGATGGTTCTTACCTTGTGATTAAATAGGCTGGTGCTCCTTCATTACATGTCACTGCACACGCGTGTATACACTGCACATGACGGTTCTTACCTTGTGATTAAATAGGCTGGTGCTCCTCCATTACATGTCACTGCACACACGTGTGTACACTGCACATGATGGCTCTTACCTTGTGATATAAGAGGCTGGTGCTCCTTCATTACATGTCACTGCACACACGTGTATACACTGCACATGACGGCTCTTACCTTGTGATATAAGAGGCTGGTGCTCCTCCATTACATGTCACTGCACACGCGTGTATACACTGCACATGACGGTTCTTACCTTGTGATTAAATAAGCTGGGGCTCCTCCATTACATGTCACTGCACACACGTGTACACACTGCACATGACTGCTCTTACCTTGTGATATAAGATGTTGGTGCGCCTCCATTACATGTCACTGAACACATATGTATACACTGCACATGACGGCTCTTACCTTGTGATATAAGAGGCTGGTGCTCCTCCATTACATGTCACTGCACACACGTGTATACACTGCACATGACGGCTCTTACCTTGTGATATAAGAGGCTGGTGCTCCTGCATTACATGTCACTGCACACACGTGTACACACTGCACATGACGGGTCTTACCCTGTGATTAAAGAGGCTGGTGCTCCTCCATTACATGTCACTGCACTCACGTGTACACACTGCACATGACGGCTCTTACCTTGTGATATAAGAGGCTGGTGCTCCTCCATTACATGTCACTGCACACACGTGTATACACAGCACATGACGGGTCTTACCTTGTGATATAAGAGGCTGGTGCTCCTCCATTACATGTCACTGCACACACGTGTATACACTGCACATGACGGCTCTTACCTTGTGATATAAGAGGCCAGTACTCTTCCATTACATGTCACTGCACACACGTGTACACACTGCACATGACGGCTCTTACCTTGTGATATAAGATGCTGGTGCGCCTCCATTACATGTCACTGCACACACGTGTACACACTGCACATGACGGGTCTTACCTTGTGATATAAGATGCTGGTGCTCCTCGATTACATGTCACTGCACACACGTGTATACACTGCACATGATGGGTCTTACCTTGTGATATAAGAGGCTGGTGCTCCTCCATTACATGTCACTGCACACACGTGTATACACTGCACATGACGGCTCTTACCTTGTGATATAAGAGGCTGGTGCTCCTCCATTACATGTCACTGCACACACGTGTATACACTGCACATGACGGCTCTTACCTTGTGATATAAGAGGCTGGTGCTCCTCCATTACATGTCACTGCACACACGTGTATACACTGCACATGACGGCTCTTACCTTGTGATATAAGAGGCTGGTGCTCCTCCATTACATGTCACTGCACACATGTGTATACACTGCACATGACGGCTCTTACCTTGTGATATAAGAGGCTGGTGCTCCTCCATTACATGTCACTGCACACACGTGTATACACTGCACATGACGGCTCTTACCCTGTGATATAAGAGGCTGGTGCTCCTCCATCATGGCCTCCTTGTACAGATGCTTGTGTCCTTCTATATACTCCCACTCCTCCATGGAGAAATAGACAGTGACGTCCTGACACCTTACAGGAACCTGACAACACAATGACACCGTCATCACCCAGACCCCTCCAGTGCTGTTACTGGAGAATTTCCCAGCATTCCCAGCAGTGTCACCTCTCCAGTCAGCAGCTCCATCATCTTGTGGGTGAGCTCTAGGATCTTCTGCTCATGTATCAGGGGGTGAGGGGAAGGCTCTGTGATGGGGGGAGGGGTCCTGCTCCGCACTCCTGACTCCTGGAGATGGATGATGGGAGTCACACAGTCCCCCGATGTCTTCTTCACTATTGTGTGCTCCTGTGGATGGAGAGAGACACTTAGGGAATAAACCTGCAATGTATAGAAATAAGGGGGCTCTCCTGTATTCTGTAAGGAAAGGGTGCACTAATCCCAGTGACTCACCCTGTCGCTAGAGGTAGTTCAGTTGAGAATAGTGGAAGAGATTGACACTCCACTTCCAGGATCACTATGAGAAACAATTTATTTCTTAGGCCATATACAGTTGCAATAAAAAGTATGTGAACCCTTTGGAATGATATTGATTTCTGCACAAATTGGTCATAAAATGTGATCTGATCTTCATCTAAGTCACAACAGTAGACAATCACAGTCGGCTTAAACTAATAACACACAAAAAATTAAATGTTACCATGTTTTTATTGAACACACCATGTAAACATTCCCAGTACAGGTGGAAAAAGTATGTGAACCCTTGGATTTAATAACTGGTTGAACCTCCTTTGGCAGCAATAACTTCAACCAAACGTTTCCTGTAGTTGCAGATCAGACGTGCACAACGGTCAGGAGTAATTCTTGACCATTCCTCTTTACAGAACTGTTTCAGTTCAGCAATATTCTTGGGATGTCTGGTGTGAATCGCTTTCTTGAAGTCATGCCACAGCATCTCAATCGGGTTGAGGTCAGGACTCTGACTGGGCCACTCCAGAAGGAGTATTTTCTTCTCTTTAAGTCATTCTGTTGTTGATTTACTTTTCTGCTTTGGGTTGTTTTCCTGTTGCAACACCCATCTTCTGTTGAGCTTCAGCTGGTGGACAGATGGCCTTAAGTTCTCCTGCTAAATGTCTTGATAAACTTGGGAATTCCTTTTTCCTTCGATGATAGCAATCCATCCAGGCCATGACACAGTAAAGCAGCCCCAAACCATGATGGCCCCACCACCATACTTCACAGTTGGGATGAGGTTTTGATGTTGGTGTGCTGTGCCTCTTTTTCTCCACACATAGTGTTGTGTGTTTCTTCCAAACAACTAAACTTTGGTTTCATCTGTCCACAGAATATTTTGCCAGTACTGCTGTGAAACATCCAGGTGCTCTTGTGCAAACTGTAAACGTGCAGCAATGTTTTTTTTTTTGAACAGCAGTGGCTTCCTCTGTGGTATCCTCCCATGAAATCTATTCTTGTTTAGTGTTTTACATATCGTAGATTCGCTAACAGGGATGTTAGCATATGCCAGAGACTTTTGTAAGTCTTTAGCTGACACTCTAGGATTCTTCTTCACCTCATTGAGAAGTCTGTGCTGTGCTCCTTCAGTCATCTTTACAGGACGGCCACTCCTAGGAAGAGTAGCAGCAGTGCTGAACTTTCTCCATTTATAGACAATTTTTCTTACCGTGGACTGATGAACAGCAAGGCTTTTGGAGATACTTTTATAACCCTTTCCAACTTTATGCAAGTTCTTAATCGTAGGTCTTCTGAGAGCTCTTTTTTGCGAGGCATCATTCACATCAGGCAATGCTTCTTGTGAAAAGCAAACCCAGAACTGGTGTGTGTTTTTTATAGGGCAGGGCAGCTGTAACCAACACCTCCAATCTCATCTCATTGATTGGACTCCAGTTGGCTGACACCTCACTCCAATTAGCTCTTGGAGATGTCATTAGTCTAGGGGTTCACATACTTTTTCCACCTGCACTGTGAATGTTTACATGGTGTGTTCAATAAAAACATGGCAACATTTAATTCTTTGTGTGTTATTAGTTT
The DNA here is from genome assembly GCF_905171765.1 of Bufo bufo. Taxonomy (NCBI): domain Eukaryota; kingdom Metazoa; phylum Chordata; class Amphibia; order Anura; family Bufonidae; genus Bufo; species Bufo bufo. Next base: position 18,211,176 of record NC_053390.1, on the reverse strand, counting down.
AAGGAGACTGTGATTGTCTATTGTTGTGACTTAGATGAAGATCAGATCACATTTTATGACCAATTTGTGCAGAAATCGATATCATTACAAAGGGTTCACATACTTTTTCTTTCAACTGTACATAGTAAACATAAAATAGAGGAGGTCGTGGCCTGACGCGGCATGGTGTGAGACGCACATGTAAGCGCTCCTGCCGGTATCCTGACAAACCCATCCATGGTACCTGTACTTCGCACGCTGAAGCGGCAACAGAGGGGTGAGACTTGCGGGGCAACAGAAAGGAGTCCTCTGGAGCAAAGAATAATGCCCAGGAAGGCTAAATTGGCACCCAGACCGGAGCGTGAGATACAGCCACAACATGGCGCCGGTGAGGAAGAAGGAGAGGACCCAAAAGACAGGCTGAGTCGCGATCTAGCTGCGCGGCTCAGCAAATATGCCCGTGCTTCAGAGGAGGGAAGGGAGAGGCACAGAGACGTGATGGTGGCGGATTCCTCGTCAGATGAAGAGGTCTTCAGAAGGAGAAAGCAGAGATGATGGGGCCCGGGCACATAAAACGCCTGGTAAACAAACAAGGGCAGCCAGGGAAGGCCATGTTTCTTCTGAGAAGGAACCGACTCTAAAAGATGTTGTTATGTCGGCAGTGGCACACTGTATACACCACTCTCAAATCCCTATCTTTGCAAGTGGGGAACTTAAGAGAAGATTTATTACTCATAGGGAATGAATTACATAAAATTGCAGAGAGAACCACTAAAGTGGAAAAAAGGGTGTCTGGCCTAGAAGATGAAACCGGTCCTCTCAAAATGGCGGCAAAGACGACCGCCCGTGATATTGCTGCTCTGTTTGCGAAAACAGACGACCTGGAGAATAGGTCGCGACGCGACATCAGAATTGTGGGCGTCCGTGAAAAAGTGGAAGGAGTAAACGCTACTGACTACATTGAGAAGTGGATATCGCAAAAGTTCCAAGACAAGGGCTTATCGTCTCTATATGCTGTGGAACGGGCGCACAGGGTGCCCACGAGACCGCTCCCCCCAGGCAGACCACCATGTCCGATTCTAGCTAAAATACTTCATCACAAAGACAGACACGTGATCATCCAGATTTATCTATTAATGGAGTACAGATATCATTCTTTCCGGACTATTCCACTGAAAGGGTTTCTGTCACATGAAAAATGGGTATTAAGCTGGCTGATGTTAGCGATGTGCTAATGTCAGCTGAACATAACTATATTAGCGCCATCTCACTGCCTGCCGCCGTTATTGAGGAAAACAAACAGCCGGCGAGCGCCCTTCACTCACTGCACCGTATACTGAATGGGACGGCTCAGGCGTGAGATTTACACGTCAGAGTGGCAGGAAGAGAGCAGCGCTGCCTGGCCCTGTCAATCAAGAGAAGAAGGGCGTGAAAAGATGTGGGCAAACGGAGCCTCTAGGAGCAGGGGCAATATTGGTTAATTCTTAAATGGTCGGTCAATGCTGAAGTGTGGGGGTGGGGGGGGGGGTGTTCGGGTATATTGGGAGTTGGGCTTCAGGGCACTGTTATAATGGTAACTGTTTCCAATATCTGAAGGAAATTATTCTGTGTAATCATATGACCACAATGTGTACAGTCGTGGCCAAAAGTTTTGAGAACGACACAAATATTAGTTTTCACAAAGTTTGCTGCTAAACTGCTTTTAGATCTTTGTTTCAGTTGTTTCTGTGATGTAGTGAAATATAATTACACTCCCTTCATACGTTTCAAAGGCTTTTATCGACAATTACATGACATTTATGCAAAGAGTCAGTATTTGCAGTGTTGGCCCTTCTTTTTCAGGACCTCTGCAATTCGACTGGGCATGCTCTCAATCAACTTCTGGGCCAATTCCTGACTGATAGCAACCCATTCTTTCATCATCACTTCTTGGAGTTTGTCAGAATTAGTGGGTTTTTGTTTGTCCACCCGCCTCTTGAGGATTGACCACAATGGGATTAAGATCTGGGGAGTTTCCAGGCCATGGACCCAAAATGTCAACGTTTTGGTCCCCGAGCCACTTAGTTATCACTTTTGCCTTATGGCACGGTGCTCCATCGTGCTGGAAAATGCATTGTTCTTCACCAAACTGTTGTTGGAAGAAGTTGCTGTTGGAGGGTGTTTTGGTACCATTCTTTATTTATGGCTGTGTTTTTGGGCAAAATTGTGAGTGAGCCCACTCCCTTGGATGAGAAGCAACCCCACACATGAATGGTCTCAGGATGCTTTACTGTTGGCATGACACAGGACTGATGGTAGCGCTCACCTTTTCTTCTCCGGACAAGCCTTTTTCCAGATGCCCCAAACAATCGGAAAGAGGCTTCATCGGAGAATATGACTTTGCCCCAGTCCTCAGCAGTCCATTCACCATACTTTCTGCAGAAGATCAATCTGTCCCTGATGTTTTTTTTGGAGAGAAGTGGCTTCTTTGCTGCCCTTCTTGACACCAGGCCATCTTCCAAAAGTCTTTGCCTCACTGTGCGTGCAGATGCGCTCACACCTGCCTGCTGCCATTCCTGAGCAAGCTCTGCACTGGTGGCACTCCGATCCCGCAGCTGAATCCTCTTTAGGAGACGATCCTGGCGCTTGCTGGACTTTCTTGGACGCCCTGAAGCCTTCTTAACAAGAATTGAACCTCTTTCCTTGAAGTTCTTGATGATCCTATAAAAATTGTTGATTGAGGTGCAATCTTAGTAGCCACAATATCCTTGCCTGTGAAGCCATTTTTATGCAACGCAATGATGGCTGCACGTGTTTCTTTGCAGGTCACCATGGTTAACAATGGAAGAACAAGGATTTCAAGCATCACCCTCCTTTTAACATGTCAAGTCTGCCATTTTAACCCAATCAGCCTGACATAATGATCTCCAGTCTTGTGCTCGTCAACATTCTCACCTGAGTTAACAAGACGATTACTGAAATGATCACAGCAGGTCCTTTAATGACAGCAATGAAATGCAGTTTTTTGGGATTAAGTTAATTTTCATGGCAAAGAAGGACTATGCAATTCATCTGATCACTCTTCATAACATTCTGGAGTATATGCAAATTGCTATTATAAAAACTTAAGCAGCAACTTTTCCAATTTCCAATATTTATGTAATTCTCAAAACTTTTGGCCACGACTGTAGACACATTTCGTACTTGATTGTATAAAGGTACTTTAATGGTATATATCAAAGCTATTAATAAAAAAAAACAATATAACATAGAAAATACAATAAAGATACATAGATATAATAAAAGTGATAAAGAAAGTAAAAATCTAAGCAACAAACACATTTAAACACAAACGCGTTTCGTAACATTCACCTTGTTCCTTCTTCATTTTGACCACTGAAAAAGGAAAACAAGGTGAATGCTCCGAAACGCGTTTGGTGTTTAAATGCCCCCTATGTACGGACGTCTCAATATGGACTCTTACTTATAACCAACCCCAACATCATATGGAGCGCTCCAGGATCACTCCCATCTGAAGTCGAGAGACGGATGCCGGCTTCCACGTACCACGCGGTATGCTGACTGTGTCCCTCTCCAGCACACGAGCTAAGTTTACTATACACGGAAGCAGGAGAGGAGATTCGGAGGTAAGTCGCAGTTCCGAAGACCACGTGGGACGCCACGGAAGGCGCTAGACCCCGATCCCTCGGCAACAAACCGTGAGTAAGGATGCTATTCTAACTCGTGTGCACATTATGGGAAAATAACAAATACAGTCATTCCAACTCTTGTACAGAACTTTTAAGTGAGACAGCGGTTTTTAACCCCTGCATGGACATCTGAATGCGGGAATATATGGGAACGATTCTTAATATGTGATTAAAGATCACATTCTACATTTTTACCGGATATTACCGACATATAGCTACTATTTGCTTAACTGGAGATACATTGCATATGATTGCTATAGCCCACCTGACACTGAAATGAAGGGACAGAATATGTGTGCACAAAAACTGGACACTAAGCATTACTGGAATACAACAGGTGACATCTATAGAGCTGCAGCAATACCCCAATATAACAGGTGTCACTTGTGGAGGCATTTGAGACGCATTATACATCCCCTGAGATATTGCTGGTGGAGTGAACTGTTATTGCGCAATATACATCTTGAATACGGAGTAGTGTTGATCGAGGACCGTAGTGCTCGGGTGCTCGGGCCGAACACATCGTGATATTTGGGTGCTCGACCGAGCACCCGAGTATGATGGAAGTCAATGGGAGAACCCGAGCATTAAACCAGTTACCCCCTGCTCTGAAGAGGGGAGGGTGCCTGGTTCATAGGAAAATGTCAGAAATTGATGGAAACACCACCAAAATGGTTCTGTAACAGCATGGGGGGGATGTATGGATGCATCGTGGACTCGCTGGAAACTATGTTGTACGAATAGTACGCCACTTTTACATAATGACAATAATACGCACAAAACCAAGGGGAAAAAAACATATTTTAGAGGAAAAATTGATAGAAAACATTCTTTCCTGAATATTTACATGTATATAAAGTGCAAGTGCTGCCAAAAATTACAAGGAAGAGGCACTCCGATACACCCTTAGTTACAAAAAAAAGGAGGGCATCATACACACCCTTTAAAAATTATGATTGATGGCCTGCTGGTGACCCTCAAAAACATTAGGAGCAAGGGCCTGCTGATCTGACCATCTAAAACATTATGGGTGGTGGCCTGCTGCAGCTTTGGTGACTCTACTTAACTTGGGGCCGATGGCACGTCCCTGTGACGGTGACGATCCATTCAGGTGTCTGGCCTATCAACTTTCTATGTAATTGTCAGCTCAAAACCATTGTACACTACGGGTATCAGGGAATCAGTGTTTAATTCCGGAGAGGGAGCCTGAGAAACGGCAACCACATCCAAGGAAGGCAAGCGGGTGGCGCGCAAATCACACACTTCCGACTCGGGGAGGTAGTGACGATAAATAACAATACAGACTCTTAAGATGCCCTGTTATTGGAATGAGTAATAAAAAGTTACAGTGAATGTCACTGCAGTATTTTGGATGAGGAAACGTTGGACAGGAGAGGCCCTGCTGCCGCTTGGTTGACTCTAGATAACTTCTGCCTGATCGCACGTCCCTGTGATGTCCACGATCCATTTGGATATCTTCGCTATTAACTTTCGATGTTCTTTTATGCGCCTAACATGGTGACCACTGGACACGGGGAATCAGTGTTCGATTTTGGAGAGAGAGCCTGATAAACGGCTACGACTGGAGAGAGGCACTTGATACTGGCACATTGGAGGGGGGGGGGAGATGGCACTATGATACTGGCACATGGGGGGGAGGCACTTGATGCTGGCACTTTTGGGGGGGGAGGCACTTGATGCTGGCACTTTTGGGGGGGAGATGGCACTATGATACTGGGACATGGGGGGGAGAGGGGCTCTTGATAGTGGCACATGGGGGGGTTTGGCACTTGATACTGGCACATGGGGGGGTTGGCACTATGGTACTGGCACATGGTGGGGTGGGAAGGAGAGAGGAACTTGTTACTGGCACATTGGGGGGGGATGGCACTATGATACTGGCACATGGGGGGGAGGCACTTGATATTGGCACTTTTGAGGGGGGGGGGGATGGCACTATGATACTGGGACATGGGAGGGGAGAGAGGCACTTGATACTGGCAGATTGGGGGGAGATGGCACTATGATACTGGCACATGGGGGGGAGGCACTTGATACTGGCACTTTTTTATTGGGGGGAAGACACTATGATACTAGGACATGGGGGGAGAGAGAGAGGCACTGGATACTGGCACTTTTTTGGGGGGGGGAAATGGCACTATGATACTGGGACATGGGGGGGGAGAGGCACTTGATACTGGCACATTGGGGGGGAGATGGCACTATGATACTGGCACATGGGGGGGAAGAGGCACTTGATACTGGCACTTTTGGGGGGGAGATGGCACTATAATACTGGGACATGGGGGGGAGAGAGGCACTTGATACTGGCACTTTTGAAGGGGGAGATGGCACTATGATACTGGGACATGGGGGGAGGAGAGGTACTTGATACTGGCACTTTTGGGGGGGGAGATGGCACTATGATACTGGGACATGGGGGGAGAGAGGCTCTTGATAGTGGCACATGGGGGGGTTTGGCACTTGATACTGGCACATGGGGGGGTTGGCACTATGATACTGGCACATGGTGGGGTGGGAAGGAGAGAGGAACTTGATACTGGCACATTGGGGGGGGGGTGGCACTATGATACTGGCACATGGGGGGAGGCACTTGATATTGGCACTTTTGAGGGGGGGAGATGGCACTATGATACTGGGACATGGGGGGGAGAGGCACTTGATACTGGCAGATTTGGGGGGGAGATGGCACTATGATACTGGCACATGGGGGGGAGGCACTTGATACTGGCACTTTTTTTGGGGGGGGGGCACTATGATACTAGGACATGGGGGGAGAGAGAGAGGCACTGGATACTGGCACTTTTTTGGGGGGGAAATGGCACTATGATACTGGGACATGGGGGGAGAGGCACTTGATACTGGCACATTGGGGGGGGGAGATGGCACTATGATACTGGCACATGGGGGGGGGGGAGGAGGCACTTGATACTGGCACTTTTGGGGGGGAGATGGCACTATAATACTGGGACATGGGGGAGAGGCACTTGATACTGGCACTTTTGGAGGGGTGAGATGGCACTATGATACTGGGACATGGGGGGAGGAGAGGCACTTGATACTGGCACTTTTGGGGGGGGGGAGATGGCACTATGATACTGGGACATGGGGGAGAGAGGCACTTGATACTGGCACATGGGGGGGGTTTGGCACTTGATACTGGCACATGGGGGGAGATGGCACTATGATACTGGCACATGTGGGAAGGAGAGAGGCACTTGATACTGGCACTTTTGGGGGGGTGAGATGGCACTAGGATACTGGGACATGGGGGGGAGGAGAGAGGCACTTGATACTGGCACATGGGGGGGTTTGGCACTTGATACTGGCACATGGGGGGGTTTGGCACTATGATACTGGCACATGGGGGGTGGGAAGGAGAGAGGCACTTGATACTGGCACATTGGGGGGGGAGATGGCACTATGATACTGGCACTTTGGAGGGGGGGCGAGATGGCACTATGATACTGGGACATGTGGGGGAGGGGGAGAGGCACTTGATAATGACACATGATGGGGGGCATCTATGGGGACACTTACTGGCACATTATTGGGGGGCATTATAGGGGTCCCTTTTTATTGGCACATTATAAGGCCCTTAATCATACCCAGTGTCACCCATAGCCAGTCTCCTGCCCCCCTTAATCATACCCTGTCACCTTTGCCCAGTCCCCTGCCCCCCTTAATTATACCCAGTGTCACCCAGAGTCATACCCAGTGTCACCCAGAGCCAGTCCCCTGCCCCTTAATCATACCCAGTGTCACCCTTATCCAGTCCCCTGCTCATTAATCATACCCAGTGTCACCCTTATCCAGTCCCCTGCCCCCTTTTTTTTTAATTTAACAACTTTATTAGTATACAAAGGAGTAAAAATACACAAATCAGAATTAGCATTTAGTATAGTTAGCTTACTCCATTTTCTCCCACAATCCCATTTTTACCCCCCACCTGTCACGGATGGTGTAGCAGAAAACTAGAAGTCACAAATAAAGATCCGACTGGCTTGATCCAAACTAAGGAACATATGGGTGAGCCCTATAATAGCCCTAGAGCTCTCCCTGCTCAGCCCATGCAAAGATCTTTATGATAGAAAATTGCATGTCCTCGTACCTAGACTGTGTGACACCTGAAAGCCCTACAATAGTGAGGGGACACGGCCACCGGCTCCCTGCACTTAATACGGAGGGAGTCAGGGTCACCTAGAATCAAGCCAACAGGAAAACACAAATAAAGGAAAGAACTTATCTGAGGAACCAGCAGTTGCAGCATCTAGCAGTGAGCACAATCCAGGAAGTTGTATAAACCGCAAAGTGATGCAGTATGGGAGGGGATATGAAGGGATGCAATCAGTGCAATCTTTTGCCAAATAAGTGACAAAGACGAAGAAAATCTCTCCTCATCAGGTAAACCAGAAGACCCCTCTCCAGAGAATGTTCCAAACTGCGGATGAAACCCACAACCTGACAGGGCATCGGCCTTCACATTTTTAACCCCAGGGCGGAACGTGACAACAAAATTAAACCTGGAAAAGAATAAAGGCCATCTGGCCTGTCTCGGGTTCAGACACTTGGCTGACTCCAAGTAGGCCAGATTCTTATGGTTGGTAAACACGGTAATGGGGTGTCTGGCTCCCTCTAGCCAATGGCACCATTCCTCAAAAGCTAATTTGATGGCCAACAACTCCCTATCTCCCACATCGTAATTTCTCTCTGCGGAGGAGAGTTTCTTTGAGAAAAAGGCACACGGTCGCCATTTGGCAGGAGAGGGACCCTGAGACAAAACCGCACCCACACCCACCTCAGAAGCGTCAACCTCAACAATGAAAGGTAGAGAGACATCAGGTTGTACCAAGATGGGAGCGGAAGCAAAACTCTCTTTGATACTAGAAAAGGCCTTACGCGCATCTACCGACCAGGAGGAAAAATCTACCCCCTTTTTAGTCATATCAGTGAGTGGCTTAACAACAGAGGAATAATTCAAAATGAACTTCCTGTAATAATTGGCAAAACCCAAAAAACGCATCAGCGCCTTCTGATTCTCAGGAAGCTCCCAATCAAGCACAGCGCGGACCTTCTCAGGGTCCATGCGACAACCGGAAGCGGAGAGAAGAAAACCCAGAAATTGAATTTCTGGAAGCGCAAACACATTTTTCCAGTTTAGCGTACAATTTATTCTCCTGCAGAATGAGCAAGACCTGACGTAGGTGGTCCCTATGAGTTTTCAAATCAGGAGAAAAAATTTAAATGTCATCTAGATACACTAGTACAAATTTCCCCATTACATGATAAAAAATACTGTTCACAAAATGTTGGAAGACGGCTGGAGCATTCATCAAACCAAAGGGCATAACCAAATTCTCGAAATGGCCCTCAGGGGTATTGAAGGCCGTCTTCCATTCGTCCCCTTCCCTGACCAGGTTGTATGCCCCTCTTAAATCCAACTTGGAATTTTTTTTAGCCCCAACAATCTGGTTAAACAGGTCCGGGATCAGAGGAAACAGATAAGGGTCATGAATTGTGATACAGTTCAGCTCCCTGAAATCCAGACATGGTCTTAAAGAACCATCTTTTTTCTTAAAAAAAAAAAAACAGCGGCAACAGGTGACTTCGAGGGTCGGATGTGTCCCTTTCTCAGGCTCTCAGAGATATACATGTACGCATAGCGACCCTTTCAGGTTGGGAGAGATTGTATAAACGAAATTTAGGCAGCTTGGTGCCTGGGATGAGATTAATAGGACAATCGTACTCCCGATGAGGGGGCATCTCCTGGACACCACTCTCTGAAAACACATCCGAAAATTCTGAGAGAAAAGATGGTACAGTCTTGGTAGAAACCTCTGAAAGAGACGCCGAAAGCAAGAATCACTCCAACCATTTATTTGCCTTGCTTGCCAATCAATGGTGGGGTTATGTTTAGTGAGCCAGGGTAGCCCCAACACTAGAGGAGTAGGTAACCCGCCTAGGACAAAACATGACACATCCTCAACATGAGCATCACCCACAGTCAAACAGATATTGTGAACTATGCCTTTTAACGATTTTTGAGAAAGTGGAGCGGAATCGATAGCAAAAACAGGTATATCCTTTCCCAAGGTGCATACCTGGAAACCATGTGTTATAGCAAATTGACTATCAATGAGATTGACAGCTGCTCCACTATCTACAAAAATCTCACAAAAAATGTTCTTGCTATCTAGCGCCACCCTGGCAGGTAGGACAAAACGGGAACTACAAGCAAACGGAAAAGCTTCAATTTCCGCATCAACCTTGCCAATAGTAACAGATGTAAAGTTTTTAGAGGATTTTTTTATTTTAGTTTCTTTATTACCCTCAAAACTCTCCCTGAATTTTCTAGAGGGACAAACATTTGCCAAATGATTTATACCTCCACAACAGAAACAAATCCTGCCCTGAGAGCTGAATCTTCTACTATGAGAGGCAAGCAAACCCATCTGCATGGTCTCCTGCTCAGAGGGGATTAAGAGAGACTGAGACCCCTGTGCACTGAATGAGACCGCCCTACTGTCCTGAGACTGAATATGACAGGAAGGAGTGATCTCTCCTCTCTCTCTAAGACGCCTGTCAATACGAACAGCCTGAGACATGGCAGACTGCAAGGAGACAGGTCTCTCATGAAAGGCAAATGCATCTTTCAATCCCTCTGAGAGACCATAGCAAAATTGACTTCGGAGTGCAGCATCATTCCAACCAGTATCAGCTGCCCATCTATGAAATTCTGAACAGTATATCTCTGCGGACTGTTTACCCTGGCATAAAAGGACGCAGTTTAGATTCAGCCAGAGCAATACGATCCGGGTCATCATATATCTGACCCAGGGCTGCAAAAAATTCATCCACCGATAGGAGGGGCCATGCCCCCACCGGCAGCGGAAAGGCCCAAGATTGAGCGTTATGTCTGAGCAGCAAGATGATGATGCCCACCCTCTGCTCCTCATCACCAGAGTAATGGGGAAGTAGGCGAAAATGGAGTTTGCAAGCCTCTCTAAAACAAACAAAATTCTCACTACCCCCGGAGAACGTATCCGGAAGAGAGATCTTAGGCTCGGAACAAACTCCATGAACGCAAGCTGAACCGGTCACCTGAAACTGAGACACAGTTTTACGGAGATCTGCTACCTCCAGTGAAAGACCCTGCATGCGTTCAGTCAAGAGTGAAACCGAATCCATGCTTAAGACGGTTTCGGCGGACTTCCGATTCCGGCGCCGACATGTGAAGGAGTCAGGCACGAGAGCTCAGCAGTGATAGAGATTAAAACCGCTCATATTGCCTGTGTACGTCGGGTGCGAGACACGAAAGGACATCCAGCTGCTCTTTCAAACATATGGATCGGTTCCTGACTAACATGGGCAAGAAAACCAGAGGCAGAACAACTTCTCCCGCGCGATCGGAGATCCCAACCCCCCCAGTAATGGCGCCTACCTTGCTTGAAACAGAGGTTGGTACAGAGTTGTCGAGTGCTGACACTATCTGTGTTGAGCTGTATTGTGAGAGGGGAAGTTTGAGAGATATTACAGTGTCTGACGTCACAGGTGGAAAAAAGTGAAGTCTAGGGGAGCTGAGAAGGAAGCATTACTTTGATCTGTGCTCTCCTTTGCTCCATGTTAGTTCATGGTTGATAATGGTTATTATTGTTTGGAAGGGGAGGGGGGAGTGGGGGAAGGGAAGCAAAATGGGGAAATGGTTAGTCATTCATCGATAGTCGCCTTGAGAAAATACCTCATTCTCTGTCAACGTTATGAAAATTGTGTCATGGAACGTTAAAGGGCTACGCTCGCCCCAAAAGCGTAATATGATATTGAGACGGCTAAAACACTTGAAGGCCGACATTGCAATGCTACAAAAAACACATTTGACAGAAAGTGATTTCCATAGATTGGAGAAATCTTGGGTGGGGAAAGTAGTGGGCTCATCCGCAGTAAACCACAAAGCAGGGGTTCTGTTCCTTCTCCACAAAAATCTGGCCTACAATATTCTGGGGATTGAGTCTGATGATGAGGGACGTTGGTGTACTTTACATCTTACCATAAATTCAGATGAACTCAAGATATACAACATTTATGGCCCAAATAAGGATAACAAACAATTTTTTGCTGATCTGGGGGTTAAGCTAAATAGGGACCATGTCAAAAAGCGATTAGCAGGAGGGGACTTTAACACTGTAGTTAATACAGCAGAAGATAGGAGACGATCGAACACTCGTCATGAATTAACTCATATGCGTGACAAGGTTTTGGAGCCGTTTTTACGAGATACTGCCCTCTCTGACATCTGGAGATATATGAACCCGGATAGCAGAGATTTTACCTTCTACTCGTCACCGCATGAATCATGGTCCAGGATAGACTACCTTGTAGTGTCAGAGACTCTGAAGTCTAGGGTAGCGGAACCAATCATCCATGACATGGTAATTTCGGATCACGCCCCGATATCTGTGACCCTCTTAGAATATCAACCGAAAGGCCAGGACATCATATGGAGATTCCCCTCCTACCTGTATAATGATGACAACTTCAGGGATATTCTCCGGGGCTGGTACCTGGAGTTCAGGGGGGATAATATAACTAGTGCAAACAGCCCTTCACTATTCTGGGACACTGCCAAAGCTGTGCTTAGAGGTAGGATTATAGCATATGTGAGGGGACTTAAAAAAAAGATAACACAACAGCTGCATGATCTCAGTCTTTCTCTACGCACCGCCTATACCACTTATCAGACCTCTCCTACTGAACAAACTAGGAAGGTCTGGCAATTGGCTAAAAAGGACTACGATTTATAGTACAAGAGAAAGATGAGATGTGATATGCGGTAATAAGTCGGGTAAACTACTAGCCAATCTCATTAAAAACTCGAGGCGTCAATCTCACATCTTAAAACTTGCCGACACTAGAGGGGTAGTCCATGTTAAACCAGATAAAATTGTCTCTATTTTGGGGGATTATTATAGGGATCTATATAAGGATCCAGGGGCCAAAACTCCTCTATCGACCTTCCTATCCAAATGTGTGGCATTACCATCCCTCTCTGATAGCCAGTTGGAATCCTTAAACTCCCCAATATCAGAATCCGAGGTTCTTGCAGTCATTAAAGGCCTGCACTTGCACAAAGCCCCAGGCCCGGATGGCTACACAGGGGAATTTTTTAAGATGTTGGGAGATGATTTTAAAGGCCCGCTAGCGGGGGTGTTCAATGGGATACTAACGGGAGCTCCACTGTCAGCAACAGATAACCTAGCATATATTAAACTGATCCCCAAGCCAGGGAAAGATGTCTTACTCCCCGCTTCGTATCGCCCAATATCTTTGATCAACGTAGACCTCAAGATCGGGGCAAAGATTATAGCTGACAGACTCTCCCATCTTATGCCGACATTAATTTCACTTCCCCAATCGGGATTTGTTAAAGGCAGGTCAGCAGTTTCTAACATTAGGAAGGTCCTGGCGGTGTTGGATGCTGTACAGGGTAATGTGTGCTCTTCTCCGCGTCCATCCCTGATGGCAATCGACGCGGAGAAGGCGTTTGATAACGTCTGATGGGATTGGCTGGAGGAAGTTCTAAATAGGATGCGATTTAGTGGTCCAATCCGAACCTTTGTCTCAGCCTTATACACCGCGCCTAAAGCCCGAATAGCAATCCCGGGTTTCCTATCCTCTCCCTTTCCGTTATGCAGGGGTACACGTCAGGGATGCCCCCTTTCCCAGTTATTGTTCAATCTAGCACTTGAACCGTTGGCTCGCATGCTAGATGGAGGGGACATATTTAGGGGAATAAGTGGGCCAGAAAGAAATATATACATCCCTCTTCGCGGATGATATATTATTATTCATGGCGGACCCGGTTGATGACCTAGAGAAGGTTTTGCAGCTTCTGGACTCCTTTGAACCGGTCTCGGGATTTAAGATAAACCTGGACAAATCTGTGATTTTACCACTAACATCTCTAAAGTTGAAGGAAATGCTTCCGGAATCGTGTAGGAACATATCGGTGAGCAACTCCCACATCACTTACCTGGGCATCAAAATTGGGAAGTCCCCATCGTCCCTCTATAGTCTGAACTATCCCCCCCTGTTTAAAAAATATTGCCGACGACCTTACTAGATGGCAGGGTCTCCCACTCTCTTTAAGGCCCCCTGCACACGATCCGGATTGCGTGCGGATTTTCCGCGCGGATTTGCGTGCGGAAAATCCGCACCGTAGGTCATGTCCATTGTATTCTATGAGAATTTGAAATTCTCAATGCACACGATGCAGATTTTTTCCGCGCAGAATTTGACCTGCGGTGCGGATTTTAAAATCCGCGACATGTCAATACATTTTATTTGTCCGGACCGGATTTTCTTCATTCACTCAGTGAAATCCGCATGCGGAAAATCCGCACCGAATCCGCTCCAAATCCGCACGCAAATCCGTATGCAAATCCGCACCAATTAATGCGGATTGACCGCACAGATTTGCCTGCGAACACCTGCGGATTTCAGTGCGGATTCTCCGCACATGAATCCGGATCGTGTGCAGGGGGCCTAATGGGTAGAAGTCATGTACTGAAAATGATGTGCTTTCCTAAACTGCTGTATCCCCTACAGACGATCCCTGTACTTTTACGACACTCCGATGTCCAGGGTCTTCACTCAGTGTTCACCAGGTTTCTGTGGTCAGGGAAGAAACCACGTATTGCACTGACGAAGCTAATGCTACCAAGAGATAAAGGTGGTTTGAACGTGCCGAATATTAGAGTGTATAATCTGGCGTGTCTCTTTAGACATTGTCTGGACTGGATACATGGGACTAGTCACTTCTCCAATTTTGATTTGGAGACCCATTTGTCCAGTCCATGGCCGTTAGTCAATCTGCTTCATACGAGGAGACAGCTTCTGATAAGGAGCCTTAAACACTCCACTATCATCCGCGACACGATAGTAGCGTGGAAGGAACTGCGTAAACTAGCGAAAAAACCATTTCTAGCGTCCAAGGTCATGCATCTGTGGAGACACCGGGAATTCCCACAAGGGGACACGAACAAGATGTTCAGGGTGTGGAGAGCAAAAGGTATCAAGACCCTACTTGATCTTATTCACATCCCTGAGAAAAGATATCTTACTTTTACAGAATTATGTCAGAAATATGACCTGGAAAGCTCTCACGCTCTCCCCTTCCAACAGGTGTACCTTTTTTGTAGAGACAGACAGAGAGATGTGTCAGGTGAATGTACAGGTTTTTACATTAGGTGGTGGAAATTCCAAACTTTCCATTTCTCGTATATACCAAGAGTTGCGAGAATCAAGTAACAAAGCGTCTGCGTCTCTTTTCAAAAAATGGGAAAAGAAACTCAATATTGCGGTAACTGCTGAACAAGTCTTACAGGGATGGGCTAGAGTGTGCAAGGCGGTCTGATACATTTCCCAGAAGGTCTGATAATACAGCTTTCCAGGTAGCTTGTCCAAAATGTGGGTTAGATAAAGCAGACCTGGTACATTGTGTTTGGTTATGTTCACATGTACAACGATTTTGGGAACAGGTCAGGTGTTGGATTAGGGATAAGCTGGGTTGTACTTTGAGACTAGCCCCTGAGGTCCTTCTGTTTCATGACCACGGAGATGCAGGTTCTCCCCCTCATATAATAGTAGATGCGGCCTTGGTGGTGTCCCTGCTATGCTTATTGCAGGGGTGGCTGAAAACAGAGGTACTTCAATTGCAAGAGGTGAAGATGCAGATGACACATTTCATGTACCTAGATAAATCAGAAGCGGAACTAAACAAGGATAAAAAAACTAAATGTTTTTTTAGGAGGTGGAGGACCTTTATCACAAATAGCTTTACCCCAGAGGAGATAGGGAGGCTCATGCAAACATTCAAATACACGGAATGGTACAGCTTGGAAGCACTTAAGGGGACGTTGGGGAGATTGTCTCTTGACAATTTAGATAGATAGGGTGATAGAAAGATAACGCAAGTCATGCTGTCGCTTAATCCGACAATATGTTTATTTTATGTAATTAAAGCTATTGAATGAATGTCTAATAATGGTGACTATTGAAGTGGTGACTCAGTTGGGAGGGAGGGTGGAATGGGTCTTGGGGGGGATGTTTTCACTGTTTATATGAAAAATGAAAATTGCAACACCTATTTACTGGACTTGTAACTAAAGCTTGTATTTCTCTTTTATTGGTGGAACTAATAAAATAAAAAATAAAAATAAAATAAAAAAGACGGTTTCGGCGGTTTATAATGTCACGGATGGTGTAGCAGAAAACTAGAAGTCACAAATAAAGATCCGACTGGCTTGATCCAAACTAAGGAACATATGGGTGAGCCCTATAATAACCCTAGAGCTCTCCCTGACTGCTCAGCCCATGCAAAGATCTTTATGATAGAAAATTGCATGTCCTTGTGTGGCGAAAGCCACTTCGCCACGGTGTTTGGAGGGGGCTGTTTGCCAGCCTCCTACCCCTGGATTATGGCCCTTTAAGATACTTTTACTAACTTTTAAACCCCTGAACCTATTCAAATGAATTTTGGATAGGTTTGTCCCCAAGTTATACTGGTTAAATTGATCTAAGTTATATGTATGTACAATGTAAACTCACAAAGTCGTAACAATTTATAAGAAGTGTAACTTTTCAGCTTAGGAGATAGTTGTATAGATACAGAAATTGACTCAATTATCTCCTAGACAGAGGGGAGAAATATGCTGGGTGTGTTTCTATTGTCCCATTGTGCCATTGTCCCATTGTGTCCGATTTGCTGCTGTACTTACATTGTATGTGTTGTAATATATTGATTGGTTGCATTTCAAAACCCTGTGGGCAGTACTATGTTTGTGGATTGTGAATAAAAGAGGCTGTACGTGCAAGTACAGTCAGTTCTGCTTGACCTCAAAACGAAGTGCCGTCTCGTTATTGGGGGAATTGGATTGTGTGCTGATTGCCAGGAGTGTAAGCCGATTGTATGCTTTTCCTGTTCCGCGGTTTCCAGTGTTCGTGTAGTTTGCAGTTCAGCAGACTGGTGCTTGCAGTAGCTTCCTGTGCATTGGAAAGGGGAATATCATCTGAACGGAGTTGTGTGCTGAACGGTCCGTTACACCTTGTACCTAGACTGTGTGACACCTGAAAGCCCTACCATAGTGAGGGGACATGGCCACCGGCTCCCTGCACTTAATAAGGAGGGAGTCAGGGTCACCTAGAATCAAGCCAACAGAAAAACACAAATAAAGGAAAGGACTTATCTGAGGAACCAGCAGTTGCAGCATCTAGCAGTGAGCACAATACAGGAAGTTGTATAAACCGCAAAGTGATGCAGTATGGGAGGGGATATAAAGGGATGCAATCAGTGCAACTAGCTGACAGCTGAGAGAGGGAAACGAGATGACAAAACAAAACCAAAACAAAAGAACCTCAAGCAAGAGGTACTGAAGAACGTCTGTCAGAGCTTCTCAGAGATCTGGCAGTGACACCACCCCCGCCTGCGATGCGTCCACT
This sequence comes from Bufo bufo, assembly GCF_905171765.1. Taxonomy (NCBI): domain Eukaryota; kingdom Metazoa; phylum Chordata; class Amphibia; order Anura; family Bufonidae; genus Bufo; species Bufo bufo. The sequence continues at coordinate 18,193,993 of NC_053390.1, read as the reverse complement.
GTCCTCCCTCCCCCTCCCTCCTCGAACAGAATAGGGGTAAGGGAAGAGAGAAGAGTAGGAGGAAAGAGAAGAGTAGGAGGAAAGAGAAGAAAAAAACAAACAAACAGAAAAACGGTAACACATTATTAAATTCAGCATAAAAGCCTATCAGAACTTCCAACCTTCCCATATCTTATTCCATTTTTCTAGTCCGCCTCTGTGCTTATACAGAATCCGTTCATAATTTTTTATCTTATTAACCAGATTTATCCAGTTATTTACTTCAGGAGCATGGCGTGCAAACCAACTTCGACTGATCAGTAATCTGGCCAGTAGTAGTACTCTACCCAGTAGAATCTTTTGGTATTTATGGATAGTTAACGTAGACAGATCATTCAATAAAAACAATTGTGGGTCAAGAGATATATGTATTTTTAATTTGTGGGTAAGGAGATTTTTAATACCATTCCAGTATGCTACCAGACCTGGGCAGAGCCACATCATGTGCAGATAGTCCGCTCCTACATTATCACAACGAGGGCACTTGGAGGTATCTCTTAATCCACACTTGTTTAACCAAGTGGGAGTAACATAAAGTCTATGGTAAATATTAAACTGTGTTAGAACGTGATTAAAATTGTGAGAAAGTACATCTGGATTAGTAAAGATACTCCCCCATCCCACCAGCTTTATATGTGGACAGTCCATCTCCCAGGCCCTTTGCCCTGGTGATTTTGTCTCAGAAAAACGTGACTTAATTAGTAGTTTGTATATACACTGCTCAAAAAAATAAAGGGAACACAAAAATAACACATCCTAGATCTGAATTAATTAAATATTCTTCTGAAATACTTTGTTCTTTACATAGGTGAATGTGCTGACAACAAAATCACACAAAAATAAAAAAATGGAAATCAAAGTTTTCAACCCATGGAGGTCTCGATTTGGAGTCACACTCAAAATTAAAGTGGAAAAACACACTACAGGCTGTCCAACTTTGATGTAATGTCCTTAAAACAAGTCAAAATGAGGCTCAGTAGTGTGTGTGGCCTCCACGTGCCTGTATGACCTCCCTACAACGCCTGTGCATGCTCCTGATGGATCTCCTCCCAGACCTGGACTAAAGCATCTGCCAACTCCTGGACAGTCTGTGGTGCAACGTGACGTTGGTGGATAGAGCGAGACATGATGTCCCAGATGTGCTCAATTGGATTCAGGTCTGGGGAACGGGCGGGCCAGTCCATAGCATCAATGCCTTCGTCTTGCAGGAACTGCTGACACACTCCAGCCACATGAGGTCTAGCATTGTCTTGCATCAGGAGGAACCCAGGGCCAACAGCACCAGCATATGGTCTCACAAGGGGTCTGAGGATCTCATCTCGGTACCTAATGGCAGTCAGGCTACCTCTGCCGAGCACATGGAGGGCTGTGCGGCCCTCCAAAGAAATGCCACCCCACACCATTACTGACCTAATGCCAAACCGGTCATGCTGGAGGAGGTTGCAGGCAGCAGAATGTTCTCCACGGCGCCTCAAGACTCTGTCACGTCTGTCACATGTGCTCAGTGTGAACCTGCTTTCATCTGTGAAGAGCACAGGGCGCCAGTGGCGAATTTGCCAATCTTGGTGTTCTCTGGCAAATGCCAAACGTCATGCATGGTGTTGGGCTGTAAGCTCAACCCCCACCTGTGGATGTCGGGCCCTCATATCACCCTCATGGAGTCTGTTTCTGACCGTTTGAGCAGACACATGCACATTTGTGGCCTGCTGGAGGTCATTTTGCAGGACTCTGGCAGTGCTCCTCCTGTTCCTCCTGCTGGGTTGTTGCCCTCCTACGTCCTCCTCCACGTCTCCTGATGTACTGGCCTGTCTCGTGGTAGCACCTCCATGCTCTGGACACTACGCTGACAGACACAGCAAACCTTCTTGCCACAGCTTGCATTGATGTGCCATCCTGGATAAGTTGCACTACCTGAGCCACTTGTGTGGGTTGTAGACTCCGTCTCATGCTACCACTAGAGTGAAAGCACCGCCAGCATTCAAAAGTGACCAAAACATCAGCCAGGAAGCATAGGAACTGAGAAGTGGTCTATGGTCACCACCTGCAGAACCACTCCTTTATTGGGGGTGTCTTGCTAATTGCCTATAATTTCCACCTGTTGTTTATCCCATTTGCACAACAGCATGTGAAATTGATTGTCACTCAGTGTTGCTTCCTAAGTGGACAGTTTGATTTCACAGAAGTGTGATTGACTTGGAGTTACATTGTGTTGTTTAAATGTTCCCTTTATTTTTTTGAGCAGTGTATTTGAAATCTTCCTTCCTAGTGATATCTTCCCTAACCATTCATTTAATGGAGACAAAGTATCTATTTCCAGTAGTGATTTATCATCCAAGCTAGAAAGTGCCGACCGAAGCTGAAAATACCTAAACCATGAGAGGTTCTGTACACTATGTGATAGTTCTGCAAACGTCTTAATTTCTTTATTCTTAACAACCTGTGCCACATATAAAATCCCATTCTTTTGCCAGAATTGATCGGTTGCTATACGATCTAAAGTCTGTAAGTGCTTATTGTGCCAAAGAGGCGTGAATATAAGTGATCCCTTTACCCCCAACCATCCTCTAGTGATAGCCCACATTTTCAGAAGTGATTTTATAGTCTCTTTATAGCCCCAATCTTTATTAATCATTAGCCCGGATTCTAACAGCGTAAATATATTGTTGTGCATGGAGGCTCTTACTAGGCCACTCAGAGATGTACTGTTTGGCCATTCATTGCACGTCCATAACTGAGCTGCCATAAAGTAGCCTTTGAAGTATGGGAGGTTTAGGCCCCCACACTCCAGAGGCTTATATAGATATTCTAGTTTGAGTCTCACTCGTTTTCTTCCCCAGACTAAGTCATTAATTATTCTTTCCAGAAGTTTAAAATATTTGTCCTCTATCTAAATAGGTATATTTCTAAGAACATAGAGAAATTGAGGTAGAATCACCATCTTAACCAGCGAGATTCGATCAGCTCTAGATAAAGGGAGTCTCAACCAGATCCCTATTTTTGCCCTGGTTTTCATTATCAATGGAATCAGATTGAGTTCTACATATTGGGATATTGTCATGCCCAGATATTGAAAGGTGTCGACAACGTCTAGCTGAGTTTTAAGGGGCTCTTTTTGCGGCAGAGGATCTATTGGCATCAGGGTTGTCTTTACCCAATTTATATCTAGGCCTGATACCTCATCGAATATTTTAACCAAGCGAATAATTATTGGAACATTTATTTCTGTATCATCTATAAAAAAAAGGACATCGTCCGCATATAGGGAAATACGGTCTTCCTCCTCTTAATGTTCCGAACCCTTTGATTTGAGCATCTTGCCTAATGGCCAACGCCAGGGGCTCAATATAAATATCGAATAGGAGGGGAGCTAGTGGGCAACCCTGACGGGTACCTCTCTTTAGATCAAAACTGGTAGTGAGGCTCCCATTAAGACTCAACTTAGCTGTAGGGTGTCTATACAGAGATTTAATAATATTTATGAATCTCTCTCCGAAGCCCATCCTGGCCAGCACCTTCCAGAGGAATCACCACTCCACCCTGTCGAAGGCCTTAGAGGCATCTAAAGACAGGATGGAGCGAGCAGATCCCCCAGGAGCCTGTATGTTAGCAAAGAGACGATGAAGGTCCCCTGCCCCCTTAATCATACCCAGTGTCTGTCACCCTTAATTTAAGGGGGACAGGGTCTAATTGAGGGGGCAAAGGACTGGCTCTGGGTGACACTGGGTATGATTAAGGGGGGCAGGGGACTGGGCAAAGGTGACAGGGTATGATTAAGGGGTGCAGAAGACTGGCTATGGGTGAAACTGGGTATGATTGTACCCAGGGCGCCTGAATACCTAAGGCCAGCCCTGGTCACTGTATATAATTTCATTGTATAATACTGTTGAGGGGGCCCTGACCAAATCCTTTAGTCCTCCTCCTCCTCCTGGATGGGCCCCTTCTGGGTCAGGGCCCCAAAGCTGCAGCTTCCCCTATAGCTACGCCCCTTGTCTGCATTAATCTGCAGGTGACCGTGATACAGCTCCACAGATTCTCTCCATGTGCATCTTTCTAAACAATCTGTGGCTTTAGTCTTTTATCCAGACTCAGACATTGTGCCACTATGTGGCCTCCTCATGCTGTCATCTCCACACCATGTCACCTTGCCACTCATTTTTATCACCATGCTGCTGCTGATGCTGCTTAAAAGGCCTTAAACTGATCACCAGGCCCACAATCTAATTAAGGTTTTACGCACAAAACCAAAGTAAAAAAAAAAATCGATTTTATAGGAAAATGTATTGAAAACATTATTTCCTGTATATTTACTTGTATATAGTGATGTCGCGAACATAAAATTTTCCGTTCGCGAACGCCGAACGCGAATTTCTGCAAATGTTCGCGAACGGGCGAACCGCCATAGACTTCAATAGGCAGGCGAATTTTAAAACCCACAGCGACTCTTTCTAGCCACAGTAGTGATAGAAAAGTTGTTTCAAGGGGACTAACACCTGGACTGTGGCATGCCGGAGGGGGATCCATGGCAAAACTCCCATGGAAAATTATGTAGTTGATGCAGAGTTGGATTTTAATCCATAAAGGGCATAAATCACCTAACAATCCAATTTTTTTTTGAACAACGTGGTTTAAAACATCCAGTGTGTGTATACGATCAGGTATGATGTTGTATCGATCAGGTAGTGTAAGGGTTACGCCCGCTTCACAGACATTGACAGACCAAACTCCCCTTTTAATGCACCGCAAACAACCGCAGACAGTCCATTTGCCCAATCGCAAACTCCCCATTTGTTCAAGGTTGGATACCAAGCTAGCCATGTCCCGTTGATGTCATTGAAGGTTTCTTCCTCCACCCAGCCACGTACAACACCAAGGGTCCCGGAAAGGTGAATTGAATTGATTTTTCGAACGGGGAGATGGTTAAAAAAATGCTGGCTCCCTCCCCTTTGCTTGAATCCACGGTCACTGCGTCTGTGCCGTGCAATTTACTGCCCCACCCGATATGAGTGGTATTTTCTGTAGTTCTCTCTTCTCATCAGTTTAATCCCTGTTACGTCCCCAATCTGGGGTCAATTTATTAAATAGATTTTTCGAACGGGGAGATGGTTCAAAAAATGCTGGCTCCCTCCCCTTTGTTTGAATCCACGCCATGGTCACTGCGTCCGCGCCGTGCAATTTACTGCCCCACCGGATATGAGTGGTATTTTCTGTAGTTCTCTCTTCTCATCAGTTTAATCCCTGTTACGTCCCCAATCTGGGGTCAATTTATTAAATAGATTTTTCGAACAGGGAGAAGGTTAAAAAAAATGCTGGCTCCCTCCCCTTTGTTTGAATCCACTCCAAGGTCACTGCGTCTGCGCCGTGCAGTTTACTGCCCCACCCGATATGAGTGGTATTTTTTGTAGTTCTCTCTTCTCATCATTTTAATCCCTGTTAGGTCCCCAATCTGGGGTCAATTTATTAAATAGATTTTTCGAACAAGGAGAAGGTTAAAAAAAATGCTGGCTCCCTCCCCTTTGTTTGAATCCACGCCACGGTCACTGGGTCTGCGCCGTGCAATTTACTGCCCCACCCGATATGAGTGGTATTTTCTGTAGTTCTCTCTTCTCATCATTTTAATCCCTGTTACGTCCCCAATCTGGGGTCAATTTATTAAATAGATTTTTCGAACGAGGAGATGGTTAAAAAAAATGCTGGCTCCCTCCCCTTTGTTTGAATCCACGCCACGGTCACTGCGTCTGCGCCGTGCAATTTACTGTCACACCCGATATGAGTGCTATTTTCTGTAGTACTATTCTCATCAGTTTAATCCCTGTTACGTCCCCAATCTGGGGTCAATTTATTAAATTGATTTTTCGAACGGGGAGAGGGTTAAAAAAAATGCTGGCTCCCTCCCCTTTGTTTGAATCCACGCCACGGTCACTGGGTCTGCGCCGTGCAATTTACTGCCCCACCCGATATGAGTGGTATTTTCAGTAGTTCTCTCTTCTCATCATTTTAATCCCTGTTACGTCCCCAATCTGGGGTCAATTTATTAAATAGATTTTTCGAACGGGGAGATGGTTAAAAAAAATGCTGGCTCCCTCCCCTTTGATTGAATCCACGCCACGGTCACTGCGTCTGCGCCGTGCAATTCACTGTCACACCCGATATGAGTGCTATTTTCTGTAGTACTATTCTCATCAGTTTAATCCCTGTTACGTCCCCAATCTGGGGTCAATTTATTAAATTGATTTTTCGAACGGGGAGATGGTTCAAAAAAATGCTGGCTCCCTCCCCTTTGTTTGAATCCACGCCACGGTCACTGCGTCTGCGCCGTGCAATTTACTGTCACACCCGATATGAGTGCTATTTTCTGTAGTACTATTCTCATCAGTTTAATCCCTGTTACATCCCATATCAGGGTGGGATTGCCTTTTGTGAAAAATTTTTTAGGCCGGGTACCTTCGACTGCCTTTACAGTGACAGACCAAACTCTGATACACCAAAATGAATTGATTTTAGGAACCGGGAGATGGAAAAAGCAGCTTGGTCGGTCCTCTTACTCCCAAGTTGGGGCACTGCGCGTGCACGGAGCAATGTGCTGTGACACCCTATATGAGTGGTGTCTTAATTAGTACTATTCCTATCAGTTTAATCCCTGTTACGTCCCCTATCCGGGGACTTGTGTCGAATTGATTAACCATTGTCGAATTAACGAACCATTACGACATCCTGGAATAATTTAGTTCTGAGCTTTGTACTTGCTTTGTATTGGAATTGATGGGGATTTTTTAAATTGTCTGCATTATTTCTAATAAACTATTAAGAGACTTTATTATGATTTTTTTATTTTATGTATTAAAAACCCACCCATACAACTTTAAAAAAAATATATAAAAAAATTTAAGGTTTTTCTATGAAAAATTATTCAGCCGATCGCTTTTGATCATAATGAAGCAACGGCCTTATCATCTGGGGTGTGGCAACATTGCCAACACACTCATAGGCTGGGTTCACACTTGAGCGAACGCGCTGTAAAACGCTCAACACATGAAAACCAATGCTTCCCTATGGGAATGGTTCTCATCTGGGCGTTTTACAGCGCGTACGATCGCGCTGTAAAACGCCCGACGCATAAACAAGTTCTTGAGCTTCTTTGGGGCGTTTTGACGCGCGTTTGTGGCCATAGGACACTGCAGTCAATCACACAAACACGCGCGTTTACTATTGCAAAAAACGCGCATAAAAACGCGCGACAAAAACGTGCATTAAACGCGCATATCAAATACGCTCAGGTCTGAACCCAGCCATAGAGGTGATGATCGCTTCATTGTGATACGCAAGCCCCTTCACCACAACAAGGTAACGATCGCGAAGGGGAATTGACACATGTATGTGCCTTTTTTTTTTGTTTTGTTTTTGCAGCCACAGTGCAGCACCAGAGGCCAGAAAAATTAGGCATGTTCACATGCCTGAAAAACAATGTTATTGTTGCAGCCGCTGTTGTAGCAGCGGCCGGTAAAATTGATGTTTTCAAGGCAGAAAGGTGACTAAAACATTGCGGCTTGAACCCTAATTGGTGGCGGAGAATTCACGAAAGTCATCCGGTATGCAGACATTAAATACAGCAGCGTGGGGACCATTTTGAGGCCAAGGCATGTCATCAGGCCCTTTGTTAGTCAAACGTATCCCCCACTGTCAGTCCCTTCGGGATCCATGCCTCATTCATCTTAATCATCAGGGTGAGGGTGCTCGCGGGGTGTCATGAAACTGTCCCAGGCTTTGGAGAGTGTTGCCCTGCCTCTGTTGGAACTACTGTGTGTTCCCCTTATCTCCCCTCCTCGGTTGGCCAAGGAAGTACGGACTCTGCCGCCAGCATTGTCAGATGTAAAATTGTGTAGCAATTTTGAAACAAGGATCTTCTGTTATTGCACCATTTTGCTCGTCCTCTCCACCAGAGGAATGAGAGATGAGAAGTTCTCTTTGTAGCGGGGGTCGAGAAGGGTGAACAACCAGTAATCCGTGTTGTTTAAAATGCTTATAACGCGCGGGTTGTGGGAAAGGCAGCCTAACATGAAGTCAGCCATGTGTGCCAGAGTACTACCAGACGAGACTTCGCTGTCGTCATCAGGAGGATCACTCCCAATCTCCTCATCCTCTTCCTCCTCTTCTGCCCACCCACACAGAACAGATAGAATTAAACTTCTGTGGGTACTACCCACTGTAGCTGAGGCAACCGTCTCCTGCTCCTCCTCTTCTTCATTGTCCAATCCTTGCTGAGAAGACAAATTGAAATTGAGGGTGGTCTGGCTATCACCCTGTGTAATGTCTTCCCCCATTTCCACCTCTTCCACATGCACAGCGTCGTCCTTAATTGTGAGCAGCGAGCGTTTGAGAAGACACAGAAGTAGGATGGTGACGCTGATAATAGCGTTATCTCCGCTCAACATCTGTGTTGATTCCTCAAAGTTGCGTAAAACCTCACAGAGGTCAGACATCTATGCCCACTCCTCGCTTGTGAAGAGCGGAAGCTGACTGGAAATTCGACGACCATGTTGCAGCTGGAATTCCACAACTGTCCTCTGCTGCTCACAAAGCCTGGCCAACATGTGGAACGTGGAGTTCCAGCGCGTGCTCACGTCGCACAACAGCAGGTGAGCTGGCAATTTCAAGCGCTGCTGCAGCTTTGACAGACCGGCTAAAGCTGTCGGTGACTTGCGGAAATGCGCACCTTCACCAGTAGCTCAGGCAAATTGGGATATGTTTTTAGAAACCGCTGAACCACAAGGTTCAATACATGGGGCAAGGCATTGGATGTGTCTAAGGTTGCCCAGCTCCAAAGCCACCACCAAGTTACGGCCATTATCAGACACAACCATGCCTGGTTCTAGGTTGAGTGGCAAGAGCCACAGCTCAGTCTGGTCTCTTATCCCCTGCCACAGCTCTGCGGCGGTGTGCTGTTTGTCACCTAGGCAGATCAGCTTCAGCACGGCCTGTTGCCGCTTCCCCATTGCAGTGCTACACTGCTTCCAGCTACTAACTGGTGCTGCACGTGGATACTTCGGAGGTGGAAGTGGAGGAGGAGGCGGAGGAGAAGTGGGGGTTGGAGCCACTTACGTAGGTGGTGGCGGAAACCCTGATGAAATTGGGGCCCGCAATCCTTGGCGTCAGTAACACCTGTGCCTTCCTAGGGTACGCGTCGCTCCCGGCCTCCACAACATTCACCCAGTGTGCCGTCAGGGAAATGTAGCGTCCCTGGTGGAAAAGCACTTGTCCATGTGTCCGTGGTTAAGTGGACCTTCCCAGTAACTGCGTTGGTCAGGCACATGTGATGTTAAAGGACACATGTTGGGGTAAGGCTGGCATGGCACACCTTGAAAAATAGTGGCGGCTGGGGACTGCATAACGAGGGACGGCCACCGACATCAGGCTGCAGAAGGCCTCAGTGTCCACAAGCCTAAATAGCAACATTTCCAGGGCCAGTAATTTGGAAAGCTGTGCATTTAGTGTATGGCCTGTGGGTGGGTGGCTGGGTATTTGCACTTGCATTCAAATGCCTGGGGTAATGACATTTGGACGCTGTGCTGGGACAGGGATGTGGTCGCTGATGATGCTTGCAAAGGTCCAGGTGCAGGGCGGGAGGCATCCGGGCCTGCATCTTGGACAGGGGATTGGCCAGCATGTAACACAGGAGGAAGCAGTGGTGTGACCCGCAGACACAGATTGTGGACCCAGGCTTTCGGCCCACCTATTAGGGTGCTTTGATGACATGTGGCGGATCATGCTGGTGGTGGTGAGGTTGCTAGTGTTCACGCCCCGGCTCCTTTTGGTGTGGCACAGGTTGCAAACTACTATTCTTTTGTCGTCTGCACTTTCTTTAAAAAAGCGCCATACTGCCAGACACCTACCCCTTGGCAAGGGAGATTTCCGCAAGGCAGGGCTCCAGACTAAAAAAAAATATCAAGGAGCCATTGGCTCCTAACCTGAAAAATTTAGGAGCCAAACTAAAATTTTTAGTCACCAGACTTAAAATACATATAATTACGGTATAATAAAAAAAAAAAACACAACACACGTCTTACCTAGGGTTGTCACGATACCAAAATTTTGACTCGATTTCGATACCATAAAAAAGTATTGCGATACTCGATACCACGTGAAAAAAATAAAACACCAAAAAAGCCGCGTGCATTCCAGATTTTATGGAACGTCTGGACCATAATAGAACAGTCCTAACCTAATTTTTGTCGGGACAAGGTGACTAAAAATGGCAAATTGCAAGTTTTTTTTTTTTTTCTGTTACGGCGTTCACCGCATAGGAGATATTTTAAAATATTTTAATAGATCACACTTTTTCGGGCGTGGCGATATGTAATTTTTTTTATTGTTTATATATTTTATATGTAAAATTGGGCAAGGGGGTAATTTAAACTTAATATTTTGGTGTTTGTTTTTTTTTACTTTTTTATTTATTTATTTAATACCTATTTACCCCCTTAGGGGCTAGAACCTGGGATCTTTTAATCTCTTGTCCTATTCACCCTGATAGAGCTCTGCACACAGCAGCATGGAGCTGACTATGGCAGCCAGGACTTCAATAGCGTCCTGGCTGCCATGGTAATCGATCAGAGCCCCAGGCTTACACTGCTGGGGCTCCGATTGGAAGCTGCCACTGCCACCAATGATAATACTGCACGCTGCGATCCGCCGCTATTAACCCCTCAGATGCCTCACCTGAGGGGTTAATGGGATGTGTCCGGCACTTGCAACCTTCGTTTGTATTAGAGAGGACCTTTCATTACGATAAAAAATCTAAACTAAGTATACAGACATGGAGAGCGGCGCCCAGGGATCTCCCTGCACTTACTATTATCCCTGGGCGCCGCTCTGTTTTCACGGTATAGGCTCCGGTATCTTCAGATTTTCGGCTCAACCGGGAGGAGCCTGCTCTTGTTCTCTTGGGCGACTCCTTCTCCGGTCATAGCCTGGGAGAAAAAACCTCTCAGGCTATGAGCTGAGCGCTGCGATTGGCCAGCGCTACACCCTGGGAGAAGGAGACTCCCAGTAGAACGTAATTGCGGTTGAGTCATTGGCAACTGTGTCTCATCATCATCCACCTCATTAAACACTAATTGCCGTTCCCCAGCATCATGTTCTTGTGACTCTGGATGCTCAAGAGGTTGGGAATCAGGGCACAAGATCTCAGGTCGCTCTTCAAGCGTGCTTGGCAATAGGGCCAAATCAATTAATTGGCGATGCAAAGAGGTCCTCCGAATATCCAAGTGTAGGATCACTTGTTTGGCCAGACTGTAAATGGTGGGAGGAAGAAGGATCAGGGCGAGGATTGTGTGGACCAGACTCCTGGCTACTGAGACTGGACTTGGTGGAAGACAGGGTGGTGCTTAACCGACTGGAAGCACTATCTGCTGCAGTCCACCGACCACCTGCTCGCACTGGACTTACTTCAAGATTGGTGTCCTGCGCCGCCCTGCAAACTGGGATATGAAGCTAGGTATCGTGGATGATTGTTTTTCTTGTCCTCTGGTAGCAGGCACAGTTTCACCGCGCCCAGGGCCACGGTCTCTGCGTGCACCATCAGCATCACGGCCAATTCCCCGTCCCTTAATGCTCGCCTTCTTCATATTAAATGTTATATGTCATAAGGGACTGTTTATAGGAAAAATGTGGATAAATTATGGAAAAAATATAATTGTTTTTGCTAATATTTTTCCAAATATCTGGCCCTGACACACACGCTTGCCGCGCAGATGTGACAATTCACTGCAGACACCGTTTATAGGCAAAGTGTGGATAAATTATGGAAAAAATATAATTGTTTCGCTAATATTATTCCCAATATCCGGCCCTGACAAGCGTAGCTCTCCCTGACTCACAATGAGCCGAACTCGCGTCACCGGGTGCTATATAGCACCGGATGACGCGTTCCGGACAGCAAATCACTGTAATGCCAAGAGCCAACATGGCTACTGGCATTACAGTGATGGCAGTAGTTACCTGCACGTTTATTGGCTGCTTAGCAGCCGCGAAACGTGTTGGAAGGAGACTCGAGCATGGCGCTCGACACATGCAGTACTCGGCCGAGTACCGCCATGTGCCGAGCACAGCGATGCTCGAGCCAAACAGGTATTCGGCCGAGCATACTCGCTCAACACTAATACGGAGTGAACCAAGTGGACATTTCAGAACCTGGCAGAATTCATTGAATATTAGCGATTATATTTCCAGGTCAGAATTGCCATTATCAGCAATATACGGACCGTGCCAGTTTTAACTATTTTTATTGTTGCTTTGATTTTTACTTTTTTTAATCACTTTTATTATCTCCATGTATTTTTATTTTATTTTCTATTTTATGTTTACTATGTATATGGCCTAAGAAATACATTGTTTCTCATAGTGATCCTAGAAGTGGAGTGTCAATCTCTTCCACTATTGTCAACTTAGGGAATAAACTTTTCTTGGTCATGTGCTCTCCTCCGGCCCTTTCATCCTGGGCCCAACATGTCTACTTACCATTCTCACTGCTCCTACAACATTACTATGCATTAGTGGGTAAAGGAAAGGCTCTGTAATGGGGTGAGTGGTCCTGTTCCGCCCTCCTGACTCCTGGAGATGGATGATGGAAGTCACACAGTCCCCCGATGTCTTCTTCACTATTGTGTACTCCTGTGGATGGAGAGAGACACTTAGGGAATAAACCCTTCAGGGGTCATGTGCTCTCCTACGGCCTTTTTCTCCTGGGTACAACATGACTACTTACCTCCTCATGGCTCCTACATGACTGTGAGGATTATGTATCATTATTTACTGTCAGCCATGTTCCCACACCAACCATCTGCTGAAAGATAGCAGAGGTAGTGAACTCCACGGGGGGGGGGCTGCTTCAAAGCCAGCCAAATGGCAGAGAACCTCTAGCAGTCCAACTTTTTCTACAATTTCTCACCTCCATTCAGCCAGCCAGAAACCCAGGTAATGAAACAGGAAAAACCTCTCTGCAGGGGTGTAGGCCATTCCCCAGTTCAATCAAATTTATCAGACATCATGGAACCGGCGATTCATAAAGATTTATGAATCGGCGGTCCATCACAGGTATAAACCAGATACATATTTGGGTCCATGTGGCCACGATGAACAGACCCGTGGTCATAGTTGGGCGGTGGGATGCCAGGGAGGGATGCCACAGAAACCAAATAACGGTACCATGCTTGGACCCAGGCGAATCCGTTTGTCCCAGAACCACCTTCCTGCGATATTCTGGTCTGGAGCTAGGTTTTGTGGCTCAATTGCTGCCAGCCCCAGCAGAGGGAGGTGGACCCCTCCCAGAGGTCGGGAGGGGAGGGGCCGGCGACAAGTTAAAAGGCTTGTGCCAGCAAGAGGGCGTGTCTTTCTCTGAAGGGAGGTCACATCGTGCCATGTTTTTAGAGGGACCTGCAACCTGCTGACATCACTGCCTTCCATGTGACTACAGCTAAGAACTCATCACAACCCAAAAGGACTCCTATACCTGGTAAACTGACTTTTGTTCTGCTTAATCCCGTTGTACCCTATTACCTGCATTTGCAACCTCAGACCACTGTACATATTTTCTGTGTATATTGTGTTATGTCTAGTGAGCCCTTAAGGCAATTAAATATATAATTTAATCTTGTGCTGTTCTGGTATCTCGATCACGAATCACCACGTCCGTGTTTCAACCTAGTTATACGCTACTGTGGGTCGGTTTCTCACCCTATATAATCCCGTTAGCGGACCGGGATTATATTAAACGAGAAGCTGGAGGCAGTCTTCCCGGGCTGAGAATGCGCTGTTTCACTGCGGCAGTGAAAAGACTTCCTCAGCTTGTTGCCTCTATGTGCCCGTGTGGACAGGAGGTGTCTGTGTAAACTGTATCAAGCTGACCTAACCTGCTCCTCCAGGAGGCTGTAACGTCACGCCTTGGTAACCAGTGACCATACCGTACCTTGCGGGCTCTACGTAATTGACGTCCGACCTCAGTCAGGGTACGGTATTCGTCACAATGACTATTGGTCACTGGTCACATGATACATCACTCACTATATTGGGGGCTGATCTTCAGGTTCTCCATCACTTGGAAGGTCTAGAGGCCGTTCTCCAGGACCCTGGACTCTTCCTATCACTTCCTATGATGGATTCTCCTTCCCGATGTCTGACTTGTTACAGAATACAATAAAGAGGAGAGAAATCTAGAAAAGTTTACCTCTCCGCTCAGCAGGGAGATGATCTCCAAGGTGAGGTCTAATATTCTTCTGCTGATCTCCTTCCTGTCCATCATTGGTGGCTCATTCAGGAGAAGGGTCGTATTGCTGGTTTTCCTCATCCCCCCTCCAAAAAAAGAAATAAAGGTTAATCAGAGAGTCCCATGTCCCCGATAATGAGGGCAAAAAAAAAACTGATCCTGCAAAACTCAGACCCTCATAAAGCTGCACTGACGGGAAAACCCTGAGCTCCGTGTGTATCTAAGCTCCTGGCAGTAAAAATCTTACTTGAACAGAGCAGATTCTCTCATCCAGTACCGAATGATGATAACCCCCACTATCCTCACTACTACTCCCCCAAGAGGCTGGTGCTCCTCCATTACATGTCACTGCACACACGTGTATACACTGCACATGACGGCTCTTACCCTGTGATATAAGAGGCTGGTGTTCCTCCATTACATGTCACTGCACACATGTGTATACGCTGCACATGACGGGTCTTACCTTGTGATATAAGAGGCTGGTGCTCCTCCATTACATGTCACTGCACACACGTGTATACGCTGCACATGACGGGTCTTACCTTGTGATTTAAGAGGCTGGTGCTCCTCCATTACATGTCACTGCACACATGTGTATACACTGCACATGACGGCTCTTACCTTGTGATATAAGAGGCTGGTGCTCCTCCATTACATGTCACTGCGCACACATGTATACACTGCACATGACGGGTTTTACCTTGTGATATAAGAGGCTGGTGCTCCTCCATTACATGTCACTGCACACACGTGTATACGCTGCACATGACGGGTCTTACCTTGTGATTTAAGAGGCTGGTGCTCCTCCATTACATGTCACTGCACACATGTGTATACACTGCACATGACGGCTCTTACCTTGTGATATAAGAGGCTGGTGCTCCTCCATTACATGTCACTGCGCACACATGTATACACTGCACATGACGGGTTTTACCTTGTGATATAAGAGGCTGGTGCTCCTCCATTACATGTCACTGCACACACGTGTATACACGTCACATGACGGCTCTTACATTGTGATATAAGAGGCTGGGGCTCCTCCATTACATGTCACTGCACACACGTGTATAAACTGCACATGACGGGTCTTACCTTGTGATATAAGAGGCCAGTACTCCTCCATTACATGTCACTGCACACACGTGTATACACTGCACATGACGGGTCTTACCTTGTGATATAAGAGGCCAGTACTCCTCCATTACATGTCACTGCACACACGTGTATACACTGCACATGACGGCTCTTACCTTGTGATATAAGAGGCTGGGGCTCCTCCATTACATGTCACTGCACACACGTGTACACACTGCACATGACGGGTCTTACCTTGTGATATAAGAGACTGGTGCTCCTCCATTACATGTCACTGCACACACGTGTAAACACTGCACATGACGGGTCTTACCTTGTGATATAAGAGGCCAGTACTCCTCCATTACATGTCACTGCACACACGTGTATACACTGCACATGACGGGTCTTACCTTGTGATATAAGAGACTGGTGCTCCTCCATTACATGTTACTGCACACACATGTATACACTGCACATGACAAGTTTTACCTTGTGATATAAGAGGCTGGTGCTCCTCCATTACATGTCACTGCACACATGTGTATGCACTGCACATGACGGCTCTTACCTTGTGATATAAGAGGCTGGTGCTCCTCCATTACATGTCACTGCACACACGTGTATACACTGCACATGACGGTTCTTACCTTGTGATATAAGAGGCTGGTGCTCCTCCATTACATGTCACTGCGCACACATGTATACACTGCACATGACGGGTTTTACCTTGTGATATAAGAGGCTGGTGCTCCTCCATTACATGTCACTGCACACACGTGTATACACTGCACATGACGGCTCTTACCTTGTGATATAAGAGGCTGGTGCTCCTCCATTACATGTCACTGAACACACGTGTACACACTGCACATGACGGGTCTTACCTTGTGATATAAGAGACTGGTGCTCCTCCATTACATGTCACTGCACACACGTGTATACACTGCACATGACGGGTCTTACTATGTGATATAAGAGGCCAGTACTCCTCCATTACATGTCACTGCACACACGTGTATACACTGCACATGATGGGTCTTACCTTGTCATATAAGAGGCCAGTACTCCTCCATTACATGTCACTGCACACACACGTGTATACACTGCACATGACGGCTCTTACCTTGTGATATAAGAGGCTGGGGCTCCTCCATTACATGTCACTGCACACACGTGTACACACTGCACATGACGGGTCTTACCTTGTGATATAAGAGACTGGTGCTACTCCATTACATGTCACTGCACACACGTGTATACACTGCACATGACGGGTCTTACCTTGTGATATAAGAGGCCAGTACTCCTCCATTACATGTCAATGCACACACGTGTATACACTGCACATGACGGCTCTTACCTTGTGATATAAGAGGCTGGTGCTCCTCCATTACATGTCACTGCACACACGTGTCTACACTGCACATGTCGGCTCTTACCTCGTGATATAAGAGGCTGGTGCTCCTCCATTACATGTCACTGCACACACGTGTATACACTGCACATGACGGGTCTTACCTTGTGATATAAGAGGCTGGTGCTCCTCCATTACATGTCACTGCACACACGTGTATACGCTGCACATGACGGGTCTTACCTTGTGATATAAGAGGCTGGTGCTCCTCCATTACATGTCACTGCACACACGTGTATACACTGCACATGACGGCTCTTACCTTGTGATATAAGAGGCTGGGGCTCCTCCATCATGGCCTCCTTGTACAGATCCTTGTGTCCTTCTATATACTCCCACTCCACCATGGAGAAATAGACAGCGACGTCCTGACACCTTATAGGAACCTGACAACACAATGACACCGTCATCACCCAGACCCCTCCAGTGCTGTTACTGGAGAATTTCCCAGCATTCCCAGCAGTGTCACCTCTCCAGTCAGCAGCTCCATCATCTTGTGGGTGAGTTCTAGGATCTTCTGCTCATGTATCAGGGGGTGAGGGGGTTGCTCTGTGATGGGGTGAGGGGTGCTGCTCCGCCCTCCTGACTCATGGAGATAGATGATGGGAGTCACACAGTCCCCCGATGTCTTCTTCACTATTGTGTACTCCTGTGGATGGAGAGAGACACTTAGGGAATAAACCCTTCAGGGGCCATGTGCTCTCCTCCGGCCCTCTCCTCCTGGGTACAAAGGGCCTACTTACCTTCTCATGGCTCCTACAACATGTCTATTGGTCCCTGGTCACATGCTACCTCACTCACCAAACTGGGGGCTGATCTTCAGGTTCTCCATCACTTGGAAGGTCTGGAGGCCGTTCTCCAGGACCCTGGACTCTTCCTATCACTTCCTATGATTGATTCTCCTTCCCGATGTCTGACTTGTTACAGAATACAATAAAGAGGAGAGAAATCTAGAAAAGTTTACCTCTCCGCTCAGCAGGGAGATGATCTCCAAGGTGAGGTCTAATATTCTTCTGCTGATCTCCTTCCTGTCCATCCTTGGTGGTCATTCAGTAGAAGAGGAGAGAACTGGAGGAGCTGGAGGCTTCTAGTACTGCAGGCGCCTTTATGAGAAGAGGAGAGGAAATCATCCAGGGGACAAGACCAGATGTCACCTCCAGAACCGCACTTCCTGAGCCTGGAGGGGCCCCGCTTCTCAGAGCCCCCACCACATGGATTCCAGGGGCCCCTCACCAGGACAGTCAGGGGCCAGCGAATGATGACAACCCCCACTATCCCCACTACTCCTCCCCCATCATACTAAGCTGAGGAGCGGAGAAGGATTCCTTGTGTGTAATGGAGGAGAATCTCCAGAGGTGACATGTCTGAGCTCTCCACCACACTGTCTCCTCACAGCTCATCTTACCTGCAGGCTGGAGGAATGGCTGATACCAGAGAGAACAAGAGCCCTGACTACCGACCAGGACCTGCCCAGTAGGTAAAGGCTAAATCCCATGACTCGGAGGGACCTTGTGACGTCAAGGAGGCATGTTACATACTGAAATCACGTGACAGCAAAGTGGACGCATCCTCATTCAGAGTGATGGCATCTGAAGTGAGAGGAGAGCAGCACCAGTGCCTGTCTTTACCACAGGTATTTACACTGGGTGCTCTTGACTGCCGGTGGCGGAGGGAATCCGTTCTTATCACATATATTTACAGACTGGTATTTACACTCGGGGAAACAGCAGTGATTATAGTGGGTGCACAAAAATGTGTTGAGGGGAGGGGGGCTGAACATGCTGGGAAAGTGTGTGTGTGTGGGGGGGGGGGGGTAGAGGGTGAACATGGGGGGAAAATGTGTGGGGGGGATGGTGAACATGCTTGGAAAATGGGGTGATGGTGAACATGCTTGGAAAATGGGGTGGATGGTGAACATGCTGTGGGGGGGACGGTGAACATGCTGTGGGGGGGTGAACATTCTGTGGGGGGGGGGTGAACATGCTGTGGGGGGGGTGAACATGCTGTGGGGGGGTAAACATGCTGTGGGGGTGAACATGCTGTGGGGGTGAACATGCTGTGGGGGGGGGTGAACATGCTGTGGGGGGGTGAACAGGCTGTGGGGGGATGAACATGCTGTGGGGGGGTGAACATGCTGTGGGGGGGTGAACATGCTGTGGGGGGGGGGGTGAACATGCTGTGGGGGGGGGGGGAACATGCTGTGGGGGGGTGAACATGCTGTGGGGGGGTGAACATGCTGTGGGGGGGGTGAACATGCTGTGGGGGGGATGAACATGCTGTGGGGGGGTGAACATGCTGTGGTGGGGGGTGAACATGCTGTGGGGGGGTGAACATGCTGTGGGGGGGTGAACATGCTGTGGAGGGGGGTGAACATGCTGTGGGGGGGGGTGAACCGTGGTCGTGGAGGGGGTGAACATGCTGTGGGGGGGGGGTGAACATGCTGCGGTGGGGGGGTGAACATGCTGTGGGGGGGGGGTGAACCATGGTGGTGGAGGGGGTGAACATGCTGTGGGGGGGTGAACCGTGGTGGGGGGGGGGACTACAGCATTTCTGCAACATGTGTGCACACCCATGGGCTGGATTCACACAGTGCTGTAAATCTGATGTGGGATTTGCAGTCACCACAGCCGCCATCTGATTACGGAATTTTCTATTCTAGAAATGTGAATCCTGCTAATCAGAGGCTGCTGATGGCAAAGCCACAGCGGTGGCCGATTCTAGCTTTTCTGCTGCCCGAGGCGAACAATCAAATGGCGCCGCACCTTCCCACTCGCTGGACGGGAAGGGGGGAGTCTTGTGGCTGGCTGCCCCATACAGTATAATGTCTCCTTGTGGCTGCCCCCATACAGTATAACGTCTCCTTGTGGCTGCCCCCATACAGTATAACGTCTCCTTGTGGCTGGCCCCATACAGTATAACGTCTCCTTGTGGCTGCCCCCATACAGTATAACGTCTCCTTGTGGCCCCCCCATACAGTATAACGTCTCCTTGTGGCCCCCCCATACAGTATAATGTCTCCTTGTGGCTGCCCCATACAGTATAATGTCTCCTTGTGGCTGCCCCATACAGTATAATGTCTCCTTGTGGCTGCCCCATACAGTATAACGTCTCCTTGTGGCTGGCCCCATACAGTATAACGTCTCCTTGTGGCTGCCCCCATACAGTATAACGTCTCCTTGTGGCCCCCCCATACAGTATAACGTCTCCTTGTGGCCCCCCCATACAGTATAATGTCTCCTTGTGGCTGCCCCATACAGTATAATGTCTCCTTGTGGCTGCCCCATACAGTATAATGTCTCCTTGTGGCTGCCCCCATACAGTATAACGGCTCCTTGTGGCTGCCCCCATACAGTATAATGTCTCCTTGCGGCTGCCCCCATACAGTATAGCGTCTCCTTGTGGCGGCCCCCATACAATATATTGGCTCCTTGTGGCTGCCCACATACAGTATAATGTCTCCTTGTGGCTGCCCCCATACAGTATAACGTCTCCTGGTGGCTGCCCCCATACAGTGTAACGTCTCCTTGTGGCTGCCCCATACAGTGTAACGTCTCCTTGTGGCTGCCCCCATACAGTATAACGTCTCCTTGTGGCCCCCCCCATACAGTATAATGTCTCCTTGTGGCTGCCCCCATACAGTATAACGTCTCCTGGTGGCTGCCCCCATACAGTGTAACGTCTCCTTGTGGCTGCCCCCACACAGTGTAACGTCTCCTTGTGGCTGCCCCCATACAGTATAGCGTCTCCTTGTGGCGGCCCCCATACAGTATAACGGCTCCTTGTGGCTGCCTCCATACAGTATAATGTCTCCTTGTGGCTGCCCCCATACAGTATAGCGTCTCCTTGTGGCGGCCCCCATACAGTATAACGGCTCCTTGTGGCTGCCTCCATACAGTATAATGTCTCCTTGTGGCTGCCTCATACAGTATAATGTCTCCTTGTGGCTGCCCCCATACAGTATAATGTCTCCTTGTGGCTGCCTCATACAGTATAATGTCTCCTTGTGGCTGCCCCCATACAGTATAACGTCTCCTTGTAGCTGCCCCCATACAGTATAACGTCTCCTTGTGGCTGCCCCATACAGTATAACGTCTCCTTGTGGCCCCCATACAGTATAATGTCTCCTTGTGGCTGCCCCATACAGTATAACGTCTCCTTGTGGCTGCCCCATACAGTATAATGTCTCCTTGTGGCTGCCCCCATACAGTATAGCGTCTCCTTGTGGCGGCCCCCATACAGTATAACGGCTCCTTGTGGCTGCCCCCATACAGTGTAACGTCTCCTTGCGGCTGCCCCCATACAGTATAACGTCTCCTTGTGGCTGCCCCCATACAGTATAACGTCTCCTTGTAGCTGCCCCCATACAGTATAACGTCTCCTTGTGGCTGCCCCCATACAGTATAACGTCTCCTTGTGGCTGCCCCCATACAGTATAATGTCTCCTGGTGGCTGCCCCATACAGTATAACGTCTCCTTGTGGCTGCCCCCATACAGTATAATATCTCCTTGTGGCTGCCCCCATACAGTATAACGTCTCCTTGTGGCTGCCCCATACAGTATAATGTCTCCTTGTGGCTGCCCCATACA
The DNA here is from genome assembly GCF_905171765.1 of Bufo bufo. Classification (NCBI taxonomy): domain Eukaryota; kingdom Metazoa; phylum Chordata; class Amphibia; order Anura; family Bufonidae; genus Bufo; species Bufo bufo. The sequence goes on along the minus strand of NC_053390.1, from coordinate 18,172,613 downwards.
GTATAATGTCTCCTTGTGGCTGCCTCATACAGTATAATGTCTCCTTGTGGCTGCCTCATACAGTATAACGTCTCCTTGTGGCTGCCCCCATACAGTATAACGTCTCCTTGTGGCTGCCCCCATACAGTATAACGTCTCCTTGTGGCTGCCCCCATACAGTATAACGTCTTCTTGTGGCTGCCCCCATACAGTATAACGTCTCCTTGTGGCTGCCCCTATACAGTATAACGTCTCCTTGTAGCTGCCCCCATACAGTATAACGTCTCCTTGTGGCTGCCCCATACAGTATAACGTCTCCTTGTGGCTGCCCCCATACAGTATAATATCTCCTTGTGGCTGCCCCCATACAGTATAACGTCTCCTTGTGGCCCCCCCCATACAGTATAATGTCTCCTTGTGGCTGCCCCCATACAGTATAATGTCTCCTTGTGGCTGCCCCACACAGTATAACGTCTCCTTGTGGCTGCCCCCATACAGTATAACGTCTCCTTCTGGCTGCCCCATACAGTATAATGTCTCCTTGTGTAGTGTCCCACTAGGTAAAGGTGGGCACTGCACAAAAGGGGTTAATGTGTCTTTATTACATTTAATGTCATATGTATGTATTTTCCCTGTGTTAACTGGTGTCAGGCCTGTCAGGGTGCAGTTTAGCCTCCCAGACGTTAGAGGGAGCCAGAGAGCCCTGGTCATATATAGGTAGGCCCAGACAGGGGAAGTTAGTTCATTCCAGGGGACTAGAGGAGTTACTTCGTCCACCTGAAGCTCCTGAGGCTAGGATTAGCTCAGTAGAGACACCCCAGTAGCAGGACAGAACCTCCTGGGAGAAACCCACAGTCCTTCATCAGTAAAGCAAGTACGGATATCTCCAACAAAGATAAGTAACACTGATGGGCAGCTGTTATATAGGAAGCAAAGCAAGGATTTAATACGAGAGGAAGATATATATATACCAAGGATTTAAGCCACCATTTAGGCATCCGGGCCTTGGGATTGAAACCAGACAGGAGTTCTAGAAAAGGACAGTGTACGCTATTTCTGAGGAAAGGTACAACCTGATTCTGAGTGCATTGTGAAATTACCCTCTGAGTATCTTGCATAATTAATACCTGCCATCGTGTGGAATAAAGCCTGCTTGTAAAGCTGTGATCTAAAGGACTGTGTTAACATCTGTATGTACAAAGTTGGACTGTTCAGTAAAGCAACGTTTGGTTCACTATACCATCTGTGTACCTCAATTATTCCAACTGTAAATCGGTGTGCCACCGTTACAGGCACTGGCGTCATGAATCCAACAGGGACCTTGCCCCAGGCACTCAAAATACCTGTAACATCCAGGGCACCTCACACACCATCAGGCCTGGTCCCTACATAACGAGTGTGCCCCAGAGGAACTGTGTCTACCTCTCCTTCACTGCCGCATGCCTGCCCAGGGTTCTCCAATACAGTGAGCAACCCTCGATTGCCCATAACCGTGACCTCGCTTCGCTATACCCTGCAGGTCTGGCGTGCTGCATAAATTGGCGTCACGAACAGGATAACGGACATTCCTGCGCCATTGCAGATATACAACTGTGTGCTAAAAATTGCCTTAAAGTGACCAACCCCTATTGTTTTATTAAAAATTGCTGGGCCAAAGAGCTGAAAAGAATTAGCGGTGTGAAGATAGAGTTTTCTGGACTGTTTGCTGCTTATTTGAGCCATCGCTTGCTGTCATTTAATAGACAGCCATTTTGCCACTTAAACCTGAGGTGGATTGCAAGTGCGCCCGGTGAACTGTTTGGCGCGAAAAAGAGGACTTTGGCGCGAAAAGAACCAGGCGGAGTCATCACCCAGCCGGCGAGGAGGAAGAACGCCGCCCTGTCTGGAGGAAAAGGTGCCGCCTACCTGAGTCCCGGAGCTATGAGAGGCCGCGCCCACTTGCTGACGCTGTACGCAGGACGCTCAACGCCCGTAGCCACGCATCTCGCGAGACCTGGAGCGAGCACCACCGAAGTAAGTACAGACTTAGAACTTTTGCCTGCTCCCCCGATCATCTTACCGGAACATTCCCGACCCCTGCCAGGGCACCGGAGGGACTCCCGTTAGTGACAAAAGACTTTTCTGTGAAAAAAAAAAAGTTATTATCATTGCCGCTCTGGTCCGCTCTGCTACATTTAAAGGGCCATACCCACCTAGCAACGCCATGTCCACTTCTGAGGAAATCGGACAGGTGGCCCGAGTCGTGCCTTCTAAAGTATCCACAGCCGACCCTAGGGCCCCTGCCGCCGCGGCACCGCCAATGCTGATGCCGCTAACTATGCCGTACTATTTTGGGGCCCCATGGTTCCCACATTATTCAGGGGAAGCCCACAAGTTAAAGGACTTTAGGGAACAGATACTGGCCTTGTTCCGGCTTTATCCCATAACTGCCGAACAGCAAATGGAGATCCTTTTAGCTCAGTTAGGGGCCGCCCGCAGGGAAGTCATGTCGTGGCCCCGCTCTGAGAAGAGTAGCCTGGAACAGATTTTTGATCGCTTGGGCACCACATTTGAGGCCAGAACAGTGTCAGAAGTTAAAATGCGCTTCTTCAGCAGAAAACAGCAGCCTGGAGAGTCGCTCCGCGATTTTGCCCTGTCCTTACAAGAGACACTGAGAGCTGTAGTCCAAGTGGATCCCAAAGAAGCTGAGGATCAGGACCGGACTCTTAGAGAGCAATTCATTGCGGGCATAAGTACTGGGCATTTAAAGGGCCAGCTACGGATGTTGTCAGCTCAACACCCCCATTGTACATTTTTTGATTTTAAGGAATTGGCCATCAGTATACTAGGCCAGAACCCTGCTCCAGGGCCAGCAGCCTGCCCTGAACCTCAGGCTTGTCAGCCAAAGACTGTTAATGTGGGGCCTGCAGAAGTCAGTCAGGCCACCCAGGCTCCAGTCACAGATGTAGTGGCAGCACTAATGGAGCAAGTGAACCATCTTACTCTCAGCTTAGAGAAGGTGTGTAAGAAGATAGCGGAGTGGGAGAGACCACTGTTACCAGAGGATGAAGACCCTCTTCCTCCAATGCTCCCACCTGCCTATAGGGATGTATATCCGAAAGAACCTGATGCGCGACTGAGTTACCGGTCCAGAAGTAGAAAGCAGCCTGTCTGCCATCATTGTAAAAAATATGGACATACTGAATCAATGTGCTGGCAGTTTAACCGGGCAACCCTTGAGGCAGAGGACCGCCCCTCGGGAGTTAGAACAGTAGGTCCAAAGGATCCAAGCTGGATGCCTAAGTATGTAGGATCCCGTCCGAAAATTAATATATGTATCAACGGGATATCCTTTGAAGCCCTGTTGGACACTGGGTCACAGGTCACCACCATTCAACGGCCTGCCTTTGACAAATTCTGGGATCCAAGTCTCCTCACCCAGCCACCAGAGTCCTGGCTTGATATCATCGCCAGCAACGGTAAGCCCGTGAAAGTGCATGGGTATTGGGAACCTACCCTGCAGGTGGGAGATGCCACCCTGCCACAGCAAGGCATGATTGTGGTACAAGCAGGAGATAAAGGAGGACACCCTGTAATCTTAGGGACTAACGTTCTAAAAAATTGTTACCCCGAAGTGCTTGAAGCGTTGAATCAAACTATATCTTCAGCCTCACCTGCTTCCAGAAGGGTTATTCAAAAGACTATTAGTGTGCTGTGTGCTCAGCAAAGGTTCGCCAACAAGAAAGAAGAAATTTGCACTGTCCGGATCCGGGATAACCAGCCGGTAATTCTGCCTCCAAATTCCCAGATCATCCTGTGGTGCCGTGCTGTGTTGGGGATCCAGGGCCAGGACTATCAAGCCCTAGTAGAACCTATTCCTATTGAAAATCATCCCTTCGTACGGACAGCCAAGAGCATGGTGACCGTGTCTCAAGGTAAAGTGCCTGTCCGCTTAATTAACTTTGGTGATCATCCCGTTACTCTCCTTAAACACTGCCCCGTTGCTCAGCTTTTTCAAGTGTCTTTCCAGGATGTGATCCGTCTGCCTGCCATGGAGGCGTTCCAGACCACACAGAGCAGCAGCGCCCCTACGACATCCTGGTGGGAAGAACTACATGTGGGGAACGAATCCACCCCAAAAGAGCAAATAGAGGGAGTCCTGAAGCTGGTGAAGGAGCACCACCAGGCTTTCAGCAAGCACTCCACGGACTATGGAGAGGTCAGTGTAATCAAACACACCATACCCACTGGCTCTCATCCTCCTATTAAGGAGAGGCACAGACCCATACCGCCTACTACCTATCAGTCTGTGAAAGAGATGATAAAAGAGATGAAAGACTCTAATATAATCCGGGACAGTCACAGTCCCTGGGCTGCGCCCCTAGTACTTGTCCGAAAAAAAGATGGCAGCATAAGGTTCTGCGTGGATTACAGAAAAATTAATCAAATCACCCACAAAGATGCATATCCATTGCCACGCATTGAAGAGTCCTTGACTGCCCTGGGGTCATCAGCCTATTTCTCCACCTTGGACTTAACCAGTGGGTACTGGCAAGTACCCATGGCCCCAGAAGATCGAGAAAAGACTGCTTTCACTACACCTATGGGCCTGTTTGAATTCAATTATATGCCGTTTGGACTGTGTAACGCTCCAGGAACGTTCCAGAGGCTGATGGAACGTTGTTTAGGCCATAGGAATTTTGAGACTGTACTCATATCTGGATGACGTCATTGTATACTTCAAGACTGTATGAGGACCATTTAAAGCACCTGGGTGAGGTGTTTCAAGTTCTTGCTAAATATGGCCTCAAAATCAAGCCATCCAAGTGCCACCTACTGAAACCAGCGGTCAAATACCTTGGGCACGTTGTCAGTGCCGAAGGAATACAGCCTGATCCTGATAAACTTGCTGCTGTCCGCAACTGGCCTACTCCAACGACCGTGAAAGAGGTGAGAAGCTTTCTCAGTTTTGCAGGGTACTATAGGCGTTTCATCCCGCATTTCGCACAAATTGCGGATCCCATCCAGGAACTTTTGAGGGGGCATCCAAAGAAGAGCCCGAAAACTCCTATTCCTGTTGAATGGAACCAAGAACGAGAAATTGCCTTTCAACTCCTAAAGAAGAAGTTGACTGAACCCCCTGTTCTGGGTTACCCAGATTATCAGAAGCCATTCCTCCTCTACACGGATGCCAGTAAAAGAGGCCTGGGGGCCGTGTTGGCTCAGATGCAAGACAACAAAGAAAGGGTAATTGCCTACGCCAGCAGATCCCTGAAGGGAGCTGAAAAGAATGACCAGAATTACAGTTCTTTCAAGCTGGAGTTTCTTGCATTAGTGTGGGCTGTGACTGAAAAGTTCAAAGACTATCTCGCTGCCACACCATTTGTTGCCTTCACGGACAATAATCCCCTGGCGCATCTGAACACGGCCAAGTTAGGGGCACTGGAGCAAAGATGGGCCTCCCGCCTTGCCAACTATGACTTTACTGTGAAGTACCGGGCAGGCCGCTCCAATGATAATGCTGATGCCCTGTCGCGGCTTCCCACTACAGAGGCCCCAGATGAGCTAAAAGATGCCTGGGAAGAAGTGGAAATGCCCGCGTTCTACAATTAATTTGCCCAGCAGGATAATATCAGTACTGAAAATCTCCCTGCTGCTGATCCTCCCTCCTCAGATGATCCTGAGTCCAGAGGCGATCAAGAAAGATGGATTAAGCTCCAGTCCGAAAGTAGAGTCCTCGGTGAACTGCTCGACTTCCTTACCAGTGGGAAAATCCCTGAGAGAATCCGCAGGAAGAGTGCAGACCCAGAACTAGTAAGACTGTGGAGACATCGCCACCAGCTATTCCTTCAAAGAGGTCTGTTGCTCAGAAGGAGTCTGGATCCAGTGTCCTGTGATAGAGTTTACCAAATTCTCCTGCCACGTCGGGATGCCAGCCTGGTACTGGACATGTACCACAACCAGTCCGGACACTTCGGTGTGCAAAAGACTGAGGCCACCATACGGAGAAGATTCTATTGGATTGGGATGAGAGAGGATATCGACAAATGGTGCCGAGAATGCATTGCCTCTGCTGTGGGGCGGACTGAACGCCATGACCAGAGGGAGCCTCTCCATCCTATTGTAAGTACAGCTCCTTTAGAACTTGTCGCGATTGATCATGTGAAGTTGGAGCCGAGTCGCTCTGGGTATACATATGCCATGACTATAATTGATCACTTCACCAAGTTTGTCGTAGCAGTGCCTGTGAAAGACCTGACAGCCAAGACCACAGCGGAGGCGTTCTGGAAGCATTTCCTGTTGCCCTACGGCTGCCTAGAAAGGATCCTCACAGACCAAGGGTCTGCGTTTGAGTCACAGCTGTTCCATGAGATGTGCCTGCTGCACAACTGCCAGAAAGTCCGGACCACCGCCTATCATCCGCAAGGTAACGGACTCTGTGAAAAAATGAATAAGACTCTCATTGAAATGCTGCGAGCAGTACCCCCTGATACGAGGGGTGATTGGCCTACTCTGTTGCCACAACTTATGTATACTTATAACAACACCATCCATTGTTCCACCGGTTACACCCCGTTCTATCTGATGTTTGGGCGACAAGGGAGATTACCTGCGGATCACTCCCTGGGGGTACAAGTGCCGGATGTGATCAACCCACTGCCCAGGACTGATTGGGTAGTGGAGCACCAGAGGCGTCTTCTTAATGCCAAGGAGATTGTGCAAGAACGCATGGAGAATGTCCGGGAACGCCAGCAAAAAGACTACGACCAGACTGCCCATGCGGGACCCCTGGCTCTGGGAGACAAGGTATGGTTGAAAAACAACCACCGGACCAGCAAGTTGGACAGCAAATGGGAAAGGATTCCCTACATTATTACTGCCATACCCAATGCTGCAGCCCACATTTACCAGGTCTCCAGAGAAGGAAAAGATCCCCAAGTCGTTCACAGGAACCGCCTCAAGCCCTGTATAGAAGGAGAACCAGCGGCGGAGGAGATGGAGCCTGAGCCTTCTGAGGAAGAATTGTCGGCTCCACCTATGGACCCTATGCAGGCTGTGGAGAACTTGATCCACGATAAAGAGCCGCTCCACTGGGCCCTCACGCCTTGGCTGAATTTTCTGGTTCCTGCTCCTGTTCCTGTTGGTCTCCAGTCTCAGGAGACCTTACCTCAGAGAGCTCCTGAAGAAGTTCCAGAGGCGGTGAGCTCCCTTGACCTTCCTGAGTCCAGGCAGGAAGAATCTCTGCCACTAAGGAGGTCTACACGTTCTACCAGGGGACACCCACCTGTGAGGTTTGAGGACTACGTCATGGGCCCAGGTAGCCCCTCACGGGAAACCCCTGTTTAATCTTTGCAAGCCTGGGTACGGACTCATGTGATCCTTTGAGCCTCCAAGGACTTATGTTTCTTTGCATTTTTATGGACTATCCTGGTTTATTGATACGCTGCACCAGGTCAGCGACCCTGTTCCCTTCCATTATCCTGAGAGAAGAGAACGACGCCCCTTTTCACCATTCCCTGCAGTTATATTGGTTGTCAATGTTTGTATTGTTGCTGTGATATTTGCCATGTATGCCGGCTCTCATTTTGTCTTTCAGGCTGCAGTATCCAGCCGGGCAGGGCCCCTCCATGTTGCGCCGAGGACGGGCAACGTTATAGCGTGGTGGTATGTAGTGTCCCACTAGGTAAAGGTGGGCACTGCACAAAAGGGGTTAATGTGTCTTAATTGCATTTAATGTCATATGTATGTATTTTCCCTGTGTTAACTGGTGTCAGGCCTATTAGGGTGCAGTTTAGCCTCCCAGACGTTAGAGGGAGCCAGAGAGCCCTGGTCATATATAGGTAGGCCCAGACAGGGGAAGTTAGTTCATTCCAGGGGACTAGAGGAGTTACTTCGTCCACCTGAAGCTCCTGAGGCTAGGATTAGCTCAGTAGAGACACCCCAGTAGCAGGACAGAACCTCCTGGGAGAAACCCACAGTCCTTCATCAGTAAAGCAAGTACGGATATCTCCAACAAAGATAAGTAACACTGATGGGCAGCTGTTATATAGGAAGCAAAGCAAGGATTTAATACGAGAGGAAGATATATATATACCAAGGATTTAAGCCACCATTTAGGCATCCGGGCCTTGGGATTGAAACCAGACAGGAGTTCTAGAAAAGGACAGTGTACGCTATTTCTGAGGAAAGGTACAACCTGATTCTGAGTGCATTGTGAAATTACCCTCTGAGTATCTTGCATAATTAATACCTGCCATCGTGTGGAATAAAGCCTGCTTGTAAAGCTGTGATCTAAGGGACTGTGTTAACATCTGTATGTACAAAGTTGGACTGTTAAGTAAAGCAACGTTTGGTTCACTATACCACCTGTGTACCTCAATTATTCCAACTGTAAATCGGTGTGCCACCGTTACAGGCACTGGCGTCACGAATCCAACAGGGACCTTGCCCAAGGCACTCAAAATACCTGTAACATCCAGGGCACCTCACACACCATCAGGCCTGGTCCCTACATAACGAGTGTGCCCCAGAGGAACTGTGTCTACCTCTCCTTCACTGCCGCATGCCTGCCCAGGGTTCTCCAATACAGTGAGCAACCCTCGATTGCCCATAACCGTGACCTCGCATCGCTATACCCTGCAGGTCTGGCGTGCTGCACTTGTGGCTGCCCCCATACAGTATAATGGCTCCTTGTGGCTGCCCCCATACAGTATAACATCTCCTTGTGGCTGCCCCCATACAGTATAACGTCTCCTTGTGGCTGCCCCCATACAGTATAACATCTCCTTGTGGCTGCCCCCATACAGTATAACGTCTCCTTGTGGCTGCCCCCATACAGTGTAACGCCTCCTTGTGGCTGACCCTATACCGTATAACATCTCCTTGTGGCTGCCCCCATACAGTATAATGTCTCCTTGTGGCTGCCCCATACAGTATAACATCTCCTTGTGGCTGCCCCCATACAGTATAACATCTCCTTGTGGCTGCCCCCATACAGTATAACGTCTCCTTGTGGCTGCCCCCATACAGTATAACGTCTCCTTGTGGCTGCCCCCATACAGTATAACGGCTCCTTGTGGCTGCCCCCATACAGTATAATGTCTCCTTGTGGCTGCCCCCATACAGTATAACGTCTCCTTGCGGCTGCCCCCATACAGTATAACGTCTCCTTGTGGCTGCCCCATACAGTATAATGTCTCCTTGTGGCTGCCCCCATACAGTATAACGTCTCCTTGTGGCTGCCCCCATACAGTATAACGTCTCCTTGTGGCTGCCCCATACAGTATAATGTCTCCTTGTGGCTGCCCCCATACAGTATAATGTCTCCTTGTGGCTGCCCCATACAGTATAACGTCTCCTTGTGGCTGCCCCCATACAGTATAACGTCTCCTTGTGGCTGCCCCATACAGTATAACGTCTTCTTGTGGCTGCCCCATACAGTATAACGTCTCCTTGTGGCTGCCCCATACAGTATAACGTCTTCTTGTGGCTGCCTCCATACAGTATAACGTCTTCTTGTGGCTGCCCCATACAGTATAACGTCTTCTTGTGGCTGCCCCCATACAGTATAACGTCTCCTTGTGGCCGCCCCCATACAGTATAACGTCTTCTTGTGGCTGCCTCCATACAGTGTAACCTCTCCTTGTGGCTGCCCCCATACAGTATAACCTCTCCTTGTGGCTGCCTCCATACAGTATAACGTTTCCTTGTGGCCGCCCCCATACAGTATAACGTCTCCTTGTGGCTGTTCCCATACAGTGTAACGTCTCCTTGTGGCCCCCCCATACAGTATAACGTCTCCTTGTGGCTGCCCCCATACAGTATAACGTCTCCTAGCGATATGTTCCCATTGTCTGTGATGGGAAAACCCCTTTAATGTCGTTATCGTGTGAATTTTTGATATTACCCAACCCTAGACCACCATGGTGACTTCTCTCTGCAGAGTTTGACAGACATCTTAGTTTCCTACTTTTCCATCATCCTCCCACCTTCTCAACACCCCGTCCTGCCACCTCTAATATTTTCTGCTGTGCTCCCCAATACTATACTGCAGAAACAGTTCCCCTCAAAATACTGGAACCACACAGAGTGCGCAAGTACAAAAAATACCCCCTTAACTTTAAGATCAGACCCGCCCATATCAGTCCTCAGATCAGACCCCCCCATATCAGTCCTCAGATCAGACCCCCTTTAAGCCTGCATGTCAGAAAACCCTCCATGTATTAGACCTCAGACCAGACCTCTCAGACCCAACCTCAAGACCCCCTTATATCAGACCCCCATTAGACCTCCATATCAAAACCTCATTACACCTCTGGGCCCCCATTAGACCTACAGACCCCCATATCAGATTTCAGACTAGACCTCCAGACCTCAGACCACACTCCGATTAGCCCCCCCCCCCCCCCAAACCAGACCTCAAGAGCCCCATATCAGACCACTGTAAGACTTCTAGACCCCCCGCATATCGGAACCTGAAGAGGATAGATCATCAGTTTAAACAAAGTGCAGAACCCCTTTTAATACTGACCAACGATTCTGCCCTTTGATCAGTGCTCGTTTGCATTGGCCTTTCACACAGGTGGATGCAAACGATCACCGTATACTGAGCGATCCCGCCTCCCGCAGACTTCTCTATATTGTTGGCAGCGTGTCGCCCTGGTTACACCGTACAACCCACTGCCGACACCATAGAGAAGTCTGCAGGGTCCGGATGTTACAGCGTACGGTCAGTGTATACAGTAGGGCCTCTGACACGGCCCGATCAGCGGTGACCATCATTCATATGAACACTTGTTGCCCAATAATCCCTCCTTTTAATTGGGCCCTAATGGTACATTGACACTAACCGGTTATCTGATGGCCGTTATCGCACATCTTCTGTTACACACAGGAATTACTGGTCTAATTGGACAGGAATTGGTGACATAATCTGATGCACTTTTCAGACCATTCCTTATCTACTTGTCCATGATCCACAATGATGGTCTTCAGTCTGAGACCGGGCAGAATGCAGTTTCTGGTAATAGACTCTGGTGATGAAGGGGTTACTTGATGGCCTCGGATGTCAGCGTGACGGGAGAGACGGGTGACGAGCCGGTCTGCGCAGAGGGCTACCAAATGTTATTACATCTTATATATATTTAATGTCATAAAATTATTTATAAAAAAAAAAAAGGTGTATTTTTATTTATTTTTTAAAGTAAATTTATTTAAAAAAAATAGCACATAGGGACTTTTAGATTTAGTTTACAATAACCAGAGGTCGCAATAACCCCTGTACAAGCGTCATAGTCGCCTGTTCAGGCCATTTTACTCCCTGGAAAAAGTCTAAGACGTACCGATGCGCCTTAGACTTCTCCCTGCTTCTCATCAGCACAGGGCGCGCTATGAACGGCACGGGCGGCGCAGCGATGCTGCCTGCAATAACCAATAGCAAAGCTCAAGACAGCAAGAAGCTTTGCTATTGGTTAGTATGGGCAGGAGCGATACAGGTCCTGCATCAGGGGAAGGCGGCGGGCGCTGGAAGGAGGAGGGGCTGGCGGCTCCCGGATCTTGTTTGAATATGGAGTGCCGGGCGCGCTGCACATGGACCCTGGCGGCTGTGGAGCTAAAGACTGGGCCGGACATGAAGGACACAGAACAAGGTGACAGCAGTGTGTAACGTAACGATGTGTGTGATGTATGTAGTGCAGTGTGTGATCATCACACACATGTATACATCACACGCTGTACTACATACATCACACACATGTATACATCATACACTGCACCACACACATCACACGCATGTATACATCACACGCTGCACCACACACATCACACACATGTATACATCACACGCTGCACCACACACATCACACACATGTATACATCACACGCTGTACTACATACATCACATACATGTATACATCACACACTGCACCACACACATCACACACATGTATACATCACACGCTGCACTACATACATCACACACATGTATACATCACATGCTGTACTACATACATCACACACATGTATACATCATACACTGCACCACACACATCACACACATGTATACATCACATGCTGTACTACATACATCACACACATGTATACATCATACACTGTACTACATACATCACACACATGTATACATCATACACTGCACCACACACATCACACACATGTATACATCACACGCTGCACTACATACATCACACACATGTATACATCACATGCTGTACTACATACATCACACACATGTATACATCACACGCTGTACTACATACATCACACACATGTATACATCATACACTGTACTACATACATCACACACATGTATACATCATACACTGCACCACACACATCACACACATGTATACATTACATGCTGTACTACATACATCACACGCTGTACTACATACATCACACACATGTATACATCATACACTGCACCACACACATCACACGCATGTATACATCACACGCTGTACTACATACATCACACACATGTATACATCACATGCTGTACTACATACATCACACACATGTATACATCACATGCTGTACTACATACATCACACACATGTATACATCACACGCTGTACTACATACATCACACACATGTATACATCACATGCTGTACTACACACATCACACACATGTATACATCACATGCTGTACTACATACATCACACACATGTATACATCACACGCTGTACTACATACATCACACACATGTATACATCACATGCTGTACTACACACATCACACACATGTATACATCACACGCTGTACTACATACATCACACATACAGTATGTATACATCATACACTGCATCACACACATGTATACATCATACATAGCATCACACACATGTATGTGGTGCAGTATGTAGTGAATGCAGACAGGCTATTATAGCCGAGTGGTAAAGTACAGGGAAGATCCGCCATATTGGACTGGACTTTATAACTTTGCTATAATAGCTTGATGTTATTTAGACCAGTAATGGTCCCCTGTAGGGATGAGCGGATTTCATGTTATGAAATTCACTTGCGCTTCGTTTGGTGGTAAAAGCAGAATTGCGTTATGGATTCTGTTACCACGGACCTTAGCGCAATTCTATGACGGAATGTCTTTAGAGGCGATCCGTTATTCATTCTGTCATAATAGAAGCCTATGGGCTGTATAACGGATCCGTTCTGTTATGCAGGGGAGTCCTCTCCTGGTCCCGAGTCCTCTCCTGGTCCCGAGTCCTCTCCTGCATAACTGAGACAGGACGGATCCGTTATACAGCCCATAGACTTCTGTTATGACAGAATGAATAACTGCCTCTAAAGACATTCCGTCATAGAAATGCGTTATGGTCCGTGGTAACAGAATGCATAACGCAATTCTGCTTTTACCACCAAACAAATTTCAAAATCTGAAATTCGCTCAGCTCTAGTCCCTGCATCAATCCCCAGCTCTTAGGCCCCGTTCACATCACCACTATTTATTTCTATTGTTCTGCTCATCTAATGGAGCAGAACAACGAAAATAACGGAAGCGCTGGATCGGGCATGTAAGGGTTTTTGTCATATGATCAGGACTCTGCAGGATGGGAAAGTGTAGTATCGTTTTTTCCATCCTGCAAAGTCCAACAAAAAACATGTAGGCTAACCTATTTTATTTTTTTACAACAAAAAAAATGGTAACAGATGCCACAGTATGGAGTCTGTGTGAGGCGTCTGTTAATGTATATACAGTTTGTGTGTACGTTAAATATATGGCAAAAATTTAAGTGAAGAAACTGAACATACCGCGCTTACTATGATGGGTCCGTTCAGATTCCTTCGACGAGCCGGTCTTTTTACCAGACTGCATGCAAGGCTTTTCTGTCTAGTCTTTAGTAGGGATCGACCGATTATCGGTTTTACCGATATTATCGGCCGATATTCAGGATTTTGACCATTATCGGCATCTATTTTGCCGATATTCCAATAACGTATGGGGAACACAGATCGCGCTGCTCTCCGTGTTCCCTCCCCCTGTGCTGCTGCCGCCAATGAGAGGAGAGAACATAAGAGGAGGGGAGGGGCTGTGGCCAGCGCTCCACCAATGAAGATAAGCCTTTCATTTATTCACATACAGGAGGCGGGAGCTGGCTGCAGAATCACATAGCCGGCTCCTGACCTCTATGAGCGGCAGCTGTGATCCGCGGTAGTTAACTCCTCAGGTGCCGCGGATCGCAGCTACCGCTCATAGAGGTCGGGAGACGGCTATGTGATTCTGCAGCCAGCTCCCGCCTCCTGTATGTGAATGATTGAGAGATTTCTCTTCATTGGTGGCGCAGTGCGCCCCCCAGTATTAAAACATTGGTTGCGCAGTGCGCCCCCCCCCCACCCACCCACCCAAGCTCCCCCAGTATTAATCATTGGTGGCAGTGGCCACAGGGTCCCCTCTCCCCTCCTCCTCCGATCGGAGCCCCAGCAGAGTAAACCTGAGGCTACGATCGGTTACCATGGCAGCCAGGACGCTATTGAAGCCCTGGCTGCCATAGTAAGCTCCATGCTGCTGTGAGCACAGAGCAGCAGGGACAGTGTGAGCTCCTAGTCACCCTGATAGAGATCTATCAGGTTGAATAGGACAAGGGTTCTAGTCCCTAAGGGGGCTAATAGTTAGTAAAAAAAAACACCAAAATATTAAGTATAAATCAAAAAGAAAGAAAAAAAACCTACACGTTAAGGCTACATTCACACGTCAGTATTTTTCTATATCCTGATTTTCGGTCCGTTTTTTGCGGATCCGTTGTTCCTGAAAATGTTTCCGTATGTCATCTGTATGTCATCCGTTTTTTGTATAAATTTCAATAAGCAAATAAAGTTGTTTGGATTTCTTTGAAAAAAAAAAAATAAAATAATTAAAAAAAAAATTAAAATGTAATTTCCAGGAACGGAATCCGCATAAAACGGATGACATATGTAATGACATCCGAATGTCATCCGTTTTTTGCGGATCCAATGACTTTGTATTGTACCAGGATCCGAATTTTGCGGAAAAGAATAGGACATGTTTTATATTTAAACGGACATGCGGAACGGAACAACGGAAACGGACAGCACACATTGAGCTGTCCGATTTTTTCCAGGACCCATTGAAAATGAATGGGTCCAGATCTGTTCCGCAAAAAACAGAACACATCAGGAAAGAAAAAACGGACGTGTGAATGGACCCTTACAATAAACATTCATTTTCAGCAGATTTGTGTAGGATTTTTTTTTTTTTCAAAAATGAAAATTCACAGAATATCGGTATAAATTATCGGCTATCGGCCTGAAAGTTCACAAATTATCGGTATCGGCCCTAAAATTCAATATTGGTCGATCCCTAGTCTTTAGACAGAATCTGCAACACAGGCTCCAAACGCAGATGTGAGCAAGTGTAGGGCGATATATTATGTATTTGAATTACTGCAAATTTAGTACTCCTCAGGTAAAAATACTCCTCAAAAATGGTCGGAGGAGTATTTCTACTCTTCTGGAAGAAATGTAGTGTGACCTCAGACAGTAACGATATGCTGGCACACTTTTGCATGCCATCATATTGTGGTTGAGCTTAAAGAAACTAACCAGTGCATAATGACCTACAGCTCCAGCGATGATGGCAGAGGACTGTGTGTCATTATAGAAGAGGATAGTCTATGGGTGCGAACACACGTTTCAGAAAAGCAGCAGATTATTGCTGTTCCCTAAGCAAGTCTGTTAGCATGTGAAAATCTGCAGCAAATCTGCAACATGTTCACATCCCATGTGTCAGTGCAAATTGTGAGTAATGAGTGCAGCACTTACACGTGGGACTGGTAAGAGCGTGACCATATGTGGCATCAATGGTATTCAATGGAAATTTAGTATGACAACTAGGTAAATTGTAATCAACTGCCTAAACTAACATACTGCGGGTTGTAGCACCTAACCTGGAGTAGGTGACGACTGACCGGGCAGAATAGAGTCTACAAGACAAGTCTCAAAGGGTCAGGCAGGAGCAGTGTCTGAATACAGGCCAAGGTAGTCCGTCATCTAGTCAGGGCCGGTAGCATAGGTGCAGGTCGGGTCAGGAGCGGGATATCGGGAACAGGGATTATAGGTCACAGAACAGGAACACAAGCCGGGGTCAGATACACGGATAAATAGAATGTCTCCCTCTTATTAGAACATGCACTTTCCTTATAAACATCAGGAAGGGAGCAGACACTGTGCATGTGTGTCCCAGCATGGAGGAGCAGTGAACAGACAGCATGTATGGAAGTTAACAGGGATACTATGTCTGCTGGGAGAAGTAGTACGCTGGCATTACATAAATATATCTGTCTTAGATAAATAATTTTACAAATCCATTTTTAGGATACACATTCTGCCTAATTCGTTTGCATTGGACGCCTAGAAATAGTAAATTTAAAATGTGTTTTCCGGTTTATACAAGTGTGCGGCATACTATGGAGTCACTCTACCATAGGCTTCTTTGGGAGAGCAATCTATCATATAGAAGTCTACTGAAGAGCGGCTGCAGTACACAGCCACGCCACAGCATCGTAGATGGGGTCTAGTCTAAGAATACTACAAGGGTGACCACATTTCAACGGTATGTCCTGCAGAAGCTCGGGTTGGTTTTTAAATATTTGTTAGAAGAAACAAACGCCGAGTTCATAAAGTGGATCATAGATGGATATATGTGATGCTAATGTGTCAGAGGAATCCTGGCCTAACCTCCCATAAAACAATGAAACAGGAAAAGGTCCTTCTAGGAGTCCAGGATATAGTCACTTCTATGTAATCTGGCTGTATCCCTTCACTCAGAGGGACCTCTCCTACATGACTCCTTCTCAATATATAATAGATGGAGATGGTCCTTCTGGAGTCCAGGAAATAGTCATTTCTATGTAATCTGGCTGTATCCCATGACTCAGAGGGACCTCTCCTACATGACTCCTTCTCAGTATATAATAGATGGAGATGGTCCTTCTGGAGTCCAGGAAATAGTCATTTCTATATGAGCTGGCTAAATCCCATCACTCAGAGGGACCTCTCCTACATGACTCCTTCTCAGTATGTAATAGATGGAGAAGGTCCTCCTGGAGTCCAGGAAATAGTCATTTCTATATGAGCTGTGTGGGGGGGGGGGGGGGGGGGGGGGGGGGTGTCTTGTGTGTGGGGGGGGGGAGGGGGGTGTCTTGTGTGGGGGGGGGGGGGGTCTTGTGTGTGGGGGGGGGGAGGGGGGTGTCTTGTGTGTGGGGGGGGGGAGGGGGGTGTCTTGTGTGGGGGGGGGGAGGGGGGGGTCTTGTGTGTGGGGGGGGAGGGGGGTGTCTTGTGTGGGGGGAGGGGGGTGTCTTGTGTGTGGGGGGGGAGGGGGGTGTCTTGTGTGGGGGGGGGGGAGGGGGGTGTCTTGTGTGTGGGGGGGGGAGGGGGGTGTCTTGTGTGTGGGGGGGGAGGGGGGTGTCTTGTGTGTGGGGGGGGGAGGGGGGTGTCTTGTGTGTGGGGGGGGGAGGGGGGTGTCTTGTGTGTGGGGGGGGAGGGGGGTGTCTTGTGTGTGGGGGGGGAGGGGGGTGTCTTGTGTGTGGGGGGGGGAGGGGGGTGTCTTGTGTGTGGGGGGGGGTGTCTTGTGTGGGGGGGGGTGTCTTGTGTGTGGGGGGGGGGGGGGGGTGTCTTGTGTGTGGGGGGGGATGGGGGTGTCTTGTGTGTGGGGGGGGG